>NC_071099.1:9234124-9890269 GCF_027358695.1 Spea bombifrons
ATCATGAACGAATCGTTCTTTTGATCCGATTCTTTTCAGTGATCCGGATGAATCGGTTCAGTAGACTGAACTATTGATTTGTAACAGTTCAGTCTGTGAATCATGTAGTTGTAACCTGATCCTAGAGTGAGTCATCTGCACAGCACTCAGACACAGACTCTGGGATCAGGTTACAGCTCATTAATTCACAGAGGAATGATGACTCAAGATTCGAATGATTCAAAGATTCAAATGATTCAAAGATTTGAATGATTCAATGATCCAAATGATTCAAAGATTCGAATCTTACAAAGATTCGAATCGTACAGATAATATCACTGACACCATACTTTTATAAATAAATACATTAATAATCTTCACTGCCCCCAGGATTTAGATTCCCCTTAGTCTGCCCATAAATTAACCCTTAAGACCCCATCAACCATAACTGCCCCTAAATTAACCCTAAAGACCCCAACAACCATAACTGCCCCTAAATCAACCCTAAACACCCCATTAACCATTTCGGACCCTAAATTAATTTCATGTACTCCAGATAAGTTACCTAAAAAATTGGTATGGTTGATGGAGTCTTTAGTGTTAATTTAGGGGCAGTTATGGTGAGTGTGAAATGCAAAAAAAAATTGTTGATGGGGTTATGCTGCACCACTGTCAATGTCTTACTCAGTATATAGTAATGGGAGTTATGTTGTACCACTGTCAAAGTCTTCCTCAATATATATAGTGATAGGAGTCATGCTGTACCACCATCACTGCCTGGATCAGTATATAGTGATGGGAGTTATGCTGTATCACCGGATGTGTCTGATTTGGGAAATTATGTGGGAGTCATGCTGTACCACCACATAGATCAGGTCGCACACCCCAAAAGCGACCCTTGGAACCCAGATTGCACACATTGGACTTGCCCAGCACCCAGATTGCACACATCGGATTTGCCCAGCACTCAGATTGCACCCGCAGTGGTCTCCTCTCAGAGTCTCCTTTCAGTCTGGTTTTCTCATAGCCGTGCTCTGGAGTCTGAGCTCCAGGAGATCGTGTGATCTCGTGTGATCCAAAGTTCCACAAATGTTCGGGGAGAGCGAGAAGCTGCCCACCCCCACAGAGAGAGATGGAGACCTTTTGATCTCCCCAGCTCGTGCCTCTGGCAGAGCCGCAGAACAGGCGCCCTCTAGTTTGTTGTGCTCTCACACACCCCAAAGGTCGGCCCTGACCCTTGGCTGGGCCACCTCCAATACATTACACCCAATGGCTGCCTTGATCAGGCTTTGACTTTACCCGTATTTTGGAGTGAGAGACCCCCTCAGTCTGGTAATAATGAGCCATAATTTGTTTTAACAGACACAGAGTAACAAAAAAACAATCACGGAAATTTCTATCTGTTTTTAGAGGAAATTCTTAAGAAGCTGCTGGGATGGATCAGCTTCCACTAACTGTGAAAATAAATGAATAATAAATGAATAAGGGAACAATCCTGTAAAGAGTGGACTATGGATGCCCCAAGGTGACCATTTGGGAAGGCGTCAGGTTCACGTTAACATATAATTCTTTGGAATAAGGTTAAACTGATGGTCTCAAAGATGGCATCAGGAGCCCTTTCCTGTTCCATAAATTAACCCAATTCACTGATCTGAACCAACAGTATTTCCTTCCCCTCGGGGGAGACTTTAAGCCACGTTTTCCATGGTGGCCTGAATGTTAATTCTCCTCCAAACACTTGATTTCTATTAAAAACAATCAGGTGATTTATATTCTTAATTGTCTTTGAAATTATCATCTGGGAATCTTCCTGTCAGCGGCTGCTGATCATTTGTTCTTAGTTTAAAAGGACAACAAAGTGTCACAAAGTGAGTTATTTGCTCATCGTGCTGAGCCGGTGGAAACTCGCCGGGGGATTATGGGCTCTATTGAAGAACGTTCCGTACTGCGGATACAGTTACTTGGAAACTGGTGACATGGACTCCTTTAGAGTGCAAACATTTGCCTAGCAACCGTACACAAAGCGCTTTTACGGCGCAGCTGCCAGCAAGCGATTTCTCTCTTAAATGCTGAATATTAGCTTTTGTTTGCAGTCCCGGGTGAAGTACATCAGTCAATTGCTTTAAGCAGCATGACCCACGTCTGCCTGCCATGAATATGGAACTAGATTGCTCTGTGAAAATTTTCTCCCGTCTTCTTTAAAATCCTTCCCTTCATAAAGTCCCCGTCAGGTTTAAACGCGTTTCTCTCGGCTGATAAATTGATCACCGTATTTAAGTATTTGCAAGATAATATGGAGACCTGTCTGGAGATCTATTCACTCGTAGAGCTTTACAGACAACTGAGGCATCCTCTAAGGCTAGGAGAAGAGAGATTGCTTTTCAAGCAAAGCAGTTGTAAAGTCGGGGCAGTAAAGATACAGAATCCACTGCCAAGTGAGGGGGGTTTGTGGAATTAAGTTAATACTTCCACAAAAAAAGTTGCATGCCTTTCTAGGTAAAAATGTAACTTCAGCGTAGTGCTGATCCGGGGAATAATCTCCCTTTGCAATCAAGAAGGATTTTTGAAACTTTAGGACAATAAAAGGACAAGGGTCAAGGATCCACAATGATATTAATTTATTATTTAATAATATTTTTTCTGTAGGCTTTAAAGAAAATGTAGATATTGGGATTTGTGATAGAGGATGTATTTATTCAGGTCTTCTCCCTGATATTATGAGCTCAGACCTCACTTGGTCCTTATATTCAGAAGCCCTCCTACGTTACCAGGTCCATGTGTAATTTCAGTAGAATCTGTGAATTTGTAGATAAAACCTAATTTACTAGGGGTTGGGGATCAGGCTGAGAAAACGGATCCTGAAGGAACCTTCCTAGATTTCTAGATGGGTCATGGAGCATCCTCCGATGAGGTAACTGAACCAGCTTTCATATAAGTGTTTATAACCAATGAACTAGCAGAAGGCAGGAATCCAATCGCTTATTGGCTGGGCAGTATGCGTAGGCTCCGCCTGCAATATTCTACAGATGTATCGGTATGTATTGCACACCATCGTATTCATTTGTGATTTGGTGGTACCGCACATGTACACTGCGCATATTTTTATAAAAAATACTTGGGAGCGAAAAGAAAAGTTTACTTTTCAACTTTTGATTAAAACTATGGAAAGATTCCCAGTTACATAATTTAACTATTTCATGCTTTGTGATCCGCTCCCGTTGAGAGTAACAGCCAGAGGGAATGTTCAGATATAGTCTCTTTATCTTTTGTTTCTATTTGTTTTTTGGGGATTTTTCACCAGCGACGAGCCGGTAGGAAATGATTTCTGAGATCTTCATCGGCCCATTTCATTTACTGTATAATATTCAAGGAACATTCCGCATTGTATCTGTCACGGCGGGGAGTCTCTCCTCGGCCCCGGTTCTGCGCTTTCTTTCTGTGTTTTTTTGCTTGGTTTGTATTTCTTTGTTCTCACTTATTTATTTTGTATTTCAGTTTTGTAAATACATGTATATATGGATAATTATGGGATTGAATTGATTGAATCTTCAGTGCGCTCTTACATTATTATTAAATAATTAAAGTAACCTTAACATCTAAAAACACCTTACGGGTATCATAGAATGCAGGCATTATATGCAGGGGAGCAAAAGGTTATTTGAGTAGTTGGTTTCATTGCTAATTTATGACATCAGCCTCTGACATCAAACAAAATATCCCTCGCCATGCTCGTTAATTTTCATTTTTTGACGTGAGGATTTTACCATAATCTTTGATTTTCTTTAACAAGAAATTCAGATGAGAAATCCCTCTGGAAAACCCATCAGACGTTATCTTCAGTAAACATATAGATCATTGAATAAACAAATATATTTTCAACAAATATCTATATAATATAGTAATAAATAATATCTATCACATATTCAGAATTTATCGCACAAAATATTTCAATTAAAACTATTTTCTATGCCCATGTCATTTTCACTGTGGTGACGAATATTCTCTAGATTGTTAGCTCTTTTGAGCCCTCCTCGCCTGTTGTTTCTGTATGTCACCCTATTATGTTATCTATGAATTGTTATGTCCTGTCTACTCTTTGTACAGTGCTGTGGAATCTGATGGCGCTATATAAAACAATAAATAATAATAATAATATTCTTATGGTATGGTTTCCCTCAAACGTGGATTTGAATTTAATTTAGTTTTTAGCAGATTAGAATAATGTCGACGAAGGGCCGCTGCGCTGGCATAACAAACACCCATGCAGCTCCCCCAAAACTCGGGGCAGCTCGGCCAAACTCCTTCTCACTTTGGGCCATGCATAATGCTGGGCTGAAAAGACCTGTGTTTGAGGACCGTGAGGGAGCAGAAGATCTCTCACTGGCAGGTGGACAACAAATACGGGGGCTGGGTATGTGTAAGTATGTTTGTGCGTGTGTTTCTGTAAGAGTGTTAGTGTGTGTTTAAATACGTTTGCTAGTGTGTGTGCGTGCTACTGTGTGTGTAAGTTTGTCGGAGGACCTTCGGGGCCCCTACCCTGTAGCATTTTTGTCATTGGGCCCCTGTGGCTTACTGCCAGGTTCTGAACAGTTTGGAGGGAGTCTCAGGGATCCAGAATTTGAAGAAGTATTTACTAATCGTCTTTGCGTGACGTCAGAGGTTATTTTGCTTACGCCTTTAATTTTCTACTATTTTCTATAATATTGTTTTGGCTCCAAAGTTCGGCAGCACAGAACACCAGCAGTAAAGTAGAGAAGGAGGCTTTGCGAGACTTTGACATTAATGGCTTTCTCATCCCACAAAATGTTTCGTGCAGATTTGTGCAAAAGTTTATTTGAATACAAATTGATCTTAAGACTAACGAGAGGGAAGTGATTTGAACAAATGCAGCACAGTTCATGGCGGTGATTAAGATATATCTCTCTGCACCATTTCACCTCTGTCTTAATCAACTAAAAGCAGCATCCTTTGGTAATGAACGGCTGGTTTGATTAACGCAACGTGGAAATATACGTGTATCGTTGTGTAAAGCCACTAGATAAAAAGATGGATGAATCATTGATAATATTCAAATGTTGAAAATTGTAACATTTTGAAAATTTGTGTCAATTGTCTAGAATTTATTTTCAATGGCATATCGGCTCATTAATTTGTCAACACACTCGGGACAGGCTTCATATTCCCGGAAGCCCATGTGCCCCAGCCTAAAGTTACAAGCATGGGGCAAATCTCTGAATATTGAGCTAAGTGTCACAGACCATATCATGCTTATTGGCTTCCGTAGCTGGTATGACGGCGTTCATCAGTGGCCGATAAATCATAGTGAAATGAATATCCCAGCACTGCACACATCTTGGCGGCTCAGCCTGCGCACCCAGCTCGTCTCTCCTCTCGACACACACCAGGCAGAGTTTTTGTTTTGTAGGTGCCGTGGTGGGGCTGCTGGCCGGGGTTCAGAAGACATATGGGTCCACTGACCATGTGCGTGTCCGTGAGACTCTTTCACCCTCAAATGACAATTTCTCCCCATTTGGCTTATTATCTCTTGCCAATGCCTGCTGTTCTCGTTGTTTCTGTTGCTCTTACTTCTTGTTTATCCAAGTATTTGGCCGTCTGGACGTTCATTGACCGAAGGAGCTGCAGATATAGAGATTCTCCGGCCGCTATCTCTGCCTTCCCTTTAAAGAAGAGCTGGATTTTGTGCTAGGCCAGCATGTTTAATATGATTTGCGGCTTCAATTAAAGTTTCCTCCTTTGCTCGCTGCACCTTTCGTATTTTTTCCATTAGGGCCCGGACGGATCTGAAGACACGTTATTTAGCAATCACTGTAAATAACCAGTAATCTGCAGGTAATTAATGTCACTCGGTGTTACACGCGGCAACAAACTCAATTCCAGACTAACTAAAAAGTGATATACATTTGTATTTAGTGCGACGCAGTAAAAATCATGGAGGCCGTTACCCAAAATTTATTACACAGACTTTTCTCCTTTAAAAAAAAATATCTGGTATTTCATGAACTTGGATCCATTTCTAAAGCAAAACATCGATTACAGGGAGGGAAATGCCTCTTGGGCAGAGCCGCAAAAGGTCCTGGAGCTCATTGCCGTATCTAACGGGACTGCGTATCCTTACATCTCAATCTCCACAGAGAAAATTAATGCCTCGGTCCTTTGTGAGGCAAACTCTGTTCTGTTGTCCTTATTTTACCCTGTCCTGCGCAGGTTCCGATAAATGTTCTCGGCTCCTTTAATTACAAATACTGCTGGTTCCTTAACCATCTCCTTGTTCCAGACTCTTCTGATAATATTCAGGTCATTCCCTACACATTTCTTAGTTTATGTTTTTATGCCTTCAGAAGCCATTGTAGAAGCTGGGGGATTTTATTCTGAACAACCGAGGTTCCTTGGCGCAAAATCTTTTGGTTTCACGTCGGCTGAAATTTATTAAAAACCTTGGAAGGAAAATTCTGACCAAGCATAGATTCATTTTTATACATTAGTCCTGGTGTTTAATGAAACAAAGCAAATTGATTTCATGTAGAATAAACCTAAAGATGTAAATATATATAAAAAAAATCTTTTATTCGGCTTCTTCTCACATCTTGTCCAGATCGCCTGTGTTTTCCAGATTTATAGCAAGATAGAAATTCAATGGCGTACGGAAGCTTTTAAAAAATATCAGCAAATCTTAAAGCTCCAAAGAAAGCAAAGATTCCGTTCAGCACTTTTAATTGTAAGTCGCTGGTTAAGGATGTATTTTAAATATCGGTTTGGAACCAACATCAGCAAAATCCCAACTGTAGCAAGACATAAATCTGGGTTTTCTAAAAGCACAAGGCACTCTGCCATATACGTAACCTTTCCTGAATGCCAAATCATCACAAGTGGAGTTCAATCCCCCACGGATGGTTAAAAAAAAATAGTGCGCAAACATCTCACTGTCCATACGGCCAGCAACGCGATCCAGTATTGAATTAATACATTTAAATACATTCTGGTCCTTACTGGTTTGGAGAAAGGTCAGGGATCTGGGCAAGTCCAAGGAATGATTTCATTCTTTTAAAAGTGTTTAAATTATTGAGGGTTTGGAACAAACAAATGTCGAAAAGCTTGGAGATGGCCAAGGGAGCAGGATAATTAGGGAAATAGTCAATTAAATTGATACAAACGTCTCTCCACCAATAAAAACCTGCACACCAATAACGTGTTCTTGGTCACGCTTTCAATGTGGTGGCACGTCAGGGAAACGGCTTCCAAATTCCACAGACGTGACCCCCAACGATTTTATTCGCAGCCAAGACCCAAAGCCTCTGGGCGTGAGTTGGACGTGACTCAACTGACCCAAAAACACTGTGGTCACCCAGTTGGAATAAGCATGACAGAGCCTGGACCCCATGGGCCCTCTGAGCATTTCCTGGGGGCCCAATAAATGAAACACAAGATTCTCTAAGCAGAGTCGCCTGGTGCTTTGGGTTTGACCCAATCCTTTGCTGTTTATTGGTATATTAATGGTTAAACCACAAGAACCCAAATCCTTATTATCTCAGACAGGCTATAACTATAGGCATCATTGTAGAATTTAGGGTGTTAAATGTGGGACCACCGAGCCTTCTGTCTGCATCAGTGGACACTTTGGGCTGTTTCTGCCTTTTCTGATTTTTCTGATTTAAAAACATTCCAATATTTTTAGAGAAATGTGTTTTTGTTTCGATGTTTCTTTTCCTCCTCACTTTCTGAAGCTCCGAGTTCTGACAGATATTCAATTTTAAATGTGAGAGCAGAAACGTCGCACGTCAGCAGCTGAATCTGTACAGACTTTGCCTTTCACCAAACAGAATGTGCTTTATTCACATTTTATTCAGGAGAACATCCACTTTCATCGATTCATTTCATCTTTTCTGTTCCTGGGCAGGATTCAAAGTGACGCCCGGTAATTATATAAATAGATGGATTTCGCGGGGATCTTCCTGCTGCTCAGAGTTTAACTCATCCCAAACTTTCTTTGCGTCTCACAGCTTCCTGTCCCTCTGTGGCCCTCCACCGTTACATGTCAGAAATCTTTTCAGGATAATATCCCTTTTTGATCCTAATGCAGACAAGCACAAGCCCTGTTTTTGCTCTGTGACTATTCAGTGACAAAAGTCCTACTAATAAGTCCCACTTTCTTCAGGGCACAAAAATCAAACAGGAAGATATGATGTATCAACCTAAAACATAAATGAGGGATCCACATGTGACTGAAGTCAAAGTGCCTGCCAATAAAAACCCAACCTCCATAGAGGGTCTTCCTGAGGAATAGAAGTGTCACATTTCCATGGATCTAGATGTCTAAGTAAGCTGGGATAGCTCCAGTAAGAATCTGACACTTACATTATCATCACTGAAAGAGGAACGTGTTGTCGTGATAAGACATCTCATGGAGGTGACAATAACCCTCATTCTCGCTCTTCCTTCCTGTAGTTTATGTATTTAATCGTCTGTTCTCCTATTGGTTTAATGGCAAGGGCCTGCCAACCTTGTCAAACACATAAACAGTCCCTAAGGGGCCCTAGATTAATGGGGGACCCTAAACAGCTGGATGGGGGACACTTTGTATCCTGTATTGTTTATTGTGAAAAAAGTGCCCTAAACCTCTTCACCGCTAGCTACTGGTTATCCAAGAAGTTTCCACTTTCCACTTCAAATATTTTTTTGTAGTGAACGATAGAAACCTATTTTTGGGCCATTTTTCTCTCACAATTGGTTTCTATATCCTATAAACAATGATCTTCCATTATACTCCATACTTTACATTTTAATGTGGTCATTGTAATAAAATTAAGACGTTGCTGATGATGCCGCGTACGTCTTCGTGTCCCTGAAAGTACTGGATTTGTGGGAAATTAATATATTACATGATATATTTCTCTTAATGGTCTGTCACAGCTTATATTACACAGCAGCTAAAGATATCTTCCTGCGGCTGCCGATATCTCACATTTTTTCCATTGCATTAAACGTTACAAATCTATCAGCAGAGCAAGAAAATGAATTGAGAATTTAGCATTCACTCCGCCGGCTCCAGATAGAGAGGATGGACCGGCAGAGACTTCAATTCTTTTTAATTTTATTTATCACAATAACTCCCTCAACAAGGAGCTGAGCCGGGAGCTCCTTCACCCCGGGGCAGAATAAGAAAAGGCTCTGAAACGCTAAAAATATTAAACCAGAAGATGATGGTGAAGTGGGCTCTTCACGGTCATGTTTCTCAAGTCTTTTTCCTTCAGTGGTTTAATGGCTGGATATCTGTTTACTGTCATAGATACCCAACAAGTGGCGTTCCAGATGGATGATGAGAATTACAGTCCATTGTTTCTCCCAGTGAATTCTAATAAATATTTAACATTTTCATTTTACGCTTCATTTATGACCCAATAACTTCTGTTTGGAGGCTCAAGGAGCCACGAACATTTCAATACTTATGTTTCCGAAACGATTCCCTTGTAATTTATCAGATCTCAATCTTATGCGCAGATGTTTCAGGAAGATCTGCAAAGGGAGAAAAATCTATTATTCCCGAGATTATTTCATAAATCAGGTACTGAGTTACTTTATATTACTGACCATAGCAGATAAAATATCTCATATACCAACTGTATAACTATATCAATAGGTATATAACTAGCTTTATCTTTGAGCTCTAAGATAATAGGACTAATTCAGCTGTCACTGTCCCTTTAATCAGGGACCACTCTGGCAGTAAAGCCCAAGCAAAATAAACCCCAAACCTTCTTCTATTAGGAAATTCGCTAAACGTTAACTTTTCCTCGCTAACCGCAAAAAGAACCCAACCACACAAGTATTTTAACAATAAAAGTGCTCCTCTTACCGGCTCTGTCCCCTCCTCTCTCTCTGAGAGGTTCCCCCCAGCCCTATACATAACACCCGGGGATGGATTTAGACTGGGCTAGCCGGTTAATTGTCACAGTGAAAAATTACTTAAAATTAGGAATTGTATCCTGCCATCCACAAAGGGTTAATGTTGACAGGGAATTCTACTATTGTGTAAAAACATAAAACATAAATGAGCCTGTTGTGCCTGCGCGGCCGGACCCCCAAGCTCCGGTTTAACCTCCCAAAAACAGAGGACTGCAGAAAAGAGCGGGGAGGTCGGCTCCGGCAAAACTTTCTTCTGTAAACAGCAGATAATGATAATAGTTAGTCCAAAAATTCAACCAAATACATGTAATTATTCACGTTTCACACCAAGAAGAGCGGAATAAGATGTTTAATAAATGTCATTGAAAATAAGCATTACCTATTATTATATAATAGGATTAAATGTAAAGATGATTTAGGAGTAAAGGGCAGGTTTCAGGCTCCTCTTACTGATACCGAACCAGGGCAATACATTGTCAGCCTGATCCATAACCCCGTTACCTGTCCGAGGCGGACGCGTCCTAATGGGTTTCCAGGTGTTATATGGAGTAAGGCAGCCTCAATAAAGACAGACGTCACCAGATAAAGTAGCTGGAACCACAAGCTTTCTCCCAGTTCAGAGCATGTCCTGCCAAAACCATAATATAAAGTCAAAATGATCCCAAAGGTGAGGAAGTAAAAGATTTTTGTTTGTGTGAATGTTCTCCTTCTCATCATAAGTGGAGACTTGATGTTTATTTGTCCCTGACGGTCCGGCACCATATTAAGAGCTTTCCGGACCAGGAAGACTCCATCAAACTTATCGACATGCATCACATGGCGTCGTCGGGCTGATCCCTCCATGTCTGTACACCGCGTTTAGCTCTGAATAATGCCCGACTGCCCTTTATGCCCCTTGCAAATTGCCTGCTCCTCGCTGATGATTAAAATAAACCACACGCTCCACACTCCGTGTGGCTCCTCGAGTTTGTTAAATTCTAACAAATGTTATCACAGCGTTTCTACAGAGAAATATTGACAAGGAAGGTGACGCTCGACTGAGATAACAAGCTGTGAGCGTGTGTCTGGTAACCGCGTCAGTGCGAAATGTGAGAAGACAGGCAGCGACGGGCTTCGTGGAGCTACGTGGTCCAAAAATATAATTCCGTAACCGTTAGGCACAGGCTTTGTAACTCGGTTTCCCTTATAGAGAGAAGAAAAGCAATGACTACACTGAAACGCAAGTCATTTTCTAGCCTATTCTTGAAAATGCGATTTTTCCTTTAAAATAAGAAATGTCTCACATTCCAAATGGCAGCCAGATGTCGCTTTCTTTTATGATTTGTCCCTACACTGGATCACTTCACCTGTACTCACCTTGTGCTACTCTCTCTCTGAATGATTTTGCAAGGGACTTTGTGGCTGTATTAAAGCCTAGGCCGACTTGGCCAAGGGGCCCCTGCTGCAAAACCACTTTGCCCCCCCCCCCCGTATCACTACTTAATGGGACAGTTACAAGGGAGATCTCTAATTTCCCCAACTGGCCTGTTTACACTTCTTGCCTTTAAGATACAAAGTGCCGGGATATGATGTCATATCCCAGCGCTTCACAATGACTGTTGTAGCTTCGATTTTCCGGGCTAGGCTTAACTCCCCCATTAACCCCAATAATGACACCACACACCATAGAATATGGATAAGAAAAGGCCACAGCCAATTTTATTTATTAGAGTCATTGTCATGCTAAAACCTGAAACAATAAACGTAGATAAAACGTAAATAAATAAAACGTAAATAACGTAAATAAATAAAATAGGTGCGTTAACAAGGACAATGACTCAAAACACCAACATGTAAATATACCGTAGTGGTCCGAATATAGGCCGCACTTTTTCCCCCGACTTTAAGTCTTTAAAGTGGGGGTGCGGCCTATTTTCAGGGTCTAGCGCCCGAGTGGCGGGCAGGCAGCGGGGTTAGGATACAGATCCCCCGCAGCGGCGCAGGGGACCTGCATCCTACTCTCCGATACGCTCAGACAGCCTCCCCTGTCAGCACTTCCCATGGGGGGAGTGCCGGCACGGGAGATTTTAAAGCACATCTTGCAGACGTGCCAGCAGCGGAGGTTGTTTATGCTCGCATCGCCACTGCCGGTGAACGTCTGCGCGAACAATCTTCCTTGCCGGTAATTCCCCCGCCGGCCCCGCAAGACCCCGTGGAGTCTGCACCGGTAAGTCTGGTGGTGGGGGGACATCTTGGGGACAGAGTGGCAGCATATCTCGGGGGGGGTAGAGTGGCAGCATATCTGGGGGGGTAGAGTGGCAGCATACCTCGGGGGGGTAGAGTGGCAGCATATCTCGAGGGGGGGCAGAAACTTTTTTCTTCAAAAAAGCACCTAACTTTTAGGGTGCGGCCTATATTCGGGTGCGGCCTATATGTGAGCCAATACGGTATACAATAAACACAATAAACACACCAAGCTTGCCAAGTAATCCAGGTACCATAACCAAATACCACTTAAAGAAGGGACATACCCAGATGCCCCCACCCTGACCTGAGGTTCCCAGCACTGACAGCCAAGAACCTCCCACCAGATGTTACCAACCATTCACTTACCACCACATTAACCCCCTGGATACCTGGCAAGCTGCCGCCCCACAGACTGTGACAAAACGACACAAACCAACAAACAAAAGAAAAAGGGAGGGAGGGTAGGACGCGCAACCAGGTAAGCTAACCACAAGAATGGTTCCTGAGCCCAGGAAAGCAGCCACTTATATAATCTTCCCCCAACTCCACCCCCGAAATTCCCGCCAAAAAAGCCTACCCCTCCTCCGCACAACAGTCAGGGCCCACTATAACCCATGCTGGCCCCTCCATGGGCATCATGAGAATCGGGGCCACAGAGTGGGTAGCCGGGGTGCTGTTCCCTGCTGGAGAGAAAATTTAGAGATTCAGACACAGAACTTTGCTGAGTGACACGTCGCATGTCACCTTAGTAAGTTTCCACTAGATAAATGGACAGGAGGGTTCTTCTCATTCATGGTTAATTTAGAAAGGTTCAGCCCCTCGGGTGCTGTTAAGCTGAACTGATTTATTTAAACAGAAATCTAATGAACCCAACACCAGCTTCTTCTACGCGGCTCTTCTGTTGAAACCAGATATGCAATTATGTTGAACGGTGTGACGAGTGCATTTAAAGACAAATCAATGTAATTGATGGAAACAAATGAAACTCCAGCAGCAGAAATCCCTGCTGAATCAGGAAGTCGTAAAACACCAAATAATGTTTTGAGAGCCGTGAATACAGATCAATGAGGACCATCTGATGAGAGCCTGGTTAAAAGCGCAACATGATAGGCGGTTTACATCACACAGCCCAAAGAAAAGAGATACATCTTCATTGTGCAGATCCACGATCCGTAGAAGCTTCCCTTCATCACCCAACTCACACTTAAAACAGTGACGTCTTTATCTAGAGGGTCCTTATGGAGAAAGTTGTCTGTGAAGTTAAATGAAGCTGCGGAATGCAGGTAAAGAGTCGTTTTGGATGGATTTTTGACCTCACTTGTCGATCCCCCCCCCCCTGGTTTTGCCAATGAAGATCGCGGCCCCATCGAGTCATGCTACACAGAAAGAAATGTATTCACTTGGAAGATTATTTAGTGGTGGCCATAATCCTGGCTGTACAGGAGAGCCATTTTTCAGTTTTAGAAGCCCCAGCTTTGGACAGCATTACATTTTCAGTTTTACTGTTTCTCCCTTCCATTTTCTTAGAGGTGGATGCTATAAAATGATGAAATTGCTGCAGAGTCTGTAGGAATGTCGCGTGTTTAAAGAAGTGTTACTTTGGGTCATGTGCCATTTTATGAAGTTAGATGTGATAGCCATAGAGAGTCGGTTCCATTGAATGCATAGGATAGAGACTCGACTCCATTGAAAGTCAGGACCCATGGGGGTCTGATGTTAGGAGTGGGAGTCCGGTACGTAGAGAGGTACGTAGAAGGATAAGTGTAAGCCACACCTGCAGAATCCGTGGTCAGGCCCGGTGGTACAGGTGATGAGGCAGATCCAGATGGCAAGCAGGCATGATGGACAGGAGCAAAGGAGAGCATGAACCTAAACAAGGCTACAAATAAAACACAGGCAACCGTAGGACCCGACTCTAATACAAACATGCGAAGGTTTAGTTAATCCTACAGCCATACGATTTCCACCTCTTCTCGGGACTTTACATCAGGCCCTAACACTAACCCTTAGAAAAAACACCTAAGGCAGGGGAAAGAGAACCAAGAGGCTCACCTGCAGCAGGTACGAACCAAACAGAGGTACAGGGTAGGGCAGATGGGGCAGGTTAAATACAAGGAACAGAGACGCATAGAATAAGGCACGGACATACAGGGTGACAGCACGCAAACACAGAGCCTTACAGTCCAACAGAATAATTGCGCATGCCCAGTCAATGCTACATGAACCACAGGGGATCCCTAACCATGTACGCATGTCCAGTGACCCCTGTACCTATTGGTCTATGGAAGGATTATGTTTAGTGATGGCTACCAACTCGACCCGGACCCTCCTTGCTGCCTTTGCCCTTGATATTAGATTGGACCTTAAATGTCTGTTCTGAGGGAATTGCACAAAAAATCGTATTTTTCTTGTTTTCAGCATCATTTCCGAAAGCAGAAGGAATTCCCATGGCTGAGAATGTTTCTGCAGCTCGAGTATATATTATATCCGTGTACATTTAATTATACAGTAACAGACGAGCTCATTATATTTCTATACACTAAACACAACATGTCTCCTGCTCTGAAATATATTAAATGGAGCAGTTTTACGCAGGGAAAGACTGTAATGTTTTGCAATGCGGCTGCCGAGCCTTTGGGATCAGAAATTCATATTTAAACAGCAGACTCTGTTATAAAGCAGCAAAAACACAGAAAACGCGTACGGAACTTAAAACTATAGACCAGCTACAAGATTTATGTGGTCACAAATCTCTGCTCTGCTTAAAATTCATTTAAATATTTATTACAAATTATTTTACAAGATGCGTTGCCGTAACTCAGGGGGTCGGGCTTGCCAGGTTATAAATTACAGTTCCTGGGGATAAACAACTGAAACTGGACTACAACTCCCATCACAACATGGTAGTCATGGGAGTTTAAATCTAGAGCCCCCTGAGGAGCTGCAGTGTGCCCTTTCCGTGACTTTGATTCCATAAGATCCAAGCAGAGATGAGTTGATGTCTTAGTTTCAAATTCAGGCACGTTTAACGCAAATGATGAGTTGTAAAAAATAGTAACCCTGGTAATCAGAGCCAATTTTCATCTGAATAAACCATCTGGTGATGATAGGAAGTCCAAATAGGACAAATAGTGTGAGCATTTATGAGACCATCTCTAACCGCAGAAGGACCAGCCATCACCTTCTCCATAACCACAATCCCCTCTACTGAGTCTAACTATCTCTTTAGTTTATTTAAAAGGAGAAATACTACCACAACAAGAGGACACAACCATAAACTAGAGGGGCAAAGGTTTAATGGTAACATCAGAAAATATTACTTTACGGAAAGGGTAGTGGACGCATGGAATAGCCTTCCAGCGGAAGTGGTAGATGTTAATACAGTAAAGTCATTTAAGCAAGCATGGGATAGGCATAAGGCCAAGCTAGATATAGGATAAGGGCAAGTACTAAAGGAAAGTACTCGGAGGTTGGGCAGACTGGATGGGCCTACTGGTTCTTATCTGCCGTCACTTTCCATGTTTCTATGTTTCTACAAGGACCTGCGCATGGTCAGCATCTCCTGCTCTGACATTTATATGTTTTCAAGAAGATGTGTGCACCAAGTTAATTTGCTAAATAGATCTAGCAGCGGCTAAATGACCCAAACTACCAACTTCTTTGGGAAATGAGTCCAGCGGGAAGCTCTGTGACAGTGATCAGTGTCTCTTCTTAACAGGAACAATGATTGAATTCTTCATTTCTGTGCACTCTTTGGGTAGCTCTAGAATTTGCTTTATTAAAGCGCAACCTTGGAGGCAAATATCCTCCCTACTCCCTAAAATATCTTTCCTCCTTTATGATTGCCACGTCTAAATGTTCCATCTATTAGAAGAGAAAATCCAGCATTGATTTATAGGAGACAACATCTTCAGGCCAGGGGTGGCGAGTGAAGGCGAACGTAGCCATCGACTAACATGCTGATAAAAGATGGCTTTGAAAAAAGAGAACTTCGGCTTGTTATCTGAAAAACCTTCAGTTATCGCGAGTCTTACACGTATTCATTGTCTGCCTGGCTCTTGTCAGACACATTAAGAAAAACCATAAAGCGCTTTCAGATGTTTAACAAGCGTCTTGATATTAAAGCGCTGCCTGTTCTGTCATTCGGTGTTGGCTCCAGATACAAAGTGCAAAATGTAACAGTGCAGGAAGAGTGTGAACGATGGCGCGAGTCTGTGACATCTCCCAGCTGCTCGTAGTATTGCGGGTTGGAAGGAACAATGTATCCAGACATTGGCGGATATGTTCTTCTATTTATATCGGCCGAGTGAATGAGGTAGATTTTCGTTCAGAACACGGTTGGGTGAATTCTCTAAAATGTAACTTTTTATATACGTTAGAAACCGTTTTAATTCTGGCTGATTTATGACATTTTAGGATTTTGGCAAAAGACTTTATTGCTGTTTGTGAAAAATAAAATTAGTAAATATTTGTCCATTTTCATTTTCTTTACACAATTAGAGATTTTTTTTACTTTTTTCTCGATTCCCTGAAATGAATAGTTTTTTTCCCTTTGTTTTGCATCTGAAAGGTCTTTCCGGATCGATGGGTTTTTGTTTTTTTTAAAGTTTGAGCTGATTCTGAACATGAATTCCCTTCAGCTCCATAGATAAATATAACGCCTTTTTTACCATGTTTTCATAGCTTTCCTTATTTAACCAATTTCCTCCTTTTACTTGCTTTTCCTGTAAGTTCCAAAACACCGGTTTCCGTAACTTACAATCCTTACGACTGCCCCAAAGACTTTTTCCAGGTCTTTCAATTGCCTTGCAGGCTTACCAGGCAAGATTTCATATGGGGCATATCAGCCCTCTTGCTCCGGGCTGTAGATACCCTTTGGGGCCGCTCAGGAAAGTTAACTTGTCGTTTATAAAAAGGAGAGAGGTTTATGGTTAAAGCTATAGCCCCTCTGCTAATTAACATAAAGCTGTTTCCGGGATAATTCCACTTTTTATATAGCAGAAGATTGAGAGGCCAAATTCATTTGAATTCCTAATATCTTAATGGTTTACATGGAGAAATTCCATTTGTTTCTTGGGCAACAATATTTTCCGCGCATGGAGATATTATTGTTAAAACGCACTGACTGCTAAGATTTGCCAGAGCTGCAGGCAATGCATGTACGATGTGCTTCCCAGGAAACCACAGCAAACGATCAAATCCTAAAAGTAATTAGTGAATCTGAAAAAGGTAAACCGACTATTTATGCATCCCCCGTTTTGTAATGATCACAGTAATTATCAAAAGTCTACTCATTAGCTTCATAACGGCCTTTAATTGAGAGCAATGAAATCTCAGCAGACATTAACCTATACCACCTCCAAAAATACAAATGCGGTGGGTCCAGACCTGACTACTTCATCTTAGAGTTCTAAAATCTAAAAATATGAAACTGGCTGAAATTGGCTATAACATCCCTTTATTTTTTGCAAGTTTTCTAATGATTCTTGGAAAAACATTGTAAATCTATCATTTTTTACATTCATCGGTGAAAGTTAAAGGGTTTGGAGCCTCTTAAAAGACTTTAGTGAATGATTGGTCATGTTCTTAACACTTCGTAGATAAGCGGGTGGGTTTAATTATCAGCCCTGCCCATTCTCTATAAAGCCAACATCCATCCAGTCCAAAGACGTATTTTCAGGGTTTAACATTTAGTAAGCAGCAGGGAATTAAGGTGAGAACAAAAAAAAAGGAGAACAATTGGGACATATCACTGATAAATCGACCCGAATTACAGAAAAAGAAGCAAATGAATTCACTCACTAACACAACTTTAGCTGATACCCCTAAACAAGCTCATGTGTTCTTTACAAGTTTCTGTTGGGCTGAGTTTGGTTGAGTTCAGTTGAGTTAGACCTTGAAACCATTGAGTTCTGTTGACTTGGACGTTGAGAGTCTGTTGAGTTGGGTTGAGTTCTGTTAACTTGGACCATGATAGTCAGTTGAGTTGGGATGAGTTCTGTTGACTTGGACGTTGAGAGTCTGTTGAGTTGGGTTGAGTTCTGTTGATTTGGACCATCATAGTCAGTTGAGTTGGGATGAGTTCTGTTGACTTGGACGTTGAGAGTCTGTTGAGTTGGGTTGAGTTCTGTTGACTTGGACCATGATAGTCAGTTGAGTTGGGATGAGTTCTGTTGACTTGGACCTTGAGTGTCTGTTGAGTTGGGTTGAGTTCTGTTGATTTGGACCTTGAGAGTCTGTTGAGTCAGGTTGACTTGCAACAGAACTCAAACAAAGGGTTAAGCTTTCAAATGGCATCTGTGTCTACAAGCATTTGATTAACAAGCTTTGTGTGTTATTTGCTTTTTGTGTTTTTTGCTTGCTTTTGTATTTCTATGGGATTATGACATTGACGTTACTGGAAATTACATTTATCAGCTAGACTTCGGTAAAATTTACATTGCCGTGAAAATCCCAAATCCATGAAACAATGTATCAGAGGGTGTGGTGTATATATAATCACACACCAGGTATTATAGGGTACAGTATATATATCATCAAAGACCATATATGATAGGGTACAGCGTATATGTCATCATAGACCATGTATCAGAAGGTATGTTATATATCATCACAACCCAACGATCAAAGCTCATATTACACATTTATCTTTAATATATTTATTATGGTCACACTGAGAAATCAACGCATGTTCTCTATGCTACAAATAGCCTCACCGACACTTACGGGCTGAACATTCTCCAACAGATCACAATATTTAGGAACTTTTAAGGCATCGACTCATAGCTCGTGTGTAATCGATAAGTTATAAGCAGAGGATGTTCACTTTAAGCTGATAAAAAGACCCAGAAAACATCCCCAGGTTTCTAATAAAGTGCTTAATATCAATCATGCTAATTAAAGTGGAGATGTAGGTCGGCTCCGTCCTGCAGGGCTCCGCTGCTCTGCAAGATCCGCCACGTAAATGTATCATAAGCAGAAATTGGTGACAGGGGCGATCAATCTGGGCTTTACTGTAAGTACATGCTGTTAACCAAACAATCGTCAAAAGGACGTTCTAAATAATCCCAGCGATTTGTGCGGCAGAGCGAAGGGGCCGTTATTTCAACTTCTACCTTAAGAGTAACAAATTCAGCAATTAATATCAAGACGGAAATCTGTTTATTCTGCGCGGTTTCTCCATGAAATATTAATGTTTGGGAGATAATCAGATTGTGAATAACCTAGCATTTTAATTCTAACTCCTTAGCCGCGCACATCTAGCCCCTGATTGAAGTTCGCATTACATGAGACGCGTGGATGCGTGATTCCCTCGTAGCCGGAATATTTCCCGTAACTGAAAATCTCGCCGGCGGCTTTAAAGTGTTACCATCAGGTTTATGTATATTTACATTTATTGTCTTTTTTTTTTAATCCAAATATATTTCAAACACACAAAATACTTTCTTTGAAATGTCAAGAGAGTTCAGTGAAGAAACCAAGAACATCTTGGAATAATCCATATTAACCCATGGGAAGCCAAAAGACGCAACGAGCCATTGATGATAACGAAGGCGGAAGGTTGTCTGCTGTCCGCGCTGATTCACAGAGGGAACACCAGAAACCCCGAGAAGGTTGAGTACTGCCACCCGCCGACCAGGTTCCCTTTCTCCAGCTTCAGGTACACCTTGTCCTCTTTGTCCAGATAGAGAAGGACCCCGTTGGTGGCCGCTTCACGAGTGACGTCTTTATCTCCAGCAAAAGCAGAAATGACTGGTTTTCCATTAAGCATCAAATTAACCTGAAGGAGCAGAAACAACGGACGGTTATCACTTAGTGTTTATTAATTTTACGCTGTGTGTGTGCTAATGCTTCTTTAATATCAATTCTTTGTGGCAATTGTTCTAGATTACTCAGGTGAATGGGAGGGGGAAATCAGTTAAATCTGCCCCTGGAGAATCTATGGAATCTGGCCCTTAAGGTTTGACCCCCCAGGTCTAAATAGACTAATTTCACACTGCGGAATTTACTATTAAATGGTTATATTCTATAGCTCCAACCTTTGTGATGCTTTGTGGTAGGTGCGGAAGGTTTGCCCTCCATCCTACCCCTCTGGAAAATGTAAACAATATACAGGGCAAACACTTCTTATGTGACACCAAGTTCTATGTCTGTGTAAACATCTAACGCTTCTTCAGTCCTCCACATAACTTGAAAGCATGATCAATTTCCCTAATTTGGCTCCCATTACTGCCCCAGTTGTGACATGGGTTGGTGACTAGAGGGTCAGAGGCTGAGATGGAACCGAAGTTTTACTTTACTGAGAGAGTGGAAGATAAATTCGAGGGCGTCCCAGCAGAGGTGGTAGAGGGTAATACAGTGAGGGGATTAAACATGCATGGGATAGACATATGGCTCCTTAATCTAAGACGAGACCCACGACTGATTTGATTCTTTACTGCAGGGAAAAATGGACAGACCAGATGGGCCGAAGGGGGCCGGTCTGCCGGCAGGTTCTGGGTTTCTATGTTTCTATTTCCCCAGGAATTGTTTGGTTTGGAATAAAATTTGCTGTTTTTCTGCATTCCCCCGTCTATGATATTTAGGAATGAGTGTCTTGATGCGTATAATGATCAATGATTAAAGTGCGTGGAGGCCAAAGATTTCCCAGGCACTCTGTCCTGGGGGCATTGTGTGATAAGACTCTATTATTAAGAGAATAGAGAATAGAGTCACTGGTTGGGCTCTGAGCTCTGCCCCGGGGTACGTTGTGTTCTTTATAAGATGTAATTGTTAATGGAGTCACCTGGCGGGGTCCGAGCTCTGCGGCACTCGGTGAATTCATCATAAAAGCAGCGGGGATGCTGTTCGGCAGCTTGGATCTTAAATTGTCAAAGCATTTTAGCAAAAAAGAAATCTAAAGTTACTTTCCCCGGGCCCCGGGTGCCTCGTTGGTTTCACGGCGCGGCGTCCGGCTTACCTGGATGGTCTGGCTCTGATAAACCTTTATGACGTGGAAGTTGAAGCTGTAAATCCCTTTCCGCGGAGCAACAAACACAGACTCCAGGGTGAAAAAGTTGCCGACATTCACTAAAATCTGTAAAACAATGAAAATCTGCATTTTAACTCTTTCATGGATGTGCAGTAAGCAGCGATGAGATAGGACTTGGTATCCCTGCTTAAACACAGGTGGGATCATCGTCGGCGCGTCTCCCTGTGACATTCGCTATCATGCGCCCAGCTGCACCGTGTTTATTAACCATTGGGATCAGCAAGGAACACACCACAAAATTATTTATTAACAGTTCACGTGTTTATGGCGTCTGAGTCCTGCACATGATACGAGGTTTATGGACGATTAGAGCCCCAAAAAAACATTATTTGCAGGAAAGGGAAAGAAAACATTTGTAAAATATTCCAGCAGATGCTGCAGAGCTACGGCGTGAAAATGTTAAAACTGACAATTTAAAAAATCAGCAATAACATTAAGACAGGGCCCTGTGTCTGGGAGCTTGCAATCTATTCGGAGGAAGGCGACAGAAGGAGAGGGGCTGCTTGAGTGAGGGCAATGCAGATAAATAGAGGTTTAATGCTCACATATGGATACTTTATAGAGGAGATAAATCTATATCATCCGTGGAAAATGTGGAGCAATAAAGAGAATATTCGCTTAACGAGTTAATCTATTAACACAAATTGTCACATCAATGGCGTTCATCACAGAGTGTACAACAAAGAATCTCGCTTCACCGACATTAGAATGAACTATTCGGGGGCAGTAAATCTTCCTCAAAACTTTTCCTCTAGGGAATTGAATTTCTCGTAGCCCCATTAACTACTTTAGTGCCAGAGCCCAGCTTTGATTGTGGTTATGGAGGCTGACAGCTGATATTGCGCATGACTTGCTGGATTTGTCAGGTTCCTGAGCCTGGGAATTTGGGGTTCGTGCTGGCAGACGCTGCCCCCCCAGATCCACAGAGGACACGTAGCTTCCTGGGTCCCTGTTAGTACAATCTCACGCTATCTTCTCCCAATAAAATGACACCGATGATGGGAAATTTATTAATAGATTCATTCGCTTTATTATCTTTTTCATGGAGTAAAAAAACAAAACCTGCCCTGAATGAATGAATGTTCTGATAATGTAAGGATTAACAATTAGCCTCATTTGAATGTGGCTGAATGTAATCAGACAAATACACGCTTGTGAACCCCATGTATATATTGTAGGTAAAAGCCCATAAACCGGGGGTCTTTATATTATTATTATTATTTATTATTATTGTTTTAAAAATGCGCCATCATACTCCGTAGCGCTGTACAATGGGCACTGATTTAATCAACATCGTTCAAAATTACACATTTAAAAAACATTTTACGCAGAAAATAAATCCTTCCAGAGTGTGAACAATTTACACGAAGTCTCCCGCGTGCCAAGGAAATGACTGAGAAACGATAACATCGACAATAATCATCTTAGAGACAAACGTCGGGGTCCGGGGCTCTCCCTGCGAACGTTTCAGCACATGCGGCAAAGAAAGAGCACAAACCTCTGTTACTCTTCACATAGAGTGATAAATAACAGAGTAATAAACAAAGAGAAATAAATCACTCATTAGTCCAATAATAAAGTTTTCTACAAAGTCAATCACTTCCGGAGCCGAGAGACCCCCCCCCCCAAGCCGAGAGATTTCATGGAGCCCGTTAGGACTCTGCCGCACTAATGTAGAGACTCTGTAACATGTTTATTTACAGCAAACGGGATATATAATTAATGAGATATTAATCGGAAAGTGTTTAATAAGGGGGGGGGGTTGCCTTCTCAGGATTCTCTTGTGCACCGGATCCCAGGCTCTTCCCATAGACGATATGCTGGGACCTGTTGAACCCACGGCCAGTGACCACTAATGATTCATTAACAGATAACGAAAGGTGTGCATTGCCCCATTTATAAGTCCCTGTGACTCTCTTCCCTCAAACACCTCGTCCCGATCCCTGAGCCCTTTTGCTCACCTGGTCAAAATATATAATCCTGGTTTTGTTGCTCATCTCCGAGGGTTCATGGTTGGTGCTTCTCACAGCTGAAAAAGCCACCTTGGAGTTGGCAGCCCTCACTGAGATGCCCAGGGGTGAAGAGGACGAGGATTTGGAGTCTGTGGCCGGGTTGGAGTCACACACCACCAGGCACTTGCCTTCCAGGACAATTGGCTCTGTGTCATTCTGTGCTCGGACTGGCCCCAGAGCCACCAGCAGCAGCACCACGGACAGCACCGTGGACAGCTCCCGACTCATGCTGCCACCTGTCTCACCCTCTGGCAGGAGCTCAGACCCTCTCCCCAAAATGCAAGAAAAAAACTCTGAAGCTCCTTCCGTCCACTTCCAAAATATTCTGAGCCCCGATTCCCTCCCTCTGCATCTAAAAGCCCTAAAGTGAATTATTGATGAGGAAGATCACAGATGAAGCCGGGATCTGATCTTGCCATGATCCCCTCTACCAGATGATCCTCTCTACCAGATGCTCCTCTCTATCAGATGCTCCTCTCTAGGTGCCGGAGTCCGGATCGATTAGAGAGGCAGCTCCTCGATGCTGCCAGGAGCTCAGATCCTGCGTCTGACTTCATTGCCAGAGAGAAACTGCAAATCCAGCCTCATCCTCCAATTCCCCAAAGCCTTATGTCATCACAGAGCAGCTCAGCCCCCAGCCGGGGTAACTCTCCCGCACTCTATAGTCTGCCCCATAATTAGCTGGAGAGGGGGAGCTGAAAGGACTTCCTCCCTATCAATTAAAATGAGATGTGTTAACTGTTTGTGAGCCTCCCGCACATTGCCTGCTGTCACACCAAAGGTTAAATCTCACATTGGTTTTGACTAAAAAACAGCAATAACGCAACAGTTAATGGGGGAGAAATACTGTGGGTGACAGAAAGAGAGCAGCAACAAAAGAGGGAGGGACACAAGTAGGCAGAGAGGCGAGAGGTGCGTGTAAAGACATACAGAGGGACAGACAGACAATATCACTTGTCACAAACACAGCAGCCCGGCCGTATCCAGAATAATGGATCGCGTTATAGACGTGCGCAGACATCGTCGAGTAAATTGAGATGGAATTTCTGCCGGATCATTAAGACTGATCATCGTAATGAAATCTGCAACGACCCCTCACAAAGTGCTGAAATTTAAAACAATTATCGGTGCTCTCGCTAAAACATTATTGACAAACTATCTATGAAGATGAATGGCCTTCGCTGTCATGAGCCAGCAGCCAAGTGGACGTTTCAGGGAACCGCTGCGAGGGCCGCACGGGTTACATGTTAAGACGCGTTCGCATGCTGAGCCGGGTCTGGGAAGAGGCTCAGGACGGAGGTAGATATTTCCCGTGATCCCGGTGCATGTTTACAAGTTATCGTGCGGAGAATGACAGCCGGTATGAGACATTCTTCTCTGATAATGAACGTGGAGCCATTTATCGAGCCGGAATCAGTTTGTTTTACGGCAGATCCCAATTTCACCAACTCTAAACGTGTTTTGGAATTTCTTCTTATAAATTAGAACAAGTTGAAGAAATTAAAAAGTGAAATAATATAAAGAGACGGAAACACAGAGGTGTTCCACTCAGTGACAAAGTCTCACAATCTGGCTCGATTACATGATCCTCAAACTGGGCCAAACCATTTGTTGGCCACAGGGAGAACATCGGGCCAAAGGCGGCCAACCAGATTCATCTATCTGTAATCCAAGAATTATTGTGTCTGCCGGATAGTGGTTGTCCCATGACTGACGACGTACATAACGCCAGCTGCCGGCTCCCAAGTGTTAGGAAGTTCTGCTGTGGGGGGGGGCTGTGATTAGAAAATCAGATTTTTCTGAAAAGGAAAGATGTGGAATTGTGTAAAAAGCCTTTTCCCGACAAGGCGTTAAAAGAGCGATTTTCTCTCTGCGGTAATTAATTCCTCCGGGGTGATCTTTACAATTTAGTTGTTTGAAGTCTCAGTGAATTATTTTTATTGCGTTGTCTTAAATATTTAATCAATTTTCTTTATTGTCAAAAAAGAGCAATAAGATACACAGATATCAAAACAGAGCACCAAGCGCACACATTACATGGCACATTGTGTTGAATTACAGGGACACATATTTAACACGTGGGTTATGATGCCATTACAGGTCCTATCTTTCTCTGTAAAATGATGCTTTAAATGCTACAAAGTATACAATTTTTTCTTGAATATTTAACCCCAATAAGACATTTGTGTGTAAAGGGGACGAACGAGACTCACAAAGAAGCCGACAGCACACGTTTCTTTTTATTAAAAACAAAAAAAACAAAATAATTTGTTTAAACATGAAATAATCAGAGATAAAGTCATTTATACATTTGCAGGAATCTGAGCCCAGGTTTAGCTCCAGATCCTGAGCCAGGAAAGGCTTTCCCTGGGGGCCGCTTGGCTTTCCTCATAAAACCATTAAATTCTGTGTATGGCTGTGGGATTTGTGGACGAGAGATTAACTCCGCGCATGATTCTCACATCGTCGCCTCGCCATCCGCAGCCAAGTCCTGGTTCGGGTTTTAGGGTTATACAAACTCATTTAATGGGTTAACAAACGGAAGGGTTCAGCAGAAAACTTCAGTTTACTGGGTGGTAGAAAGAAACACGAACCAAATGTATCCGTTTGATGGCAATTCTAGTGCAAAGCGTGACATTCAATTCTAATGGTTTCCATGGTGACTGCTCCACATTTTACATTTATTTTAGAATTACTGCCGTTTTGTGATGAATGTCAGTGAAACATTATTTCAATTTAATTATCTTTATTAATTCCACATTCTTCATTCTGCTTGATTCCCCGTCACGCGTTTAACCTAATGAAATAACCCCTCGCATGCTGGAGGTTCCTGGCTCACTTGAGTCTATTCAATCAAGAAGCAGAGGATTAGTCAGCCGCAGATCGTACATTAACAACGCTTCTGCCAATCCCGGGCTATGCAAAGGGTTCTCTCAACTAAACGGTATTTTCAGATTATGGATGTGAAGCTGGATCCGGCCACCGGTTTGTAGGAACCGCCTTTGATTTTGTTCATCTGTTACATCTTCGTATGACCATCTGGTAATTAACTCTACGTTACAGAAGTTTATTTGCTTACATTGTCTGCGATGATGTCACAAATGAGTTTAAACATCTCACAAAAACTGGGGTTTTGCACATTGTTTATTTCATGTTTGACATAAACAAGAAAAATAAGTAAATCTTTGCTGCTTCGGGAGTTCTTTGAAGAATTTGATTTACAAAAAACAAATGATATTAGAATATAAATGATAATAGGTGGAAGGGGCGAGTGGGGGTGCGTGTTAGACATTATTTTTTAAAAAAATCCTCAAAAAAGCAGGAAAAAAAGTAATAGATTAAAAAATGGAAAATGAGCTTAAAGGTAAAGCTCTGGCTTGAAGGGGCAAAAGAGTTTGCCACATGATTGAGACGTTAGCAAAAAACGAATAGCATTTTAAACATTTTTGTGAGATATTATGTTGAATTATCTGCCGAATCCCCCGTTTTGCAGATTGTTAGATATTTTCAGTCCCTGGTTGCAGGAGCGCACCCTGAAATTCCTTCAGAAAAGTGGAGATCCAGCCAAACAGCTCCTGGGAGTCCTGCTCATCGGCCTCCGCGAACGTGTGCTAAATTATAGGCATGAAAATAGTTACTAGAGCGGAAATCGACCCCCCCATTAATAGGGCATTACATAGTTTGCGTATGTCTAAGGTGTCCATTTAAATAGGAACTCGACATGGACATTTAGGACGGTTAACTTTACTTTCATAGATGACTCTTACTGTCCAGTTAAGAATTAAGATGCCTGAGAGGCAGAAGACTTCCCTCAAAGGCTCTTTAAGGGTTAACCTGAGGATGCAGATGCTTCATTTGCCCATCAATCCCCCACCCGCCGCACTCCCTACTCGAACTGTATCTAGTATGAGACACCTGATAGTTTGATTGATAGTTTTGCTTTTCTCTGCACTTTTCAGAAATACTGAATAAAGTGCCGTCCCTCCCGTCCTTGAATCCATCCGGCCCCTGCTGGGGAAAATGGCATTCTATTTGAAAAAAACGTGTAATTTATATACAAATTACTGATTTCTCAGATAATACATTTCCAGAACCAAAAATATCAAACTAAAACAATAGATGGTCCACAACTCCCAAGCCGTCGTGGGATGTGATCACTGGCGGCCGTCTGGTGAGCTCACCGGCAGCCGCCATGTTTATAAACATAGGTTCTGAGGATAGAGCTGCCGTAGGACATGGAAGCTACTCAGTTACACAACGTTTATATCCCGATAGATCTCCTGAGACCAAGCTAGGGTCAAATGTCCTGGCTTGGCCTGCACCACCCGGGTGCCAAAAAGAGCAAGGCTGACATCGCAAGCAACCTTGGCCGTAAGACATAGCATGTTAAATGTGGGGGCAGGGAATGGATAACCTGGATGGTTCTCAATTAGGCAAGACACCCCACCCCCCCATGGAACCTGGCGCTGAATGGTCAAGTTGAGGACACCCAGCCCTGCAGACAGGTTATAATAATAATAAGAGCGCTCACCAGAACATCGGCGTAGATCTTCTTTAGTTCGCTGGCCCTTTTAGCCAGTTTGTCGGATTCCTCCCCATAGTTTATCAGCACATTCTGTAAGGATTAGAATCTGTGAATATGGTGAAGGGTGAGAACACCCCGCAGAGGTGACACAGGTTACGGGAGAGAGTACGTCACCGTTACTCAAGGTGGAAACGGTTCGACATGAAGAGGCAGCCACAGAAGCCAAGGAATTACTGAGGGTTTTACTCATATTTACCAAAAATATTTTGGGCTAAAATCCTTACCATTTCCCCCAAATAAAACTCTGTTTAATGAGCGATAAATCTGTCAGTGGCCTGGTCCACGTACTCTCTACTTTCTTTCTGCAGGACGTACCTTAAGATCCTTCAGGAACTGGCTCTCGCTGATTGATCCTTTGCTATGTTTACTCTTGAATGTTTTCTGATATTGATCAATTTTTTCCAGTTCCTTGGCTAAAACTATAAAAATAACATGAAAAAGTTACCGAAGATTAAAGGAGAAGCGACCAACGTAGGAGATTCATGGATGGATAACGAGTCAGCGGAAGGATTAATAACGAGCCATTTTGCTGTTTATTAATTGCTGGATTATTGATGTCTTTTGTCGTCACGTAATATCTTCTCCCCTGTTCAGTGACTCTACCACGGGCTTATCTTGCAGCATTTTAATTTCAAACAGAGGACATTATTTTGTGACGATTCATACAAAAAATGCAGGGTCTTTTGAGGGCCTCTATACCTTGTTAACCCTGTCATGTGATTATCTATTTTCTTTGGCCCCCTGGACGGACAGTTTGCTTGGTTATAAGTGAGTTAAATACTACAAGTGGCCATTGTGTTCACTTAGAACATCGGACACTAAAGGTCAGAAGAGAAAAGACTCAACAAACTCCTACGAACGTCTCGACTCAGAACTAGAACTGAGTGTTTTCAATGTTTCAGTGGATACATTAAGCACATGCGCAGCACCGTAACCTCGGCATGATACTCCACCGGCAGAAAGAAGGGTTTTTTTTTTTATTGATTCCGAGCCTCACGTAATGCAATCAATAAACGTATTTTTTATGCCTGGAGTCAGCAGACTTTTTGCATCTCCTGTAATCAGATGTGATGCATGCGCAAGGATAACAGAGAGATACCCGAGCGGTGTCGAGATGACAGTAGACCCCCCCCCCCATCAGTCTGCATTCAGCACCGGTTACAAAGAAATCCCGAGTCTCCTTTGTGATGCTAAAATCGCTCAGAGCTGCAGGCTTCTGGCTCCAAGAACCTGTTGTGTTGATTAATGACTCTACAAATGATGCCGTAATTAGATCTAATGATGGTCGTGTTTTATCGACACGCTGATTCCTCGGTGGCCTCCCAGCATGCAGGGGAACCCCACGAACATCGCTATGGAACCACGCAGGCCTTGTGTTAATGTAATGTCCTAGACCTTGTGAGCCGTTGTCCTGTCGCCATTTCTGCCCAACCAGACTTCCAGATCTGAATCGGAGGTTTCTGGAAACCCAATTTTTTGGATGCTGTGGTTTTCGATAAAGTCACATCTCACCGGTCGGGGATCGGACCTACCCCTAATTTCTCTTCTCACCCACAGTGGTGTCAGTGTCATCTTTACTACCTATGTTACTATTACCCCAGCCACATCTCTAAGAGGCGGCATCTCCCATAGCGCCTGCAGGGAATTTATAACCAACCCGTTCTGGCATATTTTTTAACCCATTTATCACCAACTACAAGAGCAGCTCATTGTAAACTTGAGTTCCCTTTCTGCCTCCTCCATGGCTGCAATTACCCCACTTGTTGAATCACTTGAGTGTCTGCGTCTAGGCCAGTCCCTGGTCTTTAAAGCTGTCTAGTGAATAGCCAAAGAAGGATGAGAACCCAGGAACATGTAAACCTTAAGCTTTAAGGCAGGACTAATACTTCCTTGACATAATCAGGTCACCTTAATCTTAGGGATAAATAATGGCTTTTTATTCCCGACCTGCAGCATGATGTGGTTTCTCTGCTCGGTCTCTCTGGATTTGCACAGGTTTTATCTCAGAATTAAAGCGCCGGGGAGGGAGAAGCTAAATGTCCAAGTTATGGCAGCCGTGGACTTTAACAATTTTTTTTTTGATAAGGAATAGTGAGTGGATCATGTAAAGGGGCCGCTAGGCATAGAGACACTGGAAATATCCAACAATATCGATAGATAAATGATGGCTTCCACACTAGAGTGCGACATCAATTAATAAACTAATAAAGTGCTGTTTATTCCAAGCTGGACGGGGAAGCGATTTTGTTGCACATAAACACTGTCTGTGCAGGAGGATGTCGTAAAACTATACAGGAAGTAAACAGTGCAACCGATAACTGTTCCCCCAACCAAGGGCATCAATTCTGCTGTTGTTTGCATTTGCTGTCAGAGCCTTGGGGACATCATCAAACAACAACGTTTATATTCCTTTTTAAAACAGAAGGTTACGCTGCATTATATGACTACTGTAGGGTATAAACGTTCTACCGTCTACTCAAAAAAGAAACCTCTGAGGTGTTTCTGGAGTAATTGTGTTATTTTGCTTTAATTATAAACAAGTGTGTTTGTGATTTACATGCCAAGAAGTAAGAAAGAGAGTGTAATTAAATATCCATACCATTAGCGCATGGATTCTAGTTCCTATTAATCATCTCATTGGTCATTTCTTAACCATAACAAGATTGCGCTGTCTGGAGAAGAGCCCAAAGGACTCATGATTTACGTACCTTCCACCTCCGCATTAAGACCTTTGACGGAAGCTGCAAGGAAATGAATACGGAGAGAGGGGTTTCAATCAATGCTCTTCAGTTAAGATTTTATGAATGTGACAGAATATGGTTTTCATCGGCTTACCACCAGGAACAGCTTCAAATTCTGTCAACTCTTGAGGAAACTTGGCCAAATGAGGCTCCTGTAACAAGATCTGCTCCACAAGGGCATGTAGCAAGGTGAACTTCTTCTCTCTGCTTACGAGCTGGGACATCTAGAGGCAGGAGTCGGTGGTAATTGACAGGCCAGGCAATCAATTCATAAGTAATAGGAATATTAGAGAAGATTGTGTTCATCGGCCACAGCTCAGTATGACAGATACTCGCTGCTTACAATGATAGATACACACTCCGCGTCTCTCCTAAACACTCTTTGAGTTGGAGGTTAAACCTGAGCCTTCACCAGTTACATGGATCGCCGTCTCTCTGTCGTGTTTGTGTAATAATTGAAGGACATGCGTGTCTTTCATTTGTATGTGTGTCTAAAAAGGCAGGTGGTGGGGAGCATGTGATGGGTCTGTGCCCCTCCAATATTTTTTTAAGCAAATACATCCTACTTACTACCGATAAGTGGGGTACTGGGGTGTCTTTGCCCCCAAAGTTTTTTAAATGATTGTCAATCCTCCCATCACACTTAGCAAGGGATGGAGGTGAGAGGGGGGGGCTTTGGTCAGAAGGGGGCAGCATGGGATCTAGATGAGCTGCTTTTGGTGAATTTCTGGGTTTTTTGTGAATCTGCCAAAAATATAATCTTGACTGAAACTTCCCTGAATTAAATCTCAATCCCGATTCAGAATGATAAATTAAATCTAGATTTCCACATTGGCATAATGTGGAATATGTATAATATAATGTTATAATATATGTTTCCGCATAACCGGGAACTCCGCTCATAATTTCTATGCATTCATTTTCATTCCATTTTAACCAAATTCTCCCCAATTTATTCTCCTATTGACAATATCAGCACTCAGAGGTTTCATTTTCCTCCAGAAAACATTGTGAGGATATTTTTGGTGTTTTGTGGCTCTTTCTGCAATTCCTCTAAAGCTTTCTGGATCTTTGGAATAACTCGTGGAAAGAAATGACTTGGTCGGCATTTCACTTAGTGATGAATGAGGCATAAAAACTGAAATAACGGAGATTCTCACCGTGTTCCACAATCATTGCAGAGGCAATAAATCACTCAATGGCTCATAAATATTAGTTTCCTGAACACACACAGGAAAATGCCGTCCTAACACAGATTAATCCCTGGGATTAAAAGGCTTTTTGAATGAACCTGTTGATGCAGTTAGGCGTTAAAATAGACAGTAAATTGGGTTTTTGACCTTATTGATTTTAAATAATCGTTTATATCTACAAATAAAATATTTAACAAAACAGTTCTTTATCATATATTAAAAGAAAATGGTTCTGAGGGCCCTGTATAGAGTTTAATGTTGATTATGGATGCCTATAAAGTTCACTGCTGGTTCTAAGGGCCCATAAAGCTCCCCTTTGGATGTGACGGCCCCGTAGAGCTCTTTATTTGTTCTGATGGCTTGTAAAGCTCCCCTTTGGATGTGACGGCCCCGTAGAGCTCTTTATTGGTTCTGATGGCCTAAAAAGTTCACTGTTGGTTCTGAGGGTCTTGTAGAGCTATGGAATCCTGATTTGAAGTATCTTAATTATGTTTTTCTTGCCTTCTTTTGGATCAAGAGTAGGAAGGTTAGTTAGAAGGGTTGAATTTGATGGACTTCGGTCTTTTTTCAACCTTATGTACTATATATATCACCATGTTCCTTCACTAACCCAACAATCTCAGGAGCTCATGAAGAAGTCACTATTATGCGGTCATAGGGCTTCTGATACCTAGAGTCTTTGGTGCCCCATCCTGCATGTACTTTGGTTGTAGTTCCCCTAAACCCTGTTTGGTGCTCCTTTTTTATGTCTTTCTGCATTTTTATTGTCTAGCCCCTTTGGATTGTGCGTCTTTGTAGATAATTCCCTAAACCTAACCTAAACCTGCAGGATGACTCCATGAGAACATTAAAACATAAGAACAGCAGCATATTATTATTATTATGAAAATATTATTAAGAAGGCAGTAATTTCCCAAAAAGTAAAATGGCTCCAGACAACAATGAAACCAAACAGACCAAGAAGATAAGAGTTGGAAACTCAGCCAAATGAGGACGTTTTTTACCGGAATACGGCAGCCGTAAACATATAATTTCCCACAAATGGTTACCTGTATCCAACAGGCTCTTCCGAGCTCCAGGCTGCCTTTAAATGCAGAGTGGATTATATGAAATTATAGTGATATAGGCCTTTTTAAATAAATGCAATACTCACTTTTATCAGAGACGCTAATCGAAACCCCTTTGCTTTCTCTTTGCCAGCATTTTCATTCAGACAGTTACCGATGGCCAATACATAATGGAGAACGCCTTTAAAAGCCTGGCTTTTCAGCAGCTGATCACATGCTTTGATTTTCTGGGAGAGAAGCTGCAGACACGCACACAAAAAAATCCATTAAGTCACATTAATCATAGGTAACAATAGTGTGCGGGCGGCTTCATCCGCCGTGGGGGGCCGGACGCGTTTCCACGCCAGGAACAGCCGGGGCTAATGCCTCCATCAGCCAACAATTGTGGGGAGTGCGATAATGCGCTGGCAGCGGAAGAGTTACAAGTCTGAAAACAAAGTTACTTTGTAGCTAAAACTCTTGCGGTTCGGATTCCGAGTCATTTCAACCCAAACAACCAAAAGTTTTAAGATGAAAGATGGAAAAGTTATATGTAAGCGCACGCAATGTTCTTATGGTTACACTTCTAAAACTCACACATAGAAAGAAGTGCGTAAGGTTCCGCGGGAAGCGCGTCTCACGTCCTGCTGAATTTAAATGATTATTATAAAAGTATTAACCCCAAACTTTTTAAAGGAAAGTGGCTGCTTTATACTTTATTCTTTGTAAACTAAAAATGTTAAACTGGGCTTAGATTGTGAGCCAGGATGGGCGCCTTATGCGCATTATTGATGATAATTTACAACCTGCTTACTTGGGGGGGGGGTCAGAAAAAAACCCCCAGTAAAAATGTAAAAAATATAAGCAGCTAGCAATTACAGAATAGAAATAATGATAATTAATCATTCCGCTGAAATGGCTGGCGTCGACCCCCCCTGCGAATGATCATTTCAATGCATCTACCCAGAATTCCAAGAGTCCAGCCGATTCCATGGCTGCCTTCTATTACACTTTGTGACCTTCAGGTATTTTTCCCTCTGAATGCGATGAATAATTGTATAATATTGCGATTTCTGAGCAGAAAGTATTTCTCTTATTCAATGTGAGGGCAAGATATCAAGGCCAGACCGCAGCATCAATACGCGGCTGTAACCGCTTCACGCGACGCATGCTTATATTCACTCAATATTCCCATTTACGATGATTTATAGCCTGTTATTTACTGTATCTGTTTGCAAATACAGTGCTCAGCCGCATGTTTGGGGTCCCCCCCAGATTTTGTTGAAAATTAGATTTTAGAAAATAATGCTTTTGAGTAAATGATCTATTGTTTAAGCCTCACCTTTTGCAGATCGTCCATGTACGCCGGCAGCTCCCGGACGGAGATGATAGTGTCCAGTCTCTGACACAGGTCGGGGATTTTGCACATCTGAGAAAAATATTTTAAAAATTCAATAAAACAAAAAAGAAAAACAGAAGATGACGCTTGTAAAAAAAATTATATTATTGTTATTCACAGAATTGACAGGTTTGGAGCCGCCCCAGAATTGTAAGGGAAACAAATACATTTCTATAATTTTTAAAAACTTTGCTACGGACGTCACAAACTGGAAGATTTGTACTGAAGTTTTAAAAGAAATGGTTGCAAGAGAAAATACATAAATATTTTTAAAAATAGCATTTTTCTTCCTGCACTTTTCCACGTATAGCAAATCTTGTAACTATTCATGCGTGTGTTCCCCGCGTGACTCTGTTTTACATACATCGGGGGTCCGTTCACTTCATATTATTCTGTGACACAATCGTATTTTCTCATGAAGTGTCCACCAATAAAAACAATAACCTCCCGTAAAGAATAGCATTTTGAGATGTAAAATTGATTTGAAATACATATTTACCTCCAGCATGAACCGATCGACGATGTGCAATTCAGAGGGAGACCCTTTAAAACTTAGATACATATTTTTATCTTTCGGCGAAGGGACATACCTGAATAATAGAAGAACAGGAGACGTTTTATAAGATTCAGGTCTAGAAATATGTAAAAAAAAAAAAAAAAGACAGAGCCGTTAAACATCGTTTATATATTTATTTATGTGATCACGTTACAGCAGAAAATTCTTGAATGTTATTTTTTTCTCATCCACCCGCCGCTCACATTTCTGGTTTCTGGGACAGGAAAGCTTGTTTCAGTTGAGGTTGAAATATATATTTTTTACTTCTAGTTTTGTCCCCTCTGGCTTAATGTATGTACGTGGAGCAGCACTGTGGCGGAGCTAATTCCCTCCGTTTAATCTCGACGTAACATTTGGGAAATGCGGAAGTTTTCCACTGCAGGCCATGCTAAATGATTACGTTTACTTATAGAGCGCCGGCAGGTCACCGCATTCACCCCCACATTAGCATTTTAACGCGTATTAGGAGCGAGGGGTTATTGTTTACCATAATCAGAGGCCTGTGGTAATATTCAGCTCCTGCACTGTGATCTATAGTCGTTACGGCTCATTTTATTGTCAGTTAACATCGGAGTATTATGTTTTATGGATAACGTGATTCGGTGCGGAGCTGATAGATGCTCCGTCCTGCTCGTTAGGAGGAACCGAGCTGGAGACGTTTTAAGCCCCGCTCCACCTCCAGCTTCTCAAACGCATTTAATCCCAGGACCCCCCAAATGCAGCAGGACAGTTTGTCTCATAAGCAGCTCTCAGGATTATGATTGGTCTCGCAGTCAGCTGACCCATTGCTAAATGCCAAAGGGTTAATATAAATGCTACCTGTAGACCTAATACAATACAATAGAAAACAGGAACCTGTTCCCAAGGGCTTACATTCTAAAATAAATAAGGGGTGGGATTCAGGACGTTTAAATGCCACCAGAGCTTCCGACTTCCTCTGCCAGAGGGATGCCGAGGCATGCATGCGCATATCCAGCCACAGCTTGCAGATATATAAAGTATCCCTCACCTTCTTAGATTTACCAAGTGTTTGTCCTTCAAACCTCCGTCACGTTCGTGTAAAATTAATAATTTTTCTGTGAGCTCCGTGGGGTCCACGTGGAAACTTTTCAGAACGATATCTGCAGGAGAAGGGGTATCGGTGAGGAGACAGGAGGCCGTAAAGCCATTACCAAGCCTTGACGAAGACTAGTGAGGGGCCGTGGGCACGATGCCCCGGAGGAAGGGGAATCGCAAGAAGAGGGGAGCTTTAATGGCGGCACGTGCTGCTTCTAATATATGTGAACGTATTTATTTACTGTTTACTAATTCATTAAAAAAAAAATCTTTATTTCCACAAATAATCCTCCATAAACTCGGTTCATTACATTAGTCGTCGTAGAAGCCGGTGGACTTACTGAAATTGTGCGCAATTTTATTATCTAAGAGGATGTTTTGCTGTTTTGTGAAGTCGGAGTTTTCATAGGGAATCCCCGTTTCCTGACTCTGGAAATGATCCAGAATCCTTTGCCAATCAATCCTCTTCTGGTTCTGCGCAGCCCACATGGATTTACTAATCTGTGAGTAATAAGATTAAACCGGGTCAGACGCTCGTCGGGTTTAGGAGAAGGTATTTCATAATTAGAACCTCCATGGGGGTTCCAGGATCGGCTGCTGAATATGGGACGTCACTGAAGTCTCCCTTTCAGTCTGCACTCTGTGGTTTGATAATCTGCTTGCTTTTTTAATTGAAATGTTAATGGTGACCCATTTCTTGTTCCCAATGCACTAACCGCGTACAACAACCAAGACCCCGTTCAAGCAGAGTGTCTACAACGAGATAGACTCATTGGGTGACCGATCCACTTGGTACCCATAGGATATTTGTATCCCTGTTGTACCCCGGTCTACGTCACAGTCTTACTGCTTACCTTTTCTTGGGGCACTCTGTCCCAGTGGAAGGCTTTGGCCCTCTGTGGTGTTTTTGGTAGCTTTCCACGGACATGTGGGGGCGGCAGTGGTGGTGGTGGGGTCGGTTTGGAAATCATAAGGTATGTTGGAGACAGAGGAACGTTTGCAGCAGGGTCGAGGGTCTCCTGCTGGGTCGTATATGGGATAAGTCTTTCATATTTCATATCATTTGTAGATTTGGAGGCATCCTCCATCTTGTAAGTTGTAGAGGAGTCTTGTTTTGGGGGCTGTTGCTCTTTTTCATGGCCCTTCATGTGAAATGGCTTTACCCCGGGACTGAGCAGAGGACTTGCCAGTTCCTGGGCGCAGTGCTCCTGCAGGAGGGAGACCCAGTCATCGCGCATGCTCAGACTCTGGCAGGGGTTCCTGGTCTGCTCGTTCATGGGAATTCGGAATCTAGAAATAGTTATTGTCAATGAAATTAAAGGAGCTGTAACACTGGGAGACGTTTGTTGATGGGAATGCGATGGGATTCTGACAGTAGATGGGCCGGTGGCTCCCAACATAGTCCTGAAGGAGCACCAAACTGGGCAGGTTTTTACGAGCCACCACAATCGGTTCCAGTTCAGAGATTCCTAAAACCTGTATGGTTTCTCGCCTCGAGGACAGGGTTGGGGCTTGAGGACTGGGATTGCTGCGCATGACCAAACTGGGAAATAATTTTCTAATTTCTAATAAAGTACAGAAATAAGACATTCTGGCACAACGGTTTTATTAACTGAGCGGCTTATAAGTTATCTGATGAATTTAATTTCCCAAGATAGCCGCCCTGCCATACGTCCTTATAAAAGAGCTGCCTTTCCACCCCCATTTACCTCCCAGAAATTCTCATCTTCTGCGGAAGGATATTGACCGTTAATCCGATTGAATTTGCGGCTCCATATTGTTAGGTGTCAAAATTAACGGCGAGAAATGGACAGGACGGGAACCGTCTCCAGCTTTGTTTAACTGCCCGAGACGGGGACTCGTTAAAGTAAGACAACCAAAATAATGGGACTGGGCAATGCCCCTCGCAGGGGCCGCTCTGCTGGATTTGACCTTAACCGACCCCGCTAATTCCTCTACTCTGATCAGATGAACATGAAGGGACTGCAGAACCTGCGCAGGGAGCTGTGTATGGAGGGGCGTTTAGGAAAGATTAGGAGAATTTTTGAGTGGTTTTTTTTTTTTAAACAATTTCTGCCCCAAAGTTTGGCTATAGATCCCGCGCATGTTCAGTGCAATAAGTCTCGATACATACGTGAAGCTACTCCCGCCGCCTTGTAACGTGAAGATCGGAGAATCTTTATCATCGCTGGACGAGACACGACATTCAGACAGATTCAAGCTGTTCCTGACGGGGTCCAGCGTCTCCTGAGCGCGGAAAAACTCAAACTCGTCCTTCCTAAGCTTCACCAGGTACCTGAAACACGAGGAAGTCATCTGAACACATCCTTAGAGGGCTCTTCTTTTTAAAAAAAGGCCAAGTACATCCCCATATATAATTGCAACAAAAAGCTATTTACTTAGCCCATCTCAAGACAAAGCCGACGTTTCAACCCTAAAACGAATGGGTCTTCATGAGGGCTGTGAAATAAGGGCAAAAAACAAAAAGAGAAAGCAGGCCTCAGGTTTCAATATAAAGAAGAGACCTCTGAGGTCCTGAAAATTCACATGACATAAAATGTTTTTCCATAATTTTCAAATCCTGTGGCTTTGTCTACTAAATGCAGCTGGTTAGACATGGTCTGTCTGTGAAATCTAAAATTAAAAAAAATTACTTTTTATTATTATCACTTTTATTCTGCCCGATGTCCAAGTCAAGTAGGAAGAGGAGATGTAGTGAAAAGAAGCTCGTCCGACGGGGGCCAAACATTTCTCTGAAGATGAATAACCCTGGATGCGGGTTTAATAAGTAAATGGATCTTTCAGCATTATATGGATAACATGCAAGTGTCTGATGGCATTAGGAATCTCTGCCTCTGCTACATATTGCGCTATCAACAACTCAACTGTGTGTCCCCCTCTGCTTTTAGGACCCCCTGAAGCAGGTATTAAGGAAAAAGCATGTTGAGGTCTATGAATCCAGCGGGAGACAGACCTGTCCCCCAAATACATGCCGGCTGCACCTACAAGATCTGTAAATATGAGAATAATTAGAATTAAATGTTATAATAGGAAAAACTCTTGGGGTGTAACTTTCCAGGAATGTGTATACAATGTTTGCCTTCAAAGGTCACCTTATTCCATGTCTACAAGAGAACCAATATCACAGATATTGCGATCCTGCAGCCGGGTATATCGCCCATGGCTATTAATATAACTTTAAAAGGAAGCCTCTCGTATCACACACAACATGCGTGGATCACAGATAACACGGATCTGTCACCCGAATAACACCATTAATGGATGCCGCACAAAAAGCACTTTATATGGATTCTTTGAACTACCGTGTTTCCCCGAAAGTAAGACAGTGTCTTACTTTCTTTTTATCCCTAAAAGCCCCACTATGTCTTACTTTCGGGGTATGTCTTATATTGGGAAAAAATTGAGAGTGATGGGAGTTATGATGTACTTTTAGAGCATAATTAGATCATGAAAAAGACATTGGAAATGGTACAGCATAACACCCATCACTCTCACACACTTACCAATCAACACACCTACCAATCCACACGTATACCAATCCACACACATATACACCAATCCACACGTATACACAAATCCACACACATATACACTAATCCACACACATATACACTAATCCACACACATATACCAATCCACACACATATACACCAATCCACACACATATACACCAATCCACACACACATACACCAATCCACACACACATATACACCAATCCACTCTCACTTAATGCTTTCCTACCTTTCCTTTCTTCTTTCAGCTTCTTTTCCTCCTCTTCGCTCCTCTTCTTCAGTTCTTGTCTCCTTCCGGGTCAGAGGGCACGGACAGCGGTGGGCGCGGCTTCAGTGTTGTGCGCCGGGATCTGACAAGAAACCCCGGCGCACAACAGCTGTTGCCGCGCAGATCACAAGGGAGCGGTATCGGAGGTCATTAACAGACCTCCGGCTCCCTTGAGTGATTTTAAGCCGGGTTGAACCCGGCTTAAAATCACTCAAGGGAGCCGGAGGTCTGTTAAAGACCTCCGATACCGCTCCCTTGCGAGCCTGCTCCTCCAGCGGCGGACATTACTGTCCGTCTCTGGAGGGGTGCCGGGTGCCGCAGGTTGGCACCCCCTGGAGTGTGGCGCCCTGTGCGGTCGCACACCCCAAAGGTCGGCCCTGCTCTAAGGGGCCGGCCTTAGGGGTCTGCGGCCGCACAGGGTTTAAATAAAAACATCGGGGTTTTTTTTCAACTTTATTTAACATCCTCCATGTTAAATAAAGTTAAAAAAACTTTATTTAACATGGAGGATGTTAAATAAAGTTAAAAAAAAAACCCCGATGTTTTAATTTAAATCCTGTGCGGCCGCAGACACGTAAGGCCGGCCTTGGTGGGGACTTCCCGGCCCCTTAGAGTGGCGGACCCGGCAAATCCCCCGTGTTTCCCCGAAAGTAAGACATATGTCTTATTTTCGGGGTACGGCTTATATTAGCCGACCCCTCTGAAACCCCCGATACGTCTTACAATCGGGGGTGTCTTACTATCGGGGAAACACGGTAGTTCAGAAATGTAAGATTCCATGTAATGTTCCTGGAGGGGAGTCGTTTCAACACAAAACTAATTCTCCTCATTTTTGCCGAAATTCCACATAAATTTTGAGGCTTTAAAAAGCAAACAAACGGTTATTTTGGGGTTGTCAGATACATTTATCCCAAGCTTTACCGATTCCATCCAAACTTGCGCAGCTTCACCTGGAAACCCATCGTACGTGCATTTTAACTGATTGAAGGCAAACAAACTCTCTCCACAACATGAGCACAAAGGTCACATCCTCGCGCAGAATGTCTCATTACTCCATAAATCGCATTTAAAGATCGAATATTTCGCACAGAATTTTTATCCTCATTAATTCAGGAACCACGTCTCGCAGAGACACAGAACGCGTATAAATATTTCAGTCTCGGGTTTGCGTGGAAGGCTCACGATCCGTTCCATGTAACGAGATTGTTTTCCCGTTTGTAATTATGTATCATTAATATCCAGCAGAGTTCTAGTGAAACTGACGTTCTACAAGCTCTGGGCTTCATAATCAAACCAATTACTGGGTAAATGTTTTGCCATGCGCAGTAATGGCCTCCCATGTCCTACTTCCAGGGCCAGAGATATGGATATTACTTTGAATTGTAAAATCCCCCCTTACATTCTACTTTCAAAGTGTTTGTTGTCTGACCGGTTGTGTTTATATGATGAGAAGTAATAAAGCTCATACTTCACCCATGATTCTCCATGACACGTGTGTTCTAGATGTTCCAACATGCCATCAAGAATCACATCGGACTGAGCGTGTCTTCTGGCGTAAGACCTCATGGGGGACACTTGACCATTTCTCTGAATGATAAAGTTCATAATCCGGATTATCTAAATTCAGAAAAACAAGGAGTAAAACACTGTGTAAAGCAATATGCGATTTACTCGAAACCACAAGATGATGATGTCATCAATAATCACACAAACTGAGGTGTTTTTGTCGGATCCTCTGTTATATTTATCTTGTTTGGGCTCTGTTTGGCTGGTTCCACCAAGTGTAACTCTATAAAATTGTTTCATAATGCAGTCTGGGTCACTTTTATATTCTGGCTTAAGGGAGCTTGGTCTGGACCTGATGAAAGGAATGAGACCCCGAGATCCAGCATTCGGTGGAGAACGTCTCCAGGCGATTAGTTCCAAGGATTATGTCCAAAAAACATCACCCCAAGGGGCTTCTTCCCCAATTTGAACAAGATCTCGGGTGGAATGTGTAACCCGACCCCCGGGGAGACGGCTTGTAGAAGCTCAATGATCTGGGAAGTCCCTTAACTTACAGTTTCTTTGTCTTCCAGACAAGCCGCTTCCAGCTCATAATCGTGGTGTCCGTAAAACGAAATGAGAAACCTCAGTCCATTGTTGTTGTGACAAGACTTAACCTGGGCGAACGGGAACTTCCTCTTCAGGTTCCCCTTCTCGATGTTAAAAATCATTTGTGTGTAAAAATCAATCTGGAAAAAAAAACGGAAACCGCATCCCACTGAATGATTTCTCTAATAAATCCATAAAGTAAACTGAACGTGCTAAAATGAAATCAAATAAATGTTTTGTGACAATAACAAATAATAAATTGCGCTGGGGTTTTTTCCCCATTCAAGGTGGGGTTGGCAGTTCCGACACAATTTAAGGGGCAACCAATGGACAGATCCCCAGTAACTACAATCCCCACAATCCTTCTCTAGCTTTACACGGGGTGATAGGGGCAGGGGGTGCACCTGTTACCAATAACTTAAAAGATGATTTTATTACTGAACGGAAGAGGGACGCATCGTCAAACCAACAGACATACAGGACGAAACTATTGACAGAACATTTTATCTTTAATTGTGAATTTGTGCCGGAGTTTTCGGATTCCTCTAATTAACGTGTAAACAATTAATTAATGTTATCCCGAAGTCCTGGTGCGTCTGCTACCCCTCAAGGCATTTATTAAATGCTGAAGTTTTTCTCTAATGTGAGCTCCGTCTCTCTCTATCCTTAGCCCTGAGCCCCCGAGTCTTTCACTTGCCGGCCAAGCTGGTCAGTTGCCAGTGTTTGTATTAGAAGAATAACATCTTACCCCCAGCTCACTGTCCCCCCCGAGACGCCGCGGGCTGTGCTATTTAGACTTTAAATTTATGAATCCTTCCAGGTCTGAGGGATGGGCTGCCGCATTACCTGTAGTATGCGCTTCTGCCACCGGTACCTATGTTTATAGACGGTGAAGTTGTACTGCTGGGCAATGGACGGGTTCTCGGAGTCCTGTAACACATCATTAGACAGTTTCTGAGCTGGAGCTCTGAGCGTTATCACGACTGATGAATAGTTTATGAATGAAGGAATGGCCAGATCTTTTCTCAAACTAGGCAGCTAACCTCTCTGCTTAGCGCTTCTGGGCGAGTGCATGCTGCGTGGTTCATGTTTTTGTTAGACCCCGTTAGCGCTTCGTCCCGGGCCTAGAATCTTATAACAGTATTAAGGCTTTTGTGTTTAAACTGAAAAATAATGTGGTCTGGGTTTGTAAAATAAGTAGAAATAATATTATTCTTCTTATCGCAGAAGCGTGATTTCACTAAAGCCATTTCAGAGATATTTGCTTAAGATATTTGGTTGAACCGTGACCCGCGTGGCGCTGGAGGCGTCCCTTGTGATTTATGTGTTGGTCGTTTCAGTTTATATCAAGGGAGTGAAATGAGTTTCTCGAACTACTGGAGAAAAAAGCAATAAAACACTCAGACAGGACGTTATCGCTGGAAATATCTAGAAGATACCAAAATGTCTTGTTTTTTCTATCTTCAGGAATGACCAGTCCCAGATTTGGAGTCCTGTAATTGGGAAAGGACCACAAACTGGGCTTCCGAGTAGAGATGGCCAAAACATGATGTCATTTCCAGGAAATGGGTGGTTTGTTTAAATTTCTAATGAAGACATGAATTATAATGTAGGCTTAACTACAGTTTCATGATCTGACTTTGTGTGCCTAGCAAGTCCACCCAAAGACCTGTTTCAGCTGGCACATCAACAGTGGGAAACCGACAGGGTGAGAGGTAAGGGGAACGTTCCCCTCCATAGAATATCACAATATCAGACTAACCGTGTTTTGGGATTTCACATCTTCGGGTTTCCTGTCTCCCCCGGAGAGTTCTAAAGCCTCCTCAATACTCAGCTCCTTCTTTTTGACCTTGTTGAAGATCTTTAATATTTCCTCCTGGCTCAGCTGTAACATACAATGACAGAAGTGACCCTGGGTACAGTCAGCAAAATAATTTGGTATCTTATTGACAGGACTGAGCAATAACCTGACATTTCTTATCTCAAAATAAAGCACATAATAAGCATTTTAATAGAACGGAGAATGAAATGTTTCTAGTTTCCAAAACAATTCAGTTCTGCCGTCCTGAGACCTGAAGATACAGCCGATGGATTTTGGATCTATAATAATAATAATAATAATAATAATAATAATGTTTATTTATCTTCAGTCGTATCTACACAATTCTCACCCTTTTAGGTCTCATGGAAAACAAGACAAATGTCTGGGATTTGTTACAAAATTACAGCCAATTCCATAGAACATCTTCTTCCCCTTAGTCTGGAATTTTATTTGTTTCCTTCCGACTCATTTTCTGTGTTTGAGAATAAGATTCAGGAGGCCCCCAAATCAGTGGTCCACATAGGACCCAAGGGAACCAAACAGCACTGAACCAAAGACGAGGGACACGTTCCACTTGGTAATTTCTGTTCACACCTCATTTACTATTTCACTTGAATTGAGAATTAGAATGTTGGAATTGAGTAATATTATCGCAGGTGAGTGAACCTGACAGCAAACGATATTATATCGACCCCATGTCCTGCATCTCCTTCCACCTTTAAAATCTTTGGAGATATTCAGGCGGCAGAAGACAGGGAGACTCGAAGTGCTGACTTCTCAATGTACAAACTGGAAGAGAAACCTCTTTCCTTCCATAAGCCAAGTATGAGATGAGAATATCAATTGTTTGCTGACTGCTCTTTGTGGATTTCTGCCAGAGATGGTGCAAAAATGATTGTGTACTGGAAAAAAAAAACGAGTTGGGGCAAATCAATATAATAATAACAACCAAAAACCTCGGCGTAAGCAGCGGCCTCTAACACTTGGCACGGGAACACGCAAAGTGTCCGCGTCTCCTGCCGCTCAATACTGCGGGCAACTTATTACACAGAGAGCGGATAACCTTTTATTCCAGGGACTAAGGACAGAGAGACAACTGGATGCCCAACCGAAGAGAGGAGGAATGTCTCAGGGCTGCGAGGAGAAAAACAAAGGGCAAAAGGAGCATGTCATGTATAGCCTCATGTAATGCTAGGACCTTTTCCCGCCTCTTTTCTCCTGTGTCATCCTCTCCTCCCCTGATGCCCCTCTCTCCTCCACTGATGCCCCTCTCTCCTCCACTGATGCCCCTCTCTCCTCCCAGATGCTCCTCTCTTCTCCCCCTGATGCCCCCTCTCTCCTCCCCCTGATGCCCCTCTTTTTTAGGAGGTCAGAATGTTTGTTGGGTATGAAGGTGTCACAGGGTCCTAGAGCTCTAAAAGCCCAAATAATGTGAATAGAAACAGCAGAATGTGGATTTAGATAATTAATTATTCATATTAATCTTAATTACCATCTTGGAAAACTTTAGAAGGTTCTGACATTTTTTCACTGACAAATAGAATAAAGATTTTCCGATAGAAAAACAGCCCCCACATTAATGAAACTCCAGTCATATGATTTCTGTTAAATCACGAATTGGAAACAAATAACGTCTTAAGATCATATAATGAAAAAATGTTCATTACGTAGATTCTGGCCTCTAATCTCCGAGGCGTCTGCAGCGGGTTAACAGCCTCGTAGAATGAAGAATTTTATTAGAAGTTATCTCGATGATAAATGGCGTATGAGAATATTATATGTTTTTGAAGCTCGCAATTTATAGTGAAGATTATAGATTTCGTTGGGAGGAAAGCGAACAGGTCAGGGCAGGAGGTGTCGGTTTATTTGGGGGAAAGGAGGCTCTGGTACTTACACCATTTCTATATTCGGGCAGTTTGTTTTAGGATTACAAATACCCCAAAACCCAATCTCAAGGAAGGAACTCATGTTGTGGGGTTGATGGTCTCCATGTGGGGTCTCAGAGCCCCGGGCAGCGAGTCTGAAATCCCAATCCTCCCCCTTAACGGGTAGGTATGGCGCATGTACCTCTGTGTGGGCTGTATGGATAACGAGGGTTCCCAGAGGCTGAGATGGAATGGAAGGAAGTCTTGCTTTACTGAGCGGGTGATAGATAAGTGAAACAGCCTCCCAGCAGAAGCGGTAGAGGGTAATACAGTGAGGGGATTAAACATGCATGGGGTTGGCATATGGCTCCAGAATCTAAGACAAGACCAACAACTGATTAAGATTTGAGTCTTTACAGCAGGAGAAAAGGGTGACTAGACGGGCCGATGGGGGCCGATCTGCCAGCCAGTTCCAGGTTTCTTTGTAACGATGTGCAGGGATCTCGACAGGTTTTCATCCTCCGACTGTTTGGCTCTCTGTCTCTTTCTCCATCTCTCTTTACTTCCTTCCACCTCCTTCTTTCTGTCTTCTTCTTTCTGTCTCTCTCCCTCCCTCTTCTTCTTTCTCTGTCTCCCTTCCCCCTCCCTCTCTCTCTCCCTCTCCCTACTTCTTTCTCTGTCTCCCTTTCCTCTCTCTCTCTCTCTCTCTCTCGTCTGCTTTAATGAAATATAAGACCTGAATCTAACATTTCAGGGTTCGCCATCTCATCCTGTAACTTGCCCCACGCAATGGCAGCGTCTTTCCTTTCTGCAAAACGGTGTTTGTTTTCTCCACGGAAACCTGATCCGATCGGAGAAAGCCGCTTTTAACCCTTTCACTCTCAGCTGGCCCAGAAAAGTCCCTGTTCCCGTTACTACAGCGAATTCCCAGATTTTTAAACATTACGCTGCACGTCTAGCCTCGGTTCTCAGACATGTAGATTTATTATTATTATTGTTAGTATTATTATTTTGTCATAGCCCCCACATATACAGCAAATCTTACACTGTATATCTCTATATTACACAGCATATCTTACACTGTGTATCTCTGTATAATACACACCATATCTTACACTGTATATCTCTGTATAATACACAGTATATATTACACTGTATATCTCTGTAGAATACACAGTATATCTTACACTGTATATCTCTGTATAATACACAGCATATCTTACACTGTATATCTCTGTTTAATACACAGTATATATTACACTGTATATCTCTGTATAGTACACAGAGAAAAGGGAAGAGGCTCAATGACTGTAAACAGAAAACAATCATTAGCCAATCCAGCCTAGGGGCCCTCGGTGTCTGGAAAACCAAAAAAAGCCCAACCCATTCCGAGCCCCTCGTGCGCTGCCAAGACCCCCGTTTGTTTTAGACAAGGCACGGTTTGTAAAATGTGGGCCTTGGGGTCACTATTTGCAGCGAGATCCATGTTGTGGATTATTTTTCAGAGATATATCCATCAGGAGTCACATTCAGGTCTCCAGAACACGCCTCGTTCCTAACGTGTCGATTGCCCCCCCGGTAAAATGTCTGCCGCGCAGACCCTGATGAATCCCTGGGACTGAGAAGTGTGAGGGACGCCATCGACTAGTTCCCTACAAACCGGTTTCTGAAGGCAGTCATTGCAGCCGTAGGCTCATTATCTGTGTTATTGGGGCAGAAGGATGGGGGTCCTGCAGAAGAATTGCCCTGAAATCCAGAACCATCAGAAGCTGCAGAAAATAATTCTGCATAATCCTGGGTTCCTTCCAATAAATTCTGCTCTCCTTAAATCTGCCCTCTCGATGCCAAACCCCAGGTCCAGGTCCTCGAACCCTCAGGACAGGAAATCTCTGCTATAGATAGGATAGAATAACGCATATGATGTTTGCTTGATTTATTTAAAGAAAAGATTCTGAAAGTAACATCAGACGTCACGTACCTGCTGGGGCGAAGGAGGTTTTGTAGAGGTCATGATGTCGCAGCCGATGTGTGTGTTTTGGGCAGAAATCTGAAGACAGATTCCAGGGATCGGCTCCGCGGACTCTGCCGATTTAGTGACTGTTACTTCCTCATATCACAGAGAGTCACTTCCTCGTTACCTCTAATAACAGGTGAAAGCCGGCCGACCCCATCCTATCTGTGTCACCGCCTGCTGTATACCGATGTGAATATAAAGAAAATCCAATTATATGCATTTATAAATGAATAACGATCAATAGAAATTCATCACTAGACCCCCTAAGTGCCAATTATCTGAACTGAGGGGTAATTTGTTACTCGTGGGGCTTCATCTCCCCCAGGTTGGGGGCATTTACTTGGCCTAAGCTTCAAAAGTAAATATGTCAGGTTTTTATTAAAGTTTTATAGGCGATCAAACAAACGTTATCCATTGTATAGAACAATGAAAGAAAAGCCCCGGAGCTCCCGGACTTCTGCTTTGGGATTTAAGAGATGGATTTATCAGAATAAGAGAATAAGAGGCAAGGAGATCATCTCACAACATAAAGCAACGGGGGTCCACAAAACGGCTCCCTCTCTTCCCACCTTTACTGATGTTTGGTGTCGTCATAACTTTTTAACATCTTTGGGAGACACTTTCAGAACAAAAGCTCTGCAGCCTGCGAGAGATTATCTGAAGGGCACAGAATTCTGAGTGTGAGAGATTATTGGCAGGAAGAGACATCAGTGGCTTCAGACAAATGGGGATCGGCACATCATGCGCAGCCAGCGTCCATAGCCGGCGCGTTACAGAGGGGTCTGGTGACATCTTATGGTAGAATCAGGAAGTGCAGCACAATACACAACACTAATACACAAATGTTGAATACACAAGTTCTTTTTACCCCGAGTCGGGGTACAGGGCTTTATCGAAGGACCTGTTAGACCGAGGACTAAAAAGCAACATAGAATTTGATGGCAGATAAGAACCATTCAGACTATCTAGTCTGCCAATTTTCCCTGATGTAAGCGATTCAAACCCAGTCTTTGGTCCCATAGTGAGGAAAACGTTATCCTATCCCATGCCTGTTTCATTTCCCTTACTGTGTTAGCCTCCACCACTGCTGCTTGGAGACTGTTCCATTTATCAACTACCCTCTCAGTAAAGTAAAACTTCCTTCCGTTACATATCAGCCTCTGGTGTTAGATTCCGGTCTCTTGTAACTTTTTCCTCCCCTCCCTCTTGCCACTAATGCCCCTCGTTATGCACCCAGCTTGCCCAGGAATGGCTACCCTGTTGCTAAATTCCTGTTGCCTCATTGTTAAAACCTTCTGTAATATCACTAATAAAAATATTTTAAAAATTGGGTCCCAGCACTGAGTGGCCCAACTAATAACAAGTCCTTTCCCTAAATTAACCCCATTAACCCCCGACATGTCACCATCGCCTCATCCATTCAACTATTTACCGTCCACAGCTAATGGAACTTTACATACATGTAACTGTTGGCGCTATATAAATAAAAGATAATAATAATAATACCATAACATCTATTTCTATGCACAAAATATAGAGAAATGTCAGCCCCAAAGACATAAAGAGGCAAAGCTTGTTGGGGCTTTCACTTTAATGAATTCATGTATAGTGATAAAACAAGATGAAATATTTGCTCTCCTGGTTTAGGAAGCAAATCACTCCCAGCAGGGAAATGTTTAGGGCATGGCATTCTCTAAATATCCAAAAGGGCATTTTATCAGAGGCCAAATAAATCCTTTCCTACCGAATTAACCATCAAATGACTCCCCGATACTCTGCGAAAAACAGCAGATCAGTGTCATCTCTCCTAAAGCCAGCGGAGGGCGCCTTCTGCACACAAAACACACACTGTGGGGTTTATAGAGTTTCCCCAAATCTTGTGCCATGCGCGACACGTCCCACGTCGCAGGGTTCAGCATTTCAATTGTTTCTGTTGAATTTTTTTGTGGGAATATTTTCTCAGCATTTCCAATAAACCTGCCAAGTCATTTGGGTCTTTTCACAAAGAAGTTGAGTGGTCCATTAAGTTAAGGGTAAACTTGTCCATGATGAGTGGAGGGCGCACGCTCACCGCTCAGTGAGTAGACCTCATTATCTTGCTGCCAACTGCTGGGTTCTCACTGTAATAATACTGCTGGGTTTGCACTTTAATAATTAGGGCAGAACCTGCACGTTCCGGGTCAGCACTAGGAATTCTCTGCAACATGAAGTAACAGAACCGTTCATTTAATGATATGTTGTGCGATGATTAAAACAACAAAAATTATTTTATGGGACTTTCCCTTCATTATTTGTTTTTGGAGGAAATGACAGAAGAAATGCAATTTATGTTGGGAGATAAAGAAAATGATATGTTACAGGCAGTGGCGTAGCAACCACGGTCACGGGTGCCAACTGCTCACCGTACGAGCCTCGCTTCTGCCTCTGGTCTGCTGGGTCCCTGCCTCCACGTGTCAGTCCGAAGTTATTCACAAAGGGCTGGTCTCTCCAGACACGATCTACAGGTAAAGTATGAGGTGCGAGAGAGAGCGAGGGAGCTAATGAAAAGAAAGTAAGGGGTACATGGGAATGAGAATCTATGGTATATATAAGTGTGTGTTAACGTGTATGTGTGCAGACATTTGTGTGTGTGAGCATGAAGTATTTGGGAGGCATAAATGGCACAGGCAGGCTGTTTGGGGGCACCCGCAAGCTGTGGGATGGCACTGATAAACTACTAGGGGGCTAAGGTGGTATTTACAACTGTTTGGGGGCAAAGTTGGCACCATGGAACATGTTGCTTGTGCAGGAGCAATATTCACACTGCAATTCCAAAATAATGCGGGGACAGGGGTAAGTTACAATTAAAAACAAACCAATCCTGTTCCCGGGATCAAAAATACCCTTATTATTACCCCACCCTAAAACATAACTTTTATGAATATGTTTGTTAAAAGGTATAACCAAAGAAAGATGTTTAAAAACACCATTGTCACCAGTCCTACCATGAAAGGCATTACGTCACTGTAACATGAGGGCATGTGCCCACAGCTGTGTAACACTAATAATATTAGATCATATATACTGTTGATGGCTGCAGTCCTAACAACAGAAATAATTGAATTATGACCAGTGACACAGGCTTATTAAAAACTCAGACAAATAGCCCCCCTGACATGTTTCGCTCCTCAGAGCTTCATCAGAGGTCTGGGCTAATAGCTTCCAAAATGGAGACTGTTTGGCCTTATATCTCCTTTGTTAACGACATCACGGATTAGGGGAGGGAACAATCATATCCAATGGTTACCGATATATTAGATGTGTTGCCAAACCCAGCCAATTGCTTTAAAGGTAACTAAGCATGACATCACCCACATAGTCCAATAGAATTCCATAAACATGATGGGCAGTGGTTCTCTCCAATTCCCAAAGGTGAACAGTCAAAGAAATTGACTGACAGTTATTCTCACCAATCATTGATGTTCCTTTCCGCTCAGAACCACTCCTATTACTAGATCTCCTACCCGTTGTAATTCTTATTATTCACATTACACCCAGTTCACCAATGAAAATTGCTGGGCAGCACAGTGGCTTATACCGTTGCCCTGCAGCTCCAGGGTCCACATTTCAAATCCCACCAAGGACACCAAAAACCATCAAGGCACCATATCCAAAAACACCAGTGCAAATTTGCATCATTTTAGCATATTCGCCATACACAGTTATATGCATCACAATTGAATAATTCCCTTCCCAAATATCCCTATCACAATATAAGTGATCAAAAAATCAATATTACAAGTCAACGAGGGTCCCATTATTTAGAATCTACAAATAGGCCGAGAAGGAGAAACCTTCATTTAAACCTAGAGGACTCAGACTTTTGAGTCTATAGAGCCACTTGGCTTCCTCTTTTAATAGTAAAAGACCAAGTTTAAGTTGGGAGATACCCCAAAACCTCAGAGACTCTAGATCTCCACCATGGAAAAAATTACAGGCCAAAGATGTTTCTTCTTTCCTCCTAATAGTGCCCAAATGTTGGGATATATGTCAATGGAACTCCTGGATGGTTTTCCCTATGTACAATTTATCACAGCTACATTTAGCAGCATATACAATTCCCTTACTTTTACAATTTATGAACTGTCTAACTTTATAATTCCTACCATCCACGGGATTCCGAAATGTTTTTACAGTAGGTAGATGTTTGCAAAAAGTATAATTCCCACATGAATGTGAGCCAACCAGGGATTTCAGCCACGTTCCTTTCTCTTTTTTATCAGTCATGTCTTTAAGATTAGGGCCACGTCTGTATGTAATCATTGGTCTATTTCCGACTACATCTTTTAGGCCTGGATCCATGGTCAGTACTCTCCAGTGCCTCTTAAAAATTATTGACACCTCAGTAGAGTAGCAGTCATAAGTTCCAATGCACCGTATCACTCGCGGGGAACCATTGTCTACCTTGTCTTCATGGAGTGCCCGATCTCTACTGGTATTCACACTGGGACCCTATGGCTTCTAGTGACGCCCCTGGTAACAGGTGCGAGATACATGGAACGGATTCCCAGTAGAGGAACCAAAATCACAAATCAATGTCTTCATGAACACTGCAAAGAAGAAATAATAGTACTGCTTGGAAACTGTTGCAACAAATATTTACTAAACATCACGTTCCCTGCCTGTGAAATGTTTTCGGAAAGATGGAGACTTCCGACTTTGGAGTAAGGGCTTCTTTGGAATTAAGTCGGCCCTGGACTGAGACGCGCAGGATGATCCAGGCTTGCAACGTCATTTTATGTCCTCCCTGCTGCCCAGATGTCTTCGTTCTCTCAGCAAATATTTAACTGCTGTAAAGTGTTTGCGTGACGCCCGTGACACGTGTGCGGTGCCCTCTGCAGCTCAGGGTAATCAGACGCGTGCCACACAGAGAGGGAATCGGCATCTATAAACAGGACGCGGCCGGGGAAGGCAACACAGGCGGGACTCGCTATTTACAGTATCTGAGACGTGCCTCGTTTACAGAGGGATTCATTATTGTAACAGACCGAGCGCCGATAAATACGGACAGATAACGGGTTTCTCAGCCAAAAAATTAGGAAGAAAATTGACAGTTTTTGTTTCTGTAAGCTGTGTGCTTCGTCCACACTGTAACTCATCAAGGACAGCAGTGCTAATAAACCCTCCTGTGGCTGAGCGTGATCAGAGTGTGATATAATAAAGCCTGCAAACACAGTATGTGCCCATATATATATATATATATATATATATATATATATATATATATATATACACATACATACATACATACATACACACATACATATACTAGATAATAAAGCCTGCCGGACCACGGACACAGTGTCTATATTTACCGTATTTATCGGCGTATAACACGCACTGGTGTATAACACGCACCCCCATTTTTGAACAAAAAAACTGAACAAAAAAAACTTCATCAGAATCACTGCTATCTGGGAAACCACACACACACAGTAAAACACACACAGTAAAACACACACACAGTAAGACACACACACACTCAGACACACACACCCTAACCCCCCTTCTCAGGATCTCCCCTCTCTCTCCCTAACCCCACCCCGGTCACTTACCTTCAACTCCTGTGTTGGAAGCGTGAGGCGTTTGTCTCGGGTGCCGGCGCTTCACTGCTGAGCGCCGGCACCCGAGACAAACGCCTCACGCTTCCAACACAAGAGTTGAAGCGCTGAGGCAGGCGGCGGCGGAGGCTGAGGCAGGCGGCGGCGGCGGAGGCAGGCGGCGGGTGGCGGCGGCTGAGGCAGGCGGGCGGCGGCGGCCGCCAGCAGAGGAGTCCTGGATTTCTGTCAGTCAGGGGGGCCCGAGAGTTGCCGAGCGGTCGTCTTCAGCAACCGCTCGGCACCCCTTGGGCCCCCCCTGACTGGCAGAACTCCAGGGCCCGGTCGCAGTTGCGACCCCGGTAGTTCCGCCACTGGCTCTAGGATTTATCGGCGTATAACACGCAGGTAGGGTTTCAGCTTCATATTTTAGTTAAAAAAGTGCGTGTTATACGCCGATAAATACGGTATATATATTCACTAGACAATAAAGTCTGTAGCCCCCAGGGACACATCGTGTATCTATCTATGTATATATATATTGTGGCAGGATGGCCCGGTTACAAACAAGAAGCTCCAAACTCCAGCAGAATAAAAACAAAATGTGGTTTATTGTAGCTTCACAGTGTAAATAAACAAAACAAAACAAGAAACAAATCCTACTCCATCTTGGAGACTTTCTATACAAAATGATTCTCTCCCTAACCAACTGGCCGGCTGATCCAGTCCCAGTCCCAGTCCCAGTCATAAAGTAGTTGCAGCACAACACAAGTTTGTTTGGACCGTACCTTTTCATACAGTCTTCTCTGGCTTACCTGCCTCTCTCCCTTTTTCCAGACAACTAATGCCTCTAATGGCTGCTCTTTAAACATCTCAGTGCAGGTTTATTAGATCCACCTGCTGACTTCCAGCAATTAACCCCCTCATGCTGGGAATATAGAGTGCTCCAACCTGCCACCGATATAGACAGACTCTGTTACCTTGCCACAATATATATATATATATATCAATCAATGATATTCAGCAGTGTAAGGTAAGTGGATGTTTTTCTAATAATTTAGCTTTAAAAAAGCCATTGCTGAGCTACTCCATTTGAAAACGACATGATGGCTGCATTCCTCACTGAGTTACCCAAGTCTATCTTATTATTGAGACAAGTCAAATTGGGACCAGAACCATGGAAGTTGCCAAAAAACTCCTGTAACCCATTCTCTGCGCAGATTAAGATAGAGAGGAGACATGAAGTGATTGCAAATCGTGTTTAATCATTTCTTGGTCTGGGAATGAATCATGAGCGAAGCAGGAAGACTCTCCTATCATTTCTACTCCGTTCTAATCAACGCATTAAACATCAAAATAACAGGATAATCAGGAAGCCCTGCACCCAATTTAACCTTTTCAGAATCTTATGGGGTTAGGGTTTAAGTGGTTGGGGCAGAGCCACCGTGTATTGATCTGGAATCGAGCTTCAACCAGACGTCACAATGTCAGAGGAAACTTTGGGCTCATAAATGCAAAGAAGCTGAGCCGGGAGCTCGATATGTTTAGGGAGATGCGTTGCTGGAAGCTCAATACATTCCAAGAGACACGGAGGTGATAGCTTGAAACATTCCGAGAGGTGCGGAGCCGGGAGCGTGATACATTCCGAGAGACACAGAGCTGAAAGCTTGATACATTCCGAGAGACGTGGAGCCGGGAGCTCTATACGTTCTTAGAGACGTGGAGCCGGGAGCTCTATACGTTCTGAGAGACGCGGAGCCGGGAGCTCTATACATTCCGAGAGACGTGGAGCCGGGAGCTCTATACGTTCTGAGAGATGGAGCCGGGAGCTCTATACATTCCGAGAGACGCGGAGCCGGGAGCTCTATACGTTCTGAGAGACGCGGAGCCGGGAGCTCTATACATTCCGAGAGATGGAGCCGGGAGCTCTATACATTCCGAGAGACGTGGAGCCGGGAGCTCTATACGTTCTGAGAGACGCGGAGCCGGGAGCTCTATACATTCCAAGAGATGGAGCCGGGAGCTCTATACGTTCTGAGAGCCGCGGAGCCGGGAGCTCTATACATTCCGAGAGACGCGGAGCCAGGAGCTCTATACATTCCGAGAGACGCAGAGCCGGGAGCTCTATACATTCCGAGAGACGCAGAGCCTGGAACGTGATACATTCCGAGAGACGCGGAGCCAGGAACGTGATACATTCCGAGAGACGCGGAGCCAGGAGCTCGATACGTTCCGAGAGATGCGGAGCTTGATGCGCTCCAAAAGACAAAGAGACAGTAGCTCGATGTTTTAACCATTCCATTTATTTCATTTTTATTACCGGGTTATTGGGGTCCAGCATGGCTCCACAACCCAACTGTCTTCATAGCAACCCTCAGCCGAACCCTCTCTCCAACACTGGAAGGGATGCATTTGATTCGTCACACGAGCTTTGGGGTCTCCTTTTCACTTTTTCCTTGATAAGTCATTTTTCCCCTGGTCAAACTCATGAGGCCTTTGCTGGTACTGGCCCGCGGGGTGCTTTGTGAGCCGTGGCAGACGACAGGTTCCTTTAAACGCTGGCCTCTTGCCATTTCTTTGATCACCTGCCTCTCCCGTAAAAACTGTAATTTACAGATATTCTCCAGATCTCTACGCGAGTCGCCACTAATCCCCCTGCGCGCTCGTTCACATCCTCTTAGCTGGCTCTATCCTCATTGAGAAATCAAAAGCCATTTAATGCCTTTACCGGGGCCGGTCTCTGCCTCCACTTCCTTTATATATAAATGCGTCGGAAGGTCGTCCCACCGCGGCGTTCTCAGTAATTAGCGGCATTATTAGACACAATGAGACCGGCATCTTAGGAAAGGAGCAGATGCTCAGACTGAATGAAATTAAAGGAATCAAATATTTACGCCAATTAAGCAGGTGCAAGTACCGCACGCCCCGTGTTTCTATATTTCTATTTATTGCTGCAGCCGCTTCACCCTCAGCTTGTGCTTCTGGGGGAATTTATGCACCTCCTCTGCAATGAAAAATTATTTTTACAACCTCCACTGGGTGGCAGTTCCAGGTATCTGCTTTACTTTTACATTTGCACATTATTTGTTTTATTGGAAAGGATCCTGAATTTCCTTGAACCTCCCAGAACATGCGCAAGTTGCTATCGTCTCTCCCTCCTCTCCCCTCCGAGGATTAGCGGGGTACAATGTGAGGTTTTTATCAGCAGACATGGCAGGAGCCTCACGGGAATCCTCCGCAGATATATGAGGCGGTTGTTCTCCACCGTGATAAATGTAGTTATTAAGATTGGGTCTTCTTCTTGCCGCTCCGCGGTACTCGCTCTGCACTCCGTGTTCCAGTAACACAAGGCGATTAATATAAGGTCTGTGTTATTCCTGGTTCCTGTCCCGACGCCGCCTGCACTTTGATATATTGGTCTCATTACCCTCAGCCGGAATTCAATCGATAATATCGGCTCCTTAATAAATATGAGCGTTGAGCAGGTGGATTGGCTGAGCCGCAGCCCAAATAAATAAAGCGGTAATATTCATGCTTTTGCCATCGTTTCCCTGCTCTCCGCGGGACCCTGTGGCCCCTATAAATATTTACATTTTTAGATAAAATCTCCATATTCAGGCTCTTGAAATTTATGATTAAATCTGAATTCATCTGATCTGTAACAGAGAAAATAGTCTGATGGTGAGAAGTGAGCGTCTGCGAGAGCCCGACGGCCGCCATACAAACTTCAGATGCTTCCTGGTGGGTTAAGTATTAGAAAGGCTTGGAGGTCCGAGGGGCCACCCCACCCCCTCAGTTAACACATTCATTACAGGGTTTGGGGGTCTTCTCTTAATGTCCTGTGTTTAAGCTGCTTTTGGGGTCCTTCCAGGGTAAGGGACGGTGTTTGAGCTGGGATTCCATCATAATAATGAAGCCTTGTCTGAAGAGACGGAGTTGGATCGCGCATGCGCTCCAAAATATTAAATCAATTCAAATCATTCCATTTTGTAAAATTTTGTGTAAAATCAAGCCGAACCTTGCAAACCTCTGACGTCTGTCACTCGTTTCTGGAATTATGAATCTCTGCAGGAGGAACTCGGGCAGGATGTAAAGGGTTAAATCCAGAATGTATGAAAGCTCAGATTGTTTGCGGAAATAGGCTGCTGCTGCTGTATGGGTTAAAATGCATATATTTAATGAAATAGGGGTATTCACGGGATGAGAGAAGGTAACGTGTTGTAAAGCCTGAGGACGCCCGAGCAGCTTGTGCCCAGATGAAAAGTTATTTATGTAGCCTTTGTGCGTATCAGACTTCCCACGGTCAGACGCCTCCGCCGCTTCTATGTGAATTAAACAAACCCCAAAACCTGCCGTGGCTCCGGAGAAGGTTTTTAGTTGTTATGGTGAGCGTCTTTGATCCAACGAGTCGTAAGATTATCCGGTACGGGGCCAAAATCAAACGGTCACAGAACCCCTTCAAAGATTTATTTAATTACTAGATACGTGTAAATGTCGGCAGGAAATCCATATCAATTTGCTGCTATTTATTGCGGTTTTGGTCCGGCCGGGGATCCCCGTATCTCAGTCGGAATATTTTGCTTCCTTCTGGGGGAAATTCCCAGGCGAATTATCGACTCGTTATTTATAGCGAGTGATTTATTAAAATTAAACAAAAAAACATGAAAATAAATGATGCCGGAGATGCGCGTTTTCCACGTTGATTCACACCAACATCTGTATCATACGATTCATCTGCTTGCCCTCGTTACTATTCCTTCTCACATTTTCAAACCCCTCTACGTTTCAGGCTCCGGAGTGGGACGCCCTCATGGGGGTTTCTTTCATACTAGGACCAGGGGCTGATCCATAAAAAAAATCCATTAAAGTCCTTGTTTTCAATATGATGTCATCGAGCACGTAAGGCTGATTCAATAATACCACATGCCTGTGGCTTAACTATTTCAGTACCAGGGAGTGGAAGCAATGTGTTTCTACCCCAGGGGACTTATCTGCATAATGTTTAGAAAGAACACCCCATTATTCCTTTCAAACATCCAGTTAGTCTGATGGGGCAAATCTCTGAGATGCCCAGAACTGCCCCACGCGGGTACTTTTCCCTTTTCCGTAAATCACCTGCACAGGACTGGGAATAAGATGAATTGCAGTTAATGAAGCGGAGTCTGCAGAGGGCACCAAAACATCTTGAAGAGCTCCGGCTTTTATCTACCAGCTCTGGCTGATATCACTCGGCTGCCACTCAGAGATCTGTCTCTGCTCCAAGTGGCTGCTCCGTTCCACCGGAGCCTGAGGAGGAGTCTGATCCATCAAAGCATGTGAAAACCAAGAGTTTTTCCCGATCGCGTTTAAACTGCTGCACACAGTCTCCAGAGGTGCAGCCGGACCGAAGGATGGAGGGAAATCAAAAAGGAACACAGATTTACCAGCCTCATAAAGACAACACGGAGAGCGTAGGCGAAAACAACATGAAATGACAACTTTTATATGAAGGCAGCTGGTTTACAAAATATAGAGAAAATCCTGCAGTTGCAGAAAACGGCACAAGAAACAGAAAAGACGACCACGTTAAAAGCAATGCTCCTAGCTCTCGGCTCTTGCTGACCCATGGATGGTCTGACGTTCTCCACAATGAATTCATCCAGCTACATCTTCTCAGTTCAGTCTCTAAACTTCAATGGCTCTTTGGGCTTTAATGACAGCCGCTTCTTGGCCAACGTCACCACGAAGGGATTCTGCGAGCAGATCTTCATAAAGTCGGAGGTTTTTCTAACCCTTGGGATTATTAGTTTGCTGGAGAACATCCTGGTCATCCTTGCAATACTCAAGAACAAAAACCTCCATTCGCCCATGTACTTTTTCCTGTGCAGCCTGGCGGTGGCCGACATGCTGGTCAGCGTCTCGAATGCCTTGGAGACTATTGTTATAGCTTTTCAGAACAAGTACGTTTTCATAGGAGAACATCTTCTCCGGCAGCTGGACAACATCTTCGACTCACTGATCTGCATTTCTTTGGTGGCATCGATCTGCAACCTGCTGATTATTGCAGTTGACCGGTACATCACGATCTTCTACGCTCTGCGGTACCACAGCATCATGACGGTGAAAAAAGCCTTGGCTCTGATCATGGTAATATGGGTCTCGTGTATCATTTGTGGCATTGTGTTCATTGTCTACTCGGAAAGCACAACTGTGATTGTGTGTCTCATCACCATGTTCTTCACCATGCTTGTACTCATGGCCACTATGTACGTCCACATGTTCTTGTTTGCTCGGCTACACGTGAAGCGCATTGCTGCCCTCCCAGTGGATGGCGTTGTCCAGCACCGGACGTGCATGAAAGGAGCCATCACCATTACTATATTACTCGGTGTTTTTGTCGTGTGTTGGGCACCGTTTTTCCTCCACCTGATACTCATCATCTCATGTCCTTCTAACTCCTACTGTGTTTGTTACACCGCGTACTTTAACACATATTTAATCCTCATCATGTGCAATTCTGTCATCGACCCGCTAATCTATGCTTTCCGCAGCCTTGAGATGCGTAAAACTTTCAAAGAGATTATATGCTGCTACGGGATGAATTTCGGGAAATGTGGCTGATACCGGCCATGGTCGAGTGCCGCGTGTAACTACTTGTTTTAATAAAATCAACGGAAACAAAATAACCCTTCAGTGATCAGAACAGAGCTGAGGAGCAAAGAATCTGCAAAGATACAGATTCAGACAAACTTCGCGGCTCTCATTTATCTTTGCCAAATAAAGTGGAATTCAACCCGATTTTACACCAGAAAGAATTTAGTAAATTGTTCCAAAAATTAGTTATTTAACTTCCGAGCCCTTTGGTTTTTGTAAGAATCTGTAACTTTGATATGATATTCATTTTCTCAAGGACTTGCTGTATATTTTCTATCTGTATGTAAAAGCCGTGAAGAATCTAATATGTTTATCAATGGAAAGGTGAACACTAGATTTTAACCCTAGATGTGCCGGAGGGTAATGCAAACAACTCTTTAAATAATCCGCCGCACTAGGTTCTCGAGCACAAGTGGTTAAAATGCCGGCCTAATAAAATAGGGTCCCGTCGGAGGGGCAAGGGGAGGGGGCTATTCCCTTACCCTTATTCATTAAATAACCCAGACAATGTACAGTAATACTCGGTGTTAAAATACTTAAAATATGAAGGGAATTATATGAAAATGATTCGCCAGAAGAGCCAAAGTCCTCATACTGTGTCCTCGGTGTCCCGAGGCACTGAAAGTGTTAATCTTGCACACCCATATCATGTACCATTAAACAGAGAAATGCATCAAACTGGAACGTCCGAGCCATCGATGTCTGGAGATCCTCAGCGCGTCGGAGGGAAGTAAACTGTAGAAACATGAATGAGTTTGTAACATGGAGCACTTGGCTCCGACGTCCAAGTAAACGATGTAAAGATTTAAAGATTGTAAAAAAATGAAACATTCCCAGTAAAAATCTCTATATTTATAAGTCGAACTCTGAATCCAATCACCTGCCAAGTGCCTACTGAATAATGGGAGTAACATGTCCGTCCATACGGGGGGAACCTCTGCCAAATGTTTATGTATAAACCTCTATAAGGCAAATAACCACCCAAAAAGACTCAAAAACACCCACCTTCTACAGACATCAGCCCGTCTCAGCGGGTCGGCGGAAAACGTAGACCGTAAAAAGCCATAATCTCATCTGTGACACCCACCAGCATCTCCCCCGGGGCATTGTTAGGAGGTCCCCTGGAAATGGTCAACATTTATTAATAGGTTTATTTCTTTGCCCAAAAATGTCCAAAATCACTCAAAAACTCTGATGAAGCTGCAAATACCTCGGATGCCTGCCGCCAAGGCGAGCGCCGGGGAGTAAATCGCGATCTCCATGCGCAGAAACGCTGCCATATTGAACATTTTTACATGCTGCAAAAGGTTATTTTAAAAAAAAGTATTTACAAACTTTTCAAACGGGACCGAGGGGGCATTACGTAGAGCTGCCCGTCCCCAGCCTTAAAACGAGACCCGCGTTATTGTGTTAACGTCCGTGTTATGTCTCCCGGGTAAAAACAGGGCAGTTTTGTTTCATAAGGAATAATACAATTTGTTTACTTGAATATTATATTGTTTGTAACAAATTCTCCTCTAAAAAAACACTCGCCGCTGCATTGGGCCCCGTGGACGGCGGGAAAAATCCCATTCCTATGAACCATAACCCCGCCCGGAGAGGTCTGCTCTTTATCTGAGAGTTCCTGTTATTTTGTGATTTTCAGAAAAACCTAAAAACAAGTGTGTTCTCCACATACAGCCGCCAGTTACACGCGTGACATCGCTACCGTCATTTACCTTTTCAAAGGTTTTAAGCAACTCGCTGACAGTTTGGTTTTCTTTCACTGTATTTTCCACATTCTGTCTGTTTTTGTCCGTGAGGAAATATTCTGCACCTAAAGGATTTCAAGCGGCTCCCGCGGCCGAGGTGAAACATGCGCCGTGTTACCGTCACCTGTGTGCAATGTGTTTAATGGAGCTTTTATTCTGAAGGCTTATTTTTTGTCTTGAGTTTATTCTTTGTGTTTAATTAAAAGCTGTGAATGTGATTTGACCAAAGGCTAAATGTTGTGATGTCTTTCAAACATTATTATTGATGGTTTTATATAGCGCCATCATATTCCGCAGCGCTGTCCAATGGGCAAACAGGACATAACAATAATGGATCACAAAACAATTTGGAAAAAAACAAATGTGTAACACCCCGACCATAGCCAGACCCATACCCACCAACCCCTAACAATCTGCCATTATACCCACTCCCACTAACCCTTCCCGATCTGCTCCTATACCCACTCCCACTATCCCTTCCCCATCTGCTCCTATACCCACCCCCACTAACCCTTCCCGATCTGCTCCTATACCCACTCCCACTAACCCTTCCCGATCTGCTCCTATACCCACTCCCACTAACCCTCCCCCATCTGCTCCTATACCAACCCCCAGTAACCCTTTGCGATCTGCTCCTAAACCCACCCCCCAGTAACCCTTCCCGAACTGCTCCTATACCCATTCCCACTAACCCTTCCCGATCTGCTCCTATACCTACTCCCACTAACCCTTCCCGATCTGCTCCTATACCCACTCCCACTAACCCTTCCCGATCTGCTCCTATACCCACTCCCACTAACCCTTCCCGATCTGCTCCTATACCCACCCCCCAGGAACCCTTCGCAATCTGCTCCTAAACCCACCCCCCAGTAACCCTTCCCGAACTGGATCACAAAACAATTTGGACAAAAACAAATGTGTAACACCCCGACCATAGCCAGACCCATACCCACCAACCCCGCATAATCTGCCATTATACCCACTCCCACTAACCCTTCCCGATCTGCTCCTATACCCACCCCCACTAATCCTTCCCGATCTGCTCCTATACCCACTCCCACTAACCCTTCCCGATCTGCTCCTATACCCACCCCCACTAACCCTTCCCGATCTGCTCCTATACCCACTCCCACTAACCCTTCCCGATCTGCTCCTATACCCACTCCCACTAACCCTTCCCGATCTGCTCCTATACCCACTTCCACTAACCCTTCCCGATCTGCTCCTATACCCACTCCCCCAACCCCTCATAATCTGCCATTATACCCACTCCCAGTAACCCTTCCCGATCTGCTCCTATACCCACTCCCACTAACCCTTCCCGATCTGCTCCTATACCCACTCCCCCTAACCCCTCATAATCTGCCATTATACCCACTCCCAGTAACCTCTACCAATATGCTATTCACCCCAGACATCTCCCTTATACAATAAAATTGTAACTGTGTTCTACAAGAATGAAAGATAATATAAAAACAGGGTACTTAGCTTTTTAACCCTTCTATTCATTCATCGGAACACATATTTGGTAGCTTCCTCAAGGACTCTTCCTTCAAAAAGCCCCTTACAACAGATATATGGAAAAACAGAACAAATTCTGGGGATACAGCTTTAAAAGTACTCTGTAAAAAGAATAAAAACCACAAATGGTGCAATAACGTTAAAAGGTTTAAAACAGCCCCCACTAGTTGTGCCACACTCACAAGATTGTAGTAGGTATTGCCTTTAAGATAGCCTGTATCTTAGGAACCACCTCAAAGTTTTAAAAACCGGTCATCTGCTGGATACAAACGAATGGCAGGCAGGGTATCTCCCAAAAGTTCTTTATTTACAATAGCCCATTAAAAACACCCTTATAACAGCTCATTGGTGTCAGTGACATGTTGGGGCATTACGCATGATGTGCCCCAGAGTTTGTGGCAGAGACGCCACCCTAGGCCTAGGTCAGAATGAGCCACTGAAAGAGGAGATAGTAGGGGAAGGAGACAGAAAAGGCAGGAAAGACATCTTCAGGACAAAATTAAGGGCAAAATGACTAGCACTGTACTTTGCTGTTTAGTTACAAAGCAGAGTGATAAAGGACGGTCCGGAGGGACCAGGCTGGGTTTGGGTTCAGTTCACAGGCTGAGTCTATATAATGATATTTTTCCCCCTAGAATTCTGTGGGTTTCACGCGTCTTCATGACTTTGTACTTAGTGGATCCTGGGCTGCAGGTGAGTTGCGCAGGAGAGATGGACATCGGGAAAAACTCTCAAATGCCTTCTGCGTTGTTGTCTCCATTCATCATAGGCCGAGGCCAAGCATTTACCTTGCAGCTCCATTCTGTGGGTCAGAGTTCAGTCCGCAGGACTGAGTACACGGCTGGGAAGATGTAAGAACCTCATTTAAAGAAAGAGAGCGGCGTTCGGCAGCAGATTCTTCTTAATTGTCCGACCCCTGAGGTTACGCAATAAAACCAATACAGAGCTACACGCACATTCCGGGGGTTAATGGTGGCCCCGTCGCGCTGAACCATGAAATCTAATATCAGAGCAACACTAGAGGAAGATGTTATGGGGGAGCCGGCAGGTGATAAGAGCAGATCAGTGCTGGAATTATCTGGAGATATGACGGGTTTCCTTATACTAACCAAATCTGTCACATTAACACAACAATATCCTATAAGGTAATAGCGCCGTCTCCAATTTCCTACACGAGGTTTGTCTTCCGACCTCTCACCACTGACCCTAAATACCAGATTTTATGCCCATTCCCATTCTGAGATCTTTCTGTGATTTTAAACCATGGATAATGGCTGTGAAGCCGAGAGTCTCTCCTCAGTTAAAAGATCTCGCTGTCGGATTCCAGCGCCGGTGAGGGGAAAAATGTTTACTAATGAAGAAGAAGCTGGTTAGAAGAGGCCAGATACCTGCTGAGAGTATCATAGGAGCACAGAGGATAATAGCCCAACACAAAACCGTTCAATGGCGGTTTATAAAGTGAATGTACAGTGTACCCGACTTACAGAAAGTCATGGTCAAAACGACTAATAAAACAAGAGACTCCAAACCTCACGCACAAGAAGGAAGGAATCAAACACTTTAGCCTCGGATACATAGAGAGGAGACTCCCCACCAGGTAGGGTCCAGATCACACCAGAGAAAGAAATGCTGAGCATGGAAACTGACTTTAATGACTATTTACTAAAGACCCCAATGATTATAAATATCATTGGATGTTACAGTGAAGTTAGCTGATAACATCTCATTCTAGGTGAGTTCTTCTAGTATTTCTAGGTTTTACTTTATTTTTGTGCCTTGAACCCTTCAGATGCTTCAGTAATGATAAAAAGCCTCTCGTATTTGGGCTCATTTCTTGTCCAGACCCACAAGATGCCCGATAAACAGTAATTAACTGCCCCCCTTCCCTGTGGCCTCCCCCCATATGTCCAAATTCCCCATAAAAGTTGACTCAATGCTCTAATACATGATACATGATGAGACTGTCGCCAGCTCTACAGATCCAACCTGGCTCTGTTGGTTTATGACTGGGTCTATTCACAAAGTTGAGTGGTCAGTCACGTGAGCTGGATGGTAACGCACATCCTCTCCCGCAAATTGAAATTACAGCAATGCATTTTTTTAAATATGAAAATAATTATAACAAAAGGCGCACCCCATTAATTAAGAGAGGATAATAATCACCTTCCCTACCCAATGTAGGGTGGGGTAGAGGATAAATTAACCTGGACGGTATGAAGCCCAACTGTACTTCTGTCATCCCCATTCCCTGGGGGGGAGTAAAATATAATAAATCTAAGGGAGGCAGAGAGTCCATCTCATGCCTCCCCCCATTCCATGCCTGGTGGTGTGGGTGGGTAAAAAGGATAACTTTAGCTTTGTGGGGGGTTGCTTTCATTATCATCAATGGGGCAGTTTTGTAAAGACAGGCCCCTTGATAAATGAGCTTTATACCTCCAAAGGTTTTGTCCATTGCATCTACATATAATAAAACACCTTAATAAAGAAACACAAACACAGTACATATTGAATATAAATGGCCGTAGCTTTATTAAAGGGTTTAAGAGGCATTAACAAATAACCAATTCAAATAACAACCAATATTATCTTTCTTCAACATATAACCAGCTACAATCCGCCCTTCCTTAGCCAGATTGTATCACCACCAAGCCACTGTCCACCTTAAACCAGAGGCGACCATTACCCTTCTAAAGACTATGACAAAATTGAACCTATTAAAAAGGGGGGGGACGCTCGTGCAGCACAGCTTTTAAGATTTTTTTTAAATGAGGTAAGCAGAGACTTTGTGCTCAGCTATTTATTTAAAATGAAAAACATCTCACGCCGCGAATGCTGCTGAATTTTCCCGCCGCAAAGACACTCGCGCAGACGCTTGCACTGAAGCACAGGTGATTAGCCAATCACCTGAGGTACCTGATTTTCCCTGCCTAACAACACTAAACTGGTTTTAGCTGACCAAGCCCGCCAATATCTAAAGCCACTCACCTAACCTGACCTTTAATAACCCCTAATGTCCAGCAATGGACAATTACGGCGCCGTTTAGTTAACCTGCGCCTTGCAATTCTGCCTTTTGAACCCTCCATCCAGCACTGTCCTCCACCGAGCACTGAATGGCATTATGGAGGGAGGCATTGGGCACATTGTGTAAATACCGTCCATATGGTTTTAAATTATAGTTTAACCCATCCTATTGAGCATAAGAAGGGCATGAAGATGGGTTATAATATACTCTTGGTGGAATCGTGGCCAAGCTGAACATCATGCGGACCCTGTAACCGGCTCATTCCTTGCGCGCCCGCATTATTTCAGAATGTACATTGGCCAATTTGTCACAAATTCAAGAGGGCGCGTTTCCAAGAAATCTGCCTTTTCGTTCTAAAAATGCAAATTATAGTGAAAGAGGAAAGTAATAGAAAAATGTGGCGCTGAGCCGGTCTTTAACAAGAAGAACAAATCCCGACTGCAGAGAATCAAGGTTAAACATAATGACGTCATAGCTCACAGGGAACAATGTATTTATTTATAAAGGAGCCATTAGTGTTTATGGCAACGCTCTGCTTTAAATGGAGGAATTAATGTTCTATATCGACCTTTCCATGTAAGAAACCTGCGCCTTTACGGCCGATGCGGAAGGAGGTTGAGGGATTTTCTTCTGGACAAAGTCTCTGCTCATTCTTATTGGTAATATTAGGAAACAATTACAGTTCAATGACACATATTGGGTTATTACCCTTTAAATAGGATAGTTGTCCCCAAATCTCCTAAAATCTCAGCGAAGGAATCTTCATCAGACTCGCATAACCGACAAATGTGCGAACACTCAATCAAGCGCTAAAAGTGTGGACTTTGGGACAATAACCGCTAATGTACAAAAACCAGCACGGCCACACGTGTCATACTGAGAATTATTAATGTCACGCGTCACATTCTGAGGATTATTAGTGCTACGTGTCTCGTTCCAAGGATTATTAGTGCTACGCGTGTCCTTCTAACATGGCACCTAACACGTAAGTACTGGAACACAGAACCTTATAGAAAATACTGGAACACGACACTGGGTGGTTTATTTGGCTTTGGGCTAAACTGAACCCGGTCTTGGATGATGGACACTGAAGGGTTGCAGACGCATCGTCTCATCTGAAGAGCCATCGCCAGCCATCAAAAATCTCCTCCATTCATTAGGTCTACAACTGATTTTGGACTACAACTTCCATTATCGTGACTGATGGAAATCATAGTCCTCCCAGCAGCCTTGGTCACAAGTGAAACGTGAAGGCACTGGGGGCTCCATCACACCCGATTCTAATAATTTATTATGTCCTCATAGTGCTGTCTCCGTGCCCCCCCGGCGACATTTACCCCAACATATCACCTTTTAGCTGAATGTATCCAGATATGGAGCGGGTGGAGATGGCACGGTCTTTCCCCCCTTTTTTTCTGGTTTGTTTTGTCAGCTTCTGTGTTTTCTCTGTCATTTTCTCCATTTGATCAGAATTCGGCGCACATTAAACAGGCTCCTTGACATTTCCGTGAAGCGTTTCTGAGTACTTTTCTTGCCTCTTCGATTACTCTCTTTCATGGGCGGCTTCCATCTCTCTCTCTCAAATCGCTCTCAAGAACTGTTTTGCTCAGAATTCATTCTTGTTTTTAAAAACATTTTTCTAAATTCACAAATTAAAAAAAAAAACCCAGATTCAATTTGGTTATTTAGAAAGGAACATGAAAGCTGGATCCCCAAATAAAAGATAAAAACAGCAACCTAATTAGTAAACGATGAGCTCCTGACTTGTGCGTCATTAACAGGTCTGGATATTTTATAAAACATTCCTTCATGAAAAATAAAATATATTGAGCATAAAATACACCAATGAAATTGGCATTGAAAGAAATCATTTTAAAACAAAAAATACAACAGTATTTTCAAAAAACGGTTTCTAATGCAAACATGAAAATATTATGAAATATATGAAATATTTTGGCGGGAGTTCTATGTGAAACGAATTGGTGATAGGTTAATGGTTATGGGAAGCGGGCGGGAGAAATGGCTGAAATATCCGTCTGTTTGGTAAAAAGGCTGAATTTTTTTGCGGTATTGTCGGGCTCGTTATAAAGCGCGCAGAGGAGACGATGGGCTGAAATGTTACATTGTGGCAGCACAGATTACATTAGCCGTGAACCTTTATCCTGGGATCATTTAGACTCCTCGGAATCCATGAAACCAAGAAAATCAATTCCAATAAATATACAAAGACTTTCCCGCGGCTTTATTGCCACCCGCCACGTCCATCCATTAATCAATAATGGATCCTCACATTACTGATTTCAGCTTCCCCTTGATTAACCCTATCTATGACTATCCAATGTACGGATACATTATACTTACATATAAGTACATACATATGTACTGTATATCGGATCTGGTGCTGGTCCGTTTGGGTCAGGGGAAACTCTTCAGAATAAAGAGAGCTCTGGCTCGCGTCTCACTGTATAACCAGATGCAGACCCCTAACGGAGTCCCTGGGATTATCCTCTGAATCCCTAAAGGTAAATCCTATTCATAAAGTTACTTTCTTTTTGCCTTAAATGCCAATAACAGCATTTCCTGTAGTCATAAAAATCCACACACCCCTTACAAATAATACTAGTGATAAAATAATATTTAAGTTCTGTTTATGTCTTACACCTCCTTTATTACAGACACATTATTATTATTATTATTATCATTGACACATCATCATTATTTATTTTTATTATTATTATTGACACATTACTGTTTTTATAATTAATATTATTATGAATAATATTCTTATTAATATTATAGATACATTATTATTATTGACACATTATCATTATTTATTATTATTATTGTTATTATTAAGGATACATTATTATTATTAACACATTATCATTATTTATTATTATTGTTATAATTAAGGACACATTATTATTATGATTATTATTATTATTATTACGAACACATTATTATAATATATTTATTTTATTGCACACAGTTTATTTCACCGAATACATTTTGCTGGGTACCTGGAACTTGCTGGAATCATATAATTAATGTCCGATATTTCATTTTAAAATTTAGACCTGCTTAGCAAAGGGGTGCATTAAAAATACAGCAGACGGGGTGAAGGTCATATACCGGGGGGTCTCTCCCGTAACGGTACAGAACTGTTATTGGGTCTCATTTCCCATTCATCATAATGAATACTTTAATTCCTCCATTTGATTTATTCTGCATCGGACAGGATCAGACGGTAATCACTGGTATAGATGACTTACATTACCTTCAACATAATAAAACGTGGCATTGTACCGTATAGAACGTGACAACATTAATCAGCCTCTTACAGTTGCCATAGGAACCTGCTGTTTATGTTTATTGTAAAATGGGTATTTTTCTGTCTGTTGACTGCGCGTTCTCTATAAAATGTCATGTTATTTTCACATGGACTGGCTTCCCCCTCAGAGGGAGAAAAGAGGGCAGCTCTTAGGTGGTCCGATGCCCATGGGGTGACCCAGCCAGGAGGGCTAATACCGAAAAGGTAGCGTCCTTTCTATGATCAGTTTTCCATGCAGGCCCCTTTAGGGCATTGATACGGGATCTCAGTTATTCTACATAATCACCGGAGTCTTCAGAGATCATCCAACCTCCGACTCTATGATCAGCAGAAGAAACCAGCGCTGGTCCCTCCACAGGCAATAAACCTGAATAATATCAGTCTTACACAAATTCATACGTTGTCAAATCTGACCCTTAAAACCTCTGTTTCGGGCAAATTGAACTTCAAGGGCCGCCATCAGAAACGTAGCAGAGGGGGGTGTTTTATTTCTTGAACATGGAAGCCTGGTTGGGAGCCTGGGCTCTATTAGATGGCAGCCATGTTCGGGATTCTTTTTATGTAAAAGCCGTTAGCGTCACGTCGCACTCCACGATGCTGGGAATGAAAATAAATCGATACTTTTTTCAACAGCTTCCAGAAATTCTTTGCATTGCAATGAGTCGTCCAAGGCGCGTGTGTGCTGAATAAATAATGCAAGGCGCATGTAGCACCTCAACTTCCGATTTTATGAGAAAAGGCTTCATTTTGTGGGTTTAAAGTATCACTTCATACATACTCAGAAAATTTTTCTGCCTTTAAGGGAAATGCTGACCGGTTGTGCCTGCAATCGGATCCATAATGTTTCTACTTCAGATGTCCAGCAGCTTAAGGCCGGTCCCGATATGGGCTCCTTGGTCTCCATGTGTTGGGCTCAGTCCAGCCTGTCTTTTCTTTGGAATATCTGAGATGATGAACCCCTGTGGGTCATTACTGACAGCGGAGTCCAGCTGCGTGAGGGCAGTTTATCCATAATTTGTGTCGCTCATTACTATGCCGCATGTCCTTGGCAGTCCCCAAGCCATAAGATTTGAGAACCGGGGTTCAGAACAGAAAACCCCATCCTGGCCACAGACTCTGTAGAGGATCTCCCAATGCACCTTTTTGTGAAAGTCGTGAAGTCAACGTTTCAACCTTAAAGGGTCTTTGTCAACCCCTGAAGACATTGTGTATCTGTACCTAAAGGCACAGTAAAGGCTCATGGTCCGTAGGGTCCTCAAACCAGGACCATATACTGCTTCTCCAGCTCAAGTCCATGACCACGAAGAACATACGATCCACTGAATGGTAACGCTTGGCAGCTCTTTAGCTGTAAACGGGTTAAATTTGTTCCACAAACCGAAAACACGTGAAGGCCGTTCCGCAGTAGCAGAAAATGAGATGAAAGAGTAAAAAAATGCGAAAAATAGGTACGAACGACCAAAAGAGGTCTCTCTAAGTGTTATCACCTCCGGATACCTGCGTCACTGAAATCCCCTGGTTATATGATCATTGATGGACTTACTAATTGCTCATTAATGATTAATGATTGCCCGTCAGAATAGCTAAGAGCTACCTCATAATATGGGGGGGGGGTCCAGAGGCCGGTGTAGTATTATTGGGGAATGTTTTATTTTTTAACGATTTGTGATGTCTGTGTGATTTCCGTTGCTGAGTGAAAACTTTTTTTAAAAAAAATAAGCTCATATTTTATAATTAAATGGGACCCAAGAAACTTAATGCCCTCGGCTCGACTCATAGAGAACGGATGAGACGGGAGTTGGGGTTCGTTGAGTTTGATCATGTTTTCTCTGTATCTTCAGTGAATAGGTCAGGGGGGCGGGAGCTTTAAGGGACCCTAAAAAACAAACCAAAGGGCCCCTGTTTTACACACACACAGGGAATGAATGTATCTGTTTACTACATTATCGAGGCTGTTATACAGAGCTCTGTTACTGATATTCACATCTCCAGGGAAGGGGAGCCAGACCCCCACAGCCTCTACCCCCAAATGGTCTGATTAGTGGGGTCTCCACTCCTAATAGTTAATTATTAATAAGTAATCATTCACAGGTAATTATTTTCATATTTCCGGAAATGTAAGTGGGTGTTATTCAGGCTCTAACCAAATGCCTCGCGCTGTATGAAGATCCCCCGCAGCCGATGTCATCGGGAGAAAAGAACACCTGGGGTGACCTCATCCACCGACACACATTCTCAGCCGCCATCAGAAAAGGTCCGCCACGGCCCAAATACTTTCAGTCCGAGAAGGCGGACGAGCGCCGTATTGTTTATTCAAGGTTTGTCATTTCTTGTTACTGCTTAATGCACTAATCACAGCAAATAACGCTCTAATTGGGTGCATTAAATCTGCACAAGAACCCAGGAAATGGGGGTAATTAAAAATAAAAATGTTTCTTTTTTCTGTTGATTAAAAACATCGCCATTTGTTCAGGTTTTTACAAGTTGAGTGCTTTCCGGGACAAGCGAGTGAAGATGCGTTAAGAGCTGGTGCACTAATTGCAGTCGGCAGCGCTCGGCAAACAGACATTTCCTGTGATGTGTGGAAGGACCTGAACCCCCCAAAAATAAATAGTCTGGGGCCGAATCTGCCGGAGATCTAGTCTACCCTTTTCTCCTGCTCTAAAGACTCAAACTTTAATCAGCCGTATGTCTATCCCATGCATGTTTAAATTCCCTCACTGTATTACCCTCTACCACTTCTGCTGGGGGGCTGCTCCACTTATCTAGCAACATTTCATTATTCCATCTAAGCCTCTGACACTCTTGTTTTAGACTTTGACCTTTTGTTCTGACATTTCTTCTCTGCTACCCCATTTCCAATCAAGATATTGGGGAATCGTTCCTTTTTCTGAACGTCTTCTTCCGTGGCCTCATTACCGCTGACAGACTGCGGACAGGCCACGCAGGTAGCCACTCTCAGAGGCACTGATTCAGAATGAGTTCTAGATTCATGTCTGCAGTAATGTGTGTGATATTTGGATCTGGCCCAGAGCACACACGTGTGGTCCGTGTTAGCAAATAATCCATCCTGTGAATAACAAAAAATGTTTTCCCCGCCTCTTCGCTGAGCAGAGACCAATTCAGACGGCCGAATAGATTGTAGTCCACGACCCCATTCATATCGGCCCCCGTCGTGGCAGATTGACATGACACCCCCTACGTCACCATAAACATTAGCCCGGCCTTAAAGGGTTAATCACCAGCTACACAAACCCTTTGCCTCCTTATTCCCAAAGCCCAGGGGTCTGTGGGCTTCAGAGAACACGCTAACTATGTGGAAGGCGTGTAATGAAGTCAGTGGCCCAGCGTTCATTACGTGTAAATCTGCTCGTCATGTTTCAGCTCATGATTCCATATCATGCTCCGAGCTTCTTAATTAGGGTTACGGCTCTGCATTCACTCTGCGCCGAGCGCAACGTCTCTGACGGTAAACAAGACGGATTCAGCTCCACCAACATTACGCGCCTTTATTAATGAGGGGACGCGGCAGCAGATCAATGTATCTGAAACAAAGCAGCTCCTCCGTTTAACCCTTTGTCTGTCACGACGCTTCTTTTCTATTACATTGTATGTGTCCCTATACACGCGTTGATAGGTAGATACACAGATACTATATACCGTATTGGCTCGAATATAGGCCGCACTTTTTTCCCCCACTTTAAGTTTTTAAAGTGGGGGTGCGGCCTATATTCGGGGTCTAGCGCCCGACGCCCGGGACATGCAGTCCCGGGCGCCGGGCAGGCAGCGGGGTTAAGATACAGATCCCCCGCAGCGGTGCAGGGGACCTGCATCCTTCTCCCCGATACGCTCAGACAGCCTCCCCTGCCAGCACTTCCCACGGGGGGGGGGGGTGCCGGCACGGGAGGTTATCTAAGCGTTTTACCTCTGCCCACCCCCGACTTACCGGAGCAGACTCCCGGGTGTCTTGCGGGGCCGGCGGGAGACATTTACGCAATACGCAAATGCAACTTCCGGTAACGGTACCGGAAGTTGCATACGCGTATTGCGTAGATGTCCCTCGCCGGCCCTGAAGACACCCGGGAGTCTGCTCCGGTAAGTCGAGGAGGGGGGGCAGAGGAGGACAGCGGCAGCGTATCGCGGGGAGGGAGGACAGCGGCAGCGTATCGCGGGGAGGGAGGGGCGGCAGCGTATCGCGGGGAGGGAGGGCAGCGGATCTCGGGGAGGGAGGGCAGCGGATCTCGGGGAGGGAGGGCAGCGGATCTCGGGGAGGGAGGGCAGCGGATCGCGGGGAGGGAGGACAGCGGATCGCGGGGAGGGAGGACAGCGGCAGCGGATCGCGGGGAGGGAGGACAGCGGCAGCGGATCGCGGGGAGGGAGGACAGCGGCAGCGGATCGCGGGGAGGGAGGACAGCGGCAGCGTATCGCGGGGAGGGAGGACAGCGGCAGCGTATCTCGGGGAGGGAGGACAGTGGCAGCATATCTCGGGGGGGGGGACAGAGTGGCAGCATGTTTTTTTTGGTGCTTTTTTAAAGAAAAAAAACTTTTTCTTTAAAAAAGCACCAAACTTTTAGGGTGCGGCCTATATACGGGGGCGGCCTATATCCGAGCCAATACGGTATATGTGGCACGTATACGAACATATAGGAACCAGTGAACACCAGGCTGAAAAGAATCGGTTTCGGAGGAATATGAGGGTCTACAAGGCGCACGCCCGTTTACCGTTCCCACGTAACACGCGTTTTCCATAAAATCCGTTTGCGGGTCTCTCTGTTTCGGGCAGTAAATGGCGCCTTGGGGTACGGAGACATCGCTCTAAGCGCAGAGCATTCCATTCGTATGCTGCCAGATACAAAAGCCGATGAAGCTGAGACTTTTTGTCCTGTTGGAGCCACGTTTTCAAAGTAATTCGCAAATGGAATGGGAAGAAAGTCACCCGGAAAAACCAAAATATCTCTGAATAAAAAACGGTAACAAAATAATAAGAAATATTCCAGAACGGGAATCTCGTCACGGAATCTAAGATTACATCAAGTCGTTTCCATCTCTGTTTATTAGTATCTTATTACAGAATAAACACATTTTATTTTTAAACCATTTTAAATACTTTTTGATATTATTGATGAACAATATTATATATTGATTTGGTAGAATACGCCTGCGGGTGGTCGGCGGCCCCTGCCTTGGTCTCATGAGCAGAACATTCACCCGAAGTTACTCCATGAGACAAAATGTATATTAATCCCGATGTATTTCATCCCCCCAAATCTTCTCTGTGCATTAAACGTTTAATTTATTCCCTCCTCCACCTACTAATTAACTATCTCGTTTCAGTGCAATGCTTGGTGCTAATTTCTTCTTCATTTAATAAACCATTAACTTTGGATTTTAAGTAAGTGTCACGCCATCACTGTAATAAACGTCCATATTGCAAGTAATAATGGGGGGGTAATGCTGTCTGCATCATATTAACTACCTCCTTCGGTGAATTCCACATCTTCCCTGCCTTCCTGAAAATGAATGCAATGAACGTGGAACTTTCTTTGCTGAGTACCAAGACGCTTCGTTTGGACACATCTTTGTAAAATAACCCAAATGTCCAGTCTATTTCCAAATAAATCTTCAATTCTGTATTTTCACCTTGAATCTCCTAAATTCACAATTATTCCAAAAGGAGGTAACTTCCCTCTACAGCATGCAACCGTTTGGGGCAATTATACAGTGGCTAATACACTAGAGCTAATACAGAGGCTGTTATGTATATTGGAGATGACCGAGAAACCACAGGAGAAACATGGAAATGTTTGCGCAAAATGACCACTCAGCCAGTGGACAAAACCCCTCACGCATGTACTGGGATCCCCTTGTTTATTGGGGTGTCAGTCATTTTGATATCAACACGAGCGAACAATAGAGAATAACTTCACGTCTCGGAGAGATAAGCACAGGGTTCGATCAAAGTTTCATTGAGCTAACGATGTCGTCTAATCTCTTTTTCTGTTTCTCGAATATTCTCTATCTGCCGAGTGACAGAGATTCCGGCTCTTCCGGAACCCTTCCCTGTTAAGTTTGGATTCTATCAACTTTCCGCCAGAATCCAATCACATCTTCATACAGCGACTCAAAGCCCTTGAGCTTCTCATCCAAATGAATCATGTTTCTGGAAGCTGCAGAGAATACAATTTCTTGTTGAGACGTCGTGTACGTCGGAGAGCGAGAGGAAGATGACTTCCCTCCGACCGCTGCGGAACAGACCACTTCATTTCAAACATTTTGTACGGAAACCACATCTCGAGTTCTGAAGACTCTGTAACTGTATTAGTTTGCCTCCAGATAAATGGATTTATTTCAATTGGCGCTGGAGACGGAGGAAACAACATTTTTTATTTGCCAGAGGACATAAGGGTACATGAGGGGCAGTTTGGGCATGAAGACACCGTAGCATACAAGAGGAGCCCCAACCTTTTGAGACAGAAATCTTTTTTTTTTTATAAATAGCTTGAATCTGGTTAAAAACACACATAACAGTCGAAAGGAGAAGGACATGTCTGGTTTTTTTGGATGTTTTTCTGGGGCCGGAAACATGAAGGTCACCAGAATAATATTTCGGGCAGTCGGAGAGAAGAACTCCATAATGTTTAGGATAATGTACAGGATTGAATGTTTACTGTTTCACCTAAGTTTTACCCGCTTTTACTTTGTGTTAATAAAAAAACATTAAATGAAATCATACATTTTTTTTAACAATGTATAATAAAATATATAATAAAAGTGAACAATATTTATCAATGATATATATTAAACACTTTGATACAAACCTTGGATGGAGGGATTTCAGTTCTACAAAATTCAGAAAATGGGCACTTGTGAAAACGGGATGCCTTTTAATCATAAGCTGCTCACACCAGACAGAATATTTCATGGGAAAGGATATTTGGGGAAGAAAATGAGGCTATGAGGACTTTTTCTTTTATAAAGTGATTAAATTTATAGCCCGCAAAAATATGACAATGTCTTAAGCGGAGGTGGATGTATTCATTCATACTGTTAATAATACAAAGTACATTGTTATCTATTTGACGAGAAACAAAGCCACATAATTATAGATCCACAAACCAACGACGTTCTGATGTACAATGGAAGTTCTGCTGCCGCTGCACTTCACGTAATTTGATGTTAACAGGGTAATTAAGTGTCAGATATAGAATTGTATTGAATCTAAATGATTAGTAGGGCTGTTTTATAAGTGTGACAACGGAGATCATCCATCAATTAATTAGAGATTTTGCTACTTTGGAAGTGCAGATTATTAAATGCCGAGTTTTATCTAAAACCTGTAGAACCTCATCTTTTTTGTAGCAGGTATTATGGCTGTGGAGAAAAATGCCCAGGAATAGTTTTAAACTGTTAAATCAGTCAAATTTTGGAGTCATATAACACAGACACGGGTTGTGTTTGATGCCAACAAGGGCCTATTAGGATTTAGCACCATTGACCAAGTGCACCAAGAAACTGCCCTTAGGACAGCTGAGTGAGCAGTTAGTGCATAAAGCTGGTGTGAGGGGGGGCTTTTTTTCCCATTAAGGAAACAAGAATCGTCTGTATAGACTCCTGGGGCGGGCAAATGAATCCCACCACCTTCATGAAAGGCCACCACTGCCCATTATCAACAATTTGATGGCGTATCAAAGATTCACTTTCATCAAACACCCGGAGGCCGACGATGCTGAGAAACGCTGTGATTGCAGCACAAGAAGCTAATAATGAAACCGCTGGTTAAATGTTATATATAAGTAGGTTTCACGTTCTCTCTATTAATGTATATTAATGGCTTTGGTTGTCATCCATGTTATATTTACCGGTTTGTATGACTTGTTCATAATCCTTGGCACTGCTGGCAAGCTGTGGACCTTCGTGTTTACCCCTCAGTTCTTCCTGACGCTGCCAATATCCACATAATTAGGCACAGGGTTGGTGTCTAATTAACTCTAAACATCGAATTTCTTGCTGTCATTACCCATCGGCAGAGAAAAGGATTTAAAACATAGTGTAGCTTCGGGGCGGAATTACAAAAACACATCTGAAAAGTGTGTGAATTAGTAGGAAATTCTAGTTATATAATAAAAAACAAAACAGTGCAGCCCAACCGCGAAATACACAATGGAAATAATCAAACATCAAATGTGAATTGCAAAGTATCGAAAGTATTGGTCTTAGTTCATGAAAGAATCTCATCCAAGTATGTGTTCTGTTTATGGAGAAGCACTCGGGAATTTTCTTAATCAGAGTCTAAGCCACAGGCTCTTCTGGAGCAGACGATAGCGGCCGATGCTCTACAGAGTCTCACTGAGCAGACCCATTTATTAGCTGCTCCCTTTTACTGGCGCTTTCACCAGCCTCATCACTCAAGGGAATCCGTCTGCTCCGAGAACATCCATAAGTAGACCAGAAAATCTGTACATTTATGAAGACTACCTAAATGTTTTTTTTTGCTTTTCTGCACTTTGGGCAATAAAAGATGGAGTCACGACTCGGCCTAGCCAATGGGAATCATCATAGCCCACTTCATGATGAGTGTTTCTTTTATACAAGTGGCCTAATTCATGTAATTCATGCTCGATTATAAGACGACCCTGATTATAAGACGACCCCCCAAAATCTGAATATTAACTTAGGAAAAAAAGAAAAAGCCTGAATATAAGACGACCCCAAAGGAAAAAAGTTTTACCAGTAAATGTTAATTCATGTAAACTATTTTTTTTAATAAAAGCTATGATTGAGAAAAATATTTTTTTTTGTTTTTATTTCTTGTATTTTCCAACCTGTCCCCCAGTTACGCACATCTGCCCCCAGGCTTGCCACTCCAATATGGCACTGTGGCCCATGATATGCCTTTTAACCCTCTATATGCCACTGTGCCCCATGGTATGCCTTTTGACCCCCTATGTGCCACTCTGCCTCCAGAAATGCCTTATACCCCTATATCCCATTCTGGCATTTAGGGGGTTAAAATGCATATTATGGGGCAGAGTGGCATATAGGGAGGTATAAGGCATTTCAGGAGGCAGAGTGGCATTAAGGGAGTTAAAAGGCATTGTATAGAGCACTCTGTCTCCAGAAATGCCTTATACCCCTATATGCCACTCTGGCATTTAGGGGGTTAAAAGGCATATTATGGGGCAGAGTGGCATATAGGGAGGTATAAGGCATTTCAGGAGGCAGAGTGCTCTATTAAATGCCCCCTTAACGCCACTCCAGAAATGCCCTATGCCCCCATTTAACACACACACACACACACCCTATACCCCCATTTAACTAACACACACACACACACACACACTCTCTCTCTCACCCCTCTTTCCCCTCTCAGCCCTCTCTTACCGGTGCTTCCAGCCGGGGCAGCGGGTTGACGTCGCCTTCCGCGGCAGCAGGAAGGAGGTGGAGTTGGCAGCGGGGGTTTGTATGCATCCGTCGCGTATACTTTCCCCAGATGTCAGAGATCAGAGCTCTGATCTCTGACAGTCGGGGAAGGTCTTTGCGACGGACGCAGACAACCCCCGCTGCTAGCCACACCTCCTTCCGGCTGCAGCGGACGTTGTCTACGCGGATCGCGTAGACGTCAACCCGCTGCCCCGGCAACACAGCAGGAAGCACCGGTAAGTGTGTGTATGATGGGGAGGGGGGGGAGACAGGAGGATCCAGGTCCCCTGCAGCGGTGCGGGGGATCTGGATCTTAGTCTCCTAATCAGACCTCTATTTGAGGTCTGATTAGAAGACGACCCCGATTAGAAGACGAGGGGTATTTTTCAGAGCATTTGCTCTGAAAAAAACCTCGTCTTATAATCGAGCAAATACGGTAATATCATGCTTCCCATGCCAAGAAACCAAACTGGGGTGGTGATGGACCCTAGGAAGCACTAGATCCCCGCAAAGCTCCCTCTGGGGAGTGGGACATCTGACTTCAGCCGCTCAGCCAGTGCCATGGAGTTCAGAGAAATACAAGTGAGCGCCATCCTTCTCATGACATATATTTTCACACATTGGCATTGTCTACTTTACAGACCTAAGAAAGGGTTCACTCTTTAAACCCCATAAATCAGATCCCGTAAGGGTAACCGTTACAATGAACCTTTGTTAAGAAAAGAAAAGGCCGAGACAGTAATTGGTTTGCATGCTTTCACTGAGTTTAAAATCATACTTATTAACAGTTTCTTAAAGAAGTTATGGTCAGAAGTTGTTAGTTTATGTCCGTATCCTCATATAATTACAAATTACGGGGCCTATGTCCCCGGAGACATCTGAATTTGATTTGTCTTCAATAACATTCCCGGAACCGATCTGTTACGAATTTGTCACGAGACGGCTCATTAACTTGTCTGCTCCCAGAAACCTGTTTTATCTCTGAAGGTGTCCAACGTGCCACCACAGTACCTCATTACTGATTACTACTGAATCCACGAAAGATGTCTACTTTTATTTTGATGGATGCACTGTGAATACACTAAAGCTGGGCGAGCGTGCAGATCCTGCATTATCTCTGGCAGTAACAGACACTGCACCGGATTGTTGAGCCACGAAAACCAGGCAAACTCTGGAGAAAGACTCACTTGACGTCCCAGCTGATTTACCTAATCACGTGTTTTAGGCAACATAAGTAATTTGTGAGAAAGTGCTCTGATAAACAGTGCGTTGTATGTTAAAAATACTTTAAATTGTGCCCTGGGAGGTTTTGTCCTGCCCGGATGGTTACGACCGGGAGGCATTGCTGCTCCTCTTCTTTTTATGTTTGATTACCTGTTTTTTTTTCTCTTTTCTCCCTCTTTTTCTTCTCTTTCTCTCTTTTTTCTCCCCCCCCCCCGGTCCCTCTTATTTTTCCCCTTTATTCTTCCTTGGAGATGTTTCCCATTGCCTATGCAAGGTTCTTCAATGGGATCCGCTAGCTTCGGCATGCAATCGGCCTTCTGTTCTACGTTCTGGGCCGCGGATTTGATAGCACCATCGCTCATGTCGTATGAATTCTTGAATTTGCTGTTTCATTCCTGTTATTGAGCTTATGTATTTTGACAGTGTGGGCTGCGTAGTTTAGTACGTATATCCTGCATTCCTTCTGATATGCCTGTCTTTTACTGCGTCTTTGGAAATCATGTCCTGTACCAATAAAAACTACTTTCGATTGCGAATTACAACTTTTAAAAAAAAATCAGTTGTGAATATTAATAAAACACCACTAACCCCTGTCCGTTCTCATAACAAAGTGCCTCAGATAAGACGCAGCAGGAATATTTTTAATAAAAATTTCAGCAGAATATCTTTTACATCGCTATCAGCCAAGGTACATGCGGGGGCATCGCACCCCGATCCCGGCTGTAAATGGAAACTGTCATCAGAGACAGAATAATTGTCTATTAAACAGAAAACTGCAAAAAGGTGAAAAAAGAAAAGTCAGGCGATGACATCCTCACATATAATATACAATAAAAGCATGTCTTCTGATCCAGGGCAAAGAAACGCCAAGATCCACTATGCTTTATAAACACGTGGGCAGCTTTCCTTCATGTCCTAGTTAAGCCCTGTTTGTGGGATCACTACGCAGCCTAATATGCAAATGCTCTGTTGTACCAATGCTTTGCAGGTGAGAGCGGATCCCCGGGCACTGGATGGGTTGGGGTTTCCCAGTTACATCACCGTTAATTAACTAATTTAGTGGGGTTTGGCTCACTTTAGGTCATCCCCGTTCTGTTTTTCTTTAGGGGAAACTCAGAGATCCCACGGCGTCAGGATAAATACTTACATCAGTGTCCCTAAGGTCTCCCGCATTAAGATAATCTCCCACGGCTATTTCTAATTCCTACAAAGGGGTCATTTGATTAAAAGCAAAGAGAAAATCACCCGGTCTGCTCACACATTCACAGCTCGGATAGAGCCGCCGTAACATGCGTCAGGAATAGAGAATTTGCAGCAATTTTATACAAAGGTATTATTGCTAATTATGATAATAACGACTTCTCTTCTGCTGCCATTTTCCTCTATTCTTCGCATTTAATGGTTTAATGGGGGAAATGTCTTTTTCGTTGATTTAAAGATAACACATCGGGGGTGTAAATCCGAGATGGGTTTTAAGTTCCGAGAAAATACAGTTTACTTTGATAACTTTGATCCCTTGCTCTTGACATGGTAGCTGTTTGGGTGGGCGCATGGAGCAGGGCCAGCCAGGGAGGCAATTGGCTAGTGAGGGATGGCCCTGCTTCTTGTAACATGGTAAATATGTTTGGGGTAATTGGAATCCCCGTCCATAACCCACCAGACACGACTGCAAAGACTCTTAATGTATAAAATAAGAAAATTCTAACTGTTATTTCATCTTCAAAAAGCTAAAATTCAAAAAAAAAACTGCTATTTTCAGCAAATGGCGACATATTGTAACATTGTGTTACTTTTAATACCATAACTAGCATAATGGTTCATAATCCTAGTAAATACGCTGCTTCTAGATTGTAGAAACCTTTTAATGTGTCTCACCGTGAAAACTACTGACAATTATGAAACTGTTTTTAAAATTAATGAGGTAAAAGGCTTTAGTGATATTACAAGGAAGATTAATTTGTTGAGGAAAATGTATATCTAGATAATTATAGCAGACATGAATTCTTGCCCCATCTCTGACAGATGCATCCCTTATTAGAAGCCAAAGTGTGGCTGTAAGGGCTGTTACTGCTGCGCGTTAGGAAGATGCCCCCTGGTCCTGCTGTGAGGTCTCTTCATGAGAAATTACAAGAAAAGAACATGTAATACCAATGACCCCCTACAGGTGGCACCAATGGTCATAGGAACCTTTCCCTGACTAAATCGGCAAACTGCGCCCCCCAGTATGGAAAGGCTGGAAACGGTACTGCAGCAACACACGAACCACGTTAGAGGTGAATGTCAGGGGCAAGACGCATCCAAGGTGCTGCAAACGATAACAGCAGGTAAACAGCCGTCAGAATGATGGGTTTTAGAAAATCCAGCAAACTGAACTTATAGGCAGCTTCTAAATTGGTAACATTAAGAACAGAAAGGTGGGGCATCTGGTTACCTACGCAGTGGGGTTTGGAATATGTAAGGACACCGTATCCCTTAGAGCCGAATTTCTGATCTATAAGGGGAAAGTCTGCGTTATCTGCACTGAAAAATCTGTCAATCACCTCGCAGTAATTCCTCGTGGATTCCTGTCATTCCCGAATGAACCAAGAAAATCGGCCAGAATCCAAGCGGTTCTGAACAGAACGCGATAGGGGAGATGCAGGGAACCCGAATCACTTAGTGTCCTGCAGTTTGTGCTCCTCCGGACACCGACCCTGCGCCTGAAAGTACCGGCTCCACAGGCTTAGTGATTTTAGTGTAAAAGTTTATAATTATGTTAGAAGACAGTGGAGCCGGCCATGCACCCTGCACAGCCCGCCAGCGTGTTCACAGAGGAGATGGGGAGAGAGGGCCAGGAGTGCCAGGTGGAGGGCTCTGGAAGGGATTTGGCCCTGAGCTGCGTGTTTCTGTCCAACCCTTCTGTTCTACATTCCCAAATTCTTTCTGGGCAGAGGGATTTGTTTTTTCTCTGGAGCCCAAGTCACTGTTTATACTGAGCCTGCTCACTGTAGGGAGTGAAAATGTCATTTGTTTCAAATCAGAAGGAAATAACTGATTGAAAATGGGTTATTTCTAACAAACGACCTCAATCAGAAGAGACAGGTGACAGTTTTACAAAATCTGCAAAACGTTATGAAGATCGAGAGCTATAAACCAAAGGTAATCAATAAATCAGCTTCTTGCTCAATCATTGATTCTGACATAAGGCATTGACTCGGGTGTCAGGAAACGGGGAGGTTATTATTGAGGCAACCGCCAGCTGTGTGATGCGCCTCTCGGAAACGCTCATTACCGGCACTCAGGTCCCAGGAAAATATCCACTGAAAGGGTTTGGTTTAAGTCTCGTCGGCTGTAAAAGTCTCTAAACGGATTTCTGCACAGCCTGGGGGAAACATTTGCTTCTGTACTCCTCACCTCGTTTGCCCAAAAGGGTTAACAAACTGAAAAAAATATTATTATTATATATTGTTTTATATAGCGCCATCATATTCCATAGCGCTGTATATGTAAGCCAGATAAATTTGCATCAAATATTTTTTTTTGTGAATGCTCTTCTGCACTCACACTGTGGAAATTCTCTGCTCTGAACACGCAGCGTTTCTTCTACCAGCTGCTTCCAAACATCGTGACCTACCCGGTGCCCCTTTCATATAGCTCATAGGGTCTGTTCCACGCGCTCTAATCCATTTATCCAACATCAAATGGCTGCACTTATCTCATGTCCACCGCACCGACCCTAAAGACCCCTGGCTCAAAACACAGTGTTCCGGGTCAACATGGACCTACAGCACGGATTATCGCTGGCCGGGCTGCATTTCATAGACTGTAAACTGTACTCCGGGCTCTCTGACATCCGCTGGTAAACAAAAATGTAAAATTACTTACCCTGAGAAAAAGCAAAAAATGCTCTCAAAATACATGATTTTTGGAATTGAAGGTCAGTAACAAAAGTCAGATACTATGGAATTCATTCTGTGAAATACCCAGAGAAAGCCTCATATTTTTAATTAAATATATCTGTAGATAACCCTGAATTTTAACGTTCTTTTGTAACAAACATTTCCTACTGTTTTTCAAATATTTCCTAATGTTTTTCAAGTATGAAGGTTGCTTAGAAGGGCTCACCAAAAACATAATGTGACCAGAAAAATGCGAGACCCGCATGTGGGTTAGAACGTCCCTCGAATGACCTTCTGCATGAACAACAATGGCGGCCAAACTCATCGCTGTTCTAGAAATAATATATGAACCACTCATGGATCTTTTAAGGCTTCCAATGAAGCTGGATATCCGATTATTGGTTTTTATAACGCAATAGAACTCCCAAAATTACAGAAATAAGATAAATATCCTTTAGCAAACAAGCATTCTGGTTTTCCTCTGATATTCCATTAGGCTGCTACAGGCCATGGCTCTCAGAAACAAGACGAGGCATCACTCCCATGTCGAATCCTTTAATCACTTTCATTCTTATTTCATCAGCAATGCATGCAGGTTTAAGAACATTAATAAAAATAGAAAAACCTGCCAGAAATTCAGCCACCTTAAAATCAGATAACTAACGTAGCCATAATTAATAAAATCCCATTGACAGCCAAATGGAGTTTTTCAGTGTTTGTTTTTATTTCATTAAAAATCTGGAAGACAATATTTATTTTGTAAGAACTCCGAGGGCTAAAAAGTAAAACGCGGTTTCTGAGACCCCCAAAGAGTTGTCACCAGTGAAAGAAGGACCTTCTTCCTCCAAAGATTCGTTATAATTTGTAATGGTGCCAGTTACTCATGGCGCACGCTTCCTCCAAAAACATTTTCTGGGAAACTGTATTTTTTTTTCTGTTTATGATTTATCTCCTCTTCTAGATCGCCAGATAATTTCCATTCAGGATTTGTCAATGAGATTTGGTTATATGTATCACACAACATGATCTTTTTTTACACAAGCTTCTCGATGGAAATGCTGGACGAGCTCGTCGAACCCCGAGAGACAGGCAGACATTCTTTGTGATTATCGCAAATTGGAGATGCGATGGGTCATTACAGATGGGGCAAAATGACCTCAGTATTTGGAACATTAGATTTTAAACACAATGTATTTTGCTCCCAAGTTTATCTCGTTGACGCATTCATACAGTATATGAAAAAAAAATACATGTATTTTATTTAATAAATACATTCCGAACACAGAATGAAAACATAAATGAATGCACATTATTCCTTAATATTGTCAGATATTGTCAGAATTTCAGGGAAAAGTTTCATTGGAATCTCGGAGGAATATCCATAACTTTATATACATTCACTGAAACTTCACGATTTGTGATCACAAAAATTATTATAGATACATTTATTAAAGGTTCATGAATATATAAAGAAATGATATAATATAATAACATTTTTGATTAAGTTAGTTTATATTTTTTTTTGCTGATTCCAAGGTGATTCAGGAGCTTTAGACATTTTAAAGGTAATCGTATTTAGACAACACTAGAGAACAATTAAAAAGGGTAAAAGGCAGTAACCAGACAGAAAAGCTTTTGGGAATAATTGATTACCAGCCGGTGTTAACCCAGCTCTGTTCTGCGACAGCCTGGCAAGGGTTGCATTTGAACCCTGAGAAGGGAAAATATGGAGAACTTAATGAAACATCTCAATAACCTAAACATATTACGCTGATTGCCACCCACACAAAACAAAGCTATGCTGCTCAGACTATGATTAAAGCACATAGTACCGTACATATCAAGTGATGGCACAATGTTTTACTGTAAATAAAATCCCTTCTCCATCAGGAACCAGTCACCATAACAACAGAACCTCTGTTTAATTAAAGAGCCAAGAGTCATGGAGATGACACCAAATCCCAAGGTTATAAAATACAAGCGAAACAGTCCAAGACACGGGCAGCCACATCAGGGCTTCGATAAGAAATCATTCCAGCTGAATGTTTAATGTTGATGGACCTACGGAAATGGCGATTCCCAACACTGCACCCATTACCTCTCAGCTTCCACCCGTCAACAGCGGGAATTGCTGCGAAGGAGAATTCTGGACATTTCATGAAAGGAGGTTCAGTGACTGAGCTTCAGGGATGGGGTCGCTGAATACGAGTTTCTAAATGAGCTCCATTACTCATGGGGTTTGACCTGGCTGGGCGAAAGACCCTTCTACATATAGTCCCACATAAGCCATTCCTACCAGCCATTTGACTGCTCTTGTGTATGCGATGGGTTCTTCTCAGGGGTAAGAAATGTGTCTATGGCAAAGCACTGTTGCCTATGGGGCATTTAGCAAAATGTCGGTTGCTGATCTACAGTTTCCTAGCCCTGGTCTGAATTTCCAGCTGATTCCCTCAGCCATGGAAAACACAACTCACTCCTTTATTCTAGAAGCAGCTGTTGTCATCGAGAAGATACAATGGGGGCCACGTTCAGACGCAGCTTTGTGTTTTTCCCAAGGCTTAGCATATTTTCAGATGATGTTTTTATCTCTGAAATAAAAGACCTTGCTCTGTACAATGTCATCCTGTATAAAGCAGAACATTCATCGTCTATCACAATGAGTCCAACCAGCAGGAGCTTCACGGACGCCGCAACTTCAGACAAGACAGAAATCCAAAGCACCTCTGTCTGCCCACCTGTCTGTCTGTCAATCGATCCATCTCCTTCTCGGTTACTGTTTTCCGAAATTATTTGTCTTTTGTCAGCAGAGCCCTCTGTGTTACCGGGCCACAGGCCGTGTGTGTAATGGCCTTAAAATCACCCATCTGGGGTATCAGAGGACACAACTGGTCATGGGGCATCCATGGCATCAGGTGGGGTGCAGATCAATCTGCAGTTTGCAGCATCACGTTGTATCTGCAAAGAACCCCACAACCCTACTGACTAATCTCAACCAGGGCCGGCAGCCTGGGCCCCCGGTCATCGGACCACCCTGTGAGGCCAACTTCCTATCCTTAAGTCTAATGAATGAGGACCATCCATGAGACCAGCAGATATTGGATACTGAAATGAGGACACGGCTTTGCGCATTTACATTTTATATAATATATATATATATATATATATATATATATATATATAATTCCAAGTCACCAAACATGGATATCTGGCAGCTGAGATGCAGATTCCTGGGTCCGGCGGGTTGCAGAGCCCCGTTATATAGAGCCCAATTTTGGTTCTTGCCCTCACCACCGGGAGAAATGAATTATAAGGATTCCTTATTCTCTTCAACAAAAGCTGCGCGGTTGGGGGAGATCTCCACAGAGAGACATAATACCCTCAATGAAACTCAATGCGAAATGCCTTTCAGCCGCATGCAGAGATTCACGCTACAAAATCACACGTATTGTCTGCCTCCATCAGCTCGTATTCCAGCCTCACAACGTCTGCTGCAAGGAAACCATTACTTGGCGGGAGGCCGGACTACTACAAAATGTAAAGATGGAGAATAGTTTATAATCACCCCGTGCCACGTTTACACGCGGGCCATACGCTGCTAAAACCAGGTAATTTGCATAGCGTGTAATTTCACTGCCACAGCTTATAGGTCTTTTCCTTTACGTTCGCATTCATTAAAGGGTTAGGGTTTTTAGACAGCTTGCTTCAACCTGTAAACGGCAAAAGGTTTATTTATTAAGATTATTTGGGGAAAGCGACAGATCCACTTATGGTTCCAATTATCACGAGGCGGAAATGTTGGGTTTCAGTACAACATCTCAAAAGACATAGTCAGCGTTATATGAAAGAGAACAATTGGGGCGGAATAGATTGAACCTGCACATAGAAGAAGCCACGTGGTACCCAACCTAAAGCTCAGTAGGACTCAGCTGTGGCTGAGATCTTTCAGCCTCTGTATAACTTAACATCTAATTAACCAATGAACACTGAATGCCACCAAACGGTCTTCTCAGGACTATCCCGAAAACTGCTGCGGCCCTCGTGGGCTGGAGTTGGAGACCTTTTACGAAGACCCAAGAGTCCTACTGATAAACTCTTAAAGTGCCACTAAAATGGAAACCTGTAATCTCCAACTCTAATCACTCTCAGTCAGCCCGTGGCACCAGAAGACAGGCTGTTAGCTCTTTCCCCCCATAGGATGCAATCTCTCTTCTTGTGCGAACTCCGTGCGACACGAACGAGAACACGAGACGGATCCCTCCACCTCCTGTCGTTACATAAAACCCATTTGAGAGGAATGTTTCCCCCGCGTGCGACACTCGAGTTAAATATAAATATATTTCAGCACAAAGACCCATCAGGGAACATGAAGGTGTTTGCCGTACGCGAGAGGCTGTCTTCCTTGTTAAGCGCCGGTCCCTATAGAATCCCTTTATCACCATGAAATGCCCCTGTATCACCATGAAATGCCCCGTATCACCACAAAATGCCTCCATATCGCTGCAGAATGCCCCTGTGTAGAATCTGCGATCGCTTGTTACACCCAGAACTACCACAATGCAGTGGAAACTTACCCCCTTTACTAAGAACACAACAACAAAAAAACCTTCTTCAAATTGAGGGGCCATTTTGTCTCTTAATTGTCAGTAATTGACATAAACGGCCGGCGCTCACAGGAAGCTTTTTCTCTTCATTTCTGTTATTTTGGAATATTTTCTAATGGTGTTTTTAAACAGTTTATCTTTTGTGACATTAATGTTCTGCTCTCTCGTTACTCCAGGCGGCTCTGGTAACCTTTACACGTAATTGTTTTAATATTCTGTGAAAAGTTACAAAAATGTTTTATTTTTACTTATCTTAGTATAAAATAAATGGTGGCTCTACGGGTCCAAACTGTCACCGAGATTATCTCTCCATGAGGGGTCCTGGAGCCAGAGGCAATGGGGTGTGCAGCCGACGGGCCCCGTAAAAAACCTCAGTCTGTTCTAAAAACCAAAAAGGCAGTCGACTCCAATGGGAAGCACGCGGGACCCCCTTCCAATGCCCTAAAACTATAAAGTTGACGGAGTACCGGGGAGCCATGTGCCGAGCAGCATCCACCACGTTATCACCATAAAGTCCTGTCTCTGTGCTGCCCCCTGCAGTAATGCGGCCAGGGGGTAAAACATACCATCTAATGGCCGTTATATTTCCCTAAATTATAACTTAAATTGGTATAAACTCAGCATTTACGTGAGCGTTATTTATCAGACAACGTTTCCTCTCACTCTTATAACTTTGATTCCAGCTCTAATTCCAGCAAACTCTGCTCCAGCTGGGAGCGCGGCACGAAAAGAATTTATCAGACGGAGAGTTCATCATCCAGAGTGCCATACAACGTCCATCACGCGGCTCCGCTCATTCTATCGACAGACGCGGCCCCTGTCATTCTATCGTCAGACGCAGCTCTGCTCATTCTATCGACAGACGCGGCCCCGCTCATTCTATCGACAGACGTGGCCCCGCTCATTCTATCGACAGACGCGGCCCCTGTCATTCTATCAACAGACACGGCCCCTCTCATTCTATCGACAGACGCGCTCCGCGCATTCTATCGACAGACGCTGCCCGTTCATTCTATCGACAGAAAGGGCCCCTGTCATTCTATCAACAGACGCGGCTCCGCTGATTCTATCGACAGACGCGGCTCCGCTGATTCTATCAACAGACGCGGCTCCGATGATTCTATCGACAGACGCGGCCCCACTCATTCTATCGACAGACGCGGCCCCTCTCATTCTATCGACAGACGCGGCTCCGCTCATTCTATCGACAGACGCGGTTTAAAATTTGAGATAAATTAGAATCCGGTTTATTAGGTGAAACGTCTGCCTCGGTCTGTTTATTGGTGAGATGTTACTTTTCTGCCGATTGAGGTTTTATGTATAAGCAGTTTGCCGTTGGGTGAAATATTTATTCCTCCGTAATCCGAGGCTTGCAGAGGAATTGGCTAATGAGGAAGCTCTATGGATTTCTACGGGGGCTTCTGCAGGTCTCAATAATCTTCCCTGCGGCAAATGGAAGGCCCGGTGAGCTCTAATGGCTGGCGGAGAGCTCTATGCGAGTAATAACCCTCTCTTCTGGCGACATCTTCTGGAGACCCCTCGGGCCCCTGGAGGGTCTAATTCACCAATATTTAACATTCTGGCTGCTGGCAACAAGTATTCGTTTTATGATCGATATTGCTTTATTTTTCTTACAGAAACCTGAAATCTGAGAATGTGTCTGCGTTCAGATACTCGTCAGACTTCTGCTTCTTGGCTGTTAATTAGTATTCCCTATCTGCAGCTGGGGGTGGGGGGCCGAAACCGAGGAGGTCAATCAAGACATCGTAGTTAATTAATCAGAGGATAAAGTGGCGCTAATTTATCATTGTGCCGTTTCATATAATCTCAAATTTATTAGTCTCATCCTGGTCGGACTCTACAGGATTCACATTCAGCAATGTCTGGATCATTTCTCTATCCCTCTTCTGGGCTTTCAGTCTTCTTCTCTGTTTTATCGAGTGCTGGACACGACTGAGCAAAAAATATCTTAATGTTATGAAACACGTCCAACCCCGAGTCCGGGATCTAAGACGCTGCTTTCATCTTCACTCTGCAGGAAAATGTATCGAGAAGATATCAGGATGGATCATGTCCTCCGGGAGACGGACGGCCAGATCTGCAGACAGATTCGCCGCTCACTCTGTACTTAGCACCAATCACGGCTAATGGGGTAAATGGTTTCGAGCTGTTAGTGGGTAATTTCTGTTAAATCGGTGTATTTTTCTGTAACCCTCAGACTGGACATGCGCGGCGTATCCTGCAGATAATGTCATCAGCACTGAATTTACATCCAGACAAACTTTCCACACAAACGGCTCGATTCCAAATAAAATGGAGACAGTTAAATCGAGGCTTCTGGATTAAATGGGGGCAAATCTGGAACGTGAGTTGACGTGCGCAGGACGTGGCCAGACATTCCTCTAAAAATCCTGAGGTCAGGTGGGGCAATAGTGGTACAAGCCCCCTTCTAGAATAACGTTATATATATATACAGCACACACACAGTGAATTACATTCCGGTAATTTTTATTCACCCATAAGCAGTCACCCATTTACTTACCCATAAGCATCCCTGAGAATTATACGTAAAGCTGCAGCATCAGAGGTGTAGATGTCAAGGAAATAAGTTTTACTTTACTGAGAAGGTGGGAGATAAGTGGAGCAGCCTCCCAGCAGAAGTGGTAGAGGGTAATACAGTGAGGGTTTAAAGTTTGAGTCTTTACACGCTGGGCTGGTAAGAGAGACAACATTCTGTTAAGTTTTTGCCGTTTTCTTTGTACTGGAACCAGTTTACTGGCCAGTTTACTGGGGTGAGGGCCGGTACCCTCCTACAATAGACACACAGGGACATAAGGCACATACATGTCCACACACATGCATGCACTCACACACACACATGCATACACTCACACACACATGCACTCACACACACATATGCTTAATAGGCCCCCCGACATGCATTCATACAGAGGTATCGCCACATAAACACATGCACACCCCTGTTAACATGCTGACTGCCATAAACACTCCCAGCCCCTCTCTGCAGAGTATCTCTGCCAGCTGCTGCTGGGGAATCCTGACACTGTGTATGGGCAGGTGTGTGTAAAAGCAGTATAGGTATTTGTAAGCTGTGTGTAAGGGCAGTGTACGTATATGTGTGCGCAAAGGCAGTTGTTTGTAAGAGCAGTATATGTTTATATGTGTGTGTAAGGACATTGTATGTGTATGTGTGTTTATGAGCAGGTGTGTGTAAGGGCAGTGTATGTGTATATGTGTGTTTATGGGCAGGTGTGTGTAAAGGCAGTGTGTATGGAGAGGCATGTGTGAGGGCAGTGTATGTGTATATGTGTGTTTATGAGCAGGTGTGTGTAAGGGCAGTGTATGTGTATATGTGTGTGTGTGTAAGGAAAGTGTATGTGTATATGTGTGTTTATGGGCAGGTGTGCGTAAATGCAGTGTGTAAGGGTCCTGGCAGGGAGGCTAACATTAGCCTTTTTTAATTAAAAAAAATAAATCTGTTGTTTACTACTCTTCCAATGATTATGCTGGACATCTGGCTGCCTGAGAATCATAGGAATTGTAGTTCACAGCTAGCATCTGCAGCTTTACTGTTGACTGCAATAACTATGATGCTCAGCCGGCATCATGGAAGCAGTATTTATACTCCCACGATGCCTAGTCAGCCAGTGCCAACTAAAACAGCAATGACGGTATGACGGGTAAGCAGCACCTGGGGCCCCGCAAAGATGGCTCCTGCCCACAGAGCTTGCAATCTATGTATCTGTGCTGCCAACCCCATGAGGATCTATCTGTAACATTACTAGGATTTTCAAAATGCAATGAATTTATCTTTCAGCTCTTTTTTTTCCTTTTGTGATTATCTATTAAAATCATCATATAACCTGATAACACATCGTTCTCCAATCAGACAATTCTTCCAATTGGTCGGATATCCCTTCGTTCGGGAGAAATTATTGTCGGATCAGGGCAGCCTAACGTCACCATGGAAACGTAGGATACAAGAGGATGAAGGAAAAGGTTTTTATTTATTTTCTAAAAGCAAAAAGATATCAAAAAGAAACTTAAGAGAGCGTCAGTTTCTTTCATGGATTAATCATACTTTTTGTGACAACTTGTTATTTTACCAAGAAACTGCTTTTTGTGCAAAGAAAACTATAGCGAGGAGGAAAAAATATTATCCGCTTCCTGCAAATTGTGTTATATTTCCTCCCACACAAACATGCGGTGTGCGTGCGCATCTCGCTGACACTCGGCTCGGACCTCTCCGAGAACTCTTTTTAATGTCGTTTAATGGCTGCGGAATCCGTTTAAATGCAGGAAATGTAATTCTGCGGCATCTGCAGGTAACGACGGAGCGTATAACGTCCATGCCTCTGGCGGTAACAAGTCGCTGGTGACGTAACACACAGAACGCCGGCAGCGCCAAGAAGGGGGAATCTTCTTCACATTGAGTGAAATGCGTGCACATGAAGGGCATTCTGTTCCGTTGGGGTAATTGCAGGTTTGAAGCCATTGGTGGTAGTTCCACCATTGAAGGGTCCCTTGTGATCGGAGAGGATGCGGGATGGCTTTCCTGGGCTGAGGATTTGGGGATCTCCTGAATATCACCTCCTGAATATCGTGGGTTCCCTCACACGATACAACAGGGGGGCTCTAGCTTAACAAATACCGGATGTTTACAATATGGCCACACGCGTATCACTGTATACCATGCGGCGCGCCCTTTCATTCCCGTGTAGGTCATTGCTCAAGTTGTGTGAGTAGCTTCAGCCCTTGGAGTTCAGTCAGAGCTTCTCTGTGATCTTTGTGAATCATAAAGAGACGCTATCCGCATCCATAGCCCCGACTATAAGGTACAGCCTTCGGCGCGTCGCAGGAATGATTGTCTGTAGCAACGTTTATATTAAATGCTGAAACGTCTCTTCCAATTACAGGAGCTTCTGCGTCCCGCTCAGATATTCAGAATTAGGACCTTTCGCTGTCGGCTTCAATCTGCCTGGGAGCGTTACCCAGACTCGCATCTGAATTCATTAATTCATATCAGAAGCGAGGATCACAGCTGGGGCCCAGAACACCAAACCGGCCACAAAACCACCAATTCCCAGCTTTATGGAGCAATTGGTTTCCAGTAAACACCGCAGGAGGCTCCCGCTGGGGCTGCGCCCGTCTGTTCATACGGAAACTGATGTATCAGAACTGTTCTTACGTCAGCAGAATCAGAATTGATTTGAAGCTCATCTCCGACATAAAAATAGTGACCGGTCGGGTGTAAGCTCTGTATCTATTTGGGGAAAATGTTATTGGAAATGCCATCAGGATTCTCCCACTTTCTTGCACCTGGTCAGATGGTTTATAGGCGGATGTATCATGAGAGATCTGGCTTCACAGGCCGCTGGCAGATTTATCTTATTTTGTACGTCTTGAGTACGCCGGAAAGTGAGTTGAGGCGTGTAGATTACATCAGGCTTATTCTTTATGTGTCTTCACGGCCTCCTTACGAATAGACGTTGCTGGCGGCTCCCGGTTTAATTACCGGACACGGCTGCTGAGACGACACGTGCAGCTGGTTTTACAGTAACGATCATTTTATCCCAGAGACGTCCCTTAGCAATCTGTGAGAATTCTGCTAAAAACCTCAACTCGGTAAGAGACAGTCTGCCCTTCGAGGTCCAACCTTAAACACACACAACGCCAGCTCCGCTCTTCTGCTGCTTATAAAGAAATCTGCACTTTTTTAAAATGTCAGACTAAGCCAGACCCTCCAAATAATTCCAGGTTTTTAATAAAATAGAATTGCTTTAAAGCTTTTCTGTGATTTTCCCACTTTGTGCCATTCAGTGCGCCCAATAAACCCGCGTCATGGCGGCCATAGGATCAATATGACCAACGGGTATAAATTTCACCTGATCTGGACGCCATTGATGGCAGACATTTTTAACTGTCGGCCATAGGATTTGAACGATTACTCGTCCCCGATGAGTTACTCCTCGCTTTTGGTGGCAACTGGTTCTGGCACCATCAAAATAAGGATAGGGGAGGCATGATCAGGGCAGGTTTTGCCTGGGGCATGTCCTAGAAACCTCAGTTCATAATCTGACCCTGGCCTAGGGGCCTTACTACATTCATCTGAATTCAAAAAGGAAAACAGTGTTTGAACCGATAAACAGGTAATGTGTCCCTACAGAAATGGGGCATGTGACATATATATGTCCATTGGTCTGTCCGGCTCCTTGGGTCCTAATGAGGTTCTCCAAGAGTCACAACCACTTAAAATGACCTGAATGAACCAATCAGGTGTTAATGAGCAGAATCCAACCTGGTCGGACAACTTTGGTCTGTAATTAATGAACCTCACGGCACGCAGACGAGTCTTGACTCCTTAGGAAAGGATATATTTTAATATCTACGTATTATTTTGGAGTATTTTCAGAGTAACGTACATCTCAGAAATGACTTCTTACTCTGTACTTAGAATCCTTTCTCATGAAGATCCATTCATTGTATAACTTCTGCTTTATGAGGCCGATCCAACATGGATTTCCTAATTGATGCATTTGGAGCCTCCGGCAGAATCGCTGGTTAATCTCTAAATCTTTGTTAATTGGGCGATTCCTTAAAAGCCTTTGATTTCCGGCTCTGGAAGGTTTCATTCTGAAGGCCTTGGATTAGATGCTAATTAGGTGCGAATTACCCCAGGGGTTCATTCGGAGGGTTATGTCCTTCCTCTCTGTCCCCTACAACCTCCCTTCATAAACCCAAATGGACACCTCGTCTGCCCGATTTCTACCAAACCTTCTGTATTACTCATTCGATGCTCTTTACCATTTAATCTGTGGCATAAAAGGGTTAAATACATTATTAAAATGAAATGTCACGACACTGTTAACGTTAAACACATTTCATTAGTTTCCATGGCGATTGCTCCACATTTAGCTCTGATGTAGAATGGCTTTTGGTAAAAAAAAAAAATGCCGGTCCCCCGTATTCTGAAAACTATTGGCGATTTTACATTGACTCACAGGGGTTAAATTGTAGCATTTTGTATTTTCACCCTCCTTTTTCCACTTCTAGTGTATTAAGAGTGAGTCACCGTCTAGCGTCTAAGTGCCCGTCTCATCCTGGCGATGGTACCGTTCTTTGGGAGACCCTATGGCTACCTATGTTATTGTCCTTCTTTCACAACCACGGCCGGGGACTTCCCGCTGGACGCCATTGTTCCGTTACAATATTATTAATATTATTATTTACTTTACATGCGGAATCCGCCCGTTATTCAGTGAATTGCTCTTTATTTCATTGCAGGTTACATCTACTTTTGATTCACTTTATAGGCGACAATAACATTTACTGTGAAGCAGAAATCCTCCTAATATTTTCCACATTGTTTTGTGTCTCGTAACTTGTAGCTGAAAATCAAGCCTATGAATTAAAAAAAATCTGTTGTTAAGTTGAATGTGTCTGTTATTCACCCGCTGATTGGATACGTTTAGGTGCAGGATTCACCCGCTGATTGGATACGTTTACATGCAGGATTCACCTGCTGATTGGATATGTTTAGGTGCAGGATTCACCTGCTGATTGGATATGTTTAGGTGCAGGATTCACCTGCTGATTGGATATGTTTAGGTGCAGGATTCACCTGCTGATTGGATATGTTTAGGTGCAGGATTCACCTGCTGATTGGATATGTTTAGGTGCAGGATTCACCTGCTGATTGGATATGTTTAGGTGCAGGATTCACCTGCTGATTGGATATGTTTAGGTGCAGGATTCACCCACTGATTGGATATGTTTAGGTGCAGGATTCACCCGTTGATTGGATATGTTAACGTGCAGGATTCCCTCTGTCGAACTTATTTTAATCGTTATAATCAGCACCTGTGTTGGTTAATGTCACCCCATAAACATTAGGAGAGCTGTAATTATGGTATTTTAGGTTTATTATGCCTTCTGCAGTCATATAAGCCTCAGACAGGAGAGGTCTCTAAAGTCCTCTGTTCCGCTGTTAATTACCCAGAGGACATTGGTTAATGTTGTTTGCTTTTAGCTACATTATTATCCATGTTGTCCTCGTTGGAAGGACTGGACGTTCCTGATGTCCCCATAAACAACACTTATTAGGCAGGCAAGATGTTCTAAATCAGTGAAAATTGATGGGGATGCGAGAAGTCCATTAAAGAGAATCCCACCTGGCGATCGGATCAGGGAGTTATATTTCCTGGAATCGTTCCCGCATTTCATCTTCTTGGCCAGAGAAAAACATCTTAAGACGCCCAGACTTGCCCTTTTCTATGGCTTTCCAGATTAAATCTTCTGATTGTTGAATTGCTCCCATCTTTTCATGCAATTTATTCTTCCGAAGCAGAACGTGAAAGTGATGGAAGCGTTTGGAAGATCCATCGGTAACGAGCCTCGGCTGAGGATCCGGACGGGAAATTCTTGGCTCTAATGAATAATTTTATTGATTAGGGTGTAGATGGGGTACCACAGTGATAACGTCTGCAATAATAAGGGGTCCACACGATGATCCCACACCTAACACAGGACGGCTACACGTGCCCCGATACACAGGAACCCATTCAGTCACCAGAAAATGGTAACTCGCTGCAACTCCCAGGGCCTTGCACTTCATGTTGGGAGTTGTAGTCCGTCACGGCTGCTTTGCCAATGTTCGGCAGTCCCTATAGCCGCAGCCTTAAGGAAATATCTTTCTTTTTTTCCAAGGTTTGAAAATATTTTGGTTATTTTGACTTTAAATTGGAAGTCAACCATTTCAACCAGAAATAATAAAAGGGCGATAAGCTCCCCAGCCAGGGGATATTTTTATATTCATTGATTTACATATTGATTCATTGTGCGCTTCCGGCTCCAAGAAAAATCCGCCTGCGGTATAATGGTCACCCGCCAGGTCAGCGCAGCCCAGCGTCCCGCAGGTTGTGTTATTAAAACACCTGGGCTTAAGGCTTAACTTTTTCAGAGCCAGTGGCTCTTCATGTGCAACCCGGCCAAAGCTTTATGTTAAATAAAAGCTGCATCAGACGCTTTAATAAATAAATAAATCAGCCAAACCAACCAATAGAAAGTCAGACGGCAGAGACGTAGAATGGACAGACGGGGCAGGTAGATGGATGAGATGCCCTGTGTTTAGCCCCCATTGCCTTCCTCTATGGCTGGATCCGGCTTTACCTCTACCTGGGAGATAAGCGCCATTAACTCTTAAACAGACAAAACAGCGTCTGTCATCGAGCGTCATTTACAGTCCAGAGCAGAGCAGTATGGAAATAATGTATTTCTTTTGTTTTATTGTTAATTCACTTTGATAACCTTCTGCCCTCGGTCCTCGTTGCCCCGTGTTTTTGGCATAGCTTCTGCAGATTTTTTTATCCAATTGTTCTGAATGTGATCAATGAATCGCTCTATATTTGATCTCTATCACACCATGAAGGATTTGCATTGTGCTGCTTTTGGCATGGAAGGGGTTAAGGCACATTTATTTTTGGCCTTTTGCTGCATACTTTGTTAATTATCAGAGTATTAAAGCTGAGGGACGCCTAACAAGCTCCTTTCATGTTCCCGGTAAGTTTGCTCGGCAATTAGCTGTGAGTTATTAATATTACATCTTGGGATAAAAGACACAAAGCGCGTCCGGGCAAAAGTGACGGGAATGAATAGCTCTCTCCGCTCTCATTACCGCGCAAAGACACCGCTAATGGTGCCTGACCACCCTAATCCCGCCACTAGTAACACCTGCACACCATGATACCGCCCCTTGTAACACCTGGCTGCCATGATCCTGCCCCCAGCACCTGGCCGCCATGATCCCACCCCTGGTAACACCTGGCCACCATGGCCGTACCACTACTAACATCGGGATACCATGATCCTGCCCCTGGCCGCCATGACTCCACCACTAGTAATGCCTGAGAGCCCTGACTCCATTCCTAAATACACCTAGACACCATGACCCCACCCCTAGTAACACCTGGGTACCCTGACCCCGCCCCTAGTAACACCTGGACACCATGATACCCCCCCTAATAACCATACCTGGGAACTTAAAAGGCCCTGGCTACCTGGAGCCTACCCTTGTAGGATCGGCCGACGTTCCCACTGACATTGCGGGTAACACCCCCACTTAAAGGGGAAACGGGTGGGGAGTGGGGCGTGTCAAGACCCCGCTCCCGTAACCTGGACCTGGGGTCTCTCTCGCTCAGACTCTAAAACACATAGGAATGGACTGCAAGCTCTGTGGAACGAGACAGCTTCTAATAACAGAGTGTTAGAAACAGCCAAAGGAGCAGATTATTATTTATTGTTTTACATAGCGCCATCAAATCCCGTAGCGCTGTACAATGGTTTAATAAGAATGGTTTCTGCTCTATTTGTCTGCAGGAAGAAAGGTGTGTAACAGAAAATGGCTCCCCCATATGCTAAAGCTTCTCAGCAGAACGTATACGTTACACCCCCCTCCCCGCCGAGCTGTAACTTTAAATCTGGATTCGTAAATACGTTCATCCCTGCATAAAGCGAGCCGGGGGCTTTATCTCCATCCGCCATGGAGGACAAATCCATGTTTATGTAGATTCGGTGAACATTATTTATTGGACTGCGCACAACGAACGTATGTGATCGGAAATATAAAGCAGGAATCATTGATTGCGGCGCCCTGGCAGCGCATGCATATTAACGAGGTGTTCATTATGGTTCCACATGAATACTGGAGTTATCTGCAATGCAAATACGGCACCAATTAATTACCCGACTGCCGAATTCCTGCAGCTCGGTCACGAATCCTCTCAAAGTTCTTGACGGAAGTTTTCAAGAACAAAGTAGCCCTGGTGTCACGCGGTGGGGCGGTTCCGGGGCAGGAAATACCGGCTGCCGGCTCAGAGCCGCTACCCTGTGAAGACGCTCGTGCACGTTCATCCCCAGAAATAAATAGCGCTTCCTGTCCCTTTAATGTCCCCGGCAGCAAAATAACCATCCGGAGGCCGCAGGAAAACCCAAAGCACAAATTGACTTAGCGACTAATTGGCCGACTGACATCCAAGTCGCCGAGAGGGAGCTGTCGGCATCTGGCAAATCATTATTCCATTAACGCGCGGACCCCGCAATGGAATTATTGGAGCCGGAGTCCCGCCGCTCTCTCTAGCGCCGCGCATTTAATGGATTGATTTGCGGCTGAGGCTGCGGAGCCGGAGGTCACCGAGTCTGCTGCGCCCGCAAACCTGATGCAGAACTTTCCTGCGATTCTACAATTCAGTTTACACAAGAAATTAATTTACCCTCCATCCCCTACACCTTCACCCTCCGTCCCCTATACATTTACCCTCCATCCCCTACACCTTCACCCTCTGTCCCCTATACATTTACCCTCCGTCCCCTAAACCTTCACCCTCCGTCCCCTATACATTCACCCTCCGCCCCCTACACCTTCCCCCTCCGTCCCCTACACCTTCATCCTCCGTCCCTATACATTCATCCTCCGTCCCTATACATTCATCCTCCGTCCCTATACATTTACCATCCCCTACACCCTCACCCTCCGTCCCCTACACATTCACCCTCCTCTCCCAACACCTTCACCCTCCGTCCCCTACACATTTACCTTCCGCCCCCTACACCTTCACCCTCCGTTGCCTACACATTCACCCTCCGTCCCCGACACGTTCATCCTCCGTCCCTATACATTCATCTTCCGTCCCCTACACCTTCACCCTAAGCCCCTATACATTCATCCTCCGTCCCTATACCTTTACCCTCCGTCCCTACACCTTCACCCTCCGTCCCCAACACCTTCACCCTCCGTCCCCTATACATTTACCCTCTGTCCCCTACACCTTTACCCCCCGTCCCCTATACATTCGCCCTCCGTCCCCTACACCTTCACCCTCCATCCCTATACATTTACCCTCTGTCCCCTATACATTCACCCTCCATCCCCTACACCTTCACCCTCCGTCCCTATACATTCATCCTCCGTCCTTATACATTTACCGTCTGTCCCCTACACATTCAACCTCCGTCCCTATACATTTACCGTCCGTCCCCTACACATTCAACCTCCGTCCCTATACATTTACCTTCCATCCCCTACACCATTACCCTCCGTCCCCTACACCATTACCCTCCGCACCCTATACATTTACCCTCCATCCCATACACCTTTACCCTCCGTCCTCTACACATTTACCCTCCGCCTCCTACAACTTTACCCCCCATACACCCTGCGCTCCCTCTCTCCCCTGATAACGGATTCTGCGTGGAGAAAGAGTCACAGGAGGTACAAGAGGGGCGGGGAAAGGGGAGGAGAGAAGGGAAGGGAGGTAATCTGTAGTGAAGGGAGGAGACGGACAGAGGAACCGGAAGCAACAAAGTGCAGGAGAGTCCAGACTCTAGATTGCCAGTAAGTTGTGGGGCAGGAGCAGTGTGTGCAATATACAGGTGCGGGATGTATGTATGTATGTATGTATGTATGTATGTTATATGGTGTATATAGTGTGTGCGGTGTAGAGGATATGCTATATGTCAAATATGAAATACAGGATGTGGGGTACATGTATAGTATATAATGTCTATAGGGTGTGTGTGTGTTATACAGGGTATGGGGTATATGGTATAGTATATTGTATACAGGGTGTGGGGTACATGTATAGTATATAATGTATATAGGGTGTGTGTTATAGAGGGTGCGGTGCAGCGTGGCCCCGCAGGGTTTTATTGAGGTGCAGGAATGTTGCGTGTTTTGTAATGATCTCTGCTGGCGTGCAGTTTGCGGTGTGATGGCGTCTCACCCAATCACGTCTTCTTCTTGCAGCCTCCATGCTAGGTCTCTGTGGCCTCCGCGGGTCACTACTGCGGCCAGGGCTGTGGGGCGTGTGCGCCAGGGCTGTGCGGCTAGATACCCCATGGGCTCTCTTGCCCCAAGGACGCAGGATGCTTCAGGATGGAGCAGCAAACAGGGGGCTCAACCAGGTGGGGACCCCTATGGTGTGTTATACGTAATGCACACCCAAGGTACTCTGTGCTGTGTGGCCGTGGGACCCCCGGACCCCTCCGAGTCAGACTCGGTATCTCTAAGTCACTAGCGCTGAGCACCGGTTATCAGCTTCCGACAGGCTGTATGTATCACGCGAGACCATCTGGCCAACACCTCCTGTCCCCATCAGAGCCACCAATCGGCTGAGTCCCCCGGGCCAGGCGCGTCCAACCACGATGCAGATAACTGCGAGTGTCCAGGGACAGCGGCAAACTGCCCAGAGGCTCATTTAATGCGTTCTTGCTGCTGATGTTTTTAACCCTCGCTGTGCACCCTGTTCTCTGCTCCGCAGCATCGCATGTTGTCATAAAATATTTTAGTTTCTTTCTCGCCTTCCTTTTAGAGCTTCGATAACCCAACTGGCGGAGACCCCAAGAAACCTGTGAACCCTGAAGGCCACAAACCAAACAAAACCCAACAGCTTAAGAAGGTGTTTAAGGAGTACGGAGCGGTCGCCGTGTCTTTCCATGTCGCCATTTCATTAACGTCTCTCGGGATTTTCTACCTGATCGTCTCCAGGTCGGTGCTGGAGTCAGAGGGTCGGGAATAAGACACATAAGGGGCAGAAAAGGCGCTGCTTTACCCCTTAATCCCAAACCCCATGGCATACAGAGCTCCTGCTGCAGCCGGGGACTCTGGGTAATAACCTCCCCTTTACCCCATCACATATAGAGCAGCTGGGAATTCTGGGTAATACTCCCCCTTACCCCATCACATTTAGCACTCCCGCTGCAGCCAGGGCTTCTGGGTAATCACTGCCTTAACCTCATAAAAACAAGAGAGCACTTTCGGTTAAAATATCTCCAATCCACTCGCCACAAACGTCACTGATAAATTTGTGGCGCCGCAGGGTTGGGGTGAAAGTCAGGCTGAGCTCATGTTCTCTGCTTCAGCTTGTAGAAGATGCCAACGATTCTGTCATGTGATCATTTTCTTTTTTTTTACCCTTTCTGACAGTGGGCTGGATGTCACAGCGCTACTCCTTAAAGTGGGATTCAGTGAAGCAGTGGTGCAGTCCAAGGTGGCCGCCGGGACGAGCACCTTCGTGCTGGCGTACGCGGTCCATAAACTCTTCGCTCCGCTGCGGATAAGCATTACAGTCATCTCCGTTCCTTTCATCGTCAGCTATCTCAGGAGGATTGGGCTCTTCAGACCCCCCCGGCCGAGCAGCTGAGACTGAACAGTTTTTTTGTATTTATGTTGAGAATTTGTAATAAATTTATAGGAGTATATAGACTGGGGGCGCTCGTTAACGTCGGCCCCTAGAGGCTGCGCCCAGTTTGTAATCTAATAAATGATTAAGATCGCACCGCCCTCTTTCTTTCTCACACGTGCTCGTGCTTATCCCCAAACATGAGGGGCTGGCATGGAGATTTTCACCCCAGAATAAATCTCTACCCCCCTGTGTGAGGAATGGGCTCAGGTTAAACATTTAGTTATCATAGATCCAGTGCTGGAGCCCCGGCGCCCTGTATGCCAGCCGTCAGATTCTTCCTGCAACGGCGTGGAATTCCTCTTCCGGCTCGGTTTACATCCTCACTCAACGCGGACCAGCAACAGCCACTTTGTTTTTGTAAGTGAGATAACACCCCCTTATTACCCTGCTGCTTATAAAGGGGGTGTCTGAATATAGCTGCTCTGTGACCCCCCCGGCAACAATAAACTGTGGGTTCTAATTAATTATAATTAAAAGAGGATGACATTTAAATACCAGAAGAACCCACGCAGGGAATGACCTCAGACTAGAGCATGCGCAGCCAGCCTCCCATGCAATCAGGACCATATAACAAGCGATACTTTATCTAGAAGCTGGACACCAGAGGAGGATTTACATTTATTTATTAAAAGTATTTCAGAACAAGACATGGAACATGTAAATATGCTTGACATTCTTTCACTTTAAGTGTAGTAAGCAGCCTCACCCATTCACTCCCACTACAAGCAGCCGGGCCACCTGGTGACAGCATCAGCCCAATAAATACACGCTAGCGTCCAGATATCGCACCGGCCGCCCGCTCAGATCACAGTGCTTCACTTCGGCCGGATTAAGCCCCACTCACACTGCCCAGAATTAGCTTCAGGACCAGAAGACGCAGCGGCAGGGGTTAAATGTCTATCCAGACGCAGCAACGAGTCTAGAATCCTGTGAAGTCACCACACAAGAAGCCCCCCCGTCGGCAGATCATCCATGGCGTCGGGATATCGGCACACAGAGGCGTGTAGTGATGTCACGGGAAATCCGCGCTACTGAAACGTGGCTTCTCTGACAGCACTTCGGGGAGTTTACTCAGCAGGGATTTGTTTGAATGGCTTTCAAGTTTCACATGCGGCTGCTAAACGAACGGCAGCCGACGGTTATCAGTAACGAGACCGAGCCCCAAGCGGCATGAAAACCCCTGAAGTGTTCGGGACGCGGACTCGGCGGGTGCAAAATACGATGCGCTCTCACAGTTGAAGTATCACTGAGCCCTCGCAGTGTTACTGAGTCGCCGCTCCTCTGGGGGGCTCCTGTTTCCTCTGTGGATGCTTGGTGGAGTTTTCCACGATCCATGGATGCTCCAGGACATCTTTGAGGGGCAGCCTGTGGTTGGGGTTATGCTTCAGCAGCTTGGAGATGAGATCTCGCGCTCCCTCCGACACAAATGGAGGAAACTGATATTCAACCTGAAACAAGAGCTTTTGTGAGCAGGAATCAGGTCCTTGAGTAGATCCCACATCAGCAATCTTATTGGATCGGCCCCTATGAACAGCCCGCAGAAGAGGGGTAAATCAGGGTTATTACCATACCTTAGAAATTCGTCTGTATGTCTCTTGGTGAGTTTCCGTTTCAAACGGCGGCTTCCCAACAAGAAACTCGTAACAGAGAACACCGAGGCTCCACAGGTCGACCTTCTCATCATGCATGCGGCCCTCAATCATCTCAGGGGGCAGGTAGTCCAGGGTCCCACACAGGGTGGTTCTCCTAAAACGGCAGATAAATAAGCATTGGGGACAGGCGCGCGGGGCGTCTGAGTAAAGTTCTTTACAGCACAGTCACTGCATTACATCATCATTACTTTACAGCATGCGCTGCAGACGCTGATCTCTGAAGGCAAGGAGTTCGGGGCTCTATACGACGTCGGCATGCGCATGCTGTGTAAGAATAATCTCCCCTATAAACAGACGCTCTGTAAAATGCCACCTCATCAGTTGACTACATCGTAGCCGCCATCACCAACGCTGGTAAAGGTTACCTCACTTCCTGGCTGCTTACCTGGATGACGGCGCATGCACAGACCAGCCAAAATCAGCTATCTTCAGTTCTCCATTGGAGCCAAGCAGCAGGTTCTCCGGCTTAATGTCGCGGTGAATCACTTTCTTGGAGTGGCAATACAAGAGCGCATCTGCCAGCTCCGTGATGTACTGTCATATGGAGGAGAGAGAGTTAAGTAGTCTGGCTGGCAGCTGCCAACCAGCATGATCCGGAAGAGGATCATGTCCCATCTCACCCCCCCCCCCAATCGCATCAAGATGTACCGTAGCAGTTTTTTGGTCATCAAACTTGGAGCATCTCTGCAGCTCCCGGTAGATCTCCCCGCGAGGCGCATAGTCCAGGATCAGGTAGACTCTGGTGGCATCATGGAAATAGCCGTAGAGCCGGAGAATATTGGGATGCCTGGAAGGGATGAAGAGACTTGTTAGGCGCAGAGTAGAAGGAAGGGGGCCGCAGGTAGACGGGACGTGAAGGAGTCATAAAGGATGCCATTTAGTGCCAAGCTACTCACCTCAGGTGGGACTGGATTTCCACTTCCCTGCGCAGCTGGTGCTCCACGCCAGCCTTCTCCAGCTGGGATTTAAAGAGAACCTTCAGCGCCAGGATGAATTTACTCTGCCGCTCACGCGCCAGGTACACGTTTCCAAACTTCCCTTTACCCAACGGACGGCCGATCTCAAAGTCTTCCAGACACCACTGCCTCCTGCAGGGAAACACCGCGGCGCGTTAATGACAGATGTTCACAGGCAACGCGGTCACTCGCGCTCATTTAAATAGTGGGAGAGCAGTACAGCCATATGCTAATGAGCGCGAGGGAGCTGCGCAGCCAACCCCTGGCAGCAGAGAGACGAGTAGCACCGCGCAAAAAACGATGGGGGGGGGTTGCCGAGCACACAGAAAGAGGGCAACCAAAGCTGTCAGATTCTCAGAACAGAAATAAACAACTACGTCGCATTCCACACGTACTTTTTGGTCTCGTCATTTGCGGTGCCGGCGGGATTATTCTGCTCAGGATTTCCTCTCTTTTCCAGAGAAGGAGCTGAAAGAAAAAGATACATTTGTGAAGCGATAATAAAGAATAACATCAGCAATAAAGAATAAATAGAACAGCCAATCAGCATTTGATAAATATTACGCTTTTTTGCTAAACGAGTTATCGGCGCAGAGGATAAACCCACCACAAGGATATCCCGAAAGACACGGACTGCTTCCGGATAACCCGACTGTCAGATTATAAGAGAAGGGATACGCTCTATTAGAGCGCCGCGCAGTAGGTTACTTACCGGCTGATGAGCTGGCCTGCGCCGGCTCGTGGTTCTCATTAGGCGGATGAGGCTTGCACGTGGGTGGAACCCGACTCGCAGGCCGCAGATGGGCAGAGTTGCTCGTTGGCTGATTTAACGGCTTCTGATTGGCTAGACCTGGCTTTTGAGTCTGAATTTGTTGGGGTCCTTTTGAAGGACACAGAACGCGTTGGGCTAATGCTGAAGTTCCAGGTGGCCTGACCTGGGCACTTCGCTGCTGCGCAGCCACCGGAATCCGTTTGGGGCCATCAGACATGGAGTGCAAACCCTGAGGAACACAAAAAGGGGTTGTACGAGTTTATTTTGCATGCGCGGCAACCGGTCCGGAGTGCACAGCAACTGCAAACATCTTGAAGACCCAATTGAATGCTGCTGTGTCAGACCCCGACCTTCAACTAATCACCATGGAAACACCAGGCGAGAATCCCACATATTGGGCAGCACATCAGATTCCCCCCCCCCCATCACAGCACCCTTCCCACCCCCCAAAAGTCTAAATATCCGACTTAATGGCAGTTAGAGCCGGGCCCTCGCGGGTACGTTGATAACGGATATCAGCCCTCCTTAGCTTTATTACCCCGATTACCCTGAATTCACCCAGAGAGAATGGGTCATTTAAGGCGGATTTACCTTCAGGTTGCAGCCAGACCCCCCGCCGAGATTCTCCTTCACAGATTTCTCCATTCTCACCTGAAACGAGATTTAAGAATTTTACACGCGGGCAAGCAGAACAGAGCCATGACTGCTGGGAGAGAAGCTGCCAGCCAGCAGGGGTCATAGAGCCTGGTACTCTCAGCCACTTAACAGACAGAGCATTAAAGCACGAGATGCCCGACATCCCAACAAACCAAAACAACCAAATTCTTCCCCAAGTGGTCCACGGGCAGTCATACCCTGGCAGAGGGGCAGATAATGTGAGGAAGGAAGTCCCAAATATCACAAATCAGCAGCAGCCGGAGGGCAAAGGGGGGGCCCCTACACACATACACAGGCCAAGGGGGCCCCCCTACACAGACAGGCCGGGGGGGGCAGTTTTGGGCCATTACCAGGGTATATTTGGGTATCTAGTGTCACCCCGCCGTGCGCACACACACACCAGGCCGCTCACCAGTCCACAGCCGGTTCCACTCCGGGCTTTCAGGCTCCGTCAATCACTACTTTCCCATTACATTCAAACCTCGCGCTTTTAAAGGCCGTTACCCCGCTCCCAGCGCTGATTGGCCGCCGGGGGTGCTCTGCTGCTCTCTCATTGGCCACAAAGGAAAACAACCGTTTGGCTATCAAAGCGGCTGCGCAGGACTCTCCATCCCCCGAAGGCGGAGCCAGGAGACCTGAACGCGCGAGGGATTATGGGATTCTCCAGACGTCACCTGTGCTGCCGGACGCTTGCTAATTACGTCACAGCCCGGTCCTCGCACCAGTTCACTTGATTGATTGTAAGTTTCGTTCCCCCAAACTGCCCGGCGGTCACAGGGTTAACTCTGGAAGGGGGGCAAGGAGCAGAAATAGGGCAATACAGGGGTAGTCTGTGACCGTGAGGGGTAATTAGCTGAAAGTCTCTTACTTCCCTGTGCAGCGGGAAGCCCGGGCTGGGGGCAATCTCTCTTCGCTAAGGGGTTAATGAGCGAGTGGCCAGATCTGCCTGTAATGGGGTAATGTGGATAGCCCTCAAGGGGGTAGTATGTTGGGCTGATGAACATCTAGCATTCTCCCTCCCAGGGGGTATATAGCCCAGGGGGTGGTGTGATGTATCTGCCCTCAGAGCGCTCACACGATAAGGGGGTTGGTGCCGCCGGCTTTCACGCCACCCTCTGTCTGTTTGCAGGTCCGGCGCTGACGATGTACAGATATAAGATCACCCTGAAGGACCGGCAGCAGCTCTACAAGCTGATCATCAGCCAGCTGCTGTACGACGGCTACATCAACATCGCCAACGGCCTCATCAACGAGATCAAGCCGCACTCCGTGTGCGCCCCCTCCGAGCAGTTACTGCACCTCATTAAAGTGGGTAGGTCGCCGGCACCCGCCGCACAACCTGTGTGAACGTTATAAATGTGATGCGTTTAACTGTGTTTCATGACATTAGGGTGAGTCAATCGTGCAGAGACCTGCCCCGTAAGGACCGTCGGCTAATATGTAAAAGCACGGAAAGGGTTAAATACACCGATGTTTATGTTGCACAGGGGTCCGTTTTAGTGACGCGTCTTCCTAGTAACACGATTGTTCCTGCAGGGATGGAGAACGATGACAGTGCTGTACAGTACGCCATCGGCCGGTCTGACACCGTGGCTCCCGGTACCGGCATTGACCTTGAATTTGATGCGGACGTACAGACGATGTCCCCTGAGGCCTCTGAGTATGAGACCTGCTACGTCACTTCGCACAAAGGGCCGTGCCGAGTGGCAACGTACAGCAGAGACGGACAGCTCATCGCGACTGGCTCAGCGGACGCTTCCATAAAGATCCTGGATACGGAGCGGATGCTGGCTAAGAGTGCCATGCCAATCGAGGTAAACAAGATGGTAGCGTGATCAGGATACTGGCCGGCGGTGCAAATTCTTTTGGCTTTATTTCTAGAGGCATCAGACATAACCTGGGGTACTGAGTAGAGTACTGAACACTAGAGATATTCTGCAGAGTGAATGGTTTGCAGGATAAAAATGATCAGGAAAAACTGAGGGATCTTAATATATCCAGCGTATGAGAGAGATAAGGGATGGGGAGCGAGGGGGAGACGAGGGAGGGAGAGAAGGGGGAGATGAGGGACGGGGAGGGAGAGAAGGGACGGGGAGAGAAGGGAGAGAGAGAGAAATCTAGATGCATAAAGCTTGAGATCGGCTGAGGTTTTGTAGCGGTCTCTGAACGGCTCTCAGTTTTTGACGGTAAATGACATTTTCTGCAGCCATCAGTTAAACGGGTTTTGCTGCCAAGCGTTACTGCCGGTTGTGCCGGGACTGTTAGTGCCAATGACAGAGTTTTGTGAGCGTTGGGGGGAGGGGGTATATTGCTGTGAGTGCCCAGAAGCAGCCTCACTGCATCGCTGAAGGTCACATTTCAGCGCATGGTTTCTTTGCCTGCTCAGTGATCGGCGTGTTCTTGTCTGAAAGCATTTTCTTCGTCTGTCATTAGGTGATGATGAATGAGACGGCTCAGCAGAACATGGAGAACCATCCTGTCATCCGCACGCTGTACGATCACGTTGATGAAGTCACCTGTCTGGCTTTTCACCCCACGGAGCAAATCCTGGCGTCTGGCTCTAAAGACTACACCCTGAAGCTGTTCGACTATTCCAAGCCATCAGCCAAACGAGCCTTTAAATACATCCAGGTCAGAGGCGCGGCTCATGTGCTCCCGCTATTCCCATATGCAGGGCCACCGGTGGGGGCCAGGCATGTGTGGGGGTTTAAAGCAGCATGCAATGGAGATGCGGGTCCCGCTTGTATTATTTGGTCTCTGGAAGCCGTGCTTTTCATGCCATTTATGTGACTGTCTCAGGGTGGAGGATTCTGGCTGCAGGGCCGAACGAAGGGTGAGGTGTTTGTAAGCTTGTGTGTGTGTATGGGCAGGTGTGTGTGTAGGGGCAGTGTATGTATCTTTGTGTTTGTGAGCTGGTGCGTGTAAAGGCAGGGGTGAGTAATGGCAGTGTATGTGTATATGTGTGTTTATGGGCAGGTGTATGTAAAGGCAGTGTGTGTGTGTGTGTGTGTGTGTGTGTGTTTGTATATGCGTCTGTAAGGGCACTATATGTGTATATGCGTGTGTAAGGGCAGTGTAAATAAAATAGCTTCTGTAAAAATAGCTGGGGGCACAATTTCCAATTCTTACTTCGGCGCAAAAGGAGCTAGCTACGGCTCTGAGGGTCTCAAAGTGACTGTTAGGACATGTCTGAGTGACTAGCGTACGTCTCGGGTACAAGTCCATTTCCCGCTCTCTCTCTTTCTGTATTCAGTTCATTAATACGCAGGGAAGTGACCCGGGGCGGCCGTCTTCTGGTGCTTTAAAGTTTAATTTCTTACTTAATATACCGTATTTGCTCAATTATAAGACAAGTTTTTTTCAGAGCAAATGCTCTGACAAAGACCCCTCATCTTATAATCGGGGTCGTCTTATAATCAGACCTCAGTTAGATCTGACTATGAGACTAAGATCCAGATCCCCCGCAGCAATGCAGGGGACCTGGAAACTCCTGTCTCACCCCCACCCACCCCACTTACCAGTACTTCTGAGTCCCCGGTGCTTAGTCCAGGCAGCGTGTATCGCGAATCGCGTAGAGCTCTACACGCTGCCCGGACTATGCTCTACGCGATTTGAGTACACAACCTCCGCTGCAGCCGGGAGGAGGTGCGGTTAGCGGCGGGGGTTGTCTGCGTCCATCGAGCAGACCTTCCCCGGCTGTCAGAGATCAGAGTTCCCCATGATCTCTGACAGCCGGGGAAGGTCTGCGCGATGGACGCAGACAACCCCCGCTGCCAACCGCACCTCCTCCAGGCTGCAGCGGAAGTTGTCTACACGCTGCCCGGACTACGCACCGGTGACTCAGAAGCTTGGGTATGTGTGGAGGAGGGAGGGGGAGGGAGTGTTAAAAGGGGGCCATAAGGCATTTCTGGAGGCAGAGTGCTCTGTGATATGCCTTTTAACCCCCTTAATGCCACTCTGCCTCCAGAAATGCCTTTTAACCCTCTATACACCACTCTGCCTCCTGAAATGCCTTATAGCTCCCTATATGCCACTCTGCCCCATAATATGCCCTTTAACCTCCTAAACGCCAGAGTGGCATATAAGGCAATTCTGGAAGCAGAGTGGCACATAGGGGGTCAAAAGGCATATCATGGGGCACAGTGGCATTTAGAGGGTTAAAAGGCATATCATGGGACACAGTGGCATATAGGGGGTATAAGGCATTTCTGGGGCAGAGTGGGAAGCCAGGGGGCAGATGTGCATAACTGGGGGGGCAGGTTGAAAAAAAAAAAGGAAATAAAAACAAAATATTTTTCTCAATCATAGCTTTTATAAAAAAAAAATGTTCACATAGTTTACATGAATTAACATTTACTGGCAAAACTTTTTTTCCTATAAGGTCGTCTTATAATTGAGCAAATACGGTAATTAGGGCAATGGAAATGTCGCCTGAAGCGCAGCAGCTGCCGGGTTCACTCGCATATGATGTAAGATGGATAGTGTCATGCTCAGCAGTAAATGCTTTGCTTCTCTTTCTGCCCAGGAAGCTGAAATGCTGAGGTCCATCTCGTTCCACCCGTCTGGTGATTACATCATCGTTGGCACACAGCACCCCACGCTGCGGCTGTATGACGTTAACACGTTCCAGTGCTTTGTATCCTGTAACCCGCAGGACCAGCACACGGACGCCATCTGCTCCGTCAACTATAACCCCAGCGCCAACACGTATGTCACCTGCAGCAAAGACGGCAACATCAAGCTGTGGGACGGAGTCTCCAACCGCTGCATCACCACCTACGAGAAGGCGCACGATGGCGCTGAGGTGTGCTCCGCCATCTTCTCCAAAAATTCCAAGTACATTCTGTCCAGCGGCAAGGACTCTGTGGCCAGACTGTGGGAGATCTCCACCGGGAGGATGCTGGTCAAATACACAGGTAAGTGTTTCACATCAGTGTTTATTGGTCCAACGCAGTTAACGGGATTAAGAGTTTGCTCTGGATAACTGAGTTGCCTCAATTTGTAGTAAAATGGGGAGAGGAGCGTAAATTGTGTACCATGTCGCCCAACGAGTCACCGACATGCAGGTTTAGCTTATTGTGTAAGGAAATGGCAGGCACAGCTCGGCTTTGAGAGGCTGCGGCTGTAATGCCACCTGAGGCCAGCAGAGGGCAGACTACACCCAAGAAACGCATCCCTGGCTTTATTTTTCCTGAGTTTTGCTCATTTGTGCAAAGCTAGCGGTCTATTAACATTCATAGTAGTGATACAGCAGCCGGGGGCCACACAGTTACACTCTCAGGGGTCTGTCTCTCTTTCCTTTTACTCTTTCACTGGCAGTGTCTCTGTTCATGCAGGATGTCAGGCGGAAAGTTGTGGGGACTGTATTGTATGAGCTGTCTTTCTTCTCTCGCTGACCGGCGCTGTCTTTCTTCTCTTGCTGACCGGCGATGTCTCTTTCTTCTCTCACTGAACGGCGGTGTCTCTGTTCATGCAGGTGCAGGACTGGGAGGCCGGCAGGTGCATCGGACCCAGGCTGTCTTTAACCACACAGAGGACTACGTCTTGCTCCCCGACGAGAGGACGATCAGCCTGTGCTGCTGGGACTCGCGGACGGCCGAGCGCAGGAACCTCCTCTCTCTGGGTCACAATAACATTGTCCGCTGCATCGTGCATTCACCCACAAACCCCGGCTTCATGACCTGCAGCGATGACTTCCGAGCCCGCTTCTGGTATCGCAGGTCAACGACCGACTGAAGAGCCCATGTAGAAGCCCATCCACAGATACTTTGGGTGCTGCGTGGACGGTGTCCGGTCTGCCACCATCGCGATCGTTGGGGGGAAAACCAGCGACTTCTTGTAAATATCGTGCTTCGGGACGGATATCGCTGCCCTCCGGCTGAGACGCGCTGAGCCCAGGTTGCTGCGGTGCGGTCCGCGCCGCCATCAAATCTCCTGGCTTTTCTTACGTTTGTTTTTTTTTTTTTTTACACTATTTTGAACTCCTTTCTGGGCTGGAGGGTTACCGGACTGACGGCGTCACCATGAATTTTAATGAATTAGTCAAAAGTATTTGCATTTTTTGTAGCGAATAAACTGCATCCTGAATGATGATTTTGAGCGCGTTGGTGAACTCTCGTGTATGTCGGGCCACTGTGCCGGGTGATGTCTCGCACGCTCGCGTTTCAGGGGTTGGTGTCTCCTCCAGCGTACCCTCCCCTTCTAAAAATGTGAAAATATCAGAGCTTTGCGACCCCGGCGCGGAGTATAATGTGTGCGCATAGAAATACAGTACACATAGTGATCTCCGAGTGCCGGGGGGTCTGCGCAGGGTCTCGTCGTCCCCACTCACTGAGTTATCAGGATGGTGAGTACTTTAAACCTCCGCGTTTGGCTCAAATTTCCCCATGCGAGGTGTTTACGCAGAAGGCAGGAAGTTGCACACAGCAAACCCCCCCCCCCCGTCTTTACACATCGATCAGGGCGCTTGCGGCTAATGTGGCTTCTGCCCCATAAAGCGTAGATGCCTGAAAGGGGGGAAAAGCTTAAGGACCCCCAGACACCGCTTAAACTTACACCTTCCAGATGACCTTACACTTATTTGTGTCTGATTAGTGGTGGATGGTGGGAATTGTCATCCAAGTTTAACCCTTTGCGCTCCGTGAAATCAGGTCCTTGTTCTTAGAAATGTTCTGAGCCTGTGAGGTCTGGGTGCCCTCGAGCTGCCCCCCCCCGGGCACTAATTGTGCTTAACATGGCCTCCTGGCCGCTGCAGGTTGCGGAGTATCTGTCTCTCCTGCATGCTCGGTCCCGAGCGTCTGTCTCCCTGCCTTATCACGCTGCTGCCTGTCACTTCCTGTCAGCTTTTGGCCAGATGTTGTGCAGCATCGGTGCGAAGCGTTCACAGCTCAGAAGGAGACGTGCAGGGTGCAGGCTGGACGGGGGGCGCTGCCTGCTGCACACGATGAATAAGGTAGGCTGCATTCTCCTGAGATTTTTTAAAGACTTCTATGAATTACACAGAAGGTGCTCTAGGCAGAGGTGGTAAACATCGCTATTGTTAATGTGGCAGATGGGGTATCTGTAAGAGTTAAATGTTTTTATATTGTGCAACATTCAGCCAGCGGCTGGAATATGCAGCAGCTCTGTGTGAATACAGCTGGGGGTCCCCCGTTCCCTACATCCATGCTGTGACTGGTCCCGCCCGCGAGACCCTCCGATAAACCCACGGCGTGACCCGTCCCGTCCCCGAGACCCTCTGATAAACCCACAGCGTGACCTGTCCCACCCAGTAACCCGTCCCTCCCACCAGCGAGACCCTCCGATAAACCCACCCGGTAACCTGTCCCACCCACCCACGAGACCCTCCGATAAACCCACGGCGTAACCCGTCCCACCCGCGAGACCCTCCTGTGACAAGTCCCACCCGCGAGACCCTCCGATAAACCCACGCCTTACCCTGTCCCCCCCTGCAAGACCCTCCGATAAACCCACGGCCGAAGCCATCTCGTCTGCCTGCGAGACCCTCCAATAAACCCACGCTGTGACCCGTCCCACCCGCGAGACCCTCCGATAAACCTACAGCGTGACCTGTCCCACCCGCGAAACCCTCCGATAAACCCACGGCGTGACCCGTCCCGCCAGCGAGACCCTCAGATGAACCCGCGGCGTGACCCGTCCCACCCTGAGACCCTCTGATAAACCCGTGCCGTGACCCGTCCCGCCAGCAAGACCCTCCGATAAACACACGGCGTAACCCATCCCGCCCGCGAGACCCTCCCGCCCACGAGACCCTCCGATAAACCCACGCCATGACCCGTCCCGCCCGCGAGACCCTCCCATTAACCCACGCTGTGACCCGTCCTGCCCGCGAGCCCCTCCGATAAACCCACGCCGTGACCCGTGCCACCCGATAACCTGTCCCTCCCACCAGCGAGACCCTCCGATAAACCCACGCCGTAACCTGCCCCATCCGCGAGACCCTCCGATAAACCCACGACGTGACCCGCGCCACTCGGTAACCCGTCCCTCCCAGCAGCGAGACCCTCCGATAAACCCACCCAGTAACCTGTCCCGCCCGCCCGTGAGACCCTCTGATAAACCCACGCCGTGTGAATTCACATAAAACTTAGCATTAAAGGTATAGACAAAACCCCATAAATTACAGGCATAGGTCACAGGTCACACACCCCAAAGCCAGCCCTGGCATCCACACTGCCCACATAGAACCTGACCAGCACGCAGATAACACACATCTTTGTCCCATAAACAAGCTACCTGTGCCATCTTTGTCCCATAAACACCCTGCCTGTACAATCTTTGCCTTTTTGACAAATCAATTATACACCTATGATTCACACACACTTACAGTCACTCACTAATTCACTTTCATTCACGCAATTTATTCACACAATCATTTACACTTTCACACAAATTATTTACACATTAATTTATTTATTCTCTCACTCATACAAATACACACATACACAGACACACACACATATATACATACATACACACACACCCCTACACACACACACACATACATATCCCTACCCCCCCCACACACACACCCTACATACACACGCACACATACAGACACACATATACATACATACACATACAGACACACATATACATACACACACACACACCCCAGGGGCTGAAAAGCAGCCGGACACCCCCCTTCATACCACAGATTCCTGGATACTCTGCAGGAGCAACTCTCTTATCTCCGCGGCACAAACATCTCGCTGCAGGAGGCGGCAGTTACTTGCCCCTGGTGGGAACGGCCCCAGAATGCTCTGCGTGTGGGCAGTTTGGGAGATCTGCTCCCCTGCATTGTTCTGTGACAGATATTGATCAATGGCCACCGACAGATTAAGAGTCGATGGTTTCAGGGCCGGGACTGGGCAGCGAGGTGACTGTGGCAGTTACCACCAGGGCTGGCTGAGTATGATGGGAGTTGCAGCTCGTAGCAGCTGGAGAAGCAGTGGCCCCTGGGGAGGGATGTGGAGATTCACAACAAACTTAAATTTTGGAACCCAGACTGTAATTCTGTACCACCCCAACTGGAGGGCAGCACCATATATCCACAGTAAATGCCACATATATGGGATCATCTCCATAAACCATTCATTACTGGCTCCGTGTGATGCCCCGGCGTATCTGGGTGCAGGTTATGGGTTTATTAGCCACCCCTGTTTTTGTGGCATTTTATCACACATCTGATTCACAAACTCCCCAGGAAGTGCTAAGAAGGGAAATGCCCAAAACGGCAGGGAGAGCAGCGAGGGGTCCGGCTGTGAATGGGGGCCAGTTAACCCCACCAATGCCGCCATTTACATGAAAAGTGTCAGCGAGAGACGTCCGAACGCAGGAAAAGCACCCAGCCCATGGGCAAACAGCATGGCCGAGGCAACCAGGGCTACAGAACAGCGGGGGCCAAATACCGAGGGAAGGGGGTACAACATGTCTAGGCATTTTTTGGTGAAGCCGAGTTTATGAGATCTGCTGGCAGGTTGTCTGTAAGATTTGCCCCTCGGCATGGGGTAACGGAGTGGGGTATTACCTGGTATACGACCCTCTGTATCGTGCACCTGTTTCAGCCATTTCTTATTAACCCTGCCCAAAATACTTTTAACCCCCTAAACCCCTAAATTCTCCAGCACAAACGGCCGCAGACCCCCCTGCACCTGCCGCGGGGGCCGCCATTACTACCAGTTATCGATATCGTTACCAATCAGAGCCCTCGGCCCTCGTGATTCCAGGGAAGGGCCCGGGTATGGAGCGAAGGGTGAGATGACCTAAACCTGCGTGGCCCCTCGGCCCCTGAGTAACAGACAAGGCAAAGAGCCCAGTAAGGTACAAGGCTGCTCTCAAAGCAGCCGGAAATAAGGGCGCATTGGATGGGGCCGATAGGGTCCCCAATCAAGCCTTTACTGAATCTACCCCCGGCCCCCGTGATGCCCCCACACGAGGTGAAAGTTTATTATTAGCATCACCCGTTTCCTGTAAAGCTGCTTCCTGTATTTCGGAGATGAAGACGTCGCCAAAGCGCAAAAATAAAAAGAACTGTCTGTGGTTTTCTGCAGGCGATGGCCCCCCTCTATAAAGATATATATATATATATACAGTGTATGTACTTAAATGTCTCCCCCCCTCCTCTCACTTCTCTCCCCCAAGCTGGACATGTTGAGACCCCTGGGTTAACAGGTAGGGGTTAGTATCGGGCCAGGTAGGGGTTAGTACCGGGCCGGGTAGGGGTTAGTAGCGGGCAGGTAGGGGGTTAGTACCGGACAGGTAGGGGGTTAGTAGCGGGCAGGTAGGAAGTTGGTACCGGGCAAGTAGGGGGTTAGTACCGGGCAGGTAGGAAGTTGGTACCGGGCAGGTAGGAAGTTGGTACCGGGCAAGTAGGGGGTTAGTACCGGGCAGGTAGGGGGTTAGTACTGGGCAGGTAGGGGGTTAGTACCGGGCCGGGTAGGGGTTAGTACCGGGCAGGTAGGGGGTTAGTACCGGGCCGGGGTTAGTACCGGAGAGATAGGAGGTTGGTACCGGGCAGGTAGGAGGTTGGTACTGGGCCAGTAGGGGTTAGTACCGGGCAGGTAGGGGGTTAGTACCGGGCCGGTAGGGGTTAGTACCGGGCAGGTAGGGGGTTAGTACCGGACAGGTAGTGGGTTAGTACCGGGCAGGTAGGAGGTTGGTACCGGGCAGGTAGGGGGTTGGTACCGTGCAGGTAAGGGGTTAGTAACGGGCAGGTAGTAGGGGGTTAGTACCGGGCAGGTAGGGAGTTAGTACCGGGCAGGTAGGGGGTTAGAACCAAGCCGGTAGGGGTTGGTACCGGGCTGGAGCCCACTAATAAGATATCAGTTCAGTCACAATGACATCAGAGATATCAGAGCATTTAATGCGACGCATCAAGGCGCTGCTTCCGATCGGCGAGATAGATGCGTCTCGGTAATCCGCTCCAGGATCTTTTGCACAAAGCGACGTTATCAGCGACTCACACAGAAAGAGGAATTCCACGGCTCTCCAGAAGTTCCCGTCTGCGGAATTATTATCTCCGCAACCCCCCCCCCCGTGATAAGAGCACAAAGCAGCGAGATACAGCCGTCTACATACCAGACTTCAAACAGGGAACGGGGCTGTGTCCACTCCGGCTTTTGTTTCAGGGGTATTCTCACTGACCCCCTGCGCCCTCAGTGACCCCTGCACCCCCAGTGCCACCCTGCGCCCTCAGTGCCCCCTGCACCCGCTGTGACCCCTGCACCCCAGTGACCCCTGCACCCTCAGTGCCCCCAGGTACCCTCAGCAACCCTCTGCACCGCCCAGGTAACTCCCTGTGCCCTCAGTGACCCCCTGCACCCCTGGTGACCCTCTGTGCCGTCAGGAACCCCCCTGCACCCACAGTGACTCCCCAAGTCCTGTTTCCTCAGTAACCTCCCACTCCCTCAGTGACCCCATGCCCCCTCTGACCCCCCCGGGTCCTCAGTGCCCCCATGCCTCTCTGACCCCCTGCTCTGCACCTGGTAAAAAAACAGAAATTAGATCAAATAAGAAATATGGGGGGGGGGTTCACAAATTACACGGCTTAATATAACATGTCGTGTAGATGTGATGGGTGATGAGGTCCACAGGAAGTGAGAAGTGACCGTGCTGTCTGGGCATGATGGGAATTGTAGTGCCCGGTAGAACACAATGGGAGCAGTAAGTCTCTCGTTAGCACATCTCTTCCTGCATATGAATGAAGGCTGATTAAAGCTCCTGGCACTGAAAGAGTTAAGGTCTCCTTAATCCCCTCTAAGCCTGTCCTGCAGCTGGAGGGACAGACGGACAGACACTTGCAAATTGCCTTTTGTGCTGTGAGAAGGAAGTTTCCAGAAGCTTTTGTTTATTGGGGATAATGAAAAAGGTCCAAGCAGGGTGTGTGAGGGGGACGCAGGTCAGCGGTGATCGCGCCCCGCGTGAGACGGGCCCGGTTGTGTCAATGTGTATTACGGGCAGGAATGTGTTAAAAAAAAAAAAAAAAAAAAACAGGAAATGGCAGGCGATGGGTTAATTTAATATGGCTAGGGTTAGGACAGGGTTAAAACGTGCGGAGGGTTAGGGGGGTGAAAAATCTTGGGGTCGCCCCATCGCCCGTACATAGGGGGCCTGGGGGTTCATTGGTGTGCACACACTAATGCCAGCCTTATCAGTGGGGTCTCCTCCCCTGGGGTCTCGGCAGCTTTGTTACATTCCAACGTTGTTCATTGGGGTAATAACACATCACATTGTACAGCGCTGCGGAATATGATGGTGCTATATGACAATACATATACAGTAACTAGATCGGGTCCACAAGAAAAGCTTCTGATTGGCCGGCTCGGTCTGGACGGCGTAGGAGACAGAGGGCCTGACATTTGTTTTAGTAATTAGGAGATGAGGTCATAACAAGGGGCAGATATATCGTTGCTGTGATGACATCATATTAATACAAATTTTTTTTATTTTATTTTTTTTTTGGAAGCCCGAGGTGCGTGCTCCTTGGTGCCGCATTCTGTGCACAAGGCAGCAGAAGCCAGACTACGATACCGAGTTCCCTCACGGAGAACTCGGACAAATTCCAACCCCCCCCCATGGGAGGGTCGGATCTTGAGTCTCACCCCGAAGAGTGAGACTCCTTGCTGGCCTTCTTGAAGAGAGGAAAGGGCCAGAAGGCTCCAATCCTCCTCCAGCAAAGTCCAGGCTTCACTGCCTCTTAAAAAGAAAACAGTGTCCAAAAACGAAGTGACAAAATCGTGTGCCAAAGAATAGTGATATTAATACAAATAGCGGAGCTGCGCAGGTTGTGAGGGAGGAGCTCAGCAACCTTATCAGTGATCTGATTGGATACATTGTTTCTGAAGCCCCCTGTCACAGTATTGGCCGGTTTGATACATTTGTTACTTGGAATTTTCTTTGGTTGTCACTCAGCCCCCTGCCAGGCGTGGCCTGTCCCTCCTCATTTGCATACACATTGTCTCAGCCAATAGGGCTTTCAGAGGGAGGGTTTATGAGACCTTCTCCCCATTCATTTCTAAGAAGAGCTCAGTGATCCGGCTGCTTCGGCCCTGATCTGGATTATTCCTGAGATACCTGGGATGGACTAATAGCCACTCTGGGGAGGAAAAAATGAAAGTTACAGTAAGTCACACGGTTTTTCCAACTTTTTATGCAGAATTCTGATAGTTTCAGATTTTTCCTGCAATTTTTTTTTCCCAGAAATTATTTTTTGCCATGTTTTTTTAATTCATTTATTGGGATATTTTATTTTAATTGCGCCGATGAGGGGCATTAATTCTCACACCCAGGGGGCATTAATTCTCGCACCCATTCGAAATGATGTCCGTGGAGCGTATCCAGTTCTCTTTGTGTATCATGTGACCAAATATCAGCAATAATCGCTAGAAAATATTCCAAATTATAAAATAAACAGTAATATTTAGAGCTTCTGATCAAGAAAATCCAGGAATCAAGAAAAAATTCAGAAAAAAATAGGGTTTTGCCTTCTTTTGGATCAGAAGCAGAAAGGATCGGTAGGGAGTACTTTGTTACTATATTACCGTTACCGTTTATGTTACTATATAATTCCGTTACCGTTATCTACTATATTACTGTTTATGTTACTATATAATACCGTTGCCGTTTATGTTACTATTTATGTTACTATATTACCGTTACCGTTTGTTATTATATTACCGTTTATGTTACTATATAACCGTTTATGTTAATATATTACCGTTACCGTTTGTTACTATATTACCGTAAATTACTATATTACCGTTACCGTTTGTTGCTATATTACCGTTTATGTTACTTTATTACCGTTACCGTTTATGTTACTATTTTATCGTTACTTTCTAAATCTGGACCAAAATATTGGTTTCATTTGGGACGTCTCCTCTGTGGCACAATAAATGGTTGGGACTGTCCGCGTTCGGCCCCAAGTTATTGCTGCACTGTAACGCCACTAATGAGGGATTATGGGAGTTGCAGTCCAATAGCCGAAGGGCTGCCCCTTGGCATCGCAGTTGTGTGAGTGCAGATATATATGCTGTATAGATTTAGGTGCCGAGGGTCCAAACGGTTTGTTGTTACATTGTATCCCGGCGTGTTCCGTGTCACATGTGCCTGAGACTCAGCTGTCATGTTTAAATGCCTGGGGCTGCATGAGATGATGTCACCCCCCCCCCCCCAGCTGGAATCTATTACTGGCCACTTCCTTTCCCAGGGTCTATGAGTCCCGGTAACACGGGGCGACTCGCGGGGTCACCATGATTCATGCCTCTGGTACTCTGTACAGAGAGATGAGTCGAGGACTAAGAGAGGTCCCGCTTTACAGCAGACATGAACTGGTTAATCAGATGATCTCTGGGGTATCTCTGGTGATTCTGGTCCAAAGTTTTAAAAGGGATTTTATCACCATAGCAACCAGTGGGATGATCCAATCAGCAGGAGCCTTGCTTGCTATGGTTATAAGGCCACCTTTCACACTTTGCACCAGAATCACTTGTTTGTCCCTGATTCAGGAACACGCTGGTGGAAACTCCCATCAAGTTCGGGTAGACAGGGGTTGGCGCTGGAGCCGGGGGGGTACATTGTGATTCCCAAAATCCCCCATCCTGTGTTCTGCATCCCCTCCCCCGTGGTGGTCTCAGTTGGCACCTCCAGGAGTGGGGTCAGTCATACAAATATATGGAACATCCGGTGAGCAGGAGTCCAACTCCCACCATGGTCAGCCAGTGGCTGGCAGTGCTGCGGATGATAGGGGATTCAGTCTATAGTGACTGAACCTGATGGGAGTTGTAGTGCACAGTCACAGGGCCTGGCTTGTCCCCCCTGGGGGCTGATGTCACCTGATACTTGTTTGTTTTCTTGGTCACTTGCTGGGGGGGTAGTTTGTGCGGTGGGGGTGTTTCACTGGTTCCATTTGCTGGGAATTTGCGTGCATTAGACGGGGACGAGGCGCAGAGCCCCCCGTTTATTGCAGACTCCCCTCTGATTCTGGCTGCTATTTGCCCCCACGGGGTGAATGCCGGATCTGTTCTGTGCTTTTCATAAGTAAATGGTCTTTATTTAGTGAAGTGTCAGCCCAGCGGGCCAGCTTTCTATACGTGTTGTAACTGATTAACATCTCAAACACCCGACAGGATATTAGGAGTCTGCGGACCCTCCTCATCCTCTAACACCTTTTTTCTGGCATAAAGAAAGTGTTTTTCATCCTACACACCCTGTAGATTGCAAGCTCTTTGGGTCAGGCCAGCTCTTGGAACTTTCTTTCCCTGTGGTTATACCCAACTGTCCCGGGCCCTTGTGTGAGGTGACAACAAACCCAGATCCCGCAGGCAGATCGGCCCCCGTCGGCCGTTTCTCCTGTTGTAACGACTCAAACCTTAATCAGTCGCCGGTCTCGTCTTAGATTTAGGAGCTGTATGTCTATCCCATGCATGTTTAATACCCTCACTGTATTACTCTCTACCACTTCTACTGGGAGGCTGTTCCACTTACCTACCACCCTCTCAGTAAAGTAAACCTTCCTTCCATTCCATCTCAGTCTCTGACTCTCTAGTCTTAGATTACCGTCTCTTGTTGTAAATTTTCTCCTCCTTTGAAATAAATTCCGTCCCATGCTTTATCCCTCTCTCTTCTCTCCCCGTCCCTCTCTCTCTCTCTCTTCTCTCCCTGTCTCTCTTTCTTCTCTCCCCATCTCTCTCTCTCTGTCTTTTTTCCCTCCCTTTGAACTCTCTCCAGAATGTCCATATCCTTCTATAGATAGGGTCTCCAGCACTGTACCCGCTACTCCAGGTGAAGCCTGACCAGAGATCTGTAAAAGGGTAGAACCCCCTCCCCTTTCCTGCCACAAATACCCCTTGATATAGACCCAGCAGGTACTGGGGCAATTAGCCATGTGCGGTAGGGTTTCTTCCCCGGGGTATCTAGCGGCGTCTCCAAGCAGTCCAGCTTCTCCTCCGTTAATAACGGGAATACATTCCTAGTTTCTGACGTTGTCACAAGACGTCTGTGACAGATTTCAGAGGTATCAGTAATAAGACATCTGAAGAAGAGACCTCTGAGGCTCATCAGCTGATTTTCTCTCATTCTGTGAAGGGATCCCTAATCTCCAGAGTGCCTCTATGCAGCCGCAAACCCCCCAATTACGCGGCTCTCGCTGCTATTACAGGTGAGGAGAGGAATTCCTGCACGTCGCTAACGTGATTACAGCCCCCGATTCCGCATGACAAAAGCTTTAGGGGCCACTCGCCGGTAATTAACCCTTAAGGTTTCAGCGAGCTCAGACATTCCATTCAATGAGTGGGGGGCAGACGGACCCCCTGATCTTCAGGCGTCTGCCATTCCTGTAATACGGTCACACGCGTTTTGGAGCCCCCGCTGATTCTGGCCATCAGATAATTAAATATCAGGAAAGACTGTAATATACAAAGAATTAAAGAACACACAATGAACAGCCAATCAGAAAGAGGAAGCCAAGCGCATACAATTGTACGGCGCTGCAGCTTATGATGGCGCTATATATAAAGCAGTAAATAATAATAATAATGCACGGGAGGAAACGTTATTTAGGATCACTAATGGACGATGGGACACGAGGCAGCAGAACCTGATACCGGGGCTGTGATCCAGGGGGGCCATGGGGGAATCTGGGATCTAATGGGGGGATCTGGGCTGTGGGATCTCGCCAGGGGGGAAATCTGGGCTGTGGGATCTCGCAGGGGTGGAATCTGGGCTGTTGGATCTTACAGGGGTGGAATCTGGGCTGTGGGATGTAGCGAAGGGGGGGATCTGGCCTGTGGGATCTTGCGGGGGGGATTTGGGCTGTGGGATCTCGCGGGGGATTTGGGCTGTGGAATCTTGCGGGGGATTTGGGCTGTGGGATCTTGCGGGGGGATTTGGGCTGTGGGATCTCGCGGGGGAGGGATCTAGGCTGTGGGATCTCGCGGGGGAGGGATCTAGGCTGTGGGATCTCGCAGGGGGGATTTGGGCTGTGGGATCTCGCAGGGGGGATCTGGGCTGTGGGATCTCGCGCAGGCAGGAATTCCCAGGAAGCTTTCACACAGGACCCAGAGCGCTCTCACTCCTTCTCATACACAGGATGTGACACGTTACGGCCTCGGCTCGGGGGATTCCTCCCAAACTCAGCTGTGACCTTCACTCCCTGAGCCCCCTAACGGCATGTGAGGAGCTGGGGCAGAAACACACAGGCCGGGGTTATTTTTAACTTTTCATGCTTTTTACTGGTTTTAACCCCTCGGTGCTGGGGTGGAGAGGGAATTTTGTAACGATTGGAGCCTGCATGTTTCTGGTTTACCCCAATACATGCCTGGGGTCACTATATGAGATTATATGGCGATTGGGGCATCGGCACATTATCCAGGTCCTCCTGGCTGAGGCGACCATAGTCCCTGTAGCATAAATCCAGGAAAATAGACACACATTAGAGTGTAAGCTCCATGGGCTCCTGGCAAGCTCCTCGGGGTCTTCAGGGGCCAACTCACACTGTGCAATGTTTGTTAGACATTGGCTCCATGTGTACACGCAGACAACGTGTCACGTATCACGCTTCACTCATGTTTTCTTCCCGTTTACATTCTGAGCCCAAACATTTTGTTCATACATCAAAGGGAAGGGGCCTTTCTCCAAAGCCGTGTTTATAATGCAGAGGATTCTGGGTAACGCAGCACATCCACTGGGAGCCCCATCCAGGGCTGCGCGTTCCGGGTTACATCAAGGGGTCCGATGCCCCCGGCTCACGCCGGAGGCTCATATTCGGATGTTTAGAATCTCCCAGGGTTTGGGGGAATTATTATTATTATTTGTTGTTTGATACAGCGCCTTCAGATTGCGGAATATTAGCTAATAAGCGATGGGTGCGTCTGCTAAGAGGGGCCAGGAATTGGCCTCCATTCCTCTGGATCATAAACACAAAGCTGATAAACGGTCCGGTGTAAACAGTTTATAAATGACAACCCCAGGCAGCCAATGGGAGAAGAGCACAGCAGAGACGGCTCCGCTCATTGGCTGGATACCCTTCCTCCAGTTTAAGATATATTTGTAACGTGGTACTTTAAGGTTGGGAGATGTGGGGCCGGTGCGCGTATCTGACAGCTGGGGCTCCCGGACCTGCTGACAGACCCCCGGCCAGTGAAAGGGCTATTGTTTGAGCCCCTCTGCACAAACTGCCCCATCAGCTGAGCCGACAATCTGCTTTCCCCTTTAAACCAGCTGCTCCGTAAAACAAATGCTCTGGATAAAAATACAGACGGTTCCAGTTACCCCTCTGAGCATCAGAAAACTACCTCCCATTTTTCAGGGGGCAGGATAAGCGGCCTGTTTAACCCCTGTGTGGCATGGGGGTATGTGAAGCACCCTTCCTACCCACTGGGGTTTGTATCGCATGACCCGTTATTACCGATCCCGAGATCCAGGACCTCCTGACCAAGAACTGGTGGGGGCCGCACAGAATTCCAGCACCTCATATTAATCTAATAATGCCCCGTATGGGGTCCCATTTCTGGGGTTATAAGAGGATGGGGTAAAAACAAATCCGCTGACGGTTCAGTCCGAGCGTCTCATGTTTCTAATGTTAGCAGAAACAATACAAGGAAGGTGTGAAGCCGTGAAGATGCCTCCAGGGGAGGCACGCAGAGAAGGGATTATCGGTCCTCGGACCCCCTGCCCGGCTGCACTAATGACATTGCGTCCCCTAAAGAGGACAATCGCCTCCTCGCACAATGAGTTGGGATAATTAGTTTAATCGGAAACTTGCAGAGGCAATGAAAAACACAAAGTGAACAGACACCCCTGTGTCACCAAATGGCACGCGCATGTGACACACGCCGATGGTCCCGGGGGGGTGGGGGTTGGGGTTAATGGGGTCCATGAAACTGGTTGGGTGCACAACAAGGTAACATTGTTATTGTAACACGCTCCGAAATACACATTTCATTCTTGTCATTTTCACCTGGATGATGTCATAGCCTGTCACACGTATCTGTGAATGCTGAAGTATGACATCATTAATGAACAAAGCTTATATCTCATGTCCGTGGTGGGTGAGGGTAAAGCGTCCTGACTGCAGGGAAAGGCTGTCGATCATCGTCAGTATTTGTAAGCGTGCAAAGTGTTTTTGTGTGTAGTGTTCGCACGGCTCTGCGCGTCGGCGTCTGGTTTGAATTAACACCACGGGTCCTGGAGAAAACACGAAGCACATGTCAGGCTCAGGAAACGCATTGCAACATCGTCAACGTGTGAGCTTACTGGAGACACCCGGCAGGGAAAAGACCATGAAATGGGGTCTTTGGGGACCCCCTGCCAGCGTTCCAACGGCAGCTGATTCATTAATGGAAAAATAAGAGTCTCCCTTGTTGCCCGGGGCTTTATTTGGGGAGTGTAGGGTCACATAGAGATGAAGTGTTTGTGTGTAACTGTGTGTGTAGTTTCATACAGCACACGCGTGTTGATATTATGTTCCTCTTGTTCTGCAGAACATGCTGGCCAAGGCCTTGTACGATAATAAAGCCGAATGCTCGGACGAGCTGGCCTTCCGCAGAGGAGACATTCTCACCGTGCTGGAGCAGAACGTCTTCGGCAGCGAGGGCTGGTGGAGGTGCTACCTACACGGACGGCAGGGTCTAGCCCCGGCCAACCGCCTGCAGCTCTTCACCGCCACGCAGAACGAAATCCTCTTCACTCCGTCCAGCTACGGCTCTATCAGGCGGCAGCAGAGCCCGCAGAACATCTACCAGGTTCCCTCGGCACCGAAACCCGAGAACACAGCCGCATACGAGCGCATGGACAGTATCTACATCACCCCTCCGTCACCCAACACGGGCGACATCTACCAGACGCCCGTTTCACCGGAGATACTCTACGAGAAGGCGTGCAGCTCATCCAATCAGGTAAGGATTCCGGTGGCCCTGAACGTGGGCAGTTAAACGTAACTAGCTGGCCACGTACCGCTGTGCCGCATGATGGGGCTCCGCAGATCTGCAGTGAAGCAGCCATGTCTGACAACTATTAGTCTAAGGGCCGGTTAGACATAGGGTTAAAAACTGTAACTGCCTCCATAGCAGCAGCGGCAGGATGTCAGGGGTTTGTATAACATCCTGCCGGGCGTAAAAGCCAAGATAACCACAAACTGATCAGCAAAGTCTGTAAACCGGGCACAAACGGGCGCAACGAGACAATGAACTCCATACTGAGCTACTAAAGGGTTAAAACGTTAACGGGTCAGCTGGGAAGCCCTACATCCAGCCCCACGTTTCAGCAGCAGACGTGGGGTTAAGCGTCCCTTTAAATCCTGGCGGCTATTTTCTGCCGTGCAACTGTTTGTACTCTTAAGATGCTCAGCTGTTCCCGGCAGATGGAAGCCGTCCCTAAACAAGCCAAACAGCAGAGCGGCCCTGCGCGGACAGCGCAAACCCACAGAAATGTGTTATTTATAGAAATGCGGTGCTTCGTGTGTATCGTCCAGCCTGACTTTTATTTTAACCCTTTGAGTATTAGCTCGGGGGTGGAGAGGGCAATACCTCTAAACAGAGGTCATCTGACCCAGGGACGGGCACATATCACTCTCAATGTATAATCTATATTATGGCCAGGAGCTGGGACCCCTGGGGCCTGTAGAGCTCTTGGTGTGTGGGCGGGGCTACCAGGTTATGGGTGGAGCTTCCAGGAGTACAGCCCATTTTATCCATATCAATAATTTATAAATTCTTCTCTTTTTTCCAGCACCTGTTTACTCTGCCCAGGGCCACCCGCGCCTCGAACCCCACAACTCTCTCCCAGCAGGAGCTGTACGACACCCCGCCGTCCAAACACTGCAGCCCCACATCCTCCCAGGTAACGAGGTTCCTGCTACGAACGCTGCCCTCCGACACTTTTACCAGCTGTTTGTATTATTATTCTCAATATATTCCCAACATCTTGAGATCCCAAACGATGAGCTCCAGGAGGACTAACACTATATTTAAAATATCTTAAAAACCACAAAGAACTTCATCTGCACCTTCATAGCCCCAAATCTTTAGCAAGAGTTCACCTAAAAACTTTATTTGTATTTTTAGGACCGTAAAACTCCATCTCCGGTCGATAGACGGTCCCCGGTTTTCTCATCGTCGGAGAGGATCCAGCAGCAGATATATGATATCCCGTCCAGCCCGGATACACCAGGGAGGGAGAGCCTCAAGGAGCCCAAGAACGCAAATGTACGTTCTGCACCGGGCACCGTAATGCCGGTCCTTTTATAATGTAATATTATTAAACTGATTTGTGATAAATTCTAAACATGGTGTGTATTTTACATACAGATCTACGCCGTCCCTCCAAGTGGCCTTCATCAGAAGAAACGTTGCGAGACGCCACCCACGGCCGGCAATTTTAACACTCTGCCAAATCCCAGAAAGTCTGAGTGGATTTATGATATCCCAGTCTCACCGGAAAAGAAAGACCTAAAAGATACCAGCCGCAAGATTTCTCTCGACACGCGGATGGTATATGACATCCCACCGACACGGTATGGCTCGGGAGCCATGCAACCCAAACCAGACGGCAACTCTCCGAGCCAAATATACGACATCCCTCCTCCAATGCATATCAAATCGGCGTCCGCTGATCAGACGCTGTACGATGTCCCAGCTTTTCGGGAGAGCCTGGCTGCGCAGCAAAACGGGAGTTTAAAGAAGTCGTCATCGAGTTTTGGGAAGGTGAAGTCGGACCAAGTTGATTACAAAGAAAACATTTACGATATCCCCCGAGGGCTGGTGGCGCCTGCCCACGGAAAAAGAGAAACAAGCAGCCCTGTTTGCAATAGGCGGATTTACGACGTTCCTCCAACGCTACCCAGGAACTTCAAACTGTCCCGAATTGTCCCAAACAACGAAGGTGACAGGCTGTCTGTCTCAAGCTCGGAAAGCAGAACCAGCACCCTATCTACTTCATCAAGCTCCTCTCAAGAGTCTTTCACATCATCATTATCAGAAGATTCCTCCAAAGAAGGGGCTCTGGAACATGATGTGGCAATCAAGACGATAACCCAGCTGCAGGAACGAGTGTCCACCTCCATAGCAAGCCTCATGATCTTTGTGAGCAGCAAATGGAGGTTACAAGAACACATGGAAGCCAACCTGGAGGAGATACACCGGGCCGTAGACAGTATCATTCTGTCACTTGGGATGTTTGTGGACTTTGCGCAACGCATCAAGGCCAATGCCTCACGTCTAACTGACAGCAACATTCAGTTACGGATTAACCAGCAGCTCTTAACGCTCACAGACTCGTTACAAACCCTGTCCCATAACCAAGAAGAGATAAACCTCTGCAACTGGTCACTCCACAAGCTTGTAATCAAGTCCCACACGACTCCAGATGACCTGGACTGCTTCGTCATGGTGGCTCGAACTATTCCAGACGACATCAAGAGGTTTGTGTCTATCATCATAGCAAACGGGAAGCTTTTGTTCAGGAAGCAAGAAGCGGAAAAGAAGCCCAAGTCTCAGAGAGAGCATTTAGCGGCGCGGAGGCTACAGAAGGCAGCGCAGGATGAGGCTGCGGTACTTCAAGAATGCATCACGAAGGTGGGGGAGAGCACGAAAGAGAGGAGACCCCAGCTCCCCAGACAAAAGGCCATCGAAGACTGCGATTACGTCCACCTGCAGGTCAGTGCAGGGCGCACAACCCTCCGACACCGTCATATCACAGTTTGGCTGTATTGTAAATATGATATTTTGTCTGTTCTGCCTTTATTGTGTTATTACGATCTCACTAAAACCAGACCGTGCTATAGAAAAGAAAAGTTTACAACGTCAACCGGTGATTTTAGAAATTCCTCAACGAACTTTTATTGGCCTGACTTCCTTTTTTTTTCGTTTCTTTAGAAAAAGGAAGAATTTGAAAAAATGCAGAATTTGTCTTCAGATCAACTGCATGAAAATAATACCCATAAAGGAGAAAAGGTAATGGTGGAGCGGCCTGTTCTCCTAAATATAAATATTTATATCATATGCATACACACACACAGTACTGTGCAAAAGTGTTGAAACAAATGTTTTAAACTAAGAATTCCTTCAAAAACACACAAGTTAATAGTTTATTTTATCATTTAACAAAATACAAAGCGAGTGAACAATTTAATATGTAGGTTGAAAAACAACCACTAACTGAAGCAGAAACAATTGTGAAGGAGAAATAAAACCGGGTGAAGAACAAACTCACTCACTAACAGGGTGAGGTTGCTGAGTTTAATGTCAAAAGTCATGCACCAAGACCGAGCACAGCAACGACACACAAGGTAGTTACACTGCATCAGCAAGGCGTCCCCAGGCAGAAACTTCCCGGCGGACAGGGGTTTCCAGATGTTCTGTCCAAAGAAATGGGCAATACTGAGATCCGTCGACGCAGCGGTCGGCCAAGGAAACAGCAGATGAAAGACATGTTTACCTCCCTTCGCAATCGGAACATGTCCGGAGCTCAGCATTGGCAGAAAGCAGTGGGACCCTGATGGAGCCATCAGAAGTCTGGTCAGAAGTTGTCTTCATTGAAATCTTGGGGCTAAAAAGCCAAACGAGGAAACAAGATCAAGACTATTCACGAGAACACAGTAACTGGGGACGGAGAAAATGGCAGCTGGTGCTCTGGACTGATGAGTCAAAATGTAAAATATCTGGATGTAGCAGAAGGCAGTTTGTTCGCCGACGGGCTGGAGAACGGGACAAGATGAGTGTTTGCCGGCAACAGTGAAGCGTGGCGGAGGTTTCTCACATGTTTGGGGCTGCATTTCTCCTCACAGTCATTAAGAATTATCTTCAGCTTAAGAAGAACAAGGAGTCCTGGAAATGATGGTTTGGCCCCCACAGAGCCCTGATCCCAACTTCATTGAGTCTATCTGGGATTACCTGAAGAGAGAGAAGCCACCGAGGCTCCCTACATTCACAGACCTGAGGTCATTTCTCAGATGTTTGGAAAGTCCCTTCAAAAACTGTGTGAATGAACTGAGAATGCTGTTTTGAAGGCGTTCACACCAAATAATGATGTGATTTAGATTTTTCACTTTTTTCTGTTACTAAATGATAAAAATTAACTCTTAACTTGTCTATTTTTGAAAAATTCTTACTTTACAGCATTTTTCACACCTGCCTAAAACTTTTGCACAGTGCTGTATACACACAGGTGCTGCTCGACAACAGGGCTACGTCAATGTATTGAATGTGCGTCACAGCATCACAAACGGTCCACTTACTTTCTCCGGGGCAGCCGTTGTGTGAAAAGGCTGACAGGCAGCGATTATCCCATTTAATAGCCAAAAGCCCCGTGTGGACAGGTCCCCCGGCCCCTTACATCTGATCCAGTATGTTCTGGGCTCATCGTAATTTATGGCGTTCTACGCACATTTCTTACTCGCCGGTTCCAAACTCGTGGGAATTATCAGCTCACAACCTCCAAGCTAAACGCTTTCTATGGTCTTTTGTTTCAGAAAAAGGAATTTGTGAAAAGTGGTTCCAAGCCGCCTGTATCCAAGGAAACCGAAAAGAAAAGTGAAATATTCTTAAAAAAGGTAAGAAATCTATAAAATAAAAGCTAACTTAGAGAACAGGCCGGGAGAAATATCTGGATTTTGAAGATATTTATATTTGTCTTTATACACTTAATTAAAAGCGCAGTTCCAAATCTGTAAAAATACCCCCGAAAGGTAAGGGTCTGGATGTTAAAGTGAAGCCCCCGTTGGCGGTGGGTCTGATGGGAAATGTTTCTGCAGCAGATTCATTAAAGCAGATGAGTCCCAGGGGGTCCGGGGTAAAGGAGGGTCTGTAGGGTCACCTAATCAATGCAACAACATGAATCTAGCAATACCGCAACCTAACACCCATCGCTGTCCAAAGAGTTAAATGCCACCGTAGGGCAACTTGCAGGTAGGGAGGTATCACCAGCAACAAGCCAGTCCTCCCAGCTGTGCACTTTATCCTCATACTTGGCCAATAGAGTAAAATGTGACACCTAAACTCTACAGGGAAGTTCAGGATTTGCCCTGGAGCATACAGGTTTAAGATCTGATTGTCGAGGGTCTGTATTCTGCGAGTGCCCACCTCCCTGAACGCCAGCAAAATAACGCATGTAGCGGATCCATCAGTCTGATCGGATTGTGCTGCTTGGCTGAAAATCTAATCCTCTTCTCTGATCCATAGGAATCGTCACCCAAACAAGACACCCCAGAGGAATCGCCCAAGAAGATCCCTCTCTCTGAGCACTGCCACCTTTACTTAGGAGCTCTGCAGAAGGCAATCGGAGTCTTCAAAGGCAGCTTGAGTACAAACCAACCTCCTGAGGTCTTTATCACCCACGGGAAGTTAATCATCATGGTGGGACAAAAACTGGTGGACTATCTATGCCAAGACGCAAAGGACAACGAATCTCGTAATGATGTCTTGCATAAGAGTAGCGAGCTCTGCAGCCTCCTAAAGAACTTGGCAATGGCCACCAAGACAGCTGCCATACAGTATCCAAACACAGCTGCCACGCAGGAAGCGCATCGCCGGACGGACGAGCTCTCGGACTATGCACAGCTATTCAGGTCGATGGTGGAATGACGTTTCCGGCTACAGCAAAAGACTTTCTCTTCTATCTGGAACTACAGAATCTTTCTGTCCCCCGAGGACGTTCGCTCCAACGACAAAATCAACCTTAGCTACAGAGATAATAGATGTTTTCTACTATTTCTCCCAATTCTCTGACCCCCATTCTTTTCACTGCGCCTTTACTGTATAAATCGGATGCGTTATGCGTGCGGCTGCTGCATTCGGTTGGTTGTGTGGGATTATTAATAATCTCTGAATGTAACACTGACTGCTTCCCGGCCCCCTAATTACCACAGCTGGCCAAATACGATGCGATGTGATGAGGACCCGTGCTTCTGTCTCCCATCTGCTCCTACGTATCATACGAAAAGATCCTTCCAAAGCAGACAATTCCTGGGGCAAGAGCCAGTCTGAAGATCTATAAACCATACTTCATTCACGGCTACGATCTACAATACATTTTTTGAGTAACCAAAGCTGCAGATACAAAGGATTTGAATGTTGTGAAAACAAGATTCTTTGAGAAAGACAGTTGATTGTTATTATTGTTATAAGCGACCTGACGTTATTCACAAAGCCAATTCTCAGTGCCTTCGTCTTATTACTGCCGGCTCCTAGAGGAACGTTCCTCAGACAGAAAGGCTGCGCAAGTGAATAAATAAATAATAAATAATAATAAATAAACATTGATATTTCTTTTAAACCTAGCGGTGATCCGTTAAAACCTCAGCACAGAATCCTACCTTAAATTCAGCTTCTTCGCACCTGCCGTTGAGAAGCGCGCCGCCACCAGACGGACCTAGAAAAAAAAACGCACATGATGGAACATCTCCGGGAATGTCTGACACCGAATCCCTGATAACTCCTCGAGACGCCGCTGACTCTTTGTATTTTGTTTTATAGAAACAATCTGTATCTTTTGTATATTTAAATCCAAATAAAGACAGTTTATACCTTTTATAAAAACGCCCGTCAGCCACTGACTGCTTCTGCCGATTCATTTCCACCATTTCTGACATCCCCACCATCCAACCGACAGACCAAGCTTGCTGCCGTATTCAGGATTTGCCCCGCGCTGTACCCCTTCTCACTCCCGTATTCCGGATTTGCCCCGCCCTGCACCCCTTCTCACTCCCGTATTCAGGATTTGCCCCGCCCTGCACCCCTTCTCACTCCCGTATTCCGGATTTGCCCCGCCCTGCACCCCTTCTCACTCCCGTATTCCGGATTTGCCCCGCCCTGCACCCCTTCTCGCTCCTGTATTCAGGATTTGCCCTGCACTGCACCCCTTCTCGCTCCCGTATTCAGGATTTGCCCCGCACTGCACCCCTTCTCGCTCCCGTATTCCGGATTTGCCCTGCTCTGCACCCCTTCTCGCTCCCGTATTCAGGATTTGCCCCGCACTGCACCCCTTCTCACTCCCGTTTTCAGTATTTGCCCCGCGCTGCACCCCTTCTCACTCCCGTATTCAGTATTTGCCCCGCGCTGCACCCCTTCTCGCTTCTGTATTCAGTATTTGCCCCGCGCTGCACCCCTTCTCGCTCCCGTATTCAGGATTTCTTCTCCTGTGTACAAGTTATTGTTATCGCGTGTCCTACCGGCTATAAAGCGGTAGGGAACCTGCGGGCGTTACAGAAATAAATGTCAGGTCAACCCCACTGCCTCTCACTGCTCAGTGCTGTGCGCCACCTGCCGGGGGAAAGTCGCCACTGCAGGCTGTATGTGGGATATGCTGCCACCCTGTGGACAAAGAGCGGAACCAACTGAGCGCGATTTAAATCAGTAAATAAAACATTATAGAGGAAATTCTCATGGTTTTCGCACAGATTCCTGCTAAAATCGCCTTTAATATCAACCCACCGGGGCATATGTGTTTTATCTCAATTCCTCAACACACCGGGTCTGTGAGGTGATAAATACTACACACCTAATCATAGAACCGCCGAGTGTCCCGGTTTACTTGATTCCGTCCCTCTTTTTAATAAATAAACTAATGCTCCCGGAGGCGGCTTCCACATCATGGGTGTAACAAGATGGCAGACACAATACTGTGTAACAGACCAGATACGGGTGTAAAAAGATGGCGAACCGGATCTAGGTTTAAAAAGATGGCGAACCGGATATGGGTGTAGAAAGATGGCGAACCGGATATTGGTGTATCCCAATGGCTGGCAAACCGTGTGTGAGGAAATTGAAGGCGGGCCCTGGGTGTAGCAAAATGGCCGCCGTCTGTCGCATTTCCGTGCGCAGATCACGTGACAGCAGAAGCGGAAGTTTTGGTCGCTGAGCGATTAGTTGGGTTTCGGGGTATTATGGGGTGCGACGGAGGAACCATCCCCAAGAGGCACGAACTGGTGAAAGGGCCCAAAAAAGCGGAAAAGGTAAAGACGGCGGTAAATAATGGCTGTATAGGTTATGCTGGGTGAGGGGTATAAGGGCTGTATAGGTTATGCTGGGTGAGGGGTATATTATGCCTGTATAGGTTATGCTGGGTGAGGGGTATATTATGCCTGTATGGGGGTATGTATGACTGGATAGGTTATGCTGGGTGAGGGGTATAATGACAGTATAGGTTATGCTGGGTGAGGGGTATATTATGTCTGTATGGGGGTATAATGACTGTATAGGTTATGCTGGGTGAGGGGTACATTATGGTCCCAAAGACGGTGGGGACGGTGGTTAAGTGAATATGGTATGGAGGGCCGCAGTCTCTTCTCACTCTTTTTGCTCCCTTTTATAGGTGGATAAAAATGCTGAGCTGGCAGCGCGCTGGAACTACTGCTCTCTGAGCCAGGAGCGGCTCACCAAGCCCATCGTGGCCTGCGACCTGGGAAGGTAACTGCTTTATGCCGGGCCTCTGGCTGCCGTTGCCATGGATACCGGCGGCAGCAGACGGGTTTGCAGCGATGCTGTTGTGATTGTGTTGCCTTTTCCTCTTTCAGACTTTATAATAAAGACGCGCTGATTGAGTTTCTGTTGGACAAGTCGCCAGACAGACCCCACGGCTCGGCAGCTCATATCAAGAGCATCAAGGTAACCGATAAAGGGGTGTCCTGGGGAGGGGAGTCAGGATGCGGGGGGGAAGTCGTCGGCACGCGGCGCTAAACATATTTCTCCTGCTTAATTATTATTTTATGAATGTTCAGTGAATTATGTCTTGGCTTCGGGTTCTCGGCTCAGAGTTTTTATCCCAGCGATTCCCTCCTCTCTCCGCAGAATGTGATCGAACTGAACCTGACCGACAACCCGGCCTGGTCGGGAGACAAGAGCAACGCCAAAGGGGACGCATACGAGGATCGGGGGGCGCGCTTTATCTGCCCCGTCGTGGGCTTGGAGATGAACGGCAGACACAGGTAGGAGGCGGGCAGGCGACTTCTCTCTCAGCTCACCGTGAGATGCGCTGGAGATGCGGTTGTTGGGTGTGTGGGGGCTGCACGTCCCTGCAGGGGGCTTTCACTGAAATGCTGTGCGTCTGTTTTAGGTTCTGCGTGCTGAGACGCTGCGGCTGTGTGTTTTCAGAGCGAGCCCTCAAAGAAATCAGGACAGACATTTGCCACAAGGTGGGTGACCATCGGTTACTGGATCAATCGTGCCAGTGACTGGGGCTTCTGGGTTACTGGGGGTTAATAACTGGTTAATAACCAATTGCCTGTGTTTGGGAGTTACAACTGCTTCCCGGTTGGTAGCGCTCCCTGTACGTATTGGCACCGGGAGCTTTGATTGTTCTGATCAGGTCTTTTTTTCTCCCCGGTCGGTTTATTTGCCAGACACTTGTTGGGCCCCGGAGACTGTTGCTTAGCTGCTGGTTACTATTTATTTATATTCACAGGGGTCATGCGCTGCTCTGGGGGGCCGTTTCTGGAGCAGGTCGGTGTAATTTACCTCGCGGCGCTGCAGCTCTGGGATCTGACGGACTCGTTATTATCACACAATATGTTTATTTATGGGGTTACACACGGAGAGGGCCCTGACCCTTGGAGCTTACAATCTATTAGGAGCTTGGGGGGGATTTTAATAACACGGAAATAAACATTAATTTTAGGGGAAGAAGGTGACACGCGCAGGCCCTTGTCGCTGTATGAATTATTCTGTATTGTGTCTCCCCGGCACATGGTGGAATTGTTATAGTGCATCGCCATTGCTAAAGTTCTCCACGTGCATGGAACGTGCTCTCATATATATCGGGTGATGTCTCTGAATACCTCTCCATGTTTGCGTTATGTGACCTGCGCGTCTCCTGTCCCGATCCTCTTGCCTCGGCTTGTCTGAAGGCCTCCGGGGGCCGGAACCGGCTCGGTTATCAGGTTTTGGCCGGTTTGACGTCGTCCTCTTCCAGGTACCAGTCGGGATCTATCGGCACCTCGGACTGTCTCAGCACCTTCAGCCGGAAATGTCTCTCCAAGCAGTCGGTCACCAGTGGGTACGCTCTCGGGTCAAACTTGTTAGCAAATAGATGTGGAGACTCCGTGATCCACTGCAGGTCTCCTAATCCGTACACGCAGATGTCTCGAACGTAGTGTCCTGGCAGAGAGACGCAGCGGGGGTTAATCAGACACAGCGAGGGGTGATCGCACAGGCGGAGGGTTTAATCGTGCAGGCACAGTGAGGGGTAATCACACACAGCGAGGGTTAACCGCTTATTAAACTGAAAACCCAGTTTTCAGTTTAGGGGGTTGACTGACTGTCAGGGGGTTGACTGACATGTATGTGGAGAGATTACAGTGGTGGGGGGGTAGACTGACATGTATGTGGAGAGATGAGATTCTCACCATTATGTACCGGTACCGGCAAACTATCAGAAAGACGAGGCCTTAACCGGTTCTTACTTACCATGGCAGCCGGTGTGAGTCCGGCCCTCCTGGTCCCTCCATTTAATGGCTCTGATGTTTCCTTCCCACTGCGCATTGGGGGTGGATCCCGGAGCATCTGTGAGACACAGAAGTCTCTTGTTTAATTTATGACACCAGCTGACATTAAGCAGTAACTGAGCTAGAGGGGTAGATTCTGGGATTAACCCCCTCCCAGCCCCACCCGGGGCTTTTCTTTCTATTCGGTTTCGCTTCATTAATGTCTTTACCTTTCAACCTGTTGAGCGTCACCCAGTAATGTTCGTCGGGGCTGTACGTGTCCGCCGACCACCTGAGGAGATCCGCGGCGCGTTCGTCCGACAGCACAAATTCCACAAAGTGTCGGGTCAGGGCGTAGTAAGCCGTCCCGAAGAACAGCGTCATGTTGTGGGGGGGAGCGCTTTTCAAGTCCGAGCTGGGATACACGTAAGCTCTCCCCTGGTGTATGAACTCCCTGTAGCTCACGCGTGTGCGGTACTTCATGTGTGGCGGCTGAAGCACCCCGGGAGTTAGGTTCCTTCCGTTCCATTTGCTTTTCAGGTACCGTATGATTTCCCGGTTGGTTTTTATGGGGAAATCCTGGCCGCACAGATTGATGACGTGTCTCCAGGGGGTGTCCGCAGCCAGCAGCTCCTCCATGCAGTGAATGTCGGCCCGCAGGCGGGAGATTCCCGCGTACACCACGCTCTCCTGCTTCGCTGGAACGATGATGTTTTGGAAGCAGCCGGCCAGTTTCCGCACCGCCCGGCTAAAATCCCGGGAGGATTTCTTGTCGACGTGAATGCAGTAGATGTTTTGAGGAGCATAAACGGCTCTAAGGAGCTTCACGGACATGTCCAGCTGCTTATGGATGGTCAGTATGTACGCCAAGGGGTAATCTTCCTCCTCTCCGGACAGGGGCCGCGTTATGAACTTTAACTCCTTGGTGATCGTGGAGCAGTTGGACTTGGTGCTTAAACGCGCGGGACTTTGGTCTCGGGACGGCGGGAGAGACGCTTGACAAATATTCCCGACCGCCAGAGCTGCTGGTTTGCCTTCAAACAGCGCTCCACACAGCTCCCCCGGGTAAAACCCGCACTCTTTGATTTCGGGGGGAAAATATTTCTGGTTCTGGAAGTCCTCGATCCAGTAAAATGTGAAAAAGACGCCGCAGATGACGATACACGACGCGATTCCGGACTTGGATGTCGCCAGGCGACACATCTTCTTCCCCAATGTGTTCAACATCTCCTACACCGAACGTGATGCCGGCACCGGAACGCTCGCACACCGGGGGAAGACACGCTGCGTTCAGCTGCGACTGCTTCCACTGCTGTCTCGCGGGACGTTGGGCATCTCGCGCTTCTTTGGTTGGAGGTCTCGCCACGATGCCGTGGAACCGATATCCACTCGCTGTGGGGAGAGGCCGCTTTCACCGGCTGCCGGGTTTGCTTTCCTGTATCTGCAGTTTTTTGTCTCGCGGGGTCAGGAATCCTTAAGGAGTTAATTAAAATAAATCTGCCGTTCACCTGATGCAATCTCTCTGCTCGTGGAATGGTTAATTATCCGTGTGGTGCTGTCAGGTCTGTAGCGTGGTGTGTTTTCTGCTCGGGTAGGGGAGCGGCACTCCGTATTCTTGTCTGGGTTCCCGCTGCGGCTCGGTCGGCAGACCGGTCGCTGGGTGGCTGTCCGTTTGCCGCAGGCTGGGGCCGGAACCTGAGTTGCTGGCTGTTTTTCCCCATGCAAAGCGCCGTCCCTGCTGAGCAGATTATGTAAATGGTGGTTTCTGTTATTTCAGTGGGAGACCTGGGCAGGGTACGAGGGAAGCTCCGTGCCCCCCCCCATATACCATATCATTTTGGGTAAATTCACCACTGAAACCATGTGAAAAGCTAATGCTTTGGGAAAAGATGTAATTGAGCGCCATTCTTCCATAATGTCCGCGACCTTCCTGCTCAGCATGGAGGGGTTGGGGTTCGGCTAGAGCTGTTACAACGCGGTCACTCCGTGCCCCCCCCATTGCCACTTTTATGGGGTTAAAGGGGCACCCCCTTAATGTTCCGCGGACGCTGATTTCCTCTTCTTTTTTTGTTGCAAAGTGTGGAAAGAACTTTGAAGAGGACGACATCATTCTCCTTAATGGCGATAAGGAAGAGATGGAGGAACTGAGGAGGAAGATGGAAGAGCGAAGACTGAAGAGCAAGATGGAGAAGGTGAGCGTTTTCACTTCTATTTAACCTGCCAGGGGCCGGCTGGTTCTCGGCGGTCTCTTCCTGTCAAATCACTACAGCGGCCCATGCTGATCTCGATTTAAACCCCAGTAATACCCGCCTTTTGCATGAACCCTGAATATATATCAGTCCCTTTTCCCAAAAACTTCGCACTTGGAGAGCCTGACAGTCTCTGATGTTCTGTGGAGCGGCGTACTCCTCGTAGTCCAGATCCTGGGTAGCTGGAGATCAGCCGCCAACAAGCTCTGGAAACCAGAATGCAGAAGCTGTCAGGTGATCCAAAGATTGTTTATTTTAGGAGTAAGCTCTTGTGACCGCAGAGAGGGGGTCCTGATGTTACCTCGATGCCCCAACATGCGCCCCCTGCCATTTTCCAAGGTATTTCTCTTCACTGCTCTAAACTTTTTTTTTTTGTCTCATAGAAAACAAAGAAATCAAAATCGGCAAAGTCTGTCCCGCAGAGTGAACAAGGTACGGTCCTGACCGCTCGTTGGTGAGAAAATACCTTGCTGAGTTATTAATGAGACGCTTTGTGTATCCTTCCAGAACCTTCTGGATCCAAAGAAATTACAACTGGAGAAAAAAGTAGCTCCGGAGACCAGATGAATGTTGGGTCCAACTCCAAGAGATCGGGTGAGTCCCGCAGGCAGGCGTGAAAAGCTTCTCCTTGTCTAGAGAAATCGTCCCTTTATCAAAACATGGGGGCCGGGGTAACTTTTACAAACTTTTAGTTTTTGACCCGTTCTAGGGGTTAATGTGGGCATCCTGCCCAGACTCATCTGCCCAGCTTGTGGCGGGTTCTAATGATGTCATTGATTTTCTGTTGTTGGGGTATGATTTTTTTAATCGGTTTTGCTTGAAGCTGATTGGCTGGCATACACTAGGAGAAGCTCACCGACGGTTGGGGACTGTCGGCGGATTCCCCTGGCGCTGATCATCCGGTCAAGTTGGGACAATGTTTGTAAGAAAGTGTCATTGAATGATATCTTTGCTTCTGTCGATGTCCCCTCACGCAGCGGACGATGGTTCTGGTTCTCTGGAGAAGACGTCCAGGTCCTCCTCATCCACCAGCAAGAGGTCCCTACAAGACGACAATGGGAAGTCTGAGGCCTACAAGTCCATTTTCTCATCCCACAGCTCCGCCAAACGCACCAAGGACCAGGCGTGTAACTGGATTTCACCGTCAACGTTCTACATCTAATGGCGGCAAGGGGCGTGGGTCACACGGCCGGATGGGATAGGACGCCGTCTGTTTTCTTACGTTTTCATTACTGATTTGCTCCGTTCTTTGTTTATTTAAACGCACCCCAATGTTAGGTTTTGGATCCCCCAGAGCCCATCTGCCCCAAGCGCCTTCGAATACAAAATACCCCACGGCTTTTAACCCATTCAACAAAGCGACAATTTAGTGACTGCCAGAACCCGAGTAATAATAAAACTGTTTTTTTTTTAATCCTCCTGTTAAAATATTCAGTAAAAGCTGCATTTCCTAATAACGTGGAAACGATTTTCGGGGTTTGACACCCGTTATTAAATAAATCTATTTCCTCTCCCATAAAAGTTGACAATTTGTCTTTTATTTTCTACGTATCTTGGCACTGGTGATGTATGATGTAAGCAGCTGGTTATATGACATCGCCGTCAAAGCATGGAAATTCCGGGGTGTCTGAAATTAACCAGCTTTCTGATGTTGTGTTTTGAAAAGTGAAACTAATCGGTCGAGTGTCGGGTTATAACTTCACTCGAAGCCAAAATTAAGAGAATTCGTGTGACGCCCAAATTCCAGATATTAAGCTTTTAGGGAGGAATAACTACAGCTGCTTTTGGAGAAAGGGACGTTTCCCCCACCGGGCGTGATCTGCGTGTGATAGAATCGCTATTACCACTATTGGCCACCAGGTGGCAGCAAAGGATCGCAGAGCGATTACTGGGGCATTCGGGGCAATTTGCTATCAGACTTGCAGCGTTTGGGCAGCTAGTGGTTTAGATACGGTGTCAGTGATTGGCCTGTAGCCCAACCAATGCCTTCTCCCCTTCACCTGATCACGGTGCATCCAAGGGATTCCAACTAGTAAAAAAAAGTATTTTTTTTCATGATTTCTCCAAGTCGCCTTTTATTTGATTCAGAGATAAAAACCGTTCTGAGTTTACGTGAAATAATGTAACCGTCAATGGGGTAGCCCCGCCCACTCTGTTAACCAATCAGATCTGCAGACTTGTTTTTTTCGATCGTCTTATTCAAATGAAGTCTAAACGGCCGTATCCGTCTCAGGAGCTCTGCTTCCCAAGGGGCTGCTTTTCATACGAAAATATTATTCGGCTCGGGGCGACCAAACAGCCCGAGGGGAGAAGAACACAAAATAACATGTGATCTCTTCGCTTTCTGTTTTTCTTCCCAAGGTTATGCATTTAACGTACTGCGAGAGCAGTTCCAAGTGCAGCGCCGCGCAATATGGAGGCGCTATACAAGTCAATAAATAGTCATTATAGGGACTTTGCAATTCATTTCTCACTTTTAGGGGGATTTGATAGGCGCAGAAAGAACATATAGCAGACCACCTTTCCGATTCGGCATGTTTGGCACCGAGGAGACGCTCAGATTGGGGACCAAGCGGTTTCCTCCTCCAGCTGGGCAGGAATCGCATTCCGTTAGTCCTAGAGCTGTATTTAGCGGATGGGAGCCCGGAATACCCGGCACATCAGGTGGGCCGTGCCAGTAATTTAACATTTTGTCATCAATTCCAACCACATTATGTATTTTGAGATAAATTCTGTCTCAGGTGCTGTAGGGACCACCTAAGGGGGGGGATTTATCACGGCGAAGAAGACCACAAAAGGGGGAAAATCCTAAACACCTAGCAATCGTCGGGATCCTTCCAGCGGTCTCCATGGAGATTGCTCCACATTGATTTCGGACTGCTCCGATTTGTCTAATATCCAGGCTTAAACCGTCTACAAGTCGGGCCGTAGACTTTGGACGTGTCGCGGCTGGAGGCTAAGGAGAGGTGACCGGGGCAGGTGCTCGCTGCAGGATGTTTATGTTCTGGTGGGGGTAGGACGCACCATAATACACGACCCCCCCAGGAAATAACATTGTGTTACAAAGACTTTCGCTGCGAGTCACACGCATCGCCCCAAAGGCCTGAAGAGTTTGCCATTGACATTGGAGGGCCTAGTCAGGGCCGGAAGTTGTTTTTTTTTTGGGGGGGGGCAATTCTGACTTTTAATGTCTTAGTATTAGAAACAAGACAAGATATGCAAGGGGTCGTCGCCCCATATTTTTTTATTTTGGGGGTGGGGGTACACCTCAGGGTTTCAAAAATTTTACTTTTTATAACATAGCAGCCAGTAGAGATTTGCCTTTTTATAACATAGTAGCCATCAGAGGATCATGGGAATTGTAGTTTATCAGCCTACCTACCGTAAATACAGGTTATATGAATGTATCATCCCTGCAATATTATCGCAGGTTTCAGTGTTTATTTCTCATTCAGATGAAGACATTCTCTTTAAATCTCATCCCTATTGTTACCAACCGGCCAACATGAAAGGAAAGCATCTGCTGGAAGGTACGACGCGGCGACATATTGGAAGCGGCTTTTATGCTAATATATTATCTGATGTGTTGACTCTTCTCATTGCGTGGGAGCCGCTCACGCTAAGCGTTTCCCAGAACCCCTTTCACCTGAAACATAAATCATGTACCCGCGTGCCCCGAGGCCCCCGAATGCTCCGCGCCCAACAGCCCTCTTTACCTTTGCAGTAACACCTTAATATGTTATATTGGTTATTATGTATATATATGTTATTATATATTATATATGTGATATATATATATATATATTATATATATATATATATGTTATATATATGATATATATATATATATATATATATGTTATTATATTATATATTATGTATGTTTTAGTCTTTTGTTGCAGCTCCCGCGTATTTATGTCTATGTTCCTGTGCCCCCCGGGAATTTACGTTTAGGGGGTTCATTGACACATCAGAAAGGAAGCCAATTCACACAATTAAATGAACTTTAAAAACACATCAGAATGACTTTAATACACAAGTTTTCAATTACAATTTGAGTTTAATTTGCAAAGAAATGCACAGCGCTGCAGTATATGATGGCGCTATATAACTCAATAAATAATAATAATAATAGGTCAAGCCGCGTCATATTAAGGCACAGCTTTTTCTTTGGGTTTAGGGGAGGAAAAAAAATGTAAGTTAAAATTAAAAAATAAAACATTTTGTATAAAGAAAGAAATAGATTTTGGATCTTCCTTTTTTTGTGCAATACTTCAGAATCGTAAATGACACTTTGGCAGCACAATCGTGGAATAATAATAATGATTAATAATAAGTGGTGGAATAAATTGGCCTCTGGGTAGAAAAACATTGCCGGAGTACATTCAGAAGAAAGGGATGGGATTTCGGCGGAGTTACCCTAAGGATCCTTCCTGCGGTTCATCTTATTTAACATGTTTATTAATTCCATAAAAAAGTATTTCTCCGAAAATTCAAAGAAAACTTTATAATAAAATGAATCCTAATCAGGGAACGGAAAAAGAACTGGAAACCGGCTCCAAGTAAAATAATAATAATAATAATAATTAGAATAATAGCAAGAAGACTCTTCGGTCTGGCGCCCGGGAGCTCTCGCCTTCAATGACTACGCAAACATGACACGATCCAGAAACCGACCCGTGATGTCACATTCCAAATGAATGCTATGACCTCATTGAGTCAACAGAAACCATATAAAGGGCGAAGAGAACATAAAACGGGTGTAAGTAACCGTGGAGGCAGATTCGGCACAACGCGGGGCTTTAGAAATGAATTCCCAGGAAATTGCACAAGATCCCCAACAATGGATTACGCAACGTCTGCAGATCCGAGAAATGAATCTGTTTCTATATTTAATGATCCGTCATCTGACAAAAAAAACACGTTTATGGATCTCGCACCTCAAGTATAGAATTATTGGTAATAAGTGCCACTCGTCACATCAGATAAAGCTGCCTCCTGGCTGGTACTTAAAATATCAGCCATTGAATAACTTTACGGAAGCCGTAGTTATAATAGTAAATAAATAATAATAAAATAATCAATATTTAATAATAGTTAATCTTTAATAATAATAGTTAATCTTTAATAACACCAGTTGATATATAATAATAATAATAATAATCAATATTTAATTATAATAATAGTTAATATATAATAACAATAGTTAAGATATAATAATAGTTAATATATAATAATAGTTAATACACTGTATTTTTGCTGCTGAAAATTCTTTCATGAGATCACCAATTTTTATTTTGTATAAAATAATACATTTTCACAACATTTTCCAAATAAACCTGTCCTCGTGATCTATCATATTTGGCTAAAAATGGTAAATTACACTAATTATAAACTAACGATAAAGACAAAGTTCTAACAAAAATACCAAAAAATAATCATGATTAAAAACATTGTGTTTTTCTGCGTACGCTGCACTTTATTTTGCCGGCGCGCGTTGCCACCATCCGCATGACAGCGATATATCAGAAAAGTCCTCTGGGCAAACATCGTTCTTTTCTATGTCTTGGCGGAGTCAGGAATGTGACACGGCCCGAGGGCCGACTCTCAGAAGCAAACTGTTATGTTTTGGTTGGAGTTTACGCTCGGTTTCTCAGGTGACGCGGCTTTGTTTGGAGGCTTTTTTACAAAAGTTACAAAAAAGTCTTCTTTTTCCAAATCATTTAAATCCTGAAATGATTCCAGATACTTTTATATATCTATTAGAAATTGATATATATTTCCCCAAGAAATGTTCATTTTGGAATAAATACTTTTAATGTTTGTAGAACGTGATTTTCATTTTGTATTTTTTTTTTAATTAATAGATCTTTTAATAAATCTTCTGAAAACTCCACATCTGTTTTATGCATTTTTGATACTTGACTGGACGCAATGTGTTTGAGCAAAATAACATTAAAAATGCCAAATAAAGTCTTTTCCAAAAACCAAAGGTTTCACGGGACGGTACAAGAGAAGATGCAGAGCCATCGCTCCGGGACTTGTTTTAAGCCGGAGACATTGATTTTAATCTATTCAGCTTCTTTTTTATTAAATGATGATGAATTTAAGAAATATGCAGAAATCATGAAAGCGCATTTCGATTCCGTATGTAAAAGTTCATCGCGAGGGTGTTTATTGCTCACACATTTACTCCTTTTTTTGTGCATTTAGAGATTATTTCATCCGGAATCTAAAAAGTGCCGAAGTTCACACGTAGTTTTCTTCTTTATGTCTGAATTCATCAGATTTTTCAGAATATTAGAGATATGAACAGAAAAAGGATTATTATTTATTATTATTTGGAACCCAGCATTACCTCTCCTAAGATTATCAGACTCGGATAGAACGTGCCGAGAGTCCTGTAGATATTTTTGAAGTCCTGATTTCTTGATTAACTCCCACGGCATCTCCCGCCGTCGTTTTGAATTGTCCTTCCCTTCGCAGCAGTTGGCTGTTTCCCGATGAGTGCAGTTTAGGCAACAAATTCTGTTTGTCAACAGAGTCCAGGCGCAGGTATCCACACGTCGCGAATGCTTGGAAAGTTTGGAGTTAATTGCATGATGTGCGTGATAGATGGAGCTTGGCAGGGTCAGCCGTTTAGGCGTTAGCTGCCCTTTGGACCGGAGAATAACTCCAGCGGAGCTCAGACTTCGTGAATTTAATGCAAACCCTACCAAGAAAAACCTAAATATATTCCCCAACGGGCGACGCAAAAGAAACGCGGTCCCTCCTCCAACCGGGGGCTAAGAACCCAAAACCAGCGACAGAGCAATGAATTTCTTTTTTCCGAGTCTTTTGATGGTGAAACTGTAAATATTCGCCAATACAAAAATGACCTTTTTTTTGGTTCCTTGTAATGTAATTATTACTTCATAGAAGAAAACGTTTGAAAATGTATAAATTGCTTCAAAAAATATTCAAAAAGTAACACAATTGCACAACAAGAAGATATTTCAAATATTTTCAGAGAGAAATGGGTAAAGAGTGGAACATTAATTTCGTTTGATAAATGTTTATTTTAGGTGAATTTAATGGAATTAGAGGAAACAGATTATTTATTGTAATTTGGACGTTGATGACATCGAGCGGAGCGTCTCTCTTGTTGCCCTGGAGGGGTGAGATACAGACAGGGGTAACTTTCAGTTTCTAGACTTCCAGGTGAAGCTCTGCCAGAGGGTCCCGACGCGGCTCGCCTTGGAAAGGGTTATGGGGTCCTCCCCACCGGCCGCGATGATGTCATAGGGCTCTGCGCCATCTGCTGCTCGTTATTTCAGACTAGAAATGGGACGGTTTGGGTTAAAATGCCAGGAAATGCTTTCATGTATTCTCCGCTCGTTGGTGCGGAATGAACGCGTTCGCTCGATCCTCTCCGGACACTTTTAGCTAACGTTTAGTAGATAAGGTACTAAGGTGAAGCTGCCGCCATTGGGTAAGTGGCTCAAGTGTAAATATACAAAGATTTGGGGGCCTACGAGGGACCCAAGAGAATAATAATTTGGCTCTCAGGCTGCGGACTCTGGGGGTGTCCGGTGACCCCTCTTATCCCTCGTCGGTGCAGTCGGTGGCGCCCCCTGTGGGGTTCAGAGAGTTTTTTTTTAAATACAAGAAATGATGTAATGCCCCTATAACATGCCTTTTTTGGCCCATTTGTTCCCAGAACTCTGGGCCCCGTTCATCCGGCTGCTGGATTTGGCTTTAGGAGAGAACGTCAAAATCGCAAAACAGGTTGAAACAGGCAAAAAACTAGATAACATTTACTGACTTTTACCAAAATATTCCGGAGCACAGAGGTATTTGGAGCGCCAAATGGCTGCACATTTTGATGCCTTTTGGCAATTTTTGTTAATTTTCTTTAACTCTTTTTGGAGCTGGCGGTATCATCTAAACTAATTGCGGTTATTATTTGGATCTAGTACCCGTAGGTGTTTGCACGCATGGTAATCTGCCAAAATACTGAAACCCAAGCACCTTGACAGCCCAGTTTGGGGAGACAATAGAGCCAAAAAAAAGCAAGTTTTACAGCTCGGTCATTTTAGTCTAAAACAGTAAGTAAGAAAAACAAAATGGGCCGTTTATCCATTGACATGTTAATGAGCCGAAGCTTTGAGGTCCCCCATCATTTACATGCCAATATCCAAGGGCTCTTTTATGGGATTAATCTGTTGATACTCGTCTAAACTAAAATGACTTGTGAAAACAAAGTAAAAAGCATTGTCTGCTCACAAAGCCGGACCCCGGACCGTGACATTGCTCAGGAGAGGACAACCCAGGTGAGCTGACCCCGGAGATAATTGAACACCAACTCCGGCTTATTTCTGAGTGATCATTAAAGTATTTTATTCAGGAATCCGATAGAGATGTGGCCCATCGACGCCAGGCGTGTTATTACTGCGATGAGTTTAATGCCATGAGGACGATCTCTTTGGCTCTTTTTAAAGCTGGAAACCCCATCGGTTCTGCCGCATCTCACCGTTTACTTTCTAGTTCCTGCGACCCAATCCGATGCCCCAAAGTGGCGGCCGACCCTCTGCACTAAGATTTCCAGTAACGTTATTTATTTCTAAATCAAAGCTTATTCTGCAAAGTTCATAAATAAAACGTACTATTTTTGTCATTTCCACGCCAATTCTTAGAATATGTTTGCAGATAGACAGAAAACCCCTTATTTAGGCAAATTTCATACGAAATCTTTCCCGGGATACGATACTCCGTCTCGTTGCCATCACTTGCACCTCTCGTGGCCGAACATTTTTATCTCGTCTCCCGACCCCAAACTATCTCTCCGTCGGAATTATGAAGAGATCGTCCTCATGGCAGTAATAACACGCCTGGCGTTGATGGGCTTCTTCCTCCGGCAGCCAATGAGATTACTTTTTGTTGACTCGTCTCTACGCATCACTTTGCGGCGTCTCGCTCATCCGTTTTTTCCATTTCGTGTTGGTTTGGAGATTATTAGAGGATTTTAAGACCCGAACGTGAAGCTGCGCGGAGAGATATTTTTGTATCGCTGCCTAAACACGTTTATGACTCGAAAATCATCAGTGATTTATTGCGGCATTTTAAGGGGATTGAAGATCTCTGAAACTTTTGATATGTGAGCTCGGGGAGCCGGCGTACCGCGGCTTGTGGATATTCTGGGGTTAATCTCCTAAATTGCAGAGGTCAGGAGGAAGGATCAGAGGTCGGCAGGACAAACCTTTGCCCGAGGCACGGTTCCAGACTAGGACTCCATTACGCCTTATCACATGTATTCTGTCTTAACAGGTGTTGCCTCCTTATCAGCGGCACTGAGCGGGCAGCTCCGGTTACCAGGGTCCCGGATGAACTGATGGGTCTGCAGGTAACGTTCTTGACATCGAGTGGAAACGGCAAGACACGAGGACCGGGTACAAGCAACCCGCTGAGACGCATCGGGTACTGCCGGGCATCGAACGCCATCTTTATCTCAACTTCCAAGCGCAAGAATGGCTTCCGCTCTGATGGGTTAGTTGGTTTCTCCCGGGTGGCTGGAGCTGGCAGCTTTGAAATTGTTGAGATTTTGGGGAGAATCATTAAATTTGGGGGTAATACATGTGGCTCCATGTGGGCCCCGCAGTCCCCGCTCCTCATGTGTCCCATTTGAAACCCTCTCATCATGATGGTTGCAGGACTTGGTGTCTGAGGGGATGTTGGGGGGACATTTCTGGGTTTATCTCACTACCCAGAATCCACTGCGTATGGCGTATAATGCAATCCTTACATTGCTGGAGATTAACCCCTCCACGTCCGGTCTGAGAGAGGCCGGTATCGTGACCGTCACGTAGAAGCCCCCCAAAATACTCCCTCCAATTTGGCTCCATACAATACATTGCAGTTCGTAGATCACACAAGATGGGCTGAAACCCTTTTTGGGAACCGTAAATCTTGAACGCGTTGTTAGCGGTAATTAATTTATCGCTAATCCATGTGCTTCAGGTGCTTGCAGAAAGGGTCTGGTCATTCGGCTGCTGAGGACTACAACTCCCAGGATGCTCAGCTAGGCTAAATTGTATAAAACAATATTTTTGCCTCCATACTTTAAAAGGTTAAAATCATCCAGATGGGAGGACATTACTTCCTTCTTCACTGCCAGAGACAAACGTTATGGAAAGAATTGAAAGAAAATAAGTATTTCTGGCCTGAAATCCGGGATAGCTCTGAGGTATCGTTATGGAAAACACTTTGAGCTGATGTTCTAAAAATGGAATCCAGTCCAACGTATTGGGACTCGGCTGAAGGGTTCCTGGTGTTTTTGGAGTTGCCTTCATCTTGGCCAAGTACCCTAGACCTCAGTACACGGCAAACCCAAGGCTACCAGGTGCTGGTTCAGGGATTTGAGTTCAGGGGCCCCATCACAGTGTTGGACGGAAAGGCCCGTCTGGTAGCTCTTAGGCTTCAGGACTTTGAGGTTAACTGTGTGGATTTTGGGTTTTTGAGGGTAAGTTAATGGGTGAGAAGCCCCGAAACAAACCACAAAACCCAATTCCTGGATCCACGAAACCGCCACATTTATCCCAGTTATGATTCTCCGTGAAAGGGTTTTTGGGTTGGTGGATAGACACGGCGTGGGCTCTATAGGTGACAGGTACGGCAACACCGCAGGACAGCGGAAAGTTTAAAGGGCTTTATTTGGGACAATGAAGCTGAGGGTCTAATGACCTAAACGTGTCATTCATAAGGAGAGAGACCCCTGCCGAGCGTCTGTCTCCACCGAACCTGAATCCAGTGTGTGTTATATATGCAGGCGACACAATGCATGAGTTATATACAGATAACACAAAGAGTGTGTGTACTATACGCAGGGAACACAAAGAGCGCTGCCCGGCGATACAACCTTTCTCCAGAGATAATAAAGCTTTGTAACACCAATCCTTCTCAAGGGGGAAGGATTTCTTTTTGCGCCTCCTCTTCCGAGCATTTTGGTGACACAGGAAGTGATGTGTGCAAAAAAATTGTTTTCCCCAAATTGCTGAAAATCCCAGTTTTTGCTTATTTCTTTGGGGGCTGTGGGACCGTGGGTCACACGTACACCAGAGTTTAGGAAAATGCCACTTTACAGGTAAATATTTCACTGCTAGCACCATCAGAATGCAGAAACCTCTTTTACATCCTTTGATGGCCAGAGGGCCACTGGATGAAAGAGGATTATCAGTAAAGCCTCTTTAGTCTCTTTTTTACTTGGCAGTATTCAGAGAGAGCAGAGATGTCCTCTTTGAATTAACACCTAGATCCACTTCTGTTTCTCCGTGCCCCGGCTCGGACAATGTCCCGCTGACACCTCGAAGTAACAAAACCAGCTTGTAAAACTACCCCAGCCTGTCCGTCAGCTGGAGAACATACCCCGGGGGTCAAACCTATTTGACGTCATTAACGAAATATGGCATGATACCTCAGTTGCTGGGGAGGGGTGCGATAAATCGCTGAGCAATTAATTTTACCCCCTCGGAAACGCAAATATCAGACGATTAAAAGACACACCGTGCATTATATACCCCACGTGTTACGCAGAAGTATATCGGGGTGTATGTTGGCACCGCGGCGTGTCGGTCACAGCAGATGATCTGTTGGGAAATTTCGCCCGCCAACGTTTTAGTAAATTTCTCCCTCCTTGAGAATTGTTCAAATTCTTTCTTCGTCGCTCTCCTCTTTTCTCAGTATTGTCTTTTCTCGGTATTATTCTTCAATATATTTTCTACGTTCTGCAAATATCTGTTTACAAAAGAGTTTTGTTTCAAAGCCAAAGCCGCATCAATAGATCATTATTTTTTGGGGGGGGATAAAACCTGATTTCTGACTGAATTATGGTGGTTCGCTTAATTTCTTTCTCAGGGTCTAGAAATGGCCGGTATTCTTCAGCAAAGTTTACAGAAAACAAAGGAAAGAACTTCAAAGCATGTTATATATATATATTTCGGCCGGGCTACATGTTGATTGTATCCATACTGAGATGATCTACGTCGGTTCCTCTTTGAGATCAGAATGGACTTGTTATTTGGGGGGGGGTTCTCGTTCACAATCAGCTGTCAACCCGTTTAACGTTTACAGGACCCAACTTTTGGCCGAGAGCCTGGAGAAACCCATGGGAAGCCGTAGAGGGGTCACTCGCTTGGGTGACAAACTCGTTAGCATTATATCTCACATGGTTTTGTGTGATTGTGCACTATTTCTAATACTGCCCAAGGAGGTAAGAGATGGAGGAACCTCAGAGGCACCAGGCAGGGAATGACCGATTAATGTCAGGGGCGACGGAGGGAAGCTCTCCAAGGCCGATCAGTTTCAGTCTTTCCCAGAGAACCAGAATCTCCTGCTTTTAACTCCAAACCAAGACGACGACCTGTAGCTGGTACTAGGAGCCTCCTGAGAGGTAACATTGTGTCATTGAGTCACGCTGGTGAATGTCCTCAGAGACTCGGGACACCGTCCAGAGCGCCCAAGCACGTTTTCTGGCTCTTAAGTGAAACAAAATGTAATAATCCAGCAGAAAGAGCCGGCCGCATAATGAGAGTAAATTTGAGTGCGAGCCCTGACACGAGCGCATGAATATATAATGAGTCCTCTCCATGTCTGCTTGACACATTTTGTTGGGAAACATGTTTGTTTGGATCATCACGGAGTCTCTTTGAAAACACCCAATGCCGACCGAGATGCTGCGACTGATTATGGAGGAAGGGAACAGGATTAAAGGGGAATCCAAGGTTTCTTTTTAACTTTGTCAAATAATCACACTGCAGGGTACGCTGCGGGGTAGAAGTTTAGAAGGTGCCCAGGAGGTGCAGTAAAACCAGAGCAAAATACCCTACTAGCAATTGCTTTGTAGCGAATGGCGTGACTCGCAGCGGGATGAAGAGGACTAGCTGATGTCGGGCAGGTGATACGCTGACGAGTAGAGGCTGGAAAGAGCCTTCAAAAATTGAATCCCAAATGGAGAAGCGATGGATTGGACTCCATAACCTACACAATCAAGAAGGAGGCTGCCCAGCTTGTTAAGAAATTAGAATTGAATCAGCGTTTAGTGGGGGCCCATTAGCTGTAGGGATCTCATAGATCTCTATGAATGATTTATTGATATGGGATCCATGGATGGTCCTGCATGGGACGTCCCGCATGCCCGCTACTATAACGTAGCTGAGCGGTCCATGGCACAGACTCAATACCTGCAGGTTTCTGTGGCCCGTAAGTCCGACCCTCGTTATATTATTCACATACCCTGTTCCCTGTTCTGGGCGGTGAGGTATAACCCGGTAACCTGCATTTTATGCTGTATTTATTGGGTTATGGTGTTTATTTACCGCGCAGGACACCCGGGGTGGCACAGTGTTTTTTTGGGATACAGGCACCATCACATCATCCCCATCTGTGCTTGTGTCCCGAATACTGTGTTTTATCATTTAATAAGCGTTTTTAAAGCAAAAAATACATTCCAACTGCATCCATGAAATCTCCCCCAATACATCCAAGCCCCGGCACAGGTCGCTGCCGCGTGGTGACCGTATCATGGCGGCCATAGTCTGTGTGGGGTGTTCACCCTGATGCCCCGATACGCAGCCCTGGAATGCTTTATTGCACCTCCGCGGATCCCTCTAATGAATTCAGCTGAATGAGGCTCCTGTTTAAACTCAGCAGGACACAAAGAAGGGTCCCCAATGATGCAGAGAATCACAGGGGTTAAATGAGATTATCTCATTGACATTAACGGATGATGAGTGGGTAAATACAGGAGCCGCCTTGTGAATCCCCCATGGGGGGTCCGACATGGGTCCTACACAGCAGATTATTTACTTAACATTTGCAAATGAAGGCCTCCGAGGGCTAATGACGCTCAGGTTTACTTTAGCCCAGTACCTGGGAATTTCAGGAGCAATAAAGACATTCACACACTCTTCAAAATGTAAATGAAAGCCAAGGTAGAGCGTCCCTCCCTTCATCAGCCCCCTGAAGGGGTTTACACGTCACGCCGAGATAATGTGCGTTTGGAGCTCCGCTCATAAAGAGTGTAGAGGGATTTATCGATTAACACCTTCGGGGCGCTTTGTTGCTTTTATTCTTTTTAACGGGTGGTAGATGTTCTACCATGAGGAACGTGAAATATATATTAGTGTATCAGGTACCGGAGAACCCTCTGGGTGCACCCCCCCCGGACCAATCCCCCCAGTCTCTGTCCAGGGGTACTTATACTGGGTGGTATAATATAATAAATAATACAGAGGAATTATCCCGAGGAGGAGATGGGTCAGTAATTACATTATTACCAACATCAAATTCGTTTTGCCTCTTTGCCCCAGACTGCTGGTGGAGGGGTAATTTAGAAAAGTGACCTTAAAAGAACCAGAAAATGCAACTTAATCCAACAAGAAAATGGTTGTCGTGAAGGAAAGCTCCCCGGGGGCCCGGATTTCGGGGTCTCCCATTTTTGCGCAGGCTGGGGTTCCCCACTTGCCTTATTATCCCCAGGGTGCTCAGTTAACAGGCGTTATGGAGCCAGCTGATGTTTGCGGACAGTTTCCAGGGAGCCCTTCATCTGCCAAACCCTCTGCCCCCAATCTGCCCATTCCAGGGGGATCTTTGGGTAAAAAAAAAGTGTATTTGACTAGGTTTACAAAATCCTGAAATTCTATATAAAACATGTAATATATACACATATATGTAAAGAAACTGATTTGTTGAAGTTTTCATGGTAATTGCTGCATAAGAAGCTCATTAGAGTCTCCACCATCTGACCTGCAGCTTCTGGGTGGCAGTTTAGGGACAGTTCTGGCAGGTTGGGGTAGGTGTGGGGTAGTATTACACAGAATAGGGCAGGGGCAGTTAGCAGTAAGAGGGGTCTGGGTATAGGGGCAGGTGTGGGGTATTATTACACAGAATAGGGCAGATGGCAGGGGCAGTTAGCAGTAAGAGGGGTCTGGGTATATGGGCAGGTGTGGGGTATTATTACACAGAATAGGGCAGATGACAGGGGCAGTTAGCAGTGACAGGGGTCTCAGTATAGGGGGAGGTGTGGGGTATTATTACACAGAATAGCTCAGATGACAGGGGCAGTTAGCAGTGAGAGGGGTCTGGGTATAGGGGGAGGTGTGGGCAGGGGCTGGAAATGCCGTCCCAGGTGAGTGATTCAGTGCGCATGCGCAGAGCCCCGGGCAGGTAGTCTGTGTGATACAGGTAACACTAACAGCCCCAGCCGCTAATACCCCGCACCCGGCTCCCATCCGTGCCGGTAATACCCCGCACCCGGCTCCCATCCGTGCCGGTAATACCTCGCACCCGGCTCCCATCCGTGCCGGTAATACCCCGCACCCGGCTCCCATCCGTGCCGGTAATACCCCGCACCCGACTCCCATCCGTGTCGGTAATACCCCGCACCCGACTCCCATCCGTGCCGGTAATACCCCGCACCCGACTCCCATCCGTGCCGGTAATACCCCGCACCCGACTCCCATGGCTCTACTGGGGAGACCAGACTGGCAGGTGAGTGATCTCCACAGGCTTTCGGGGCATTTCTTGTTTTTATGGGGCTTTTCTGCAGCACAGGTAAAGGTGGCAGTTTGGGGTAATTTGTGCAGTGTGTGGGGGGCACCAGACCTGACTCACCCCAGGGGTCATTTTTTTAATATTAAACTGAGAAAGCGTTCCGTAAATAATCCGTATCTGCCCCTACAAATCATTCATATGATCCCCGGGGGTCGCTGTATCTGCGAATTAAATTACCCCTAAAATGTTCATTAAGGGTCTGCAGATAACTCATTCCCAGCGGGTCCCCAAAAATAGAATTTTACGGAGTAACTTATAAACTAAATAAACGGGAAAAACTTCTGTCCCGAAATAATAAAAAAAAAACTATAAACTGCCTAATAAAATAACCCAATAAATCCCAGTCCGATAGGGGGTCGCCTACTGCCCCCGGCGCTATGTAAGAACCCGCTGCGGAATATGTTATATATATGTGTATATATATAATTAATAAACTCGCCCAGTTATCGCCGGCGCTCTCTCTCTTTGTAACTCAGGAGGAGGTAAATGTTATTTTTATGTATTTATTTATTTTAAATCCCCTAATCTCTGTAACTGTCAGAACAAATATCCAAAGGGGAATATCGGGAACGACTCCGCAGGTCGGATATTCACTAAGACTCAGGCGAGATCAGAAAACACATTTTACTGAAAATCAAATTACCAAACTAAGATCCCTTTAACTGCCTGAATTCCGGCGGAATGGAGAAAATACTGGTTGTGATTTCTGCTTTCTTTATATGTACATTTAATATCAAAAATAGCAAATTTACCCCAACGTGTGCAAAAACATTTTTTTTATCACAACCAGTAAATTAAAAATGTTTTTATAAAATTCGCAAATAAATGCAACTTCTCATAAACCGAATTCTATCTAAATATGATAAATATTATAAAATGAATGAATATATATATATATATATATATATATATATATTATAAATTATATAGGAAATAATAGAAATGAATGAAACTCTCTAATATTCGACTCTTAATATTGGCTGGAATCAGAGGTGTTGTTTATAAATTGTGATTTTCCATATTATTTGCAGAAAGAAGCTTTTTTTCAGCTTCATTATGTAAAATAGAAATTTTAATTCTAACCGTCCTGAGATTTTCGTGTGAACAGAAATTATAAAATGTTTTAAAATCAATCAATCAATCTTGTCGGTGAAAATATTGCAATAAATTGACTTTAAATCCGACCCCGCCGGGATCAGGCATCTCACGGGTTACAATTATTTGCCTTTTGGGAATAAACTGTTTTGTGAAACTCCAAAAATGTCACTAAAATTTTTTTTCAAAGTATGATCCGGATCCTTACGCTCTTTGGTGGTAATTGATTTGCCCCCAAACCCCATAAATTGCCATTCATCTGCCCCAGATAAACTGCACCAAAGCCTCACATTTTCTGCAACTTTCGTGAAAATAAAAATGATTAGTTTTGTTTTATTTTTTTTTTCTGGTCTACTTAAAAAAAAAACAAACAAAAAAAACAAAAAAAAGAAATCTTTAACCCCTTTGTTACTCGGTCTGTAATGGTTTACTCTTGTGGTTTTTGGGGCTCGTGTAAGTGGATTAGAATCCGGGTCACATTACTATATAAATAATGATAGTATTATTATTTTATTAATGCCCCATGTGGGGCAATACTGACAGTATGACTGGCACAGGATACGTTTGTTTGCCAATTTAGTTCATTTAAAGAGATAGAATTCCCAAAGATTTAATTTCTTTAGTCAGGGGTATTTACTGCCCGGAGTAATCTGCCCCACGCGGCATTTCAATGTGGGCAGCTGGGGATTTGGGGGTTAACGCAGGTTTAGGGACAAGTATAAATGTATTCCAACTCTTATCATCCTCAGCCCTGCGAGAAGGTGTTCCAGTGAAGCATTAGCTGGAACCGGGATTAAGAGCTCCCGGGTTACAAAATCCTGCCATTTTACTGGAATAAATAAATATTTTAGGAAAAAGCTGACCCCCCAGAACCTCTAGGACCAAATTGAGGGACATTAACCCGATGAAAGCCCGGACCCAGATGCAGGTTTATACGCCCCCCCCCCATTTTTTAATAATATTGCATTCAACATTCAGTTTACCCCACCCACTAACATTAGGGTATTTTTACTGGAATTGCCCACCTGTGGTACCCTCGGGTATATTGCTCTGGAGGGGGGCTCTGCCAGCATTTTCCGTATTTATATTTTTTCCAATTAACAGGAGTAATTGGTGCTGGATCCAAAGGATTATGAGTTTCAGAGATTACCCCACTGAGGGGTATTTAACTATTTCCACCCAGGGATAAACCTGTTTTCCAGAGTCGCCCCGGCTTCTGTCCCCCAGTCCTAGCAGGAAAATCCTCTCCTGCTGTTTATTATTTATTTATAATGATATTACTAGTGTTACTAGTATTATTAAGAGTTAATAATTGTTATATTATTTTTATTTATTTATAATATTAGTGATTAATATTGTTAATTATTTTTATTTATGATATTATTAGTGTTACTAGTAGTATTATTATATATTGTTGTTATCGTTATTATGAGACACAATAGAAGATGATGAAATTATTATATAATCCATTGAACACCAATCTGGGCTATAACATAATTATTTATGTACAAATTATCATTATTTCTTCTTATTTAAACGAAGATCCTTATAATACAAATCTTTATACTTATACCATACACACGCACACGCACATATACACACACATATAAATAAATATATATATACACACACTTTGTGGGAAGCAGATTGTCTGATATTTAACCCCGTATTCATATTCCGTATTCATATTCCTATGTATTGTATACAGACACAATATGGGCTGAGTATGAGCAGCTTGAGCCATAAAGTGCAATTGGATTTTTTGTAGAATTCCCTGCTGGCTGTGAAGCTCTCCCATGCTTGCACACAGGTGTGTGATGCGGAGGGGGCATCACTAGGGCAGGTGTTTTAAGCCCCACTTTCTCACCGCCTGTTGCCCCTCCATCCCACATTCACGGGGAAAGGGGCAGCCTGCCCCCCACTGCAAGAATACTCGGCGGGCGGGGCTTGTGGCTCCAGCATGCCTTGATTGGCTGAGCCAGCCCCCCTTTATAATTACAGGCACAGCATGAGCGCCGTCCCCGGGGAGGGGTTAGAGTCCTTGCCCATTAAGGCTGCCTTGGAAAGGAGTCCCGAGCAGTCAGCAGTGAGCTCTGAGCAGTCAGCAGTCAGCAGTCCCAGTACTGAGCAGTCACAGCCAGTCACTAGTGAGCAGTCAGTCCTCAGCCTCCATGCCTGGCTGCAGCTGGGAGCTCTGAATCTGGATTTATCTCTCCCTGGACTCTGTGTCACATTAATTATTGCCCCTGGATTCTGGATACACCATGCTCTGGAAACTAGCAGATAATGTCAAGTATGAAGAGGAGTGTGAGGTGAGAGGCTGGGCTTCAGCAACCGATAGCTGCTAATTATCAATTACCGGGGCAGTTCCTTAGGTTATTATATGCGTATTCATATACATCGCACACATATCTCTATACACACATTCTATGTATCTCTGTAGGTGTTAAATTCATGTTGTTCTAATGTAATGTGTTCTGTCGCCATTTCATTTTAAGTTCCCTGTATTTGCAGTGAGCTGCAGGCTGCTGATATTTTGGGTCAGATTATATGTTTGTGTGATTTTGATCTGAAATGCTGAGTAAATTGTGTTTGAATTCCATCTTTTCCTAGCGCTGGCTGTAATTACAGGTCCTGCCACTAGCGGGCGCTACAGACAGGGACATTCCCGGGGCCACTTATTTAATTATGGTTATTTGCTTAAAAGAGTTCTTTAAATCCTAATAAGGGTTAAAAAAAAATCATGAAAGAATTCAGGTTAATTGGGAAATATAGAGGCCATCCCAAAAACAAAATAAAAAATTCACTTTCCTGCAAACCTGAATTCCATGCTTTCATATTGAAGGATCACGTTTTGGTGAAACGTGCTTTAAATATTTAATTATAACAAATTACTAATTCTTATTAGTCCAAAAGTTCAGACCCTCCTAAAAACACAGCAGGTAATGCAGCGACGGGACGTAACATTTACAATTCACTGACTTTATGGACTGTTGGCTTCTAGCACCTGATTCTTTCCCTGGGCTCATATCTTAATTTTTTTTTTAAGAAAATATATATTTTTATATATTTTTTGTTGCTTTCTCGCTGATGAGAGAATTCATTCTTCTGTATTTTTCAGCCTTTTCCTCCGTTTTTGTGAATCGGTCATGGTCTGTGTGGCTACTTGCCATGGCTCCTGTGAATTAGTCTCGGTGATTTGGAATCAATAGGTTGCATTTATTGGGGTGGGCTTTCCGCAGCGGACCCCGCAGCGAGCTTTTATTCCTCTCATTAGCTTGTCCTGTTATTTTAATAACCGTAAAGCTGAGATTAGCTCAGATTAACAACACGGGCTGTAGTTTTGGGCGTGTGAAACCCGGAATAAAAGCGAGCGTGGAATAAATATAATTACACAGAATGAAGCCGTGTTCTTACCATGTCACGCGTTTGTGGCGTTTTGAAGGGAAATCAGTAATATGCTGCTGCTAACTAAAAGGGTTTATATAATTTAAATTCTGGACGCCCTCTTATTTAAAGAATTTTCCTTGCTACACTTTTATAACTTTTTTTTTCTTTATTTTAAATAACTTGTAAATTTTGCAGCGTCACATGGAAATGTTAACGGATCATGTGCTTCTCAGTTCAGCGCGGCTATTAAGTTGTAGAGCGTGGCTCATGTTTTCTCCTTTTATAGTTTAACTCTCTGCATCCCTTGGGTTTATAACCAAGCAGGCTTTATAGAGTGTAAGCTCTTTAGATCAGAAGTGTTGCATTTCTTACACACTTTAAATCATTTTAATTTTTTCTCCGTAGGACCGTCACGACGGGAGCAGCAACGGTAACCCAAGGTTACCCCATCTGTCGGCCGTCAGCCAGCATCTGTACAACCCTGCTCCCCCTCTGTCACACTCCGGAGCTTCAGATTTCCAGCCCCCCTACTTCCCTCCTCCATACCAACCTCTGCCCTACACACAGTCTGCAGACCCGTACGCCCACATTGGAGACCCCTTCTCGCTGAACCCTGTCCATCCCTCGCACCCTCCAACATCCAGCCAACAGGGATGGCCAAACAGGCAAAGCCAAGACCACACTGGGATTTCACACCACTCCAGGTCTGGCCTCATGCACCATATTCCTTCCTTGGATGCTGGGAATTCAAGGTTAGGCAGAGACTCGTACAGGAGACCGGACCTTCTCCTCCACCATGGACCTGCTCATGGGATGGACTCCTCAAACCTAGCAGACAACCTGGGTCTTGCAGACATTAGCCAACAAATGGAAGATGTTGAGGTAACGTCCTCTGCTAAAAAAAAAAAACAAAAACCTACATGCTCGGGGAAAAGGGGGATCTTCCAGAAATGTAGTGCCCCCTCATCCAGCGAGTGCGGGCTGGAGTTTGAGTTAAGGGGCTGTTCCAATACCTGGAGTTTTTAGTTGTAAGGTCTGGTATGATTTCTCTTTTCACGCAAACAATATTAAGGGCCAAATGTTCAGGACCCCAAGCTCTTTGGTTTATGTCCCGAATCTGAGAAGTAACGTGTTCGCTGAGGCTGGCTGTGAGTGATGAGCCTTGACTGCATTAGCTAGAATAGTTTAAACAGATTCTTGGTCTGTATTTAGCAAACTCTGACGCCGTGAAGTTTTTTTTTTTTTGTTTGTATAAAATAATACGAAAATAAATGTCTCGGGTTGAAGAGATTTAATGTCGGCAACAAAAAACAAAAACCTTATAGTTTATTGAATAATTACATTTTTACTTCTGGTAAAAGGGGGGCGAGCGATTTATCGCAACACTTAATTTCTTCTCATTCAAACTTGATATAATCTGGCTAATTGGTCGACTTCCACGCTGAATTGGAATTAATTTGTTTGCGATAAGATGTCATTTTTTAAAAATGTTTTCAAAACTTTTTTTGTTGTTGTTGTTTTTTAAAAAAAGGTAAAATTTTTATTTTCCTCCCACAGAGTCTGGAAGATCAAAATTTAATAATGCACGACCAGACAGTTATTAAAAAAGGTTAGTAGTTTTTTGTTTTAAAGTCTTTGCTTATTGCTGCTTGTTTAGTGATATTTTTTGTTACGTGACCTTGTTGCGAAAAAATTATATATTTCTCTTCAAAACATGAAACTTAAATATTTTGTGAGCGTGTTTTAAAATGTTGCTATAAGAGAGTTTAAAAAAGCTGAGGTTAGTCAGAGATTTCTCCCCTTTTTTTGGGGGGGGGGGATCAAAAGCACAATAAGCCTTAGAATAATACATTTCATCTTAAAAAATCTTTAACCCTTGATGTTTGAGTAGAAGCAGATCCGGTTTTCTATAAACTAAACTGATTACATGATTGTGTAATGCCAAAAATATTTAGATTTTTTTTTTCTTTTATGGGAAGAAGAGTTTTAGAATTTTATCCGCAGAGAATCACAAAGTTTTTTTTTTTGCTTTGCGTTTTTAATTTTATGTTTTGACCGTTTAAATAATTGGAATACCATTTTAGAAATGAGTTTGTCATCAAATATTTTACAAATGCAATTTGTTTTTCAAAATGTTTCTTGTGTAAGTCGTTGAGAAAATGATTACTGAATGATTTGTATGAAAGCGACCCGGCCCGAGGGTGTCCGCTGGAGGCTCCGTACCGGCACTCGCCGTGACTCCCTCCCGATATTACTTATCGATGCTAAACATCTATTAGATTTCACTCTTGGGAATCTGAGAATCTCCTGGCTCTGTTTGAGGTCGAACGCATTTCACACGCAGCTGATTTAATCCTTTTTGGTTTCCATTCACCGCTTTAATGAGCGGAGCTTAGAGATCCCCCCCCCATCCAGTCTTCTGATCTAGAATCGGGTCTCTGCCCGTTAATCTAGTTTGTGCTACGTTGGTGCATACGTGCTGGCAGTGTGCGGAATGCGCTATCGAAGCATTGGAGTGTTTATATAGTGTGTGTGTGTGTGTATCTATGTGTGTGATATATATACTCACACAGTATATAAATGCTGTATCTATTATGTGTGTGTGATATACGATATATATATATATATATATATATATATATATATATATATATATATATATATATATATATATATATATATATATATATATATATATATATATATACATGCAGTATAAAAATCTTTATCTATTATATGTGTGTGATATACGGTATATGTATGTATGTATATGTGTGTATAAATATACATGCTGTATCTATTATGTGTGTGTATGAGGGTCCGGGGGCGAGATACCGAGTAACCTTTTGGCTATGGAATAATCTATCCATGATGCTTGTGACAGCTCAGGACCTGTTTAAACGACTTATGAATCCAGATGTAAAGTTTCTACAGTTCAATCATTCTGGGGTGGCAGGCACCCACTCGCTTGGTGTTATTAGGGTTAGCTGGGGTACCCCATAATCTGCTGTACTGTACAGTAAACATCCCAAAAACATGACGCGTTCCGATGATCTGAGAAGCAGCTGACTCAGTGACCGGTCGCTGGGACACGCAGTGATGGTGGTAACGGAGGAACAAGGACCACAGATGGGTCTGTGGATGTTTCATCTCATGAACCGAGTTGAAAATACTGAATTTTTGGACATGTCCCTCCTTGGGCATGTATTTTTTTTTCTAGCCTTGGATGTGCTTTATATGTATGCTTTCTGTCACACAGGTCCAATTTCCATTGGCAAAAACAACCTGAACATGCCTTATCAGAAGGACGGTCTTCTGGGAATGGTCATCAACCCAAATGAAGTCTTCTGCTCGGTGCCAGGCAGACTCTCGCTCCTGAGCTCCACCTCAAAGTACAAAGTTACAGTAGCGGAAGTTCAGCGCAGACTCTCCCCCCCTGAATGTCTAAACGCTTCCTTGCTTGGAGGAGTTCTCAGGAGGTAAGGTTTCTGGGGTTCAGGCAAAATTATTTGAAGTTGAGCAAACTCTGTGTTCAGCTTGGATCTAACTTTGTGAGAAATAGCTTTTTTTTGCTACATGGGTTCATATTTGCACCGAAGCCAAAGTTGTCATCCTAAAATGTTACCATTAATTAGTAAGACGGAGACTGGCAGATTTTTCTGGTTGTCTGCTTTTTGGGGGGTTAGGAATGGTGGAATAATGCCAACAAAACTAAATCACAAAACGTCAGTTTTACTTCTGCCTTCCAATTTATTATTATAGAGGTTCCTGGTTAAATTACTTAAAGGTGCTTGTGAGAAATATTGGCAGGAACATTGTTGATGATTTCTCTTAAGTGAACAAATGACCTGAATTTTATTGTTAAGGCAGAAACATGCTGGTGATATTGTGTGCGTCAAAACAATGGAACTCTTTATTTTCAAGAATTTTGGCTTCGCCGCAGTGATGCAAACACCCACTCCCCTACCGGTCCCACCACGCTTTTTACATTGGCGATAATTGTATTCAAATGTTTAGAGAGTCTGTCCTCAGATGTCATTCGTCTTCAAAGAAATTACTGCAGGGGGTCCATAGAGCCATAGATCTGCTTGTAGTCACTATGTGATGACATCGGACCCCTCTGATGTCAGGACTCCATCAGAGAAATGCTAACTACAAGAAATTTCTTGGAAATGAGATGCACCCTTTCCTTAGGCACACTTGTTTAGTTTGGTGTATCCATGTCTGCTTGACCTGTTTTAAAGACAAAGAGGATCCTGCAGTAGGGTCTTTATGGAGAGAGAGAGCTCCTGTTTCTTTAAGACAGGGTGAGGGTACCATCCATAGGATCCCCATTCATAGAACAAGGGTTGTTCTTACCTTTGAGCTGTGACTTCCCAAAATGGGTTCTAAAAACCTTTCCAAAATAACGCCAGTGACCCTCTAATCGAGGCTATAAAGTAATAAAGTATGGGGTCTGGCAGCGTCTCTTTCTTAGCAGCAAGGTGTGTAAGTGGTGGCGTGAAGGCTACTGATAAAATGTCTGAGTAAGTTGTAATGTTGGCGATTATATAACAAAGTTCCGTTTTCCCATGTTTTGTGATAGAGCAAAATCGAAGAATGGAGGCAGGTCATTACGTGAGAAGCTTGAGAAAATTGGTCTGAACCTCCCGGCCGGAAGACGGAAAGCTGCCAACGTCACTCTTCTTACATCGTTAGTTGAAGGTTGGTTTCTTGGCTCGTGTTTTGTGTTAAGTGGTGTCAGTCATAATGTAACCTCGAGGGCCACAAACGTGTTGGATTTACCGTGTGATACAGAGCAGATCTCGTGTCTTGATGATTCTATCGGTTTCCTTGAAATGTTTTAAAACTCCAAATTCTAGTCCTCTCCACCTGTTTCAGTCTGAAACAAACCTTAAATTCTGGCTTTGTTGATCTATACCCAGTGCTGTCATCCCATGCAGCATATTGGGGCAGGTGATCCAGGATCAGAAAAGATAAGATCACCCCCTACAATTTACCTCTTTTTAATACCGTGCACGTAATATCGTCTAAGAATTGGTGGAGTTGGGCGTATGATCTTTTGATCAAGTTTCAAAACCGTTCTCATCCGACTCCCTTTTCCAATAAACGCTCCGTGTTGAATGATGCGCCAAATGAGAGATTTGAGTTGAATATTCAGTATAAACATTTGGTAAATTCCTTCCAAGCTGTTAAAACCGACTCCGAAGGCTGTTGAAAGATTGCTCACGAAATCAACAAAAGTTCCCAGCTCTGAAATCTGCTTACAGTTGTCACCCAGAAGTCTTTGCTTCCCTGGCAATTTTATTTAATCCCCTTTAAGTTTTAACTTTTTCTTCTGGTAAAACAAATATTATAACTTTTATTTTTTTCTCCTTACTCCTAGGTGAAGCTGTCCATCTCGCTCGTGACTTTGGTTATATTTGCGAAACAGAATTCCCCTCCAAAGCGGTGGCAGAGTACTTAAGTCGGCCGCACATGGAACGCAACGAAATGGCAAATCGTAAAAACATGCTTCTCGCTGCCAAGTAAGTTGTCTTGAATGCTAAAAATTAAAATTCTTGGCTCTGTTGCATTTTTTTTGTTCCTTTTCTTTTTGGTTTTCTGATATTCAGCAGTATGGAAATGTCAAATGTATGTTAATGTGAAGCCCTTTAGTGCTTGTGTGCTTGGCGTAAAGCCATGTGGGGGTATGATGTCAGCTGTCTGTATATTACAGGAATTTGGATAGTTGTGTAACACTCGTGTGATGTCCGTCTGTATTGCGTGGGATTTCCCTAATTAAAACTCCAAAGAACGTATTTAAGTTGCCTTATGGGGAGAGGGCAGGATGTGTCTGAGTCTTGGTGACCTTCTAGTTCTGCAATGTGTTTGGTCAGGAGAGGACACTTTGTGACTGAAGGCATTAGCTTGAGGTTTTGTGTGGCAAATTATGAGCCTCTAAAAAAAGAAAACACATTTGAAGGCTCTATTCTTCTTCCCAATGAGTTTTGAGGAGCAAGGCTATCTTTGAGTCTGTAATAGTTGGTGATCCTGTTGCCCGATCTTGGGTTGACTGATGTTTTGGGAGCATGACGGTTGTTTTTGTTTGAATCCCCGGTGATCTCCTGGGAAGTTCTGCCTGGTGGAAAGGGTAGTGCGTCATCAGACACCTTGTGGTTTTGCAGGTAGTAAAGCGATTCAAGGTGTACGCCCAACGCAAAGCCATGATCTGTCTCTGGAAATCTGCCGGCTTCCTGCAGTCGCTCTTATCTGTCCCGAGATGAGCACCTAATGAATTTTAAAATTGGTCACCGATGCAGAAGTCTCAGGAGAGAGATTTGTCAGCACGTTGTAACCGTGCCCTGAGCTTTAATGAGGCTGTTTAGACTCATGCGTCTTAATTATCTCTTTTGAATAATTAACCTGGTTCTTTTTAATGATATCGAGATGGAGATTCGAACAAACTGCAATAAGCCCGATCAAAGGTTTGCGCATGATCAAAACCAATTAGTAGCATAATGCAGCTTAATGTAAAGCACGACCTGTGTGTATAACTTCAGGAGCAGTTAATGGAAATTATGTCTTTGGGTCCCAGTCGTACCCTGAGAACTGGTCCCACGGGGGATGGGTCGGTGCAGCCTGGTAGAGTTCATGGTTTAGTGGATTTGCGTCCTTGTTTTCTATGTATTTGTTCTCATGTTTAGTAGAAAACTGAAATGTTGATGTATGAAGAATGCGATTGCCGGTCAAATTCAAATAAGGTTTCTTTCTCTTTCTAGACAAATCTGTAAAGAATTCACAGACCTCTTAACCCAAGACCGAACTCCGCTTGGGAACGCCAGACCGAGCCCTATCTTGGAACCTGGAATCCAAGGATGTTTGTCTCACTTTAGCCTCATTACGCACGGTTTCGGAACCCCTGCCATTTGCGCAGCCATGACTTCCGTCCAGAATTACTTGAACGAGGCGTTAAAGATTGTCGACAAAATGTACATGAACGCCGGGGACCAGAGCCCAGGAGAGGGCAATAAAACTTTAGAGAAGATGGAAAAACACAGAAAGTGACTGACTGCGTCTCAGGACAGATTTTAATGTATATTTTTTTTAGAAGCGGTTCACGAGGTTTGAACAAGTTACCTCCTAAGCCCCAATTGACGCGTGCCAATGAATGGACAAGCATTTTGAGCTCGTTGCGTGCCACGGGCGATTTCCCCAGCCTGTAACTCTTCCAAGAGGTTTTCCCGAATGGTCGAATCCCAGTTTCTCTTGGGAAGAGAACTCCACAGCTACCGCTCGCACATTTCACTGTCAAGCAGACTTCAAACTATGGTGTAAAATACGATCTTCAGTTATTTTATCAAAAAACAAACTATTTTCAGTTGTTGCCAGATGCTCACCTCCCTTTTTATATATATTTTTTTTTTAACAAAATTTTATACATATGGAAAAGTTTTCAGTCTGGCCGGTGACTCCACTTCAGGTTATGGGATTTTAATCAAGCTGTGATACGGTGTTAAACAGACCATAATTCGCTGGAAGTTATGGCTTTTCTAACTAAAGTAGGGTTTATGTGCCTGGACACTTCTATTAACTTAATGAAAATGCTTCCAACTCCCCCCCCCCCCAGTGCTCACCATCCAAACGCCCACTACGGATCACCCCAAATTGAATGGGTTAAATCTGAATTTGTTGCCTCTCTGTAAAGATCAAAACTGTTTGCTGGTTAGTAAATGTGGCTTTGTTATTGGGCACCAAATTGGTCTGTTGTAGTGTTTTGTATCCCTGCAGTGTCAGGGGGTCTCCGGTGGGTGTATATGCATCATTCACCTGTAGCCCTGGTGAGAGGAGAGACTTGCGCTCCCTTCTCTCCGGCGTGTCAAAGTGTCACATGGTTATCATTGAATCACCATCATGGCCACTTTTTGCCGGTGTCTGAATATTGTGCTCCAGTAGCGGCGGCTTATTACCTCCCGCTTGGGGCAAGCGACCCCCTTTTAATGAGCAGTTTGTAGGTGGGGTTGCTGGGTCTGAAGATCTCGGCCATATTTTTTTCTTTCCTCTAATCGTTCCCTGACTCATCATGCATACGATCCCATGTAATGTGTGTATATACCGGGCTTCCGTCTCTTAGGGCGAGTGCACAAGCCAACTCGCTAATACACCCAGACATTTGCTATTAACTCCTTCATGGTCAGAGGGGCCCAGAAAACAATCGGTTTCACCCAATCCCCTCTGACCTTCAAGGAGTTAAAGGGAAACGTTTTCTGAATGTACATATTTATTTATATGTAATTTAAAGGGTTTTGTACATATTTGGTGAAACTTTTTAAACTTGAGGTTATGGGACGGTTGATTTTTAGTATTGTACGCAGATAGGGTATTTAACAAAGTCCCGGCACTGAGGTTTTATGTTGTAAAGAAAAGCAATATTTGTGCGTAGATTACACGCCCGACGGGTCGACAGCCTTTTAACGCAGCAGCCAACGGCTCCTCTCGGCATTCGAAGAGTTAAGAGGAGTGTTTTTATTCAACATTTTTGGCATATTTGTATATTCCAAGTTTGAAAGTTTTTGTGTATTATACGCCTATAATAAACCTCCACAGAAGCTGCTCGTTGTGATTAATCTGACCGGCTGCATTCAGTGTGTTTGGAATTTTGCATCACAGAAAATGTAAATCTATAGAGAACTTTACAATCTAGTGAACAAATTATAATATTTAAGTAACTGTCACAATTTTTCATTTCAAAAAAACAAAACGCCTACTTTTTTAGGTTGAACAAAAGCCAGGAGGCAGCCGTCTTGTGCGAGGTGGATTGCTGGATGCCACACGTGGTCTGCAGCTGGGTTTCTGGTCTCGCGTTCTAAAAAAGTATTATTTTTCGTGCGGGATGTAGTATTTTCATTATTATTTTGCCCCAAAGACATTTTTAAATAGCGGTTTAGAAATTGCTCTGGGACTGGTTCTCTCTCGTTCATCCACAAGCCGGCTCCATCCTCTGACCTCTGTCACAGTCGGCTGTAATGGCTTATTTTGTGTTTCAGAGTGCTGGATTACCCCCAAACCCCCCCAAAAGCACATTTAGTTGAAATAAAATATTTAAAGCCAAATATTCATAACCACGTTTTCCTGAATACTTCATTCTTATTACAGACATCAAACTGTGACCAGCAAGGCTGTGATTATTAATGTAACCGGAACTAAATGCGTTCTGTATTATAAAACAAGATTCAGGCTGGCAAAGAAGGGCGCGCCGTGGCAGCCGGAGCTGTTGGGCAAGAGCGTGACCCGCATAGCCCGCAGTCTGGCAGGGAGCGCAGCCGCCTCTCCTCACCGTGGTCTTTGAGGCTCTGAGGAAAAACGTTAGCGGCGCAGGAAACTTCGGCCAGATCGCTTGTTGACTTTGTGTTCTCTTAGGGTCGTATGAATCTCAAGCGACTTATTGAGATATGAAGACGCATAAGAAGGGCTGTTTAATGCGGAGATGGATTTCACAATAAAAATATCAAACGGCAATAAAAGGAGTCAATTTCTTTTACGTGGAACGCAAGGAACTTTGACTTTTTGACTTGATGGTAGATAAGTGAAACAGCCTCCCAGCAGAAGTGGTAGAGGGTAATACAGTGAGGGTATTAAACATGCATGGGATAGATATACGGCTCCTGAATCTAAGACGAGACCAACGACTGATTACGGCTTGAGTCGTTGCAGCGGGAGACGGGACTGATGGCTCTTGTTGGTTGATTCTTATTCCAGGTTTAGTCTCCAGCTGCTATTTCAGGAGGATACGTTCAATAATCCCGTCTCCCATCTCCAGGCTCCTGCAATCTGGTTCCGGTATGAAGGGACAGGACGCCATATGTTAATGCTTTAACTTGCAGCTTCTCGGTCACACATGGCTGAAGGTTTTGTGTATTTGTACAGAATCCTGCGCGGCTCACGCTGTTTGATTGCTCAGACTCTCTGTGATTACTCTAATTTGGACTGTGTTAGCCATGCCCCAGAGCCACTGAATCGCACCCCTGGCCAGAGACGTGTGGGGCAGGAAGGGCAGCGGGGTATTTGGAAGTTTGGTGAAAAAAAAAAATGCTATACCTTAACTTAAACTTGTTCCACTTGACGCCGCGATTCCCCACACGGCCCCAAAAAACCATGTGGGGGTCAAGAGGATGGTAACAAATAAATACTGAGCTACACTACAGCCCTAAAAGCCCTGACAATGTGTATAGAAACAGCAGCAAACAGCTTTATAAATTAAATAGGGTAAATAAACCCCATTATTTTTCTAATATATACCCCACTCAGTTACACAAATACCCAACAACAGGGCACAACCAGATCCCCTTAAAAAAGCCCCCAGAAAGGTCCCTAAATTCTGCCCGCTTTCACTCATCCGATGAAGTTATTTCTTTCTATTGTGTCAATATTTAAGGAAGGGGTGAGCGGGTCGTCGTCTCTCGTTCCCAGGAGTCTGGTGAAAGATGAAGATTTTTGAGAGTTCGCTCTCAACTCTGCTATTCTCTGATAGTTAAGAAAAACTTCTGAAAACTGGCCTTAAAGAATCAGATTATTCAATTTTTTATTGCATTTCAATGTAAGCGACACCAAATCCTTTTTTTCTTGGTCATGTTTTATCAGTTGCCAAAATATTTAACCTAAATTATGCTTAGAGGAATTCATATATGATTTGTTTTCCTTTCTAAATATTATTTCCAAAATATATATATATAAAATATCCTGCAAACTTCAGGCTGCATTTTATAATTTGTTATAAATGTATCTCTGTTCCTCCGAATTTGGCGAGCACTATGCGTAGATCGAGTGCTTTTCTCTCTCAGAGCGCACAGACGGTCCGTTTACATGGAAGGCGCCCTTTCACACCTGTGGTCTTTGAGTCCATTCCACGAGGGATATTCCAAGTATACTCAACATGCGCCGCGCTGCTCATCTGAGGCTGTAAATATTTGGACATTTCACAAGACGAACAGATGGAGGAAGGACTGTTCTTTATTTTGTAACGGAGAGCATGGGCCAAGTTGGTTCCACTTGGACCGGGAAGGATTTGGCTGACGCAGCCCGTGGAAACGTCTGTCCTGTGTGTTGGAGGAAATCAGGACGGCAGATGACAACTGGCACGGCCGGACCCGTAATGTACTACAAACCTCAAGATACGTCATGCGTAAAGCCATGGATGACTAACACGGGGCAGCAGAATCTCGGTTTGGGGAAGGATCTCCGGCTCGAGCTCCTAGTGAAGCTTCAGGTGACCTCAATACTTTGCTCACGGTGGCAACAAATTTCCAGACAGAACAACCAAAATCTACTTTTATCAATGCAGACTTGTCAAAGACTAAGAAATGCACTCAAATTCCCAGATACACAACAGAAAACTACAACACATCCAAGTTTGGAAACATCGCACAACTTTCTTGCTCGAAACCACTTGCGTTTGGCTTTGTGAGCCGGTTACAAGACGCTCAGTGTAAAGGAAGAATGTTTCCGAGGCACAAAAGAAGCAAAAGGTTCCAAATGTCTCCGTTTCCAGCAAACTCAAATATACAGTGTATATAATTATATCATATATATATATATATAAATATAGAGTCACTGCATAGTTCTCGGTATTTATATTTAAAGTTGTATTAAGTAGTACTGCGGATAGACGTTTGCACAATGGAAATATATTACGCAGCAAGCTACGAGCACTTGGAGGATGAGAAAAACCCCGGAGTTAATGAAAATGTAATGATTAGCAATTAGGCGTCTCTAATCCCGCTTGATGAAAGTGGGAGTGGGTTATTCACCCTCCGCTGGGTCGCCTCTTTCTCTGTATAACAGTCCATATGTCACGGACTCCGAGCAGCGGCCCCCCACTGTGACACTGACCACGCAACGTGTCCAGGTGTGATCGTTCCCACTCAGACACAACCCGCCTGCTGACTTCTTTGTCGCAAAAAATAATCCCTAAAAAAAAAAAAACAGCGCTTCTCAAAATAGAGGCTGGGGCCCGTTAACCCTGTAAGCACCAGAGAGAGAGCTTCAAGACTATCAATCTATCGTTTCTTGAGAGAAAATCAATAATATGATGAAGAAGGATTTGGATACCATAAAACCAATTAGCGCACTTTATAATAAATAAATTCCTGACAAGGAAAATTAAATCAAGGCTTTTAGAGCGGGTGCCCCATAAATAAATATAATATAATATTCAAAGACAAAAATCCCTTCCCATCAACATCCAGGGTGCATGTGAGGCCCAAACAAGCGAAGGTCTGGAGGCTCGGCCCAGCTTGTCTGGAGAGGAGCGACGCGGGGGATCTCTTTGACCGAAACACCTCTATCCCTCCTGTCTGTTGGTCCTCGGTTGCATCTGGATAGTGATTTACAGGTTACACCACGGCCGGCTCGCCTACCTCTATTCATAAATTGGCGAAGGGTTTGTGTTCTCGAGTACGAACCAGAGGGTTACCAGAGAATACTTTATCAGTATCACCTTTTTTAAACCGGGCAGAGGATTTCCATTCTGCTCATTAAGAAAAAAAAAAAAAAAAAAAAAAAACAAGTCCCTAAAATTTCAGACAGAAACAAAGAACTTTCAAAAGAAAACCTGCAGCCATAAATTATCAAAATGTTACCAATCTAACCGCTAGCAAGTCTGCCTTCTCCAAGTTTCCAGAATAGACAATTTATTCAGTGTTTGCAAAGTTTCCCGATTGAATCTGTTAATTAGAAAGCTGTCTCGTGCTACGTGCGGTTACAGAGCCGCCGATACCACATTTATCCCAAGAATATACAGATGATATTTGGTGTTCTGACGACCCCCGCCATCGAGGGAACCGCTGGAATAAAATGGAAGAAATATTATTTTAATAGATTAGAAATGAGGAAAATGCTGAATATAGATTTAAATTGCAACCAGTGGCTCAGTTCTTTACACCCAGGACTGCGTATTTGTCTAGATTTAGCAAAGTTTGTCTTAATTTTTTATTAGCTTGGGAAATGCTTTAGAAATCGGATGTACAAACAGATGTTTCTGCACCGATTCAGTTTCACAAACATCGCTTGCTGAAATTAGGTCAGCGCTTGTCAGCAGGAGCAAAATACGCTCTGCATGGCCTCCTGACTGCGCTCGCAATCACGTTACAGATGGCCGTGCGGCGAGCCCCACCGCAGATCTGTGACATGAGCCTGTGCGGACCTTTAATTATTTGACAACTGAGCAAATACACAGCGAACACAAATAGAGGGGTGAAAGACCCCAGAAGTATTCACTCAACACGGATCATCTTCTCATGTCTCCAAAACGTGGCTTTTATCAGCTAATATCGACCCCAGATCACCACTTCCACCGAAAGGTCCCACTCACTTCTTTAGATGCAATGTAGTTGGTGACTTCGGGGGGCATGTTTCTGAACCATCAACGTAATTTGGAAACTACGTGTGGGGGTTTTGAGCACCAAACATGATATTTCATCCTAACTTTAAAGGACAGCACCTAACACTAAATACTATAAAGTATGTAAATGATGCAAACGATGAAGTACAAGATTTACATGCTTCTGTGCGATGAGGCGGCAATAATGCTCTCATATTCTTTAGATTTGGGTTAGGGTGTTAAGTCGGTTTTGTACTCTTCATCCCGAGGGTGAGCTATCTGAACCCACGTGCAGTCATTTACAGATATAATAAGCTCCGAGGACTGTTGCCATCCAGCTCCATGGCTGTTGAATTCTATGTAATGTTACTCCAGCGCGGGGAGTATCAGAGATTTCTGTTAAAGGAATCTGGAGCCACGTGGTAACGCCGATCCCTCTCTGTGCCTCTCGGTGACTGCGCGCCGCACATCTCCCTCACACAGAAATGCTCTCTCATAATAGCGTCGCTGCCCTGGAAAATCCAATGATGTTGGGCACTCGCGATGAGATGTTCGATGCACCGAGACATCTGCCTTAAGGCCAAAAACGACACAGCTAAGGGCGAAGCCCTCTGGGCCTCAAAATCGAGCATTTATGCAGAACTAAAACGCAGAACAGCTGAGCAGCACATATCTGAGAAGCAACAAGCCCTGCGGCGGAGCAAAGCGCATCCTGAGGAGAGGCTGCACATTCGATCTGACGCCTTGTATGTCAAGTTGGTGACATCTCAGTGCATGGGCTGCGATTCACCTCTGCTCAGAAGCTCTGCGGAAGAAGCAGAGATTGTTCCAACAAACTTATTAGCGTGATTAACCTTGTTTTGGAAGACATGGTCGCTTTCGTAGGTCAAAATTGTTTAGGCATCCTGTGTCTGTGTTTCCAGGAGGGAGAGTTTAAGAGGTGGCCATGCAACGTTCACACCTGTATAATTGTAAAATGTGGTATCGTAACAGCGAAGACACGCTAAAGAAGGTTTTTCGTTCCTTTTGTCATGGATACAAGTAACGTAGAGCCTTCCACAAAAAAATGTTCTCAAAATGAAGCCCAAACTGGTTTGAAAGCCTCTACTTTCCAGAGAGGAAAACACAGAGTCCATCCACTCGAAGACCATCCTTGCTCTGTGTTCCTAATGTCTCCCTGGACGTTCTTGGTGGCTCTCTTCTTGAAAATTCCACCAAAACTATTAAATTAGAAGGTTATTTAAAACATGTTGCCCATTATCAGGATGGGTCAAGTTGGGTACAAATTAGACATTAGAGGTTCCTTACAAAGCTTCACCCCTAAACCCCAACTGAAGGAGAAGCATCAGGTTTTCTGCAGCAACCCTACAGAACTTCACACAATTCTTGTCTCTCCTGATCTATCGCTTTCCCATCTAGAGACATTTCCTCGGCATCCACACAGAGAGGAGGCAGCTGTGTGTCCAAACATTTAAAACAAGGGATTCCGTTTTAATACTTATAATCCTCTAGATTTCCAAAAAAAAGAGATCCGCCCATAGATCACAAAACTGATGATATCATTTGATGTAATCTTTGGTTGTGAACGAAATAAAGGACCCACTGATTTAGCAATTCACTTCCTGGTAAAACTGCATTAACACGGGACCAACAAATCTATCACTTTTCCTGCGCCACACGAAACGCATCGTTACAAACCACGGGGATCCGCTCTGCTTATTATTCAGGAATCTGGGATTTGTTACAAAATCCACAGAACTCACAAACAAGGACAAAAAGATCCAAACATGCTTGGAAATGAACGAGGCTTTTAAAATGTTTTCTTTGCACTGAGATAGATATAAGTATATACGAGTATAAGTTTTGTGTGCAATATTCTATGAGGGGATTATACAGCCCTGCCGGGGCCAGTGCTAACGTCTGGGCTGGGTGCAATAATAGCGATTCTCTGTATTTATCTAATTTTAAATGATTTTGTTTTGAAATAATCATCAGGCCAATATATATACAATTATTCCTTCCTATGTGTACTGTATTAGTTTCTCATATAACCTGCCATCGTTTATTTTAAATAACTGCATTGAAAGGGCATTTGAAATGGAATAATGGCGGATGAAACCTTATAGGGGATGATTTTCTGTTCAGTGGGGTCACAGCAGGTTGATGACCCAGGTCCTTTACAGAAACAGCTTTTAGTAACAGCTAAAGACCCCATTTGTTCAAGGCTGCCTTCCGGGGGCAAATGTTTTTAGACAGCTTATGCAGAAATCCGGCTCAGGGGGTAACTTATAGGGGAGATCAGGTGCGTGCTACGAAATATTAGGTTTTATTGATGCACTCAAGACAGGTAACTAAACTCCCCAAGTTATCCTACCACTCCGTCACCATCATCACCATCACCACCACTGGAACACAAAGAGTTAAATAGTCACATAGACATTTGGTTTGCTAAATCTAAATGTGCCCCCCCAATTCTGAAGGACGTCAAGTGACGCCAGTTCAGCTGCAGAGACCAAACGTGGGAAGATTGATCCCGTTAACAGCAAAGTCCCTCTGATCCTCTAACGTTTCACACATGGTGACAGTAAGACGCTCAGCTGGGGATCATATAATTATCTTGTAGGGAGCCAAACATCGCTGGAGATCAGTCCTCCAACATGTCGCAACGCCAACGAGGATTTGGCAGAGCTAACGAGAAACACAGAGCGAGGGATATGGCAGGAAACAGAGCACTAATGTCCTCTTTCTTCATCTTTTCTGTTTCTTCTTCCTTCCTGTTTTTGGCTTCCATCAAAGATGTTTTCCAGAGGTCCTACCGATAAACATACACATCTGGCCACCATCACGTTGGTGGGCTTCCCCCAGCGGATATGGTGCATGAGCCTCTTAGCGCTAAGCACCCGCATTGAGTTGAATTAGACACATGGGTGTTAAGAGTTATCCATCGTGAGCACTTTATACACTTGGTGCAGTAACAAACCATCGTGCCGGTGCCTGCTTTACTGTTTAATTAAGGTTTAAGTTAATAAAATGGAGCGCGCGGCGATTCGGCTGATTAACCTGAATGCTTTGCGCTTCCTGCAACGACAAATATCATTTAATCCTCAGACCGCAAACACGATTGGTTAATGAAGACATTCCTACTGTCAATGCCGAATATGTTAAGTTCATCTTCTACGACAAAAGCATGGACATTACAGAAACCAGAGGGGTTTGCTTTATTTTTTCTTTTTTTTCATATTTTAGGCAGAGAACAATAAGAAAAAGGAAACCAGACGATGTTTTCAAAGTACAACACTCCAGGTTTGACCAAAAACTTAAAGTGAGCGGTTCCGAGCAACCTGATCCACAAACACGTGGTTTGTTTCATCACCACCAGATAAAGTTTCTAGCGCCAGAAAAAACCAACACATCGGAAACGTATCCTTTGAAGGTTTCCTATATTTACTCCAACTTAATCTCCAAACATGAAATTCACTAAGTGGATGAAATGCAAGTCATCTGACGACAATAAGGAGAATAGTCCTTGTTTGTGATGGCGGAGATTAGGTGAATTCCGAGTGCCAATAAACTGCACACAATTTCCATTCTAATTTTTTAATATCTATATGAGAGTAAAGAAAACCTGTTGATAGATGGTGGATTTAAGATGATGGCGCTGGATTTCTGCCAGCTTTTAGCCTTGAAGTTTATTATGTTTGTTCAAATCAGTGCTTAAGTTGCTCATAGTTTGGCTGGGCGGCTGTGGGGACACGTCTGTGAGCGATTAAGCACTAATACCGTGATAAATAACGCTCATTCTCACCAATGTGGTGCTAATACGCTCCGTCCGGTGCAAGTATTAACCTTACTTCTGATTTTCTGCAAACTCTGAATGTAGTTCTTCTGCATAATCAACGTTAAGGCGGAAATGCTTAATTAACCCTTTGCATTTATTAATTACCTTTGGAAACAAAGAGTTACGAGTGTATAGCACACAGTGTAGAACATTAACCCGATCACACATGACAGGTCTCCAGACTTGGGGTCTTCCCCTTCCTCCGTTTATTGGAACGGGATGAGCCCCAGTGCTGATAGAGGGTGGCATCATGTGGTTGGATCTAAGATAGGAATTGGGAAGCAAACCCACAGGACATGTGAAATCCTCAAGGTTTGAGGTTCCATTGGTGGGAAATACGGGGCTGAGTTCTAAAAGTAGAGAAATCTCTATAGCAACCGATACGCCAATATTCCTGCAGACTGCTCTACTTTTACCACTTTGTCACTCCTTGCACAATGTCCCCAGTGTCTGTTCCAAATCATCCTCTTCTGAAGAAGCGGCTGACTACAGACTGTGGGTATAAGAGACCTAGGGGGGAGAGGGAGTGAATGGTTTAAAAACAATGCAGCATTTGGGTTGATGAGATCCACATGATGGCCCATAGCCCGGCCTCAGGTATGTCTGCTGCTCCTAACGTAAAGTGACAGGTCTGGCTGGCCACAAATAACTAAAATACACGGCAGATAGAAGGGCATCCTGGCGGATGAGCAGCGCATGCTGGCACGGCTCCTGGGTTTGACAGCTGCTGCTTTCCCTGAGCTCTAAGGGGCCGGGTACTTACTACAGATGTCAATCACTGAAAAACTGACGCGCTCCATGCCTCGTCCTGACGGGCGCCCCCATTGGCAACTGGAATACAGCTGTCAATGTCAGCGAGAGAAAGGGACAGGAGGACAGGGGAACTTGGTTACTATCCGAGTGCAGAATTTGGAAATGTCACAATGTATCGAGAGTCAGGGACGTCGGTCGTGAATGTGCGGATAGGAGATACAGAAGGGATAGACATCACAGAACCCTTCAACTATGGAAATTATCTGCAAGGAAGTTTTAAGAAAATAGAAAAATAAAATATAAAAAAGTTACTACAAAAATTGAGTTTTATCACCAAAATCTGGTCATAGAAATACCTGCTATCTATAGACCTGTGTTATTGACAGAATAACCTAGATTGGGGGGGGGGTATTTAAGAAAATGCCATCTTCACTAAAGGGGTTATTTGTGTCTCCTGTCGCCCAATGAAAAATACTAACTGCAGGAGGGGCAGCCGCCGCGCTCAACAACTTCCTAACAAATAGAGTTAAATTATTAGCGCAGAGTGCGGACCCCTGTGTTGTCGAGTAGTTTTATTCACACCCAGGATGAAATGCAGGAGTCTCAAATATTTTTGAGTGATATCACTAAAAGGATGCTATAATAAAACCAAAGGTTCTGATGCTCCCACTTTGGGACTGGCTGAGGGTTATGAGAGGTGTATTCAGCGACAGTCACCACTCACTGTTCATTAAACACATTTGTGGAATTTAGTTTTTTCTAGATGAATGTGAAGGACATTTCTAAAAATGACCCTGCGTGGAATGACAGATCTCCCCGCCTTCTGTTTACAAACAAACCCACAAACTTCACGCATTTATCCAGATAAGATCGACGCGAGCGGCGCTTAAAAAGCACCAAAAACATTGTTTACGAGACGTGTTTTTGAAAAACGAACAGTGCTGCAAATCTTCAAAAGGTATGATTATTAGACATTAAGCAAACGCCGGAAGATGAATGTTTCAGTGTTTATTGGATGCCGTTTTGGGGAGACTCGAGATGTATTGGTAGAAAGCCGACAGCTGTAAGCCTTTTTGTTGCCCTCATTTTTGGGGGTAGTTGAATGCCAGGCCTTGCCTTTGGCTTTGACTTTATCATCGACGATCAGGGGAAGCTTCTTTATACAAGGGTTTTCTTTTACCGTGAACGCTGCCCGCGTGTGTCATTTGTTAGCAGAGACGTCTCTATTAAAAGCAAGTATTTTGTAAGTGGCTTTTTATGGCATTTTAGTGGCATTCTAGTAAAGAGGAAGCTTTTGAAGTTTTCCTACTATGTCACCGGGACAAAAAAAAAAACAAACCTCAAAAATGGAGCGGCTCGTCCATCAGCACTCGGCTCAGAGGAGCAGACTGAGAACTCGGAGCCGCGGCTTGGGAAGAGCTTGAACGTGAGCTACAGGGAAATAAGCACAACTATACAGAGAAGCTCCAAGGGTCCCTCAAAGAACAGCAAAAATACCAGTAACACAACTCACACCCCATCTTCCAGCTGTACATCATTGCCATATACTTTCACCCTCAATCCCAGAAGGCATTGCTCTCGATGGAATACAAAGCATTTTGGGATCTATGTAATCAACTGACCCCAGAATCAATGTATTCAATCGAGAGCAATGCCTTCTGGGATTGTGAGAAGTGGATTGCATGTTTGAATGGCCTACTCTACTCACGCTGGTATTTATTTGGTAAATGAAGGGATAAACACATTTATTGATTCCCTTTATCAAAGAGAAGGTACCATCTTGTGTTCTCCAGCTGACGATGGATTTGACCCAGTCCTGTCCGCCTCCACCATGAAAGGTTCTCAGACGACCTCATGTCCTTCCAGCAGTTGGAGTCTAACGCCGTCTATGATTGCGGTTCTTCCTCGGTTACGTTCTTCCCACTGTGCTGCTCTTACGATTTTATTAAACCCTTTTTTGTTTTCTGTTTGTTTTTAAGGGAAAGGCCTTTCACCCTGAATAAGAGTTGACGGACAACTTGCGTCTTTAAACCTTTCACTGGTAGGATGCTCAACCCACAATCTAAGAGCCGAAGAAAATGTTGAATTACCTGAAAATCTGGACAGACTTTGAAAAGGGACATTACCTGTGCGAATAAATGTGCGAATAAATATCCCATCCCTACCTAGACAAGGAGGAGACATGTTTGAGCCAGTCCACCATATTGGGGGAAAAAGAAGGGAAGTGATCCTTGACTTGTTGTTAGTTATATTATTGTCTTGTATTTCAGAATCGGTTGGTAATTCCACCGTGTTATCCAAGAAGATATATAACGGGACTCAGAGGGTATGACGCCGACCACAAAAGGCATGCCACGCTGTGGTAACAGTCCAAAGGGCTTTTTAAATAGATAAAAGTTTTTAATTAGAGGACTGACCATTTTTGCAAATCTAAAGAATAAAAGAAAAAAAAAAAAAGAACATTTCCAAGATTTGTTTGATTTGATTGAGAACATTTTTTTTGGAAATTACATTTTACTGAAGTAAAAGCCATCCTCACAGGTATGGAAAACAAATATAAAGTCAGTGAGCGAGAGAGAGAGAACCCTGCCGAAATGTTCCCTCGAGTTCACAAATAGTTAAAGGCATTTCATAGAAAGTTTAACTAAATCTGAAAACATACAAATAATCCGGCCTCTTTTCTTCTTCTTCACTTTCTCAAATAAAGGGGTAAGCAGCGAGCGGGGAGGATTAGGGCAGGCTCCGGCACGCAGCGACACACACGGCGCATTAACAGACAGGATTTATTGTTGACTTACATTTTTCGAATGGGTGGATGCTGTCCTATCAGTTTGTTGAGGATTTATGTAACGCTGCAATTGTGTTACATCCTGTGCCAACTCCCAGAAAATAACAGCGTGCCAGAAACTGCCATTATTACTGAGCGCTAAAACATCACTTTTAGCTTAAAAAGTAAATGGGGGGATTTGAAGTCCATTGTTTATTACATGAGCGGCCACTCCACTGATACATACGGGACCAGATTGACCATCTCAGCCGCCGATCGCTTTTTAAAATATTTTATTTTGGGGGCAAAGGTTTCCCCAACTTTTATGACAAATGTAGAATGTGGCCATCGGTGAAACTGTGCCTGGCCTGACATGGCCTTCATGTAACATACCGAGCCCTGAAATAACCTCATAGAGAATGCGAGAATAAACAATATATTTCTTAAATTCTATTATGAGCTCACATTCTATACTTTCTGAACAGAGACGAATATCTTTTTATATAATAATTGCATTCAGGTGCCTAGTTAAAAACATTGATGCATGCTGGGAATTACATTTTTCACGTGGTTGGTTTTGCAATTCCGGGTTTCCCAAAATTTCCCAATAATATGACATGCCAATTTATATATATTACTTGCTTGATGCCTAGGTCTGAAAATTTACCCGAACTGGACTCCGTGGGGTAAATTCATTAGCAATCAGTGGTTCAAAAACAAACCTCTATTTCACGAAACCCGATTTATAATCAGTTTAGAAATCCAGAAACCTCCCATATGCCCCCATCGCCGGCATGCGCAAACTGGAACTTTCTGAAATACTTGCTCTGTTGTGAGAGGAAACGCACCACGGCCCGACGCACAGAATCTGCAAGTTTTCATGGAGCTGCTGGGTGAATTGGGACCTGACGCTCCGCAGGAATTTTTGGGCCATGCCTAGCGGTCCTCGGCTTCCAGCCGCTGAGTTTGGAATGAAATACATTTTATCTGAATTGCTCTGGGCTTTGAGACGAACGCATTGTTGTTCCTGTGGCATTACCACGTGACATCACATTTACCCTGCCTGCAGTTGGTGCCCCAAGGGCTCATCAGACAAAATGTAGCTTGGGGTGGTGTTATTTGTTATAAGAGAAGAAGGTCACTAGAATCCTGTGTTTAATTCTTAACTTTGTTGACTTTATAATTACTATTTTGTGAAGATCGGGATGTGATTTCCTAGTGCATGGCTGCATCGCTCCCTCTGTCTGTTGATATTGGTTGGGTAGTTGGGGGTCTCTCGACCCACCTGGCTTGGTCTGTAAATGTCAGACATTTGTTAGTTAACAGCTAATTAACAATCGTGTTCATAGTGATGAGCGATCGCTCCGTACTGATATTTTGCCAGTCTGGGAGTTGGCTGTGGCCAGATTTCTGGCTGGTATTCCCGCCATGTTTGATTGATCCGCCAAACACCTTAATCGATTGTATATCTTAGAGGTAGTTTGGTGACCCAGATACTTCAAAATGTCTGCTCGTCTTGACGGATCCACTCTAAGAAATATTTAAAACCAATAAATAAAGGACTGATAACCATCTGCATCAAAAAGCCCTTTTATACATGGCCTCGGGAGGGCAAAAACTCAGAAGCTGCCTTGGTCAAACATTTGCACTCCACCCAAAACTTCTCCTGGAGCAAGAACCTGTTCAACCGAGAAGTCTTTCTTTATGATTCTATTTAAAAATTTAAGACCACAGTTTATAATCAACTAAGGACATATTGATTTATGAGTCAAATGTTCCATCAGCAATGACTTATTTTTGGGGATAATATTCTTAATAAAGAAATATTAGTTTTAGGGAATGTTTCTGCCCCGAGCCATCTGCCCTATGTTTCATTTTCACAAAAAAATGTATCATCTTTCTGCTCTTTGATCAAAATGTCAAAAGAAAAGATTTGTTTTAAAACTTTGAATAAGGTTTTTACCCCAACAGCCAGGTTAAAAAAAAAAAAAAAAAAAACAGCCAAAAGCATCAAAAAGGCTCAAAAGAAGGATATAAAATTAACACATAAAGTGCGACATTATTGAGAGATCATAATGAGTCCTGTTGTATTTTTGTTATAAAATATCCCATTAAAAATTTATGAAATGTTGACATTATGCAGTGATTTCTACCAAATCCCTTAAAACTTTTACTCCAAGATGCCTTTAATATTTAGGCATTAATGTGAGCTTATAATAGACGACATTTAGGAAATATAGTTAACATCTTCCTTCTTTAATCCCGTCTTATTTGTGACTTTAGAGAGGATTTTTAACGCCAGCTTTTTGTGTGCGACACAATCCTTAATTTCTGTTTCATCTTTATTAGAATCCGATGTATTCTGCCTATTAAAATTCCCCGTCTCTGTACTCAGAGGGACCGCGTAGTTTAACTCGATAGACGAGGCGTCCTCCAGGTCTACAATAAACCATTTATAACGCGAGTAAAACGGCGGAAATTCAGAGTCATTTATAATTTTTTTGAGACCACGCACACGCCAGTGGAAATGACCCATCTTTCCGTTTTGTGAAAGGATGTTTTTATCTCTGAATCGTCTCTGAATAAGGAAATGTCAGTCACGATGTGGCGTGAAATTATTGCGTATTGTGGAGAACGTGCATAGAGTTCCGTCGCGGATGAATCGATATATTAAGGGATTTTTCATTCTATATTTCTGCCGTGCTGTAGATCCATTTATTATCCTGCGTCTCACTGGACATCCCATCAGACGCAGGTCCTCGCTTTACTGCCTCGCCGTGCAGTCTCCTCAGTCAGTGTCCTTTCGTGTTTCACACAGTTATGGGGAGGCCGACGTTGATGCGTCTATCCATTCAGGTCTCACAGGGACATTGTAGAGAAATTGGAGGGCCGGCACCATATAAATCACCCAGAATATGTCCTCCCACCAATGTATTTACGCGGATATATAATAAATGCTGGGCCAGTGCCTTGGGGCTTATCGTTTAAAACTTCCTCCTATGTGTTTCCAGAACCTCCATCATTACCTGTCCCCACCTTCCTGCCCCAGAGAGCAACAAGTGTTAACTCCTTGCTGTCCCAAGCAGTCTTTTGGGCTGGATGAAGGGATTACAGAAATAATTTTGCTCTTAGACTGTGTGGATAACGTACTTTCCGTAATAACATCAATGATATAATTTGAATAACGTAAATACCCCAAAGGGGTTGGAAACACACTGCCTCCAGCTGCCTGAAATCATACCATCATTTCAGATCATTTCACTCTTTGTATTTGTTAATCAAAAATGGAAAAAAATACCCCCCAAAAAGGTTTTTAGGTGTTAAAGAAAAAAAAAATACCCCCCGTCTTTATTATACAAGTAATGGGCCAATCCGAGGAGGATTGGGATGTTCCAATTGGCTGCATTGTTACCCCGACATCTTCGCCAGCCAATAGAAAGCTGAGCCTATTTTTTGCAAAACCTAAAAGAAAGTCCTTGGATCGATAAGATGTCTCTAGCACGGCGAGTATCAAAGAGGTGGAAAAGCTATTTTTCTCAAAATTGTATCTCGATAAAACCTTTTTTTATTATTATTAAACTGTGTTACTCCCTTGGAGGTATAAAAAGCAGAGCAACGCTCAGTTATCACAAATAACGCTGATTAGCGATCGATACATTCAGTATCTCTCGGCTGTAACATTGTGACGCTGTATGTGGTATTTATAAGGATCCTGCCCGCTATTAGCAGCTACTAAATAATTCGTATTCTACATACAGAGGAAAGGGCCGATTTACCCAACAATCCTAAGTCTTCGCACGCCTGACGGGAATCCTGCTTGGACAAGCCCGGCTTTCTGCGGTGACCCATTTACTGAGCAGAGATTCCACGTAAAAGAACAATTTCCTCAGTCAATCCAGAAAAGGCAAAAAGCAAACAGCGCTGCCCGTACGTTTGCCAAGTGCTGTACAGTACTTAAAGGAACACAAACACTGCGGTGAAACGCCGGCTCGTGTTATTGTAAGAAAACAAACATTTCAGTAAAAGGACTTTAAAAAAAAACATAAAAAAGAACTCGTGTATTTTTAGGAGCTGTAATCTCTCCTAAAATATTTGAAGATCTATCAAGAAACAGATGAGGAGGCCTGGGAAATCTGAGCCTGAGTCATGTACGTGACTGTTCCATGCGGCTGCGTACGGTGGGTATTGGTACTCCGTACCCAGGGGCTTTGGACACAGGTTAAACAGCTAAAATACTAAAAGTTCACCACTTGGGTTCAGATAACGAGGCTCTAATTTAATGAGCGGCATGAAATCGGGGAAAACCCAATGATGAATATTTGCCTAGAATAATATTTAACGAGACAAGAGGGGGAGAGAGGCCCCTAATTTATTGGGGTCTGATTGGCTGAAATATATTTTGAATTTTGATGGGTGATAAAATAAATTTTAAAGATATCTAAAACTGCTAACCTTCTAAGATTCCAAAAAATCTGTGAATCATCATATTACACGTCGTTCTTCTTAAGAAATTAATAGAAAGTATCAGAGAAGCTTGAGGGCAACTGCAGCAACCCAACCTTATCTGCGTCTCAGTAAATATAACCTCGGATTAGAAGAATAACGTAGTCAGAGCCCCAGGAAACGAGCAGCTCTGCAAACCCGAGGCTCTCAGTATAATCCAGGGTGTGAGTAAACCTCGTGTTCAACCAGAGAGTGAGTGGCCCTTAAGATGTGTCCCTGGGAATCTGGATTAGATCCTTGGTCAGGTATATACTCCGTCCCTTAGTGCTGCTATTCACGCTGCAGATACAGGTGTCGATATCTCGGAGAGTGACTCTTTGCACTGTAGCCGGCGGGAGTACGAACCGATGTAATACAATTATAATAATGAATTAAAAATATGCCACGCGCTCACCAAACTTTTATTGTTACAGATTCTGAATTGCGCAGACGTTTCTAGCAGCAGCCCCTTCCCGATGCTTCTTGTGCGATTTATATCTGTAACAATAAAAGTTTGGTGGCACAGACGCACCGTATGATAACAGGGGTGCGTGGCATATTCATTTTTTGTTCATTATTACAACCCAGAAACCTCTTTGAACTTAATGCTGGTTTCAGAAGCAAGCTTTTAATGAGCCAAGAGACAAGGTGGGAGCGCGTGACAGTGCCGACCATCGGAAACACGGCACAAAGAAAAGGATAAGAAGCGTTCTCTCGAGATCGGCTTTCTTTAGTTTGCAGTTCAGGTGCGTGTGATCTCACCTATCCTGCCCCTCCCAAAAAGCACTGACTCACATAATGATACCCGCACAGGGGCAGAAAGCACCCAACACACCCCCGACGCAGAATCCTGCTAACCCCTTAACTGCTGGATCAGGAAGTACAGTATCTCTGCATCCTGGGACCCCATGCATCAGATTAACCCATTCATCTCCATTGGAGCTACATATTGTCCCAGCAGTGCCTCCCAGACACAGACATTAATTTTCAGGTGAACTAACCTGGGGCTGTTCATTGATTGTCCCCTAATTAGTTTAAAACACACAATATAAATATATATATATATATATAAAGTTTGTTTCCTCTTTAGCTATGGCAGCAATCTCAGGGAATGAGTGCCTTTCCTTGGGTGACTTGGCTACAAACTAGAGATAATATTGTCTGGTGAAAGTTTGGTTTTGAGGGTCATTTCTGGAGAGAGGGAATTTTTCATGGAATATATGACAGTTGGTATGTACATCTAGGATAAGGAAAGTGTGAGGTTCAGTGAAGCTCATTTTCCACCAGTATGGAGACCACATTAACCCCCCAGTACTCTATCTGCCTGGAGAGAAGGTCAGATGGGACCCGCGGATGGCCTGCAGGCACAAATTTACAAAAAATTTCATTTTATTAGTTTTCCAAGTCAAGAACCTGCCTAACGTGCTGATCAAAGACACAACAGGTTAAGCCTGATATACAGAGCATGGCAGGACCAGGTGCACTTAAGAGACTTCAATGCCTTTCCCCGGCTGCTGCAATGAGCCATTTCCATGACACTAAAACATCTCCACAGCTCTGAAACAATCCTACATTAATGCTTATATGGTCTTCACTGCCTGTCCCTGCTGTGGGACCCCTGGCTGATGGACCAGAATACTGACCAAGAGAAGATAGTGATACCTTTTAGTGGCCAACAGATTTATTGAATAAAAGGCAAGCGTGAAGGTCAGGTAGTCAGGAAACTGAATATCACAGAATAATGCCCCTCTTCCCCAGGTGGATGCCCCTCATCATTCCTCCACCAGGCTGAAGGACATACCTGCCGAAACTCCGTTAAGTACCAGAGAGGTGCATCTGTCCGATCCTCATTCAGTTACAATGAACCCCTGGGAGGGAGATGGTTCATACCCTCCAACGAAAGATTCAGGGACATTGTCATATATTTCAAATATAACCAAAATACAATAATGTAAGCACTCAAATGACATCACAGAGGCTCCAGCAAATAGGATTTAACAGCTAAAGAAATCAGTGTAAAAGGTAGAGATGGAAACGTGAAATCAAAATTCAAGAGATAAACTTTACATTAAAGGGTTTGTATTCATTTATATTTAATCAGAGCACAAGCTCCTTCACCCGTGCTGTCGGCTTTATGAGACAGTTACCGTTTTAACCCACGTTTGGACACCGCGTCGGCTCTTCCTTGGCACGGCTGCCTAGTGTCTTGCATGCCAAGGGGCTCCAGTGTTTGGACGCAGTTTGGTAGTCTCTAGTTTGGATGGAGATGTTTATGTAGAGATCCACCAGCCAAGGTCCCAGATGGGACTTGATGGACAGATGTAGGTCCCAGTTGTCCTGCGAAGGAGCATTTAATCCAATGGGAGCATCTGAGTCTATTGGCTTTACATTAAAGAAGATGGCCCGCTCCTGGCTGCACCTCCCTCCAAATCCTGAGGATTGTCAGACACTCTGAGTCCGATATCACAAGCAGCCATTTGCTTGTTTAACCCTTTAGGCTTTACAGAAGTGTTTAACACAATTTGCCGTTATACTAACATGGTGACATGGCTGTCACCCATTTTATGGAGGTCAGGTGGTATAGCGGGTTATCGTCACTCTAATTTGCTAAAAATTTGGGTAATTCTGTTTTCTATTGATTTCCATGGGTCCTGATTTACCTATAAACTCAATCTGGGACGGGAATCCGGTCTGACCTGTCTATGAGCAAACGATGGAGGATCTTTAAGGTCAGAATATGCGCAAACGATCAAAATCACAACTTAACTTACAATAAACAATGCATTCAATGCTACAAAACAAAAAGAACGTTTTGCTCCATACACACAAAACACCAGGCAATAAAATTTCATGTAAAATTAGCCAATTCTTGCAGCAACACCTATTTGTACTTTCATTTTACAGCCAAAAAGCAAACTCCACCTGCAGGGAAGGGCCAACATTGCTCACCTCCTTTAGCACTCAGAGGGTTAACTAGCGCTCATGTTAGTGTAACTAACAAACTGTCCCCAGACTGTGGACACGCAGGGCCGACACTCCACACTCGCCCTGGGCACCGGCTTTCTCTCGGCGATCATCTGCACTTCTCTGTCCATGTCAAACATCAGAAAGCTCCAGTCCTCAAAGCCAAAGGCTGCCTTGGGATCTTCTCCCATCGTAAGATTAATTAGATTAGTTAGTCATATAGTGAACATTGGCAGGGCTGCCCCGGGTCCTCCGTACCCTGAGACCTCCACAGCAAACACACAAGACAAATATTTATGTCAACAAATGGCCGTCGGAAACCTGACCATTGACCCAGATGGCCCAATTTAGGTTTCAGAAGCTGATTTGTCTCCTTCAAAGTAAAATGGATGTGAAAGGGAAATGCTCGTTGAAAACAATCATAGCATATTAAACATATACAGAACACTGTATATAAAGGTCAGTCTGTGTCACGGTGCGTAAACTCCTGGTTCACGTGAGTCACCTCGTTTTGTTTTGCTGTATCCAATGGAAGACGCACCTATTGCTTTCCGAAAACATGACCAAACACCAGCCACCAACTCGAAGCAACAAACCTGTGTGACAAGGTGACACTTCTGACATGTGGAGATATGCAAGTGAAAAATAGTGAATTTGCCAATTATTCCCTATTTAGTGAAAAGCTGTATCACAATTTTAATCCACGTCTGGTGATCATGAACGCTCAGCCATCACAAAAGGCACTTCAGCAAAATCTGTGCATTGCGTGCTCTGGAATACCCATCCACGGCAGGTTTAAAAGGTCCCCCAAGCAGATACAAGCTGGTACGAGCGCCACAATCTCATCGGGGGTCCTCTCTGTAACAGGAACCGAAAACTCTGGGCGCGATCCTCTCTGTAACAGGAACCGAAAACTCTGGGCGCGATCTCTCTGTAACAGGAACCTAGAACCCCGCGCGCGATCCTCTCTGTAACAGGAACCTAGAACTCCACGCGTGATCCTCTCTGTAACAGGAACCTAGAACTCTGTGTGCGATCCTCTCTGTAACAGGAACCGAGCACTCTGCGCGCGATCCTCTCTGTAACAGGAACCTAGAACTCCGCGCACGATTATCTCTGTAACAGGAACCTAGAACTCCACGCGCAATCCTCTCTGTAACAGGAACCGAGAACTCCGCGCGCGATCCTCTCTGTAACAGGAACCTAGAACTCCGCGCGCGATTCTCTCTGTAACAGGAACCTAGAACTCCGCGCGCGATCCTCTCTGTAACAGGAACCTAGAACTCCACGCGCGATCCTCTCTGTAACAGGAACCTAGAACTCCGCGCGCGATTCTCTCTGTAACAGGAACCTAGAACTCCGCGCGCGATCCTCTCTGTAACAGGAACCTAGAACTGCACGCGCGATCCTCTCTGTAACAGGAACCTAGAACTCCACGCGCGATCCTCTCTGTAACAGGAACCTAGAACTCCGTGCGCGATCCTCTCTGTAACAGGAACCGAGAACTCCGTGCGCGATCCTCTCTGTAACAGGAACCTAGAACTCTGGGCGCGATCCTCTCTGTAACAGGAACCTAGAACTCCACGCGTGATCCTCTCTGTAACAGGAACCTAGAACTCTGTGTGCGATCCTCTCTGTAACAGGAACCGAGCACTCTGCGCGCGATCCTCTCTGTAACAGGAACCTAGAACTCCGCGCACGATTATCTCTGTAACAGGAACCTAGAACTCCACGCGCAATCCTCTCTGTAACAGGAACTGAGAACTCTGCGCGCGATCCTCTCTGTAACAGGAACCTAGAACTCCGCGCGCGATTCTCTCTGTAACAGGAACCTAGAACTCCGCGCGCGATTCTCTCTGTAACAGGAACCTAGAACTCCGCGCGCGATCCTCTCTGTAACAGGAACCTAGAACTCCACGCGCGATCCTCTCTGTAACAGGAACCTAGAACTCCGCGCGCGATTCTCTCTGTAACAGGAACCTAGAACTCCGCGCGCGATCCTCTCTGTAACAGGAACCTAGAACTCCACGCGCGATCCTCTCTGTAACAGGAACCTAGAACTCCGTGCGCGATCCTCTCTGTAACAGGAACCGAGAACTCCGTGCGCGATCCTCTCTGTAACAGGAACCGAGAACTCTGGGCGCGATCCTCTCTGTAACAGGAACCGAGAACTCTGGGCGCGATCCTCTCTGTAACAGGAACCTAGAACTCCGCGCGCGATCCTCTCTGTAACAGGAACCTAGAACTCCGCGCGCGATCCTCTCTGTAACAGGAACCTAGAACTCCACGTGCGATCCTCTCTGTAACAGGAACCTAGAACTCCACGTGCGATCCTCTCTGTAACAGGAACTGAGAACTCTGCGCACGAACCTCTCTGTAACAGGAACCTAGAACTCCACGTGCGATCCTCTCTGTAACAGGAACCTAGAACTCCGTGCGCGATCCTCTCTGTAACAGGAACCTAGAACTCCGCTCGCAATCCTGTCTGTAACAGGAACCAAGAACTCCGCACGATCTTCTTTGTAACAGGAACCGAGAACTCTGCTCGCGATCCTCTCTGTAACGCGAACCTAGAACTCCACGCGCGATCCTCTCTGTAACACGAACCTAGAACTCCACGTGCGATCCTCTCTGTAACAGGAACCTGGAACTCCGCGTGCGATCCTCTCTGTAACAGGAACCTAAAACTCTGTGCGCCATCCTCTCTTTAACAGGAACCTAGAACTCCGTGCGCGATCCTCTGTAATAGGAACCGAGAACTCTGCGCGCAATCCTGTCTGTAACAGGAACCAAGAACTCCGCACGATCTTCTTTGTAACAGGAACCGAGAACTCTGCTCGCGATCCTCTCTGTAACACGAACCTAGAACTCCACGCGCGATCCTTTCTGTAACAGTAACCTAGAACTCCGCACGCGATCCTCTCTGTAACGGTAACCTAGAACTCCGCACGCGATCCTCTCTGTAACAGGAACCTAGAACTCCGTGCGCGATCCTCTCTGTAACAGGAACCTAGAACTCCGTGCGTGATCCTCTCTGTAATAGGAACCGAGAACTCTGCACGCGATCCTCTCTGTAACAGGAACCAAGAACTCCGCACGATCTTCTTTGTAAAAGGAACCGAGAACTCTGCTCGCGATCCTCTCTGTAACAGGAACTGAGAGCCCAGTGAGGATCCTCTCTTGTGCAGAACCGAAAACTCAGCGGTAATCCTCTCTGGCACAAGACTGAGAACTCAGCAGCAAACAAAATATATTTTCTTTCTAATACACATTTGATATAAATGACATCTATAGGGTGCGGGTCCCAAACGCACGTTTACATTTTATAGAAACGCAAATAGAGCCCATTAAACGCTGTCATTTGACATGTACACAGGTTAATCCCTGCAATAACTAAGTGCGTTTAAACCACCAGACTATATTTGCTCTGTTTAACCTAAAAAAGCATTTTTCCGGGGATATCTGGTGCATGTTGAATAATGTGTAGTGTTCTCTGAACAATCCCTTTTAGTCACTCATCATGTCACCCTCCTAAGCGCTCCCACCTTCATGGCAGAGAATCAAATATTCCACTGTAGTTTTAAGACTTAAAGTGCCCTGGGCCAGGTTCTGAGGGCTGCTGTGGGCCAGGGTCTCCTTCGCAAAAGTAAGGAACTGGGGGTGCTCATCCCTCCAGTTATCAGACAGACATAGACCCAGTGTTACTATAGAAAGTGACATTAGAACTACTAAAATATTAATAGAAAAATGTATAGTTTTAATGGACCCACATGGGCCCACGCAGCATCATGACTGGTGTCCATGTGGGATGAAGGTACTCAATGAAATTATACTCCCCACATTTATTCTCAATACCCCCAACCCTGTGCATCCAATAACCACAAGGGCGCCTCCGGGACTCAACTCATCTACAAATGGGACACTTTTTACCTTCACAGTAATTATATATATATATATAGGAAAAAAATCTGCATCTTGAGTGGGATGTTTCCCAATAAGTCCGTCCGGTGCTACTCATGAGGATGACAGCACCTGGCTTGGCGTGACATGGGAACGATGATGTTTTTGGCAGCTCCTCCAGCTGGGCTCTGACATGCCCCGCTCTCCCCTACACAGACAGAAAGAAATCAGAACTCATCAATCCACGTGCTCAGCGCGCTAGAGAGCCGACTTGTCACATCCTTCAAAGCGTTTTAAGGTTTCAGTGTGGCAGATGTGAATGAACAACACAAAGAGACAGCCATGTATGCGTTGGCACCCAAGGCAGGGGGACGCAGATCTGAACAGCGCTGATGTCAAACTGGGTGGACAGGACACGGAGATCCAACGCGGGAGGTCAAGATCCCAATAACCAGCATCACTTTTTTTTGTTGCAAACCACTAACTTTAAAGCATTTACTGCGTACATCAGATCTTTATTTTTAGTTTTAAAGGATTCATTTGGAGATGTTCTATTAGGTTGGAGGAAGATAAAAGTGACGCCATTATCTAAAAAGATTCAGGTTCTGAGCCCGGCGATCATAGTCTGGTAAGCATGACATGCCTCCAACCGAGGGATTGCTAAAGATATTCTAGTCAGGGGTTTATTGCATCCAACAATATCATCATTAGGAGCCAACGTTATTAATCACAGGTCATGTTCATACACAGAAACCTGCCGAGCTTCCCCCAGAGTCTCCTGTGAAGCGCTACGACTCTGGGATAGTATCTTCCATTTCTGGGCAGGTGTTCGGTCAAGCCCACTCTCCAGGCCGCTTCTGCCCACTCTCCACCCTTTTAAAGTGTAACTTGGGCTATCTCTGCCCTTAATTGGAGCCACCCGCTAGGAGCTCTGAGCAGCCAACCCTTGAAATATTGCAGGTCATTCAAACTGATTGCTTGCTTTGTATGAAGCTGAAAGCCATAAACTCCTGTTCGGAGGTCTCATGGCATTGGTAGGTAAAAAAAATTGACTTTTTTTTTTTTAACGCTTTTTACAGCCAAGGCAGTTAAGGGGTGGAATCCGCTGCCAGGCAAAGGGGTTTGTCAATCCAGGGAAACATCTGCTTGTCTTTGTAACTATTATCGAGCAACATCTCATGTATCGTTCTGATAACCTGTTTTGTCTGGGCCCTTGGAGATCCGAGTTAGGGCCCCTGATGCTGAGATAGGAACACTCAGTATCCATTGGCTACCCACTCTTTGCCAAACTCCCACTCCACGTAACGCACAGCTCAGGCTCCACTCCCTCATAAAATTTGTACTCAAAGCAATGTATATATATAACCCACTGCCAAGTTTTCTCTTGCATCAAAAGATTTAAATGGCAATGCTTTATGCTTCCTGCCATAAGTGATGCGTATGCAGGTTCCCAGGGCATAGCAGTGCTGAGTATCTAATTATTCACCGATGAGCCCTCATGACTCACTAACGCCTGCATTTTAGAGGTAATAACAGTTATCACGGCAAGCGTCTGAGTATAGAAAGGGCTGATCTGACTGGGCCAGTTACATAATGTATATACTGTATATACTGTCTGCCGAGCACTGACTCACCGCCGGCTGAGAGTCATGGCTTAAAGGGATCCTGACACCTTAAAGCATCTTCGACTGCCTACATATTGGAAGCCTATTCTTAGTAATATTTTTCAGACTTATTTACTCATTACCTCCATGCTCCCAAAGTCCAACTCTGGCCCCCCGTCAGTTCAAGTTCATATTCTAATTGCTGTATGTGAGCCCCATCACTCACCCCACAGGGGTAGAAGGTTTTTTTATTTTCATTTTATTAAATTTACGTTTAACTGTAAATATATTTACACAAAGGAATAATTCCGCGCATCCCCATTCAAAAAACACATAAATACTGGGTATTCCGTCACACTATACAGCTATACATTGCTTCGCCCGTCACTACGTCAAAGTACCCCACGTGGGGAGTCCTGCCTGATTTTTCATGGCTTACAAAAGGAGCTTTCTGGGTTTTTTCACTCTTTCATTAGTGTGATAGATCGCCGGCCGCACCCGATTCTTCCAGAAGCAAAACTAAAAAGAAAAGCACAAGGTCTATGACACACCGACTAACCATTTCAGTACATCATTCACCAAAGAGAACTCAAAGGGTTAAGCTATCAAAAACCAGTTCTATTTGCCCCAAGCCCCCCCCAAGCTAAAGCAATAAAGCAAAGACAAAATAAACAGATAAAGCGTTCCCGCTGGGAGATGGGTATGAGCTCTGACAAGGCGGTGGATGGGGCAGCCGGCGACTGGATTCAATGTGACGGCTCAGACCTGGGCACCGATGCATTCAGTATGTAGCCATCCTGGCCCATCCTCCCGTATATCCTGGCCCCGGGGTCCTCTTCTGCGCACTGTGGTATCCGGCTCCCTCTGCCCACAGCCTCCGAGCTAGGCACGGTTCTGCTAAACTGTGTTAAGCCCAGAAGCGGACGTGTTTCTTTCGGCACTGTGGCCCAGAGTTCAGGGAATGGGGAGTTTATTAAACATACAACCCAGAACCTGCCGGCAGATCAGCCCCATCGGCCTGTCTATTCTGCGCATTTCTCCTGCTGTAAAGACCCTGCGGAATCTGACTTCTGGCGTTATATAAAACAATAAATAATAATAATAATAATAATCAGTCGTTGGTCTCGTCTTTGATTCAGGAGCCGTACGCCTATCCCATGCATGTTTAATACCCTTGCTGTATTACCCTCTACCACTTCTGCTGGGAGGCTGTTCTATATATTCACCATCCACTCAGTAAACCAATGGAATATTCCTGTTGATTGCTTCACTTTGAGAGCCAGGGGTGCCTATAGAGCCCTTTGAATGGGACAAGGTCCTGTTTTACAGAATAATTGGTGGATACATAGCTGTACCTGCCAAGCGTCCGCCAAACTCTTGAGCCCCACATCCCCTAAAATACTCCTCTTCTGCTGTTGGTGAAGTTTCCAGTTGCACTTTTGTTTCTGTAACACCCGTATTGCAGGGTTTTACATGAATCTGCGTTGCGGCCCCTGGTGTCGTGCCGCGGCCCCCTCGTCCCCCGCCGTATACCTTCTGTTGAGATTAATTCAATAATTGCAGATGTCTGGAGGCCAAACGGCATTTTGCGACGTCGCAGCGCTTTACATAATTAACATTGTGGTTGGAGGTTCATCCTTTTCACAGGTGTGTGGGGGGGAAACGGTATTTTCAATTATTCATCAGGCAGGTATTTAACCCTTTAAAAGTCAGAAGTTTTTTCTGGTCCCGCACGGTTCCTGATTGTAGTAATTTTATTATTCCGCTCGGCCCAATTGTAAGAAAAGGTCGGGAAACGATTAGATTCGTTTTTTCCTTATTTCCAGAAGCTGAACAGATCCCACATCTTGAGGCAGGATGAGTTCGAAGAGAGAGAATGGACGTCTTCCATGAACTCCACTTCCATATGTTCTGAATTAACGTCGAGAGCCGTGTGTTCCCAGATGGGGACAACCGCTGTGTTTATGGTGGCCCCAGGGGCTCATTGTTGTGGGTTCCCAATGACAAAACCCGACAAGGACTGTGACTCAGGCTCCGAGGACAGGAAGAGACGGGTTCGACATAAACGTCCCCAAAACAAGTCACTGGCCAAACATCGTCATTGCAGGGGTCCCAGCGTTAAACCCAAATTAGGCAGATTCAGACTTCAGAGCCATAAATATCCCCAGTGGGGCCAAGTGCAACCCCCAGTGGCAAACCCCCTTGTAGATAGCATAGAGCCTTTAGACCACTCTGAGAAAAGGGGGCATGTTTGGGCTCCGCACAGCCCACCTGCAGACTCCTGGTTTAGCGAATCCCACCAAAGTGGGGGGGGGGGATTCTGGTCCATCATGATCCAGGAAGCAGCTGCTCACAAGACGATGTATCTGCTACTGGATACCCAACTGGGGGCATTTGGGAAAGCGTGTTGGGAGTTTAGGGGGCTGTAAACATAACATTCCATTTATACCCCCCCCCCGGCATCTGAATCGTCAGCATTTATTTATAGGTTGGATTCCACAAATGACTTTACCTCTACAATTTCCCTCCCCAAATGTACATGAGCAGGATATAAAACGAAGCTAAATATCCCAGAACGGTTTGAATAATCCATCGCCGGTGGGAGTTCTGACGAGCTGAAATAAATTAATCTTTAAACATGTCTACAGCATTGAACAGGTTAATCCGGTTGGGGCATTTCGTTCCTGGATTAATACCAAGCGGGCCGCCGCGGCTGAATCAAAAGAGTTAAACGCTCTGCTTTTGATTAGGGCACAGATTTCGGGGGACACCCAGCTGCGTCTCCTCGTACGGTTTGTCAGCCGTCCAAAGCTTGTTAACATGTTAATGGAAAAGGAAGTCGCTGCAGCTTCAAGGAATTTACAACTGGTTTTCAACTTCAAAGACCCCAACTATAGTGATTTGATACAAAAACTGTCAGATTAACCCTACGGCTACCAGAACAGTCAACTTGTCTTTAGCATCAGACTTTATCGCTTGGGGCTCAGTGTGGCAACCGGCCCCCCAACTGCTTGGTCCCACCGGCATCCCGATTCCCCGGGGTAGAACTTGGGAGGTATGTGGCAGTTAAGATGAATGCTCCTGGGGAGGTGAGATTGCATTTTTTTATTGGGGCAGAAATGACATTTAGGAAAACGTTCTTTTTTTGCAGAGAGAGACACGATGCAGCAGCGCGGGCCGGGCTGTCGTTCGCACCGCTCTGCCGGCGAGAGGTGTCTCCGATCCTTTAAACTTTTGGTATTCAGCGCTAATTGGAGAAAAAAGAAGCAGAACTGCGGCGGTGCGTGTGTGGGGGGGTTATAATGGGACACCAACATCTCTCTATATCAGACAGAAGGGTACAGAGATGGGGGTTTATTCTTTAATCTCAAACACTGAGGGTTCCAAGTGTCTGGAAATCAGGACTGTCCTGTAGAAAACGGAGGAAGTTGATAAAACAGGACTTTACAATACTTTAATAAAGATTGACCCGCTCCACAGACGCTCTTATTGTCTTGGGGCTGTTTCACGCAGTATTGACATTCTCACACTATACCTTGCGTGGTAAAAGGTTAACGTAGCCCGACGCCTGATCGCGGATCCCCGCACGTGCCGGGACAATGGGGCAAGCTGCAGGAAGAAATCCAGCGTAAATAGCCCAGGGACAGGCTGCAGCGTGTGACGGGGACTTCAATGGAAATCTAACATTACACATCGTTACATGCTGACTGTGCAATATTACCAACGACCCAGGGCAGCAGCCCCCTCACTGCATTAAATGGTGTTGGGTACCTTTAAGACAGTGTGCCAGGATATTATCGTTATTTATGGTTTTATAGAGCACCATCATACTCCATAGCGCTGTACAACGGATACGATCAAAGATCTCCCCTGTAACTGGCTCATCGTCCAGCGGGATCAGGAGGGCTTTATCACCCAAGAGGGGATCTGACCCCCAGTTTTGCTGCTAATTAACTGCCCTGGAGCACTTTTACAAAAAGTCCCTCTTTTCTTTCCCCCAACTATTTTTCCACCTAAACACAAAGAAAACATAATTAATTTAAAATAAGACAAAAAACTCCTCGACATACCTTCATAACATCACTTCCTGTTCATATAAATGGCCGATGAGGAAGATTCTACTCAGCAACTCTCCAAATGTGTTCCCCAAATGGCTCTGATACCCGTCGTCATGGAAACTGTGACCTGTCATTATATAAAGATACTTAACTGAGTCACCTGCATTCAAGCAGGGAGATCAACCATAACATACTGGGAGTCTTATGTATGATCCCAGCAGGGGGGAGAATAGGAAGGAGTCAGATTGAGTGACCCCCAGAATCTGCCCCTTCACCCTGAGACTGGGGCAAAAAACACTGAGAATCTGCCCCTTCACCCTAAGCCTGTGGCAAAAACACTGAGAATCTGCCCCTTCACCCTAAGCCTGGGGCAAAACCCTGAGAATCTGCCCCTCCATCCAGAGACTGAGTAATTTAACATGACATATAGCACAAAACATGGATACTTAAGCTTTTTACCTACCATCAGCCATTATTGTCTGGGGGCTGCAGGCCTCTACCCAGCAACCCCTTACTGGGCACAAAATGGGGGGAAAAGAAGGGCAGTGAAGCACAAGAAGAGGAAACAGGTTGAACAGCCAATCAGAGTACACTCTGGGATCTAGGGTCCTCCCATTCTTCCTGCCTGGGAGGGAGGAGCCGCTCTGACTGGATTCTTTGGGTAATGAAGCTCCTGTACACAGAGCTCTCCTCACCTCACCTGTAAGTTATTGTCATTCACTACCTATTACATCCTATCTACCCACCGTATAGAGCTGGTAATATGATGGCGCTATATAAATCATATAACTATAATACCTCAGAATAATCTCCACACCTGCTGTAGAGCAGCTCCTCACCTTTCCCCGGAGCTTGCAGGCCGTGCAGGTTATGGCGGCTCAGATACTACTAATCAAGTACGTTTACTACAGGATGGGGGCTCAGGGGCCCCTAACACTCCAGGGCCCCAGGGCAATTGCTCCATGTGCTCTTGGTTATTCTGGTCTATCCAAGCCTAGGGCTAGTGGTCACATCTGGAAACGGCCCTGAGAGGAGAGAGACATTTTATCCCAAGGATGCAAAAGATTTTCACGCCGATGTAACTGTAAAAGGATTTCATTGAAATATTCCAAAAAATGACTGAATTCATTAAATGAAATGAAACAACAAACGTCATATCCCAGTATCTGCTCTAAAGCGTCATGACAGGTAGTGCTGGGAGCCTCAATAGTTCAGCCAGGGATACCGTGCTCCTGCCCAATATATGTATACAATATATAGGATATATAATGTATATAATATATACACACCTGGAAGGTATCTAATATACCCACGTCTGGCTGGCTAGGTCATCAGCTTCATGTAACGAGACTGATTAGTCAATTAAATAAATGATTCCGCAGCGTCCGCACATCACATGAAACTGTTTATTCCCCTCTTCCTGCCATTTTTCTATTAAACTATTAAAGATCGCTGAGCTTTTTCTTTGTAACGCTTGTACTTTGGGTTTATTTGCAGATCGGATACATTTATAAATCTGAAGCAAGAGGCCTGGACGTCTTTGTTTTGAGACGCAGATCGTTATCGGTAGGTTTAATGTTGTTACTCTCTCAGTGCTGGAATGGTTCAATATTTTACAGGCGTAGTGACTGTGAGGGTAATATCGAGGGAAATGGCAGCTACGGCAGAATCAGTTCCCATCCTGTACAGCCTCACTTGTTAGGGGCCATAAAAAAAAGCAGCCTATAGAAAATGCAAACATCCGGCGCTAAATTACTGCCCTTCTCCCCGTGTGCCGGGGGGCATTTGATGAACGGAAGCATCTTTTTTTCGTGACATCTGGTCCATCGCATAAGAGCAAAATAACTTGGGAAGAATGGTTTGGCCCCATGTCAGAACACTAATTACCCCTAGAAGATGCCCCTCTCCCTTCCTCAGACAGTCTTCCCTTAATCGTTTTCAAATGTCCCCAAGATGGGCAGCAGAACTCGGAAACGAGTCATAAAGATGAGACATAATATTGTGATATAACATTGTGATTACCGTATTTCCTAGTTGTCCTGGGCGGGCATTTTAAAGGAGAGAATTATTCAGATCTGTGAATTCAGGAAAAACGTTGGCCTTAAAAAGAGCCAAAAACACCAAACACCGCCTTTCAACACCCTGAGGCTGGCTTTAATTTGGGGACGAGCGAACCCCTCACCGAGCGAGTTTTTGAAATGGAGAGAAAATCCTGTTTTTTGTTGCTGAATTTTATTCCGTTATTGGTCGGTCCTGTCGGGCTGGGGGGAAAGTTCTGAATCTTGGCCAATAACAGAATATGTATTTGTATATACCATACCTCCCAACTATCCTGCTTCATGCGATAGAGCGGCAAAATCAGGACTATCCCGCCGAACTCTACCTCAGTCCCACTTTTTGTGACAGAGCTTGACGGGGCAGCAGCATTCAGGATGCAATCCCGATTTTGTTCTCCTGTGAATGCATAGCGCGCATGCGCAGAATCACCTGCTTTATTATATAGAATGTATATGATAATAGATTATGCTTCTGCATGTATTCCTTATACAGTCATTAATAGTCATTAATTACCTGAATATTAATGTTTTTTTACCCTTTGCTTCCATCCTCCAATCCCATTCCTCTCCATCCCCTTCGCTTCTGATTTTTCTCCTGGATCCAAATAAGAAACCCACTGGGTTATTTCATCCCATCCTGTTCCCACCTATTATTCACCCCAAATAACATGTTTTTAGTGCAGATATTGCTTTGTTTTTTTCCGTTAAGGTCCAAACTGTTGATTTCCAAACAATTGCAATTTGTGTATTAGATGGCCGTGTATTATTTTAATGTTATTTATAAGAACTACTCCAGAAAAATACTTTTGCTCCTGTTAGCGGGGTCCATATCGGTGACAGCCCCCCCCTATTAAACCTCATTAATTGCCCGACAGCCTCGCCCGTCACTCAGTGGGACCTGCGATGGATGAACCTCGCGCCGCTGATTGCATAATCACAACATTTCACAACTCGTTTCATGTAAAGTCAGAGCTTCCTTACGGGAAAATGCACTCCGGCTGTAATTCAGAGCGACGCTGCCGTATCGCGCACGTTTACAGGATTCTGCACGGAATGAGTCGCCGTCAGTAACACTTCTAGTCTCCATTAAATGATGGGAGGAAGCAGCGCAAGCACGAGCCCCCTGCATCGAATGATCCAAGATGCTTCTCCGTTATAATGTTATATCTCTAAGCCCCCGGTATGTAGGGGAATTAAAGTGACCTTATTAGGAACTTATTCCCCAACAGGTAAAAGTCACCCCACATCTCACCCTCTGCTAAGGAGAGAAGAGGCCGATCCCGCAGGGCCGTTTGAAACGGTTTAGCGCGGCAGAACCGGCTGAGTTCCTGACCCAGCCCTAACTGATCCACACTGGGGAGTAACTAGGCCGCGGCGCAGGTAATTGCGGTGCTCGTCCGAGGCGTCACGTCAGACACCTGTGCCTCCTTTTATGAGACAGTAGCATTTCTTCAGCACCGGTAATCTCCAGGTCTTTAGGAGGAACTGTCGAAGCCTGTAATTACCCCCCTGTGTCAGGTCAGAGCCCTTGGTAACGACCATGCGCAGCATCTAAATAAACGATACTTTTGTTTCTGCTGTTAAACGGAATGACTTTGACTCAAATTATAGGTCTGCTGATGGCTTTTGTTGCCCGGAAGTGCCAGATTCCTGAGTTTTAAAAGCCACCAATTCCCATTATGTTTCTGACCCATTTCCAGTTTAGACACTGAATAACTGTTTAACCCTTTAATTACTCCACCCTGAAACTGTCCGCAGGTGAAAGCATGTAATTATCTGGATTTAACAAACACTAGAAGGACTTTTAAAAATGGCCACCATTGTCCCCTTAAAAGCGACCTGTCCCCGTCATACAGCCTGACCTGACATCATAAACATTGGGAGTGCAGGGGGCGCGTTGGGAGTGTGCGGGGTAAAACGTACAGAATTTCGGGCCTAAAACGCATGGAACATGTAGAACAGCCGGCACTGTTCCTTGCACGGCGGTTACTTCATAGACCTCACGAAAATGTTGCTTGGCGCTCACAGAGTTAAACTGAGGGCTTGTCAATGAAAAATTGTGTTTTTTATCGGCGATGCAAAGGAAGACGTCGCTTTGTATGAAACAGATTAATTAGGCGCAGTCTTTTGCTTCTAATTAGTCTCATTAGCGGTGGCCCCGGTCCCACCGTGAGCTGTTTTGACAAACAGCCGCAGGTTGTCACGGAGATTTGGTCAAGGTGTCGTCCAATCCGCCTCTTCAGGTGACAGGTACGCTGGAAGCGCGGCTCTTGGCAAGGCGACGATGGTCCTCTTTAGGATTGTGAAACGCGTCTCCTGGAAGCGGGACGCACCGATCACAGCAGTCTGCTTCTCATTTTCCTTTTATAGCTGCAAATAATGATGAGAGGCAGATGAGCGTTCAGTAAATACGGGAAACGGACATCGAAGGAGCCGGATTGGGTTTAAGTAGAAAGAAATCTAAGAAGACTTTTCCTCATTTCCATTTTATTAATTTTTCCACCTAAATCAATATTTAACCATGTCGCTAAAGTTTACTGACCTTTAAACAAATTCATTTTTCAGCCCCTGCCCCATAACGCATGCTGGGAGTCGGGTTCATAATTCCACAGATATTATCTGATCACTTTCCTGACATTCTCTTACTTTACCTCTTCCACCCTTACAAAGGCTGTCTGAACCAATCAACAGCAATCAGAACCTTAACAATGGGGAGGAATAACATATTGCTTATTATGACCTGTAAGCGCCATTGCATGGGTTTATTTGGTGCATAGACTTCAGGTTTTGGGAGTTAGCTTGTGGGTGATCCCAGTGACCGTGGTACTATTTGCCGCGTGATTGTAAACACAGAGCAGGACAAACCGTGTTAATTGTCTCTCACAGTTTTCTCGGTATTATTAAATTTCACATCCTGAAATCACCCGAGGATTCTGCCGGATTTTAGATGCGTTCGATGTGTGAAGTTTCATCTTTCGATCGCCCGCAGCACCCAGCGCCTCTTCCACAATCAGCATTTTTCTCTGAAGGTTTCTTTCACTGTGAACGTCTCAGGGATGCACGGAAATGCAGTGTTTAATAGGGTTTATCACCCCTTACGCCCAGGGCCGGCCCTATAATGGGGCAGACTGGGGCAATTGCCCCAGGCGGCACTTTAGAAGGGGCGGCACTTTGCCGCCCCAAGCGCTTTTTTTTTTTGAAGCGGAGGAGAGAGAGAGGGGCACCGAGTGGTTTTCGCTTACCCGCTCGGCGCCCCTCTCTCTCTCTCCTCTGCGGCGAGTCTCCCTGTTCGGTCCCGGTGCCGGCTTGTAATGGAGAGCGCCGGAAGTGACGTCAATTTCCGGCGCTCAGCATTACAAGCCGGCATCGTGGCAGAGCAGGGAGACTCGTCGCAGGACTGTTTAAAGGTAAGTACCGGGGGGGGGGGATTGTAGATTATGGCGTCGGCGAAGTTTAAAATGACGCCCCCCCCCCGGCGTCGGCGGGGGGGGCGGCGTTTTACACTTCGCCCCAGGCGGCGTTAAGTCTTCGGCCGGCCCTGCTTACGCCTCTGTATTTAATGCCTCGGCCTTGTGATGTCTGAGATGCAATGTTCCACAAACAGCAAGAAAACAGAAATTAGTAAAAATTCGACAAACTCGATACATTTCAGCGGAATGTGTTCTAACTGTGAACACGTCACACGGGGTATTGCGTTTCCTTGGCGTCCGCCGGCAATAAACATGAGATACGTTAAGCTATGTGCTGGGGGGTGGAAGTAGCTGGAACAGGTCCTCGCTGACTCGGCCTCCCTTACGTTACCTCCATGGAGGCTATGCAAGGGCAGAAGTGGTCTCTGTCTTTCAAACTGACGGGGAAAATACAACAGGACTGTTGTCCAATCAGTGGTTCAGTCAGGGGAGGTCGAAAGCGGAAGCTGCCCAGTAACCACGGCGTGCAGCGGCGTCATGTCACACATCGTGGAGTGTGTCCGGGACACAAGTGGCCCGCGGTCCTCATGCAGCAGTCATGTTATATGTGTGTTTGTGGTCGTACAGCTCCCCTCTTGCTCTGGATTTCAGCTTGCCTCCTTATGTTAGAGTGTAAGCTCTGTGGCAGTTACATGTCTTATGTTTCCTCTAATTGCCCCGCATCATGGCATCTGTTGATTGTAAACGGTTTAATAAACGATCAATCTTCCATAAGCCGCTCCACGCTGGTCGCACCGCGTGAGGTCAGATGAATGTGGAGGGTCCTCCTTCTGCGATCTCAGTACCGTGATACTGTACAGACAAAACCATCACAAATCAATTCAAGATTCCTCCTGGCTCCAGAAAAATACAGACTCAAATACCTGAAAAGATTCCAGAGTCATTTTTATATTGTTATGCCAGAAGTTTGTGGACAGGGCCAAAAAAAAATGGGTCCGTTCCCCAAATCTAGAGCCTCCCTCTTTTACACACGTTCTCCAATCAGGAGCTGGAGAAGCCACAATTTGCCAAAGTTTGGTTTACAAGAAGAGTGGAATGTTGGAAAATGTACAAATGCAATCAGAATACTAACAGACTCATCACCTTTGAGTCTTTTTTCTTGTTATATTTTCCAGAAATTGACCATGTTTTGCGTTTCCTGAATCTTGAACCATTGTATGAAGTTATCAATTAAATCAATTTTAGGTCATCGAAGTCCTCCTCATCATCCCCAGGCTATTCTAGATTTCTGGGTGACGGAGGATTTCCACGGGACGGACGTCCCCAGCAGGAGATGAGGCCACCGGTGGCAGATAATTAATAACGGCGCGCCGTCCTCCTGCTGCTGCTGTTTTACTGACAGACTGATGAGGAAGTCACAAGGTTTTTATGTAGTTGAGTTTTTAACGCAGCACCCCGGCCTTGTGCCTCATTCTGGATTTTGTCGACGTCGTCTTGCACAAGGTGTCAGGGTTTTAGGTTTTGTATAATATTCTGTATAATATTCTGTCCTTCATCCTTGGCATCATTCTTAATATGCAGGATATGAATATCCAAGTAATGGGGGTAGTTTTAACGGCTACCTCTGCCCGCTTGTTCATTGGCATCTGCTGCGATTAGCGAAATATCTCTCCCTGTTGCTGGTGATCCAGACTATTCAATTCTTATTATAACTGGAGCTTTTTATAGCCAGATAAGGGACCTCTTTGTGAAGCGCGGGTCTCCTGTCCCGTCTCCTGGCAGATGCTCTGTGGGAGCCGGACGCGCTCAACTCCCAAGAAGGAGACAGAGTTAAAGGGACAGAACAAGAGTGGAGTGTCTGCCAGTAAAAACCATCACAAATCCGGCTGCTGATGTCATAACCCTGGGGGTCAGAGGTCGGGGAGAAATAAACGCTTCTGAAAGGGACAGCCTGTTTTGTGCTCTGCGCTGTTGTTGGCCGGACGGTACACGGTACATGAGTAAATTGGGCACACAATGGCTTCCAGTCTGCCTCATTAGCAGCCCAGGACTGGGGGAAGAGAAGTGTTTGATGGGCTCTGAGCGTCCCGCTGTGACACTGTGTGATGGAAATGGAATAATTACTATGATCTAATGGTCTCCTCTTTAACAGGCAGCCTCTCCTTTCAAAGGAGGCCTCTCTCCATTGTGTTTTGGGCATGTAGTGCAAACTGTAGGGTGCCTCCCCGTACAGGCTGCCAGACTGGAGGCAACGCGGCTCCTTCCATATTCTGCTCCTTGGCTCTACAGAAAAGCTGAGCTTGAGCCAATCCCCTCTGCTCGGCAGATTGGGGGGTCACACACCCCTGGCACAGACCCCCGGTCGGGCTTCACTCGTGGCAGATGCTGGTTACGAAACTCAGTTACTGGGCATCTAATTAGCTTGGTTGTATGCTAACTATCAGACCTCGAATGTAACGCATTCCCCAACTATTAGCAATTTTTATATATATTAGACATTGGCGTTAGAGAGAAACAAACCAATCACGAGCCAATTCACAAGCGCTGATCTGTTAATGCAGGGTGAGGGTGTTGGCATTTTCCTGAAATCTGGTGGCCCCATGCCATGCATAGTCTGTGGATATCACATACATCTCTCCATCTCTGTATAGCGGGGTGAACCCATATCTGCAGACGCCCTGATGCTATAAATGTCTCACCTGCTGGCGGAGATGTGTAAGTGCGCTCGATGCACTCTGCTGTGTGCAAATGCCCCAATATTGTGGATTTTTAGTTAGCAGCCTGTGGTTGGTTAAAAGACACATGTACGGCTAAACACGCGTGAAGCACACACGGAATTGTTTATGGATAACATCCTCGTTACTCATCTCCCTATTTATAAAAAGAAGTGATACATTAACCCCTGTCTGCCTGGACGCACTCAGATTTCTAGTAATAGTTTAAAGTATACACCGAAATATAATTTGTAGAAATAATAAAATACATTCCGTCATTCACAATGTTATCAATGGGTTATGGTTCAAACAGGTTGGGCAATGTATCAATTTTTGCAAAAAAACTTTTACTCCAAAACTAAAATGTCACAGAGGTCCCCCTGTGCCCATAAACAAAAGCCTTGAGAGAATAAAGTTCTTAGCATTCAAGAAGCCCAATGGATTTAACCTTCCGTCTATTAGAGCAATCCACACATCTATAGGATGGTGGGGGGTGAGTTTGAAAATCAATTAAAAAAAATCTCAGATAACAACTACATCCAGATCTTGTTTCCCTGGGGAATATAATCCAGGGTACGGGGTATATTAACATACTGGCCCCATCAATCACCTAAACCGCAGAGTAATGTATAGGGGTCTTGGCACTGGACCCCGTATACAATGCCCAGGGGCTAATTATATCAGGGCGTGAATAGCTGCCATTTAACCCACTTTTAATGGGTTCCTACTCATATCACTGAAAGCTGTGGAGCCCAGGCAGCTGTATAATATTCCACCAAAAGTGGCAAAAACTAGCCTAATGTGACCCGCGTTTGACCTCCTCACCCATCTCTCTAATGTCCGCACCTTCAGGCAACAGAAGCCCGTCCTGAAAGAAGACAAGAGAATTCCTTCCAAGCACCGGCCGAGGCCGTCCATCTGAGAAGATCACCTTGACTCAAAAATCAAAACATCTTCAAAAGACACAACCCAGACCCTGCGAGGATTTTCTTTTCAGAGACAAAATTATTTGTCACTTTGTGGGTGATTCTAATCTGGAGAAAAACAAAATGGGCCGAAATGAACGCGGACAAACCCTAGAGCGTGCGTCTCCGCAGGAGAGCAGCGGCAGCATAGTTTGGTTTTCAATTTACTGGAAAGTCGCTTAGTCTTGAAAACTGCTAAATTATTTTCCAGAAATGTGGTGTTTTTATGTGGATTTTTACTCTGCCTGATAATATAGATCTACCCACCGAAAATTCCCGCATATAGAGACGTTGCTTCGCCCTGATTAATCCGACGTATAGAAAAATCCCTTGATTAAGTAAAGAGACGCCTCTTTAACAGGCCAGACTCCTGCCGTTTGAGGGGGGGACGGGTCTGAGAGTCCAGAGAGAGCCTGCAGTTTGTGATTATTTGTAGTCATTTTTAATTGTTTAATGGAGGTCACTGGGTACTTTTATAAATTGGTATTTATAAGTTATTCAGGGGCATGGCTGACAATCTGTTTTGATGTTTTTTAAATGTTTTTTATAAAGGTTATATATTTTTCCCTTGTGCGTTTATTATTTACAGGGGTTTGATGCCCCCCCCCCGCACAGATTATCCCGCTGATGGTCAGTATACCCGCTTCGGAACACGTGACCTTAGAGCTTTCCTTTTGTTACTCCACGGAATTTACTTCATCTGACAATCACCCCCAGATTAAGATTAAGACGTTTCTTATGCAAACATTTCAACGATCTTACTCAGCATCTCCTAGAATTTATAAGAAACAATCCCCAATGGCTACAAGTGACGGTCAGCCATTCACCGGGTCTCCTGATCATCTAGAGGAGGTCATCTATCCTGATCGCGGACTCACAGTCCTACTATAATTTAATCATAATTGTGCTATGAATTGCAAACAAAAGATTGTTTTTGATTAAAATTTTTGAATTTTTGGCCAATATTCCTAACCTGTTGGTGATTATCGGAAGTCGAGAACTCTTGGCCACTTGGCTTCTTGGAAGCAACTCTACAAAACGCGCGTCCGTGTGTTGGTTAGATTTCCGCTTCACAATCACACAGAGAAAATGAGCTCATTTTTATTGCATGAATGTTACGTTGGCACGCGTTTTCCCACAAAACAGGAATGATTTTAATTCACTACGAACTTTATGCTAAAACTATTACAAAAAAAGCCAATGTTCCACGCACATGCAGTGAGTCTCTAAAATCGAGTGTCCCCCTCCCCGCGCACCCAACGGTCCTCCTATAGGGGGTCACAGGTCTGGGCAACTTAATTGCAGGATGTGAGCCCTTGTAAGACGTGGTGGTGCTTTGCTCGGAACAGAACGGCACGGATATATCCGGACTCCTTTCATCTGCGAGCTCGGCTCTGCCAGGATGTCCAGCTGGATGCTCCGCTGGCTCTTTATGAGTAACAGACTCTAACGTTACCGCAAAAGAGAGACAAATTTAGAAAGTGTCCAAATTAGGGGTAATCAGATTTTTCTCCGTAGGATCCTGTTGTGGGTGGAGTGTGGAATGCGCACAACAAGAGGCCACAGACTTTTTGGGTTGATTATCTGTAATTACTTGGAAGGGCCGAGCCCAGCTTGTATTATCCCCCGGGGGCAAAACTGACTGACAACAGCTCCTCTTTATAGAGCTCACCCGGCCCTGCTCCATCAGGTAACTAACAAAGCGAAACCAACGTACAGCAGGTAAAAAGGGGGCCATCAATTATTTATTTTTCACGAACGCCTTCTATTTACCTCCGATCATGAATAATTAAAAACGAAAAACTGTGCAAACTATCCCAATAAATCCATTGAAAAATAGCAGACGACATTTATAAAAATACAACACCTCGATCTAAGAATGAGGTAAAAGAGACCAATTTCTGGGTTAAGCAGGAGACCCGTAGATTTATTTTTAGCTGTTTTCTTGATTTAATTAATTACAAAGTTTAAATGGGGTCAAAAATATTGCAAAATAAATGTATAAAAATAAATGATAGTACTATGAATATAGGAAAACCATTGCAAGTTTTTTAGTACGTGCGCAGGTCAAAACTATTTGTTTAGCATTTTTATTATTAAATAATTTAGAATATTTTTTTTTTATATATGTCATTTTACAACTTTGTGACTATAGATGCAAAATAACCCACCAATATTAACATCCGATAGGAAAATAACACAAACCAAATATCTGTAGATAATTTCCATCCCTATAGTTTCTTGACATTCCCTTGATACATTTTTCATATATGTTTTGGATCATTTGGCCAGACCCCTGTTGTAGTTAATGCCGATCTGGCCCCCGTAATTCTGATACATGCTTCTACTTGCTGGAATCTTTTTACAATCCCTTCTCCGCGTCGGAAGTGCTCGGCCGCCAGCCCGTAACAGGTGTTTCAGGCATCTGGCTGCCCGGTGGCCGGAAATGAAATCTTTACCTCTCCGAATAAGGAGGAAAGCATCCTTAATGTCATTAGTGGGGTTTGGGGCATTTACCTTAACCCTAAACCAGATGGTTTGTTTTAATCTCTGCAGGCATGGAGCGTGTTAGTTACAGCTCTTCCATTTACCGATTGTTTATTAATAATTTCCTCTGCCACCCTGTTAACGAAATAAAGCAGGGCTCGACTAATTAGTGACCTCCGACCTGCTTGAAAGCCACTTCAGGTTATAAAAATATTAAGCCGTGTACCAGAAGGGTCACACAAACTGGGACGTCAGCAGCGGCACAATAATATCAGCCGCATTTTCACAAATTCTTTTGCTTTCAATATTTAAGAAGATCATTGATTAAGGAACAATAAATAAAATAAATGTATCAAATTTCTATAATATCGAAATAAAATAAATGGACCCAAGCATTGCAAAGCTCGACTAGGATTAAATGCGATTCTCAAGGGAAATTTTTTTTTTTAATTATTGTTCAATCATCCTATAAAGGGATTTTTATTCTGAAGGTGGGGGTAACAGTAGGGGGTATTGGGAAGCGATATCGTCGGTGTCCATATTGTATCCACTGTGACTTTTGGGCCATTGCTTAACCGGCTCCGCGTAATCTTGTCCAAGGAATCCCAGACCAGAGAGGTAATTAGACATTACACTTATTTCTAAGTATTTTCTCCAAGACGCATCTCGCTCTCCAGCTGCATTTAATTTCGCTCTGATTAGTCTGACCTTTAACCCCTTAAGGAAGTTGTTTAAGAATAAAGCTAAATGTGGTCTGAGCGTCTTTTTTATGGCTTTTTCCCCTCCATGGAAAGCATCACTGCCTATAAATATTTATGTACATTTTTATCTTGGCGAATGTTTAAAGCATGGAATGAAGGACAAATCCTGCACAGGATCTGCATTCCTGATGATGCCGAGACCCACAGGAAGAAAATGGTAAAATAGTCATTATTAAACAACCTTTTTTCAGCTTTTTCTAGAACAAGATGGGTTGTTTTTTTTGTTTTTGTTTTTTTACCCACTGGTGACCGGTGGAGGATTAACGTAAACTCCAGTGACATAATGAGACCCTTAGGCTGCGTTTGGAACATACCCTTGTCTCATGGCGACTGGAAGACTTTTTGGGGTCCCAGAGAGAAGGGGGCAGATTCCCCAGGAAGATAAAAAGATGTAGGCGCCTGTCGGATACCATGGCTGTTCATCCTAAGGATTCAGGCTAGCATCTAAACCTGCCAGGGTTTGGACAGACAAACGCGCTGACAGGAAGCTGGCCCGGCGCATCCTTTTCCCGCATCTTTTAGAAACCCAAGAAGTCATTTTTGGCTTTTCCCGGGTGTTTTAAAACATGTTTGACTTTACAGACCGGGGACAGTCTCAGCTTCCTAAGGACCCAAAAGAAAAAGAATTAGGAGCCCCACATATATCAGAAGCAACGCCTTTAACTAACCTAAGAAGTGGGTGATCCCTTTACCTGCCGTATGTCTCGTGCCCCTCCAGGCGATCAAAGCACAGAATTTCGTGGCTGCAGTTCGTAGAGGTGCATGTTCCGCCACATCGCTTTTATTTCAACTTTTGGATGCCCGTGCATTTCACCTGCTCTGGAATGTGTATGGTTAATGTGCCTAATCAGGGATATTTCCAGCAGTTTTGTTTTTCACACCTGTATGTGCAGTTGTTTGACCGCAGGGCACCGTCACCATGCGTGGGTGGCTTACACGGCTCCTGCGCTAGAGCGGCGTTATACGGATCTCGCTAACACTGGGTACAGAGGCTTCTAGAAAATTAAAGAGACATCTGGGCTGAAATTTACAGAGAGTTTGCGTGTTGATTATTTAAATGATTTGTTGTTTTTTTTTTTCTGCGGGAAACCGAATCAGCAGCGTCACGATTTACACAGAAACCCAGCAGATAAACCCATCCTAGGCAATTCCTTCTTTTATCCCATCTAAGCCTATTATCTAAGCTTATTTAGTAAAGTCTTTGGCTACTCTTGCTGTGGCCCCTGAAGGCCAGATCAGGGTCCTCCATGGACAGAATAGGTGTGATACCCTTGCCAGTGCTGCAACTAATAAGACCCCCTTTAAATGACGGGGTCTTGTCTGTAACGCCCTGTCTCATTTCTCACCGTTTTTGTTTCTGAGCGAGTTGTCTCCAGAATGTTCAGGAAAATAATGCGCAGGTGAACCCACGGGAGGAGTGAGTAACAAAAATGTGTGTGAACTGCAGCAGCAGCTCTTATCTTGACAGCTGTCCTCTGTCTAACTCACCTCTTGCTAATTTACGGCTTTTAAAAATGCGCGTTCTCAAAAAGGCATTTATTTGTATATGTTGTAGATTTTTTGTTTTTGACCGTAAATCAGAACATTTTGATAGATTCAAATATTTGCTTCTGACAGTTTGACAAAATGTTCTTTGTGAAGGAAATTCATATCCTCTGCCACATTATTGGCCATGCAACTTTCAAGGGTCCAGGGGGTCCGAAAACATGAAAACAAAAAGATAGATCAAAGGGCGGCAATGAAATAACAAAACAAACTTTCTGTTTATAAAAATGCTATGAAGATATTACCTAAGGTACCTACAAAGAGATGTTGCATCGTTTCCTTTCTGTCAGAGCAGTAAAGATGTGGAATCCGCCGCCTATAGAGCTTCTCTATAACTAGATCTCCATTGAAGCAAATCTGGACAACATTCTTTCTGTATTCGACTGAACCAAATGTAAAAGAAAGAGAATTTGATGTAATTTTTTGCCTCTAAACTGAAATCCCAGAAAAAAATATTCACTGCTACAATTTTATTTTATTAAAGCCCTTAACAAATTCAAATTCCTGAATTAAAATATCAGTAGAATGTATTATGTGACTATAGAATATTAATTCACATTACACTTCAGATTGAAGAATTGAATAATTTAATATATTACAATTGTTACAATAAAGAAATTGATCAATTTTGTTTCCCCCCCATAGCTTTGGTTTCTCAGAAATTACACTTTGAAATCAAAATCCTAAAATAACTTCCAAATTCCGCGTGCAGTCGTTTGTGTCTTTATTGGTGAAATACAGCGAACAGATGTCATTGGATATTAGTCACCAAAATACCAGGGCTGCCTGAAGTGATCGGACTAGCTCGCCTCTCTGAATGCATCTTATAAATGACCTCCAGAGAGATTAAGTGGCAAGAACTTTGCATATATCTGTATATATATATATACAGTGTGATACACAGCATATATATATATATATATATATATATATATATTATATCTCTGACATCAGGGGCTCATTCTTTTCCATCTCAAGAGAAACACGGATTATCAAACGCATTAAAAAAAGGAACAAAAGATGCAAATCAGGAGATTATGATGTGGATTGAGTGACACAGCATGAGTCTGAGACGTCATGGGAAATGTCTACAGAAAATCACCAAAATGCTAACTGTGAAAAATTAAAAAATATATTAATATCTACGGATTATGTCTCCACCCCAACAAAAAAAATCTTCTTAAAAGCTTTATAATGTGCTGTAAAGGTCGGGGCGGCGTTGGGTACTTTCTTATTCTTTTCGCGTACTATGTGTACTGAGCCATTTTGTCTGATTGGGATCCGCCCCCTGCCCCCTTGCATGAGGTCACCTGGTGTGGTTGAATTCTCAGAGGTATTCTGGGCTCAGCTTAGTATTTAGATGAGTACAAACAGAGCACAAGAAACGTTAAGTCTCAACATCACCTGACAAGTGACCCAAGAAATGTATGTTATGTATAAAGCAGCACTCAAGACCCCTCCATAGAATTAGTACTGGGGAATGAGGGACACCTACTTTCTACAAAAACATCCAAATCAGCCCCAAAACAAGATTGTAAACTCTAGAGCCCTGTCACCTTTTTTGTATAAATCTAAATTATTATGTGATGCACTACTGCTTATGTCCTGTTCTACCCATTGTACAGCGCTGCAGTATACAATGGCGCTACATCAATCAATAAACATTAATGGATTATTGTTCTTTTCTGTCTCAGACTGGGGGGCTCTTTGGTGAGACCATCCACTGTCACAGAATTTATCTCAGGCAGGAAACATTTCCCCTTCAATCCTTTGACACTAAAAAGGGTAAATGTGTCGCCATAACCTGCTTTATCACCGTGATAACCCTTCCCAGAGGAAACGGCAATAGGAAGTGATTATGACTGAGCTGGAGCGATCAGATGCCACATGTGAACCCCAGATGAGTCCGGGGCTGGCACGGGGGGTTGTGTGGGGGGATCGTGTCCTCCTTTTCTCCTTCCTCTTGTTGACCATAATTGTTTCCATGCCCATGCCATGGCGCTTTGTACTTCCTATTAAGGATTAGCAGAAGAGGCCAGGGATTGCTTATCCTAATTGCTCTCTATTCCTTCATTAAGACGCCCAGCCCCCTGTTTTCAGGATCTATGGCCATCATTTTCCCACATATGCCACCAGAATCTGTCTCTAATAGAGTGGGCCGAGACATATGGTTTGCCCGCCTTCACAGAGACAACATCTCCGTCTTCATAAAAGGAGACCTCCGGAAAACGCAGGGGGTTATCCCTATAATATGATATTAAGGGTCTGGAACTAAATGCATCCTCGGACCCTTTGAAGTTGCCATTCATAGGAAAAAAACCTCCTGGGGGGATGGGGGTAACAATAAAGGGAGGACTTACAGCCAGAAATATTGAACTTCCTCTTTAAACTTCTGATACTTATAATAATAAATTATTTGAAGATTCATAGGATCATACAGACCACGAGCGAAAATAAGAATTTGGGGGCGATAAGGTTTCACCGCACGCACAGTGCTTTTTTTTAGATTTTGACCATGAAAATACGTGTTAAAAAAATATGACAGCCGTGCTGAGTTTGTTGAACCCGGGGCTCGCGCGGCTAACGGGGAGTCCAGTCGTGCCAACCTCCACCTAACGTTTTGGTCAGATGACGCCTCAGAGTTACAGTCACTCGCCGCAGGTAAAACAAACAGATCACACGCCATTTGTTTGTCATTCCCAAGTGAGTAAAATATTTATTCAGCTTTTCCCGCGAGTCACAAGTGCGGTTATCGCTAAAGACATTCATCCCGCTGACAACGGACAAAGCGAACAGAGGGGGCACTGGGGTGATTCCTCTTACCCCCCAAAAGCCTCATCAAACCAAATCTATGAGAGATACACTTCTTACAATCTTTTGATTTCTCTTGATTTTATACAAAGTACATTTTGAAAGAACCTTTGCTTTATCTGATGAGCTTTTTGTGATTTTATTGGCCATTTTAGCGGAATGCATCAGGTGCGGCTTCTCGCCCGGATGCTGGCACAATATGTGTGAGTGGCCGGACCCAAACCGATTGTATTCTACGGGATTCAAGGCTTAGAAGTTTAAAATCCGTCCGCTGGGTATTTTTTATGAGCGTGAAAGGTGGGTGACCCGCGTTATGTGGGGAGCAGGCGGTTGGCGCTGCAGCTGCCCATCCGACACACAGATCCCATTTTTTCACACATTTTCCACTCCTGTACGTGAAAGAGTTAAAAGGAATCCCTCGTAATTGTTCTTTTTGTTCCTTTGTATAAAGCCCATTCACCCAACGCACGGGGCAAAAATAAGAGAAGCTGCCCATTATTGATACAGCCCCTAGGGAACACTCTATTAACCCCTTCAGTGCCGGCCAGTTCCAGAATCTTCATCTTCAGGGAATCCCTTTCTGTCAGTTCTAGCAGATAATTAAACAATGCCTTGTGATCATCCTGCAATCCTGTGGCCCTCAGGGGCTGCCATTGGGGGTTAGGGATGTACCAGGGTCAGAGTGAAGAAGTAACCCAGATACTGCAAACCAGAACTCCCTGCTCGGTCAGCCAGTACCAATATTGTTTATATATCCAATAGATTGTAAGCTCCCAGGAGCAGGGCCCTCTTCTCCTTCTCTCCCAGTATCTCTTGTCATATATTGTCAGCTTTAATGTTATTCTTTATTCTCACCCTGTTGTAACAGTGCTACGGCGTCTGCTGCCGCTTTATTAATAAATGTAATATATATTTAATAGGCAGCATTTGTAGCGTTTCCTTGTGTGCCAGGGCACATTAGCAGCTGCAGACTACAATTCCCATCACACTCGAGCGCTGTGCAAGAGGTTGCATTTGTGAGATACCAATTCAGTGAGTGCTTATGGATGCCAATTATAATAAATCCCTCATTTAAACAGGAGTTTGCTGCCCCCTGCTGACCGTGCCGAGCACTGCTGCATATCGGAGCGCTTCGCTGTCACTAACCCCAGAGATCAGGGGGATCAGAAATTTAAGGCTTTCTAAAAGTTTCCTTTAAACACTGCTGACCCAAAGCAGAATAACATTTATAAAACAGGATTTTTTTTCTTTTTTCGAATGCGCTTTTGGACCATTTTGCTAAAGGATTTCTTGTGTGAATTTGACGTTTGACAAGTCACGCCAAAAAACATAAATATTCTGCGGAATTCAGACAAACATTTTGAAAACAACCGGCGGAGACTAGAATTCGGGGGCAACCACAGGTCATATTGAACCCCAATGTTCCTCATCCACCATAAGATCCTCAGCCACCATAATGGCAGTGGTTGGGTGAGATGAATGGGAGTTGTAGGTCAAGGACAGACAGAAAGATGGTCATATGCAGCAATGGCCAATGGCGACTTAGCCAAATACCCCTGTTAGGCCCCCACACTGCGGAGGGTTAAATGCTAGTATGTTATAGTTCTAATCATTTGCATGTTTTCCATCAGATATATTTCTAGGGTCAGCAAGTTTGCCTGTTAGACTTGCATTTATTCACCTATAGGGGGCTCTGCTCAGCTGCCTTGGGGCCCTTCTTTACTTTAGCCATGGGCCCTCTTGAATTTTTTAACAGGTAACCGGAATTTGATTGACGAGTTACTGGAAATCTATATTTGTGGAAATATACAATTTGCCCCGTAAATTATTATTAGTGGACATGCTCGTTGGGGCAGACCGGACCATTTAATTGTCCGGCGGCAGCTGACCTGCCCCGGGGCTCTCGATGTGAAACATTACCTGCGCGCTGTCCCTAATGAATCAAGTGACATGTCACTGCAGGTCCTGAGGGGTAAAACTCATTACTCTCTGCCAAAAGACAGCAGCAGAAGGATCCAGAGCCCTTCACATGCAGAGCTAAGTGGATCGTAAATCTTCGGGGACTTACTGTCCTCTGATACGAGGAGCCATTGTCTACCCCGGGTCAAAACAACTGAAAGAATAATTTACTGACGGGAATTTCTCGATGGATCTCAGAAGGTCCTCGCTTTATAAAATGGGAGAAAATGGAGAGACACAACTCAGGGACGGCTGCGACCGTCCGGGCTCTCAGGGCCTACTGAAAACCTGTTTTTAGCCCCAAACACCATTCGTGAAGATATCTTGTGTTTCCTTAGGCTTCACCCGCACCCCAGAGCTCGGCACACTGCTGTCAGAAGCAAGCACATGGAGCTGGCGCTGCCCGGGCCCTACAGACCCCGGAGCTGGCCTTTCCTTCATTAAGCAAATAGGTGGATTAGATACAAATATGAACGAGTGGATGGAGACCGGGACACCAACCAACGTTTCGCTGCCGTCACATTCTTCAATGACTCTGCGCATGTCCCGTGTCACACCCGTCCGTACGTCCTGTATTTACGTCTCACCCATTATCCTTACAAGATGTCTCATAATTAGAAGATTTGCATATGCGGCTTCAGCGCTGCTCAGTGGAGCTTACAATTTAATGAGAAAAAAATAATTAGCTCGCAGGGCAAAGAATTGGTATAAAAGCTCCATTATTTGGTGAAGCATTCAAAGGGCTCAACAAAATAACCCCAACCAAACTGGAACCGTCAGCGGGGCGCTTGGGATTCGCCGCTAATTGTTACCGGGACAGTAAATTTCCAAAGTGAGCTGGGGAACTGACCCATGGGTAAATTTAAGTGTTTTCAGATGAAATTGGCCATTAGCTGATGCCTCGTAATATCATGTTTTTAATTAGTTATTTAAAGTCCTTTAACCCATTTAAAGCCAAAGGAGTATAAATCAACGTGTCATTTGTCCCTCCAGCTTAAAAAAAGGTTAAATAGCCCTTATTAACCCTATTATACCTAATATCACGGGCTATAGAATGGACATTTCACTCATTAATAACATTTTTTAACCAAATTCCCTTATTTTTGTGTGACTGTAAGGAATTCGCTCAGAGAAAATTTCTTTCATTTTTATGGGAACTCTGAAATTATGGATACAATACAACCATCCCCTCTTTTTATGGTTTGTACGCGCCTGGATAATAAGCTGCATCCACAGAATTAAAGAAAGGTATTTTTCCAATGAAACCTTGTGCCAAAAATACACAAAAGAAGATTTTAATTTGGTGAAGGAGCCGACTGGCCGCTAAATCATCCAGAAAACAGTCTTCGCGACGTGTTAACCTTTTCCTTAAAATAATTATGGCCACTTTCAAAAGAATGTTAATAATAGAGTTTTTAGTTAAACCCACCATGCATTCCTAATGTTAGAGGAATGTAGGAGAATCATGAAGACTCTCTGAGTCCGGCGCCAGTTACAAAGAGCCCAACGGGAGGCGATGACCCGTCACTGGATGTTTGTAAGATAGTACAGGAGCTTTTAAAATCATTTTAATAATAGCTTTGCATTTGTTTCAGTGCCTGACATGGAATATGGACTCACATGCAAATTTCAGAAGCTTGTTTTATTAACCAACAGGTAAACCTCCAGAGGGGAGGGGGTGGGGGGCGGTAAATGCCCCTAGGACCCTACAGCTATCATTAAACGCATTGGCAATTAATAATAATAATAATAATAATAATGATAGACCACACAGGCCATCAGCTGCTGGTTAACATGTTCCTATTGTCCTGATGATGAATGTTCTTCTCGATGTCTCCACATGTTTGATGACATCCGTAGGGCCGATTGATGTTTGTGGTGTCGGTTTCATTATCCCAAAGCCTAGAGACCCTGTTCACCGGAGGAATGTAGGTGTAGAGAGGGACATGGTTCGCTCAATGAAACCAACATGTTAATGGGGATTAGATTTTTGGAGAAGGAGCAGTCGGTTAATTACAGGTTTGCTTCAAACCGACTCCTCCAGCTCCTGAATGGACCCAAGACACCGTGTGTCCACCTCCTAGGGTGAGAACTGCTGGGCCATTATCACACACATCGGGGAGCGGTGGACGAGGTCTCTCACTCTTAATTACGGTCTGTGGGATGGGTGGGCTACCTCTGTCCTCATGAAGACCACCCTTCATGGTTCAGTGGGGGGGGGTCTTTTTGCTTTGTGCAAACTGGTCTGAAGAATCTGCCAGGACCCGTTTTAATGGCATATTAGTGAAATGTCTGATATATTGTGAGCAAGAACTCCCAAAAGGAAACCCAGGGGGGCAGGCCAACCATCCTGCGGCCCACAGCACCGGCTACCGGAAGTAGGCTGTACTGGCACATTTCTTTCCAACATATTTTGGGGCTTAAAATTCTGCATGAGGATGGAACGTTCCCCACCGCTGGATCAGAGGCACAGAGCAGACGTCAGTCCTGTTAATGAGGGACATATGGGTCCCATTATATGGCTGCCCCCCGTCCGGCTTACATCGTGTTTATGAGATAGGTCTTTTCTAAAGAGACTGTTCATCGAGAAGCATCAAGCAAACCACAAAACACCAACATGGCATTTTTCAGATGCCGGGATTTTATTGGAGACTCTGGATAACATTTAGACGGAAACTCCATGAAATCCATGTAATCTCTTTCAAAAACGTCAACTTGTAGAATAATACAATATTGCGTGGCTTTGACACGCAGGGCCACAAATGCTTAATTTCAGCACATGAAGCCACAAGAACCCCACTAATCCATGAACACGCAGAATGCCTCAGTCACAACCAACACAGGTACACCCTGAACCCATGAAGAGTCATCGGTGGCTCACTCGCCTCCGTCAACTCTTGGAAACTCTACTGAATGCACACCAACCATCCACCAGCCATTCCCCTGCCATCCACAACCCCTTCATATATCCACACACAACAATCTTCAACAGAAGTGACCGACGCCCGTACAGAGCCAGCTTTAATTTGACTGAGGGAGTTCCTCTCGTTGTTGGTATTAAGGGATGATAACACATCGGCACTCACATCCTTTACACTCCCTTTTTTATTTTCCTGGACCTGATTAATATTAGGTCGCCGGTAACCGATACAGAGTCTTCGCTCCCTACATCCAATGGAAGCTCTAGTTGGCTGCACAGCGTGCTCAGCGGGCTCGGAGTGCTCAACGGGGCTCGGTGGGCTTGGCGTGCGCTGTATAGCACAAAGTTTTCTCTTAGTGTATGGACCTTAAACAAACAAACTCAGTGTTTCCTAAACCTCCGTGTGTGGTCCGGCTGTAAACACGTAAACATTTGTTTCCATTGCGTAGGTCGCTTGGTGGGCACCGTGTACAGTACAGAGTATAAGAGGAGATTTAACTGTTTCCAGCAAAGACCTGCACAATAAGACGTTACCATTTGGGCAATGCATCACTTCCTTCCCATATACAACATTCCTATTAGTTTATTGTTCTGAAAAGAGTGCTGGGTTTGGGGGATAAATCTGGAATAGGGGGGTGACATGAGGATCACAGACTGTTGAGTTACTCCACGCGCAGAGTCCATAAGATCATCTCTGGACATCATCACCTTCTCCATACACAATAACCGGATCCCACCCGTCCTGGTGGGATTCTATAATCACGTCAATATGTTTTTGTAACTAGCACAGCCCTGTCCTGCGCACGCTTGGTGCTTGTGATGGGCGAATATTTGGCGCCGGTTGGCAGGAATGGCTCCGGTTAATGGAATTGTTACATCTCACTGCTCGGCGTTAGCCGGAGGGGACACCAAATGACCGGCTCATTCATCGAGTGAGAAACAGTTTGTATTCTGCGAGGGGCGGATTAGTGTCACTTCTTCAATGGTGAAGCGTCACAGAAAACCACCGAGCGTTAATGTTCCTTTCACAAAAATCACTGCCTATCATCGTGCGGGAACAAAAGATTCTGCAGAAAGTGATCATTTTAGCCAAAGGGCGGAAAAAAGGAGCAATGCCCGTTCGGTCTTCGCTGCTTTACGTTATGACATCGGCTCGCTCCGAGGTGAAAGCGGAGCTTCAGGTGTCTCCATTACCCACCTCCATTAAACATCAGCCGGGGCTTTCATATCCCGACAAGTGATCGACACAAAATGAACGGAGCTGGAATCAAAGCCTCGCCCGCCCGTTTTCAAATATTTTCAATAAGTCAGGAGAGTACAGCTCTGCGGCATATGATGGCGCTACATAAATCAATAAATAACAAGAAGAGACGCCATCCAGATAACGGAACCCAATGATTACCCTTCCAAGGAGACATTTACCGGCAGGACCAGATCCCCAGTAAACAATCACAACCGACCTCCGGAATCTGCTCCCCGTATCTAAATCTCCAACATATTCCGCAGAGATGTACAAAGAACAAAACCTTTTTTCACAAGACGGGGGACGCTTTGCACGTCTTTCCAGACAACTTTGAACTATTATCTCCCAGAGGTGAGGGAATCAAACCACGAAACACTATAGTGATTGTATCTGATGTACAGTAGGGAGCTTCTGCCCCAGGCGGCGTCTGTCAGCGCGGCTTTTTACCTAAATACCCACAGCTTACGGCTAAAACCTTTTAAGAGATTTCCATGTCTTTGAAGCAGCATGATACGGACACCGTCCTGCAGCTCCGGACAATGAGAGCATCTCGCGGGGTTTGCTTGGAGGGTCCGTAACGTCTCCTGCCAATTATTGCTGGAGAGCTGCAGCACGAAAGGGGTTAAAGCCCTTTTGAGGAAGATTTATCATCAGATGTGCATTTGGATCCTCAGTTTTTCAATGAGGTGTCAGGAGGCGCTCCTCATCGCTCAGCTTTCAAGGGGTCAATGTGAATAGTATATAATAATAATAATAATATTATTAAAATTAATAATACTAACAACACTAATACTAATAATAACAAGAATAACAACAATAAAACATCTATAATATTGTTGTTATTATTCTTGTTACTAGTGTTAGTATTATTAGTATTATTGTTGCTGATGTTACTACTAATAATAATATTGTTATTAACAACAATAATACCAACAATACTAATATTAATACAAATAATACTAACACTAATACCACTGACAACACTAATATTGATAACACTAATAGCAAGAATATTAACAATATTATGATTTATTATTAACAATAGCAATAACAGTAATACTATTAACAACACTGATAACACTAACAACAAAACTAATAATAATAACAACAAAACTAATAACAAGAACCATAACAAAATTATCAACAACAATAATATTAATACTAACACTAATAATAATAACAACAATAATAATAACACTATTAATAATAAGAACATTACTACTAATAATAAGAACATTACTACTAATAATAACTTGAAAAAGAAGAAACACTTTTTGATCTTGAAAACATTTAAATTATCTGTTTTATTTTCATTTGGATTTGTTTCGCTTTGCGGCAGCGCATGGCTGCGGTTAAACTACATTTCCAGATGGCCCCAAAGGTGGGTTAAAAAGGTAGAATTTGGGGTAAAAGTGAAATCAATTGGACAGAGGGCAAGAAGCCACTGATCAAGCGATCGCACGGATATGCTTTCTCATCTACCTCTACCCTGGGGTCGCTGGACAGCTACTTCCAATGCGAGCGCTCCCTACCACGTCCAATCCCTGCCCTTTATATTATACACATTAACGCCACGTCCAATCCCTGCCCTTTATATTATACACATTAACGCCACGTCCAATCCCTGCCCTTTATATTATACGCATTAACGCCACGTCCAATCCCTGCCCTTTATATTATACACATTAACGCCACGTCCAATCCCTGCCCTTTATATTATACGCATTAACGCCACATCCAATCCCTGCCCTTTATATTATACGCATTAACGCCACGTCCAATCCATGCCCTTTATATTATACGCATTAACGCCACATCCGATCCCTTTATATTATACGCATTAACGCCACGTCCAATCCCTGCCCTTTATATTATACGCATTAACGCCACGTCCGATCCCTGCCCTTTATATTATACGCATTAACGCCACGTCCGATCCCTGCCCTTTATATTATACACATTAACGCCACGTCCGATCCCTTTATATTATACGCATTAACGCCACGTCCGATCCCTTTATATTATACGCATTAACGCCACGTCCAATCCCTGCCCTTTATATTATACGCATTAACGCCACGTCCAATCCCTGCCCTTTATATTATACGCATTAACGCCACGTCCAATCCCTTTATATTATACGCATTAACGCCACGTCCGATCCCTGCCCTTTATATTATATGCATTAACGCCACGTCCGATCCCTGCCCTTTATATTATATGCATTAACGCCACGTCCAATCCCTGCCCTTTATATTATACGCATTAACGCCACGTCCAATCCCTGCCCTTTATATTATACGCATTAACGCCACGTCCAATCCCTGCCCTTTATATTATATGCATCAACGCCATGTCCAATCCCTGCCCTTTATATTATACGCATTAACGCCACGTCCAATCCCTGCCCTTTACATTATATGCATCAACGCCACGTCCGGCGTGTGTCCCCATTATGTTTTAGGCAAATGCATTTGTTTAAGGCTTGAGGGGTTAAAGAGTTCCTGTGGGTAAATACCCTAACACAATGATGTCATCGACCCCCCCCATACTATAAATGCTGGGTTTATTAGTAACTTTATAGGATTGTACAGAGCTCTGTTCCTAAAGCCCTGCACTGGGGTAATTATCTCAGATAGACGGTATTAGCCTCATCTTATGTTATTACATAAATCTCTGAAACCAAACACTTAAAGCATTCAGAAAGAGTTTAAAAATGACACCCGATGAAATCACGACAATCCCCGGCGGATTATTAAGCAATTCATATTTTCTGCTGTTTGTGTTTCCCGTTTATAAATGTCATTGTCTTTATTTCACTTACTGAACAAATCTGTTACTTCAAAGGAAAGGATAATAACGGCTACAGGCGATTCCTTAAATGTGGCTTCTGCTCCCTCACTTGGCGACTCATTTCTAACAACGCGGAGGAAACGTGTGAATGGAGACACAGGGAGCTGTGCCTTTAATAAATTGGATAAATGAAAGAATCCCATACAGCGAATGAGGGGTTAAATAAAGCGCAGCAGAGAAGGGTAACCCAAAGCAGGAGAAATGAACAAGAGGCCAGAATCTAAAACTAATAGAATAGAAGGAAGTTTTACTTTACTGAGAGGGAGGTAGATAAGTGGACCAGCCTCCCAGCAGAAGTGGTAGAGGGTAATACAGTGAGGGGATTAAACATGCATGGGATAGACATACGGCTCCTGAGACTAAGACGAGAGCAACGGGCAGATTAGTTTTATTTATTCACGAAGCCTGACTGCAAAATCAAATCCCAAGAGACATTCTCTCACCTGCATCAAAACTTCATTTCACAAATTTCACATTAAAACCCGCAATTAATATTTTCTCTTTGATCCTACAAAAGGGCACAAATCCCGCGTATTATTTTACCTTTTCATAAGATTAAAAATAAAGAAAAAATTTGTAAACGCGGCGAGCGTTTTCATTGCCGAAGGAAACAGATATTGTCAAATTTCAGCGTCGTCTTCTAAAATCTCCCCCTCCAGTGAAAGACGTCAAAACACCTTCATATTTCTCCATAAAGATTCTCAGGACGTTTTCTGTCCAAACACCTGCCGGCTCGGTGAAATTACCTGAAAAGGGCTTTTTTTTTCCTGCTCCATTTTATTCCATCGCTATGGAGTTTGCTAAAAATATCGAAGCATTTCATTTCTTTGGTTGCCGTGGAATTGAGCATTTGTTTGATTTTGTAGACGGGGCGTTGAATCTTTCCTGTTAATACCGCAGATGTTCATAATATATTAAAGTGATACGGTGTACGGGAGGCTGATGGACGCCTTCTCTAGAGGGTGAAGGTCTGGGTTAAGGTTTAGGGCTTTTCAGTGGCCGAGCCTCAGATTATTGGCCCTATATCCACAAGTCTTCAGAACCCAGCTTTTTTCTTGACAGAACCTGGCATTTAATGTTAATATAAAACTAATAAATTACCCTTTGAAGGGCTACTCTAAGGACTCTTTCAAAGCTTTTATGAAACATTGCTACATATTTCCTGGAAATGATGCCCTGGTTAAAGTTGGCTAAACCATGCTGGTTAATTTGAACTGGCAGATTTTAATCTTTCACACCTGTGTCTAAGCAGGGGTACCCTATTCAAGCCAGTTGTCTGCAGCCAATCAGGTTAAACATTGCGTGTTTGGAACATACGAATCCGATACTTGGGGTCAAATCCAGAGCGTTCCCAGGTACGACGAGCTTGTGCCTGGAGCCAAAATACCAAACAGCCTCCGTGTAACTGAAGAAAGGTGAGAACGCCCTGCGATACTGTTAGATTTTCTTAAAGCACAGAGAGAGAATGATCCTGATTTATTATGGGGCAGGGGGGGTAAACCACCACAGCCCTTTTCTGATAGTGAACCTGTTATGTTCCTCAAGTTATATTTGACGAATAATTAGAACAAAGTTAATAGATACGGGTCGGACTCTTACAGAACTTAAGATTTGATAGATCCTTATTGTAAGGATTTATTTGACATTTTCCACTTCCATCCCAGCCCTATCAGTATGGTAGTAATGCCCACTCGTGTCTGGGGCGTCTGATCCACACTTCCATTTACTAGATTGTGCTCCGCGACCCATCATTGGGTTCTTGTCATTGGTCTGCTTACACGTTTAACAGACCTCCGATAATATGTCCGGTCGCTACCGGTATTCATGGCAAGAGTCAGGCTCCCATTTGTCTGCTTTTGGCCATCATCATCTCTTCGGAGCTCTAATTCCCTGCTCCAAATCCAGATCTAATCACCTGTCTAAAGCAATAGTATTTTGGAGACCAGAGACGAGTGGTTGGGTGGCATTGTCCGTTTCCCATTCTCCATCAGTTTCTCACCCTGTTCTGTTTGTTTCGTTTACTTTAGTTTATGTATTTTTATGGGTTTTGTAATGTTTTGGCTTCTTCCAGGAACAATGTTTTCTGAAAGTTGCTCAGTTTTGGAGTTTGCAGATATTTCAGTTCTCCTGATTTGCCCCATGTCAGCGGTGGCTTTCTTGTTGTTTATTCTGTACGAAAGACAATGACGCTTCACCTTTGGTTTTACTTCATGCCTGGGGCATTTTTTGGGGTGGCTTGCAAGTGTTTTTCTTTTTTGACACATTTTGCAATTTAATCTCTGACACTGAGAGGAATCTGTAATGTGTGGGTATTGATGTCACACAATCGTCACCTGGGAATGCCGGCAATTATAAAAGGCCAAACAATTCTTTGAAAAATAACTATAACAGTTGCCGTGGGTGATTGCATTATAATTTTACATATCACATTGACAGCCCATCATATTAATGGGAATGCAGTTCTGTATTCAAAGCAGACGCCGAAAATATATTTCATGAACCTCATAAGATATATCAGCCCCTCTCGGTACTTTTATCATGAAGACGCTGGGTACAAGGTAACCTACCCTACTGTGCGGCACTCCTGGGCATCAACTCCAATCTTATCAATAAAGAGAAGGGGTCCGGCGTATATTCTGGCGGTCCAGATGTGAAAGAGCTTAGGCGCCACGATTATTTTAATAAGTAAATGCTAAAGAGAGTCGAAACCAATGAGGTTTTTAGCCATTTGGGGCCAGAGGGTCTTATGGAAAGGTTCTGGTTGTACTTGATGAAGCAAAACCTGCAAAACACCCAACTACAGAAAGCTTCAGGTCCAGAGAATCACCCTTTTCCACCTTCAGATGGACGCACGGACACTATGAACACTTACCCAATCCTCCAGTAAAAGAATGGCCAACGGCCCCAATAACCGCTGTCAGTCCATGAAGCTGCTGCTCCGTCTGTGTCCAATGGATCCAACTTAGACCAGAGCCATCTTGATCAAAGAAATTTGAGCCAATATAATGCTGTGAGCCGCTTCATGTCTATACAAATTACCGTATTTGCTCGATTATAAGACGACCCTGATTATAAGACGACCCCCCAAAATCTGAATATTAACTTAGGAAAAAAAGAAAAAGCCTGAATATAAGACGACCCTAAAGGAAAAAAGTTTTACCAGTAAATGTTAATTCATGTAAACTATTTTTTTTAATAAAAGCTATGATTGAGAAAAATATTTTTTTTTTGTTTTTATTTCTTGTATTTTCCAACCTGTCCCCCAGTTACACACCTCTGCCCCCAGGCTTGCCACACCAATATGGCACTGTGGCCCATGATATGCCTTTTAACCCTCTATATGCCACTGTGCCCCATGGTATGCCTTTTGACCCCCTATGTGCTCCCTGCCTCCAGAAATGCCTTATACCCCTATATCCCATTCTGGCATTTAGGGGGTTAAAATGCATATTATGGGGCAGAGTGGCATATAGGGAGGTATAAGGCATTCCAGGAGGCAGAGTGGCATTAAGGGAGTTAAAAGGCATTATATAGAGCACTCTGCCTCCAGAAATGCCTTATACCCCTATATGCCACTCTGCCATATAGGGGGTTAAAAGGCATATTATGGGGCAGAGTGGCATATAGGGAGGTATAAGGCATTTCAGGAGGCAGAGTGCACTATTAAATGCCCCCTTAACGCCACTCTGCCTCCTGAAATGCCTTATACCTCCCTATATGCCACTCTGCCCCATAATATGCCTTTTAACCCCCTAAGTGCCAGAGTGGCATATAGGGGTATAAGGCATTCCAGAAATGCCCTACACACACACACACACACACACACACACACACACACTTACTTACCGGTGCTTCCAATTTCCTGCTGTATTGCCGGGGCAGCGGGTTGACGTCTCATTCCGCGGCAGCCGGAAGGAGGTGGAGTTGGCAGCGGGGGTTTGTATGCGTCCGTCGCAAATACCTTCCCCGGCCGGTGCGGGGAACTCTGATCCCTGACAGTTGGGGAAGGTATTTGCGACGGACGCATACAAACCCCCGCTGCCAACTTCACCTCCGGAAGCACCGGTAAGTGTGTGTGTGTGTGTGTGTGTGGGGCGTTAAATTGGGGGGGGCGACGACAGGAGGATCCAGGTCCCCTGCAGCGGTGCGGGGGATCTGGATCTTAGTCTCATAATCAGACCTCTATTTGAAGACGACCCCGATTATAAGACGAGGGGTATTTTTCAGAGCATTTGCTCTGAAAAAAACCTCGTCTTATAATCGAGCAAATACGGTATTATAAATAATTGTTTCCCATAAAAATTAATATCTAGTGAAGTCTGGTGTAAACCTCGGTCACTGTATGGATCAAAGACTGGCTTTGGAGGCTCCACTGGCCTAGAGTATTGTCAGGACTGACTTATTATTGTTAATATGAAATATATTGACACGTCTAGTAGATGCAGCTCATCAGGTAGCGGGTATGTTAAGCGTGATGGGCAACAAGCCTTACTGGCGTCTCCTATCTATGAAGAGGAAAGTTGCGTCTCCTTCTCTGGAGGCCACGGAAAGTCTAAGGTTCCTCCGAGGAGCGACACTTATACCTCAAAAAGCTTCCTCTTTCTTATGATTGTCTGTTAATAATTAACAAACTCCTAATGATATGAAAACTTTGCTCTAATGCTGCAATCCTCTGATAAAGTAACTTTACTTTCATTGTTTTATTAAAATCCAGACATTTCCATGATCTCAGCCCAGATTATGACATGTCATTCTGTGATGTAACCATTTCCCAAGCATGTCATATCATGAAGGGAGGCAGCAGTTTCCATAATTAAACTAAAAACCTCCCGTTTTGAGTTGTTTGTTAAAATATCAGCCTTTTGAGATTTCGGGGTATAATACGGAGCCGTGATGATGGCTTTTTACATTTGACAAACCTTGTCAGGTATTCCTAAAATCTAATCTTAAAGTATCAGAAACACTGGATGTGCTCATCATTTTAATAATCCCTTAACTTTTTGGTAAATGCCAGTTGCAAACAGGTTTCAAAAGAAAGAATCAGCGGGACTCAGGTGTGTGTTTTTGACACATTGTATCTGAAGTAGTTTGTGGTCGTATCGGGGTGGTTATCTCGACTGCTGTCATCACAAGCACTTCATTTTCAAAGACCAGAACGTTTTCAACACACAGAGAGCTGCACCCTCAGGAGGCAAAGAGAACTAATCAAGGGCCACGGACAGCAACCCCACTCCTCACACTCACTCGTACATTTTTGGAATTAGCACTCAGGTGAGCGCAGTTCACTGCAAGACAGGCGTGGGGCCAAATAATCCAGATAAACCATTAGCTGGTGAAGAAAGACATTTCTACTTCAAAGACTGTCCGTTCTGAAAGAATGCAGCCTTCATCGCATCGAGTAAAGACACAATTCCGGTGACTGAAACCAATATTCTAATGGGAGATTCCTACATTCTACAATATTCTGATAACAGCAGATGACATTCTAATAGACGATACCAGCGTTTTAATATCTGTATTCTACCGGCTGATAACCACATTCAAATGGCTCATTCCAATATTACAGAGAGTGCTTCCATCATTCTGATGAGTGTGTCAACTACTGCACTGGACAAGCTGACCCCAGCCACCCCAGCTAAGCAAGCACTTGAAGCCCAGCTTACTAATAAACTCGGCCATGTAGCATCATGTGAGTGAAACTCGTCAGGTGGCGGAGTGGGGCCAGGTTTCTAACACTCAACTCTTTCCCATCATTAGTAGGTAAGAGGCAAGCTCTCTCAGGCGTAGGACAGGCTCCATAGGTTCATACAAATGCTACAAGTTGTCTGGGAGACAAAGTATTCACCCTGATCTCCAAATCTAACAATACTATAAAAATCACGCCAGCCACCCCTTAATCTATTAGAGCGCCTTAATAGCTCCTAAGTGGATCCAGCGTGGCTCTATCGTACATGAGCCGCTAACTACAGTTTGTTTAAAGACTTGTCATCTGATTGTCTATGTGCTTAATTAGGGGGTTTGGGAAGATTAAGGGGTTAAGGACAGAGAGCTGCAGAGCAAGGGCCGCAAACGAGCACCTGCCTAATTTTCTCCTTTCAAGTAGATATTTTGAAATATTTTCCTCCGTCTGATTGACATCTTGACATGCATTAAGTTACTGGCTTCTTTTATGTTCAAGACTGTAATCTTCCCAGGGACGGGTAATGTTCAGCTCGGGCTGTCAGTCTGACAAAGCGTCCCCCCCGACCGAAAACAAGGGGGGTGTCACTTCTGACATGTTGTCCGACAAGAAGAAATATTAACTCCAGGAGGAGTTATGTGGCTGGGTTCAGATGTCAGTGTTTGCACCGAACGGGGCAACTCTGGTTACACGCTGTAGGTCTTTGAGCTCAAATGTTTGGGCGCAGCTTCACCCCCATTGCTAAGCAAACTCTATATTAGTAATATCATAAACAAACATTTGGGGCAAACCTTTCCCAGCTCGGGGCAGACATTAAATACAGACGGCTGACCCACCTTGTTCACCAAGATCCAGACCCAACTTCCATTTGCAAGTGAAGCTTAACCCGATATTATGCTCTGCCATGACTCCTGTGGTCTGCGTGCACCCAAGGTTCTCTCATTCTTTTGCCCACGTTTATGGCAAGAGTCGGGTCCTCGCTCATCACCATCAGCTGTAATTCCTACCTCCAAATCCAAGTCTAATCAGCCGTCTTAAGCAATACTATTTTGCAGGCCAGAGAGGAGTTATTGTCCGCTTCCCGTTCTCCATCTGCTTCTCACCCAGTTGTGTTAGGTTTTTTCATTCACTTTAGTTTTGGCATTTCTATGGTTTTTCTAATGTTTTGGCGTGGGGGGGGCAGTAGGCTCCAGGTCGCTGGCGACATAATACTTTTCATACAAAAAGTAACTTTTATGACTGTTTATTTAAGGCTCAGAGGTCTCCAGCTCAGTTCTGATAGCCCAAAGCTGTATTATTTACTTGGCCAATTATCTCAAAGTGGTACCGCAAGCCTAATCCCTTAATAACCCAAATCGCCAGTAATAGTCATTACCAGTGAACAAACAATACATGACAGATCTGAAGCTGCTCAAAAGGAAAAATAAACTCCTTTAGGTGATCATTTTTATTTTTCATGTCAATAAGTTGGCTTTTGTCTTTTTTTTGCAAAGAAATGAAAGTATCGGGATTGAAATGTTAGTCCAGGTCGAAAATTCTTAAAGGTTCTGTAACTGATAAAGTGCAAACAGATCCAGAGCGGCTTCCCTGGGACTCTGCGGGACTCTGTGTGTCCCTATAATACACACTCCAAGCTGCGGGGAAATCCTTACTCCTGGGGTCTGCCCAGAAAACCTTCAGAAAGAACATTTATCATTAACATTCTCTTTATGGGGTACACGGGGTATAACAACACCACAGATGCACCAGCCTCATAGTTGCCCAGGGACTGCCTATGACAGTCAAGCAGGGGGATGGGGCAGAGAATGAGATTGCCAGCTCTTTAGGCCAGACTCTAAGAAAGTAAAGTAGAACTTGCAAGCAAACTCATGCACGGTGGACTTTTCACAAGATCAGGCTGACGGTGAAGGCATTTTTTATAAAATCACATGCATTATCAGCCGAACGACTCCAATGGCTCCCGGCTGAGCGTTCTAGGTTTGGGAGAAGTTTGGGAACGTCCGCCACTCTTTTTCTGTATTCTGTTCCTTTGCGAATTGCATAAAAAAGATATAATGCATAAAAAGCATGAAACCGTCCCTACAGGAGTATAAAGCTGCCGTGGCTCGGCGTTACTGTATCGTTACTCCTCTTATTTAAGTCGCTTTCTTTGCAGATTTCTCACCGGGGCCCTCCTACTTTTTCAGTTATTTTCGCCAAATAATTTAAACTGTTAATGAGACAGCTGATGCTACCTGGGAATGCTGAAAAGCATCTTTCACGGACGCTGAGCCCGACACACACTAATCTGTTCATTTTCACCACCCAGATATGTCAAAACCGCCGCCACTTCAAAGCCGGTATGTGATGGCCCCGGGGCGATTTTTAATTAAAAATTAAATAGCATATATGAAAACGCATCAATTTGTAGCTTTCGTGGAGGTGTTTTGCAAGCAGAGAATTCCCCGCAGGACTTTAGATCTAACAATTACCTTGCGACTATTTCTCTGTAAAATCATAATAACTGCTTAATTTTTTAATAAGCGTGCAGAGAATACGCGGCTTGCCGAAATGTTACGCTAACCGGATTGGGTTTATTTGCCGATGCAAGCACTCAGCGTGTGGGGTGAGTATCCTATATACCAAACTTAAACGGCAGGATGGACGCCAGGTGTGACTGGATTCTCCATTAGTCGCCCGCCTAGGGGCTCCGAGGTGCTCTAATGCAGCAATAAATGTAACTGACAACAGGTAAAATCAGCCAAAAAAATGAAAGGGGTCTTCCCGTTCCAAAATGTAATACTCATTTTATTCCAGAGTGGAGCAGTGACTGCAGGAAAATAACCTTATGCACGATAATTCTGTTGCAAAGAGGAGCAGTCACCATAGCAACCAACACAATGGTCCTATTGACTGGTCAACTGTTACTGCTTTGCACCAGAAATGCTCTTCATATAGACCACAAGAGCCAATGGCAGGACAAGTAAAACACAAAAATAGCAATCCCAAAAATAATGAAAAAAGGTTTTACAGCTGGTTTAGTTCCCTCATGTGAACGGCGTGTTGAACGGAATAACCAGTCGCTGGCGCTTTCCGGAGCCCTGGTATTTTACGCTTAATATCTCGTTTGACGCGGATGACAGATGCCAAGAAGTAACATCTCTGACCTGCCACTGGAGGAACGAGCTCCTGCCAAGTCCGCTACTGTTCCTCTTTGATGGAAGCGTCTTATCGGCTTCTATAAACACTCGGCTGCTTCTGCCGGGATGAAGATTGTCAGGAAATGAACGGCAACAATTTGGTTTGAAATGGAAGGACAGGTTTATAAACCACTTTCACGTTATATCATGACGGGAGGATTAGCCACGTGGCCAATTATCAAAGCCGACTAATTCAGAGACATGTCGGGACTCTGCTGCCGGCAGAACGGGAACGCGGTTTGAGTTTCGTCAGGTAACTTTCGGGTGCATTAAAGAAAAATTACCTGTTCCGGCAAATTTATGACGACTTGGAGACGGAGACGTCCTTCCAAGCATCTTTCCATTTTTTAAAAAGAAAATCCAAGTGACCAAACCTCGTCTCTGATGAAGAAAGCCAATAAAAATGTACACAGGGTTATGAGTCACGTAATAGTGGGAAATCGCTGAATTTCCTTAACAAAAGAATAAACGAATCCGCATCTAAGACAAATAATGTCCGGATCGGCGAAAAGGACCGTAGACAATGTCTGGCCCAAGAGCTCCAAGACCTTCATCAAACTCTTCCAAGAAATTCCCAATGACGTTGATAGAAAAAAAGCTTAACTTTCGGACGAAAGGGAGCAAAATGCCTTAAACAGCCCCATATACCCAAGCGAGGAGCGGCAGTGAATGTTTCATATTTTATTAGCTGTATGAAAGGAGGCTGCATGGGGGTCTTAACCTTTTTTGAGGACGTTGGCAGATACATCGATTTTTTTAGTCTCATTGACACTAAGGAATTAAATCACTTTAGTGCCAGGAATGCAAAGAAGTACTTTTCACTTTTTGCCCCATTAAGCGGGCCGGGCGCATTAATGAGTTCTTTAAGCTGCTAAATGATTAAGACGCGATTGACAAGTGGAACCCATAGCAGAACATTTTGGCTTAAAATGAGACGAACCTCACCCAGCTCTCGCCTAAAGGCAGAAGGTAAATACTTTGAGCAAACATCGCTGCGGAGCTGTCGGATTAATGGGGATGGTGCAATTAAACCTACTCACCAAAATTGTCATCACCATGGCAACATGCACTTTTTCTTTTCCAGATTTCACTGGGGTGCGAGTTTAATGATACGAATGTTACCCGTCACGTGGAAGCTTATACGGCATCAGATTATTTCCGGGTAAATCGTCCCCAAATTACAGGAGCCCTTTTACTAATTTACATAGTAAACTGTGCTCATAAACTGCGAAATTCCTAGGAAAGTACACCAAGAAAACAACTACATTCTCACCAACCACGTCACTGCGGGGCACGTAAAGAGGACATTTATTATGTCATTTTCTTTAAACATGTCAGTTTTTTAAACATATTTTGCTATTTTTATTTCTAAAAGTGGTTGAATGATTTGAAATGGAAGCTGGGAGTGGGATGGAGGAATCGCTCCCATACAGGCCGAGGATGTGATATCTATTCACTAAAGCGTCCTCCCAGGGGCTGTGGAGATTTCCCAAAATAGACGAGAGAACAAGAGTGATCCTCCAAATCCTGGGGTTTGCTCTAAATCACCCACAAACATTTTTAGAGAATGTAAGATTTTTTATCTATAAAAAGAAACGAACAAAAGCAAAAAAAATCTCTTCTCTACACAAAAATTACCTAATTACCTAATGAGATTTTCATATATTTTAGAAAAAAATATCATATTTGTGATAAATGGATATCAGGAAGAGAAGAGAGAAACAACAAGCAGGAAAAAAAAAACATTTGTAAAAATACTTGTAAAAATGTACTTTGTGTGTTATATGAACGCAGAATTAGGTAAAGTGGGGTCACCACTAAGAGCTCAATTATATAACATATATAATATTCAGCAATATTTATCTTGCCCTATCTATAGGCATCACCGTCGTTCTACAAATATAACTTCCCCAAACCCCAGTAAGAGAGGCAGATCTCGTTTACTTTATACGCCAAAACAATTGCCCTTAATACTAAGGCCCGTGACACCTTAAGTGCTGTAAGTGTTCCCTGCGAGGCGCGCCATTAAGTCAATATGGGCGTACATGGCGGCTTCATGAAAACTACCCAACTCCAGGTCTTTGGCAGGAAAACCCTGCACATGAAGAGAAGGAACTTTCAAAGAAACCACGAGGCTGATCCTCGAGGAGTCGCAGCTGTAAACAGGATGGCGTTAAATAAAGCCTGAACCCCACAGATTGTGCGTTTCTTTCCGTCCTGTTTGTTATGTCTGAAACGCTTGCATCCTGCTAATTACGGCAAAGAGTTTTCAGGCTTTCATCAAATGAATTCCATCAACCCAAATCCCCCAAAAATAAAGAGAAACACATTGTCTGAAGGCGACGCTGCCAAGTGGCAGGCGGGCTACACACGGGATGGTATCTGAGTCGCGTGTGTTCATGTCGGCATATCTGCTTTATACACGAAAAGCCCAGCAACCGGAGGGGCCCCTATTGGCTCTGTGACTATAGCGGGGAGATGGATGGGAGCAGCGATTGCCTAAAATCTATAGTCCCCGCTAGGAACCGTGCAGTCTCATATCTAAGAGGATCCCGATTTAGCATCGATCCCCCCAGTATCATCAGCAGAAACTTCTGGAAAACAGATTATGGGGAAATAATCCAATTTTGGTGTAAATTCTTAGCAGCTCAATCCTCGGGGGAATGAAATAATGAGGCCAAATTTACTTCCCAGACACAAATCGCACAAACTCTTGAAGAACGCTGATAGCGAGTGGGCGGGCACTGATAAGATGGGGCGGAGCAAATGTTCATCTACACCTATCACTGCCCGCGTGTTATAACGAGCCGCCACTCTAAGGAACAGACTCCCGTGGATGCCCAAGCTGGCGGTATCTGTTTTACTTGGCAGCTAATGGGAGTTGGAGTATCTGCCCAGCTCCTCTGGCACTGGCTGCCGCTTGGCTTCTCTAGTAGAACCTAGGCACCCAGATACCAAAATGTGCATTTTTTGTGGAAATTCCTTCTTCGTATAGTAACAGTGGGATTTCGGTGCTTTAATGTTAAGCAAACACATTACGCCTGTAAACAGAAAGCTCTTTGTCTTCAAACTCTACACAATTTGGGGTCACATATGTTCACCATATTGTTTAATCCTTTTTCATCATATTTAATGCATTCCCTGCAAAAATTAGCCTTAAAAATTAGAAAAACAAGCGCTTAAGGGTTTCTCGCGTATTCCAAAAGTTTATTGAAGAGGCAAATAGCGTCTCCTAATGTTTAACGGTACAACGAGTCTCCAATACATGGTCACGCCAACATCAAAGCGCGGAGTGATGTGTTTACTGAGGGATCCTGGAGAGAAGGACAAAGCATGGACCCTAAAGAAGCTTCAGACAGATAGCACCGCGGGGTAAGTGGGTCTGGGCACAAGTACTCGCTCTCACTATATGCAGAGTAAACACCCATTTAGCTGGGCCATAAAAGCCACGGGGTTCATGGATGGACCTACAGCGCGACCTGGAGGATCATAAGAGACAACAACATTTTACATTTCTCTGTAGAGTTTATACTATGGCCCCCTGGAACCGTATGCCTGCAAAGGATCGTTCCTCTCACTCCAGCAAGTGGTTGTTCCCCTCGCACCACCAACGGGTCGTTCCTCTCACTCCAGCAAGTGGTCGTTCCCCTCGCACCACCAACGGGTCGTTCCTCTCACTCCAGCAACGGGTCGTTCCTCTCGCGTCTGTAACGGGTCGTTCCCCTCACGCCAGCAACGGGTCGTCCCCCTCGCGCCAGCAACGGGTCGTTCCCCTCATGCCCGGCTCCCCGTTGTCCAGATAAACCAGGGTCTTTAAGCATTAGTTGCCCCTCGCTTACCGCCAGACCAGGTCTTACTGTGTTCAGTCCGGCCGGTCCCTGTCCTGCCGACACTCAACACTACGCTGAAAAGCGGAGGCCTGGGTCGGGTTTATTGGCGACAGATGGAATGTAAGAAAGAAGTCAGATAATACAAACTTATTGAAAAAACTTCCGAACCTGTATGAGGAATGCGGCCTCCAGCGATACAAACGCACCAAATACTATTTTATTATTTAACTGAAAAACCACACAACCCGGGTCGCCTGCTGGATAAACATATGAGAAAAACCTTTTAACACCGGACTCTGCTGATTACGCGAATCATCGAAACCACCCCAGAAAAGTTTGCACAAATTAGAAAAACGTAAATAAATAATCAGATAAGCAAGTGATTAAAAGAAACAGCCCCCTGTCTCTTTTCTAAATAATCTTTTTGTGCTTGGAGCAGAAACCTAAAAATAGAGAATTTCCAAATATTTGCTTTTCAAGAAGGAAGTAGTTGGTGCATGGAGCAGCCTCCCAGATGAAGCTGGTACAGCATAGACTCGAACAAAAATTGTCCTGCTTTATTTTCGGCCAACGACTCCACGTGGGATACAAACTCTTCACCTGAAAATTACGAGTTAATAAAAAGGCGACACGGAAGCCCTCGGGGGTCTTCAGATTATGATTATTGTATGAAGTTACAGCTAAATCTGATCCCCTGTAACGAGTAATAATATGTCAGCTCAGGAGTAACGTGTCAGACAGCCCCAAAATAACAGTATTTTATCTCATTTATCCTTCTGGAGCCACGTAGAGACGCGTCTCCATGAACCACACTCTGTGAACAAAAACCAGAGCGGCTGAAATCCGACAAATAACTTTTTTCCGATCCGTGCAGGAATTGGCCAAACTCCGCATTCGATATAAATCCGTTATATGTTTCATGGTCACTAAACGTTCTAAGAGTTACTCTGCGTCCCGGAGACCCGGGGGAACCAAAAATGTCCGTTTAGCATCATTTGTGGCCGGACGTCCCTCACTGCCAAATAATATTCTGCAAATATTAATAATGTCAATATCATCCTGTTTTGTGTAAAAATAACAATTTTTACTTATTATTGCCACCTTTTTCTATATATAACATTTTTGACCATAGAATGCCAAATTATTCGTTTTATTACATTACTTTGCATAATTTCAGGTATTTTTTTTTCTTCTTTTCTGTTTCTTCATGTTTTTGGCTATCATCCATAATAGCCGTTTCAAGTAATAAATAAAAAAAAAAAAAAGAATTTAAGAAACAACTGAAATCAAAGACTGGAAGCTAAATTTTATTGTAGGTAAAGATGTATTTCAATTAAATCTGAAATTGTGTTTTCTAATCATACTCTTTTATATCGCAATATTATAGTTTTTACCCTTAAAGATAATCCCCTATAATTATAACGAGGCTTAGAAATATTCTCTTTACTCTACTTTTCCACCTACACCGACACAATCTAAATTTTAAAAACCTAAAAGAGTTCTGAAATCACAGATTTTTTTCACTTTGTATTTTCACCATAGCATTTTATGTTTTTTTTTCTCAGTATTTTGGTGTATTTTTCATACTATTTGAGTCTGAAAATTCTTTATCCATAAATATCAATAAATTAAAGAGTTCACATATTTGCTTTTAAAATTCATTATAAATCACCTACAGACTGAGCAGATTTTGGAAGAATATTGGAAGAAATAATTAACTAATATTATAATAAGTATCAGAGTTTTGTGAAACTGGAGGATGCGGCGTGTTTTTATTCAGTTTGCTCCTTTATTTTGTTTTAAGAAAACTGGGATTTTGCAGATTGAAATATTTTGATGTGGATAAAAAGCATAAAACTACTGGAGGGGTTCGTTAGAGTCTCACACCTTCACAAGGCAACCTTTTATACCAGACCGTGGGGGCCACGGCCTTCCAGTACACGATAATGTGTGGCCGGACCCACAGACAAGGAAACCATAGAGAGAGCTGCATGCGCACGACGTGCCTCAGGGAGCACTCAGAGCAGCGTTTACAGAAGCCTGCGGTGCCATCTGCTGGACACCGTTACCAGCGCAGGTCACTGCCAACCACGACTCAACAGTCTCCATATACGGTAAAAACGTTACCCTTTTTAGAAAGCTCAAATGTTAGAGAAAGAAGCCATCATCTAAAACTGGAGGCTCTCAGCTTCCGATTGGCGCCACATTCCCAGATACCCAGCCAAGCCATGCACCCAAAGAGATGGTTAGAGAAAGACGAGTGCAAACCACACGAGTTCCTGTTTAAATGGCTTGTCACCCTGCAGCACAGATCAGTAACGCGTGCCAGACCCCCCCCCCCAGACAAACACCCCGAGTAACAAAACATTCACTCATCTCGCAGAAAGTTTATTCACAAATCATTGACGACGTCCGGAATCTGCTTCGGAGTTAAGGAAACCACAAGCTTTTTCCGGATCTGTGCTTCCGTTTTACAAATCAGAGCCTAGTTACCCCCAGGGGCATGAGGGCCCGCGTCCGCATTACTATTAATGAAAGGGGGTTTATCTTGGGGTTTCTCAGCGTTCCCCTCCTCCACTGGGTCTTCACTCACCCGCAAGCGGCATTTAATGCCCACAATGACACAATTTTACTGAGTGCCCCCAAAACATGAGGTTCGTGGTGGGTAGCGGTCTTAAAACCACGAACCACGAATGATAATGAAGCTTCTGAACAACCTGATGGGATTGGTAATAAAACGTAACCCCGTGTGCTGAAACCAAAAAAAACGGATTAAGATGCTGATCTTTCTAGCAAAGTGTCAGATGGCGGCCGTCACGGGCATCTTATCAGCTATGACGATATCGTCGCTCTGTACAGGGGAGCAGAAAAAGAAAAGACAGACCTCCCGTATCAGAGGTCTCGCTAGGCCTCAGTCTTCGAGGAAGGATATCCCCAAACCGTGTGGCCAGGGGCCGTCCCAAGCCTGAAACCATAAACATTATGGAATATATTCCTAACAGCGATTTCCGGCTGTGTGCTGTATGACAGCCATACCGCCTGCCTGTGATCCAAAGGGTTAATCCTCGCCTATTATATGCTGCATGCGCGGACCTCCTCATTTACATGGATTTCACAAACTCACTTATTGTCTTTCTGAAGGAAAAGTTCGGTCTCCGTGACGGATTCAGATGCGTCTCTTTTTGAGAGACACTGAGAAATAACCCAATAACTTCATCACTGAACCCCCACAAAGCACATCACAAAAATACCGGCCCCTGGGTGCTGCATGTGGCACAACAATCAGAAAACAGTCCTTCTTGCAAAGCGCCAGGGCTGCAGCGACCTCTCTTCTAGCTGACGCTGGCAATTAAAGGGTACGTTTGACAACATTACAGACTATGTTGGAGCCTAACGAGCCATTTAAAACAAGAGCAGAAAATAATATTTTTAGTGCTCTGGGCTTGGCCACCAGGGGTCAGAAAATACACCCAAAATGAGCTGAAATGTAGAAAGTTAAAAGCTCATCCCACAGCAGAGAAATCTCATGAAATGTAATTGTGGCCATAATTTCCATCTGGAGCGACGGCAACATGTTAGTAATGACGATAAATTCGACGCATTTGGCTACATATTGTCCATGAAGCGTTCTCAGGGGCCACATCCCCGGGTAACACCAAATACCCTGACGGTGCAATCATTTTATCCAAAAACCTCCCTTTTATTATATAAATTATTCTGGAGTCTGTCTCGTGTTTAACCCCTTGCCATCTTCTTATTCTATAACTGATTATGGAGCCAGGCTCGATGTTTACTTTGTGGTTTAAGGGCACCTTGAGGAATATCTGAGGGCTGAAGGTCTGATACGGCCGGTTCTGGATTTCAGGACAAAGCGTCTCCTTATCCAACTCACCAAATGTTTGTGAAAATTGTCGGGAAGAATCCGCAGGTCCTGTCGGTGGCGCTTGAGGCTCGGAGCTCAAACAATAGGTTTTTGCCAACAGGGAGCCCATTGTTCCCAACAGAATCTAAGCGCCTTGAAAGCTGGGCAACGATAGAAAGGTGATACTCGGTACCCTTTGCAGCCACAAAATGAGTCTCTTTAGAACGTTCAGTTTGTTGGCAAATACAGAAACCCGAAGTGTCTTCCCATGAGCTGGACGAGTGCGCATCTTACCCGCTTCACAAACCTTCTCATCCAGAGGGCCTTTCAAGATGTCTCGAGAGACCATGTTTCCAGAATGACACTCACAGACCCGAAAACACAAAAAGTGCGTCTTCTGTGCAAGATGAACTAGAAAATAGTACAAAAGGAATGTGTGTAAGTAACACCCTGACAGAAAACGCGCCGGGCACAGGAAGCAATCAGCTCACTGAACATTTCTTAAAGGCTTTTAGACACAGCTGCCCAAAAACAAACCTCTCCTGTTCATGTCTACATGTTTGTGAATACTTGTGGGGGTTTGTGGCACATCCCGTCGGGAGCTGGAAAGCGTCCAGACCCCCATCTCTAAACTGCTTCATTACGGCTAAACATCAAAGAGTCGATTCTGCTAACCGGCAGACGGCGTCCCTGTGACCTCACATCCTCCAGAAATCTTTCATGTGTCATTTGTGTCAGTTTTGGCAAACAGTGCGCGGGAAGAAAGAACAAACCGCCGTCCCTGCGAAGTGCAGCTGGGAGTTTTATTGTGAATACGTCACAAATCGGTAAGACGCGCATGGCTATCGACACAGCCCTTTATCGAAAATAGCAACAGGACGGAGCAAGGAGCTCGCGTAATTACCCCCTTCCCTGCCGGAGGCTAAGCATTACATAGTAAATCCCCTGGAACTACCCCTGGGGGGCATCCTGGGATCTTTTGTGAGATCTCTGGATATTTTGCTGATCCCAGGATCCCTGGAAGATCTCCATGCTTGGCCCACAGCAAGGAACATGCTTGGCCCTTGGCGTGCACCACGCTCGGCTTTGGAGTGCATGCCAGATTTTGGATTGCGTTCCTTAGCAGGTGCTGGGGGCCTTTCCAAGCATTTTATTCCATGGACAGACATAAAAATGAAGCGCGTCCTTTGAAGCTGTGAGCCGGATTATGTCAGCCTCTCAAATGCTCCCTCCGTGTGAAATGACATCAGAATCATTTAAGGATCAGAAACGAATTCAAAGAACGCATCGTGGGGAACAGCAGCAATCGGCCGCGTCTCAGCCCTGATCACTCCAAGCCATATCTTGCAGAAAGCTGGCAGTGGCATTGGTGCACAGACAGTGGATCCACGACCCGGCGGATCACATGTTCCTAGAGGAAGGAGATAACCCGGGTACTTCCAAGAAACATATTCACGATATAATTATTAGAATGACTGAACTGAGCTGCCGTTTGGGGTTTTGGACCGGTCCTCGTAAAGGAACAAGATTGTCCTATCTCCAGCTCTGCAGCCTGTCCTAAGGAGCTTGCAATCATCTGCAGATACGATTCATGTTCCTGTTTGCGAAATGAACAGAGCTGTCAAAATCCTTTTCAGTGGGTGGAGTGAGTCGAGGGCAGGTGTGGCCCCTGGGATTGCGGCTGTGCATTCAGAAATGTCCCCACAATGCTGAATGGCCTTCTGTCATCAGAAAGCATCATGTCGCTGTGTGCCACGAGTATATCATCGGCCACAAATATACTGAACCCAGCAAAGAAACGTGATGCCTGAAGCCGTGCGGCGCGAGTATACACAGCGCTGCGCAGTATCTGTGACATGAAAACCCCACTCCCCCGGAGCAGTGACACGTCTCTTGGTGAGATCTCCAGGAGAATTATTTGCCTGCGAACAGAGTTTTATGGTTAATGAAATCTGCCGGTCGTGGCCGTGGCACAAAGCTTTCATTTATTGTGTAAATCCCGATCTCTGAGAGAACGCAAGAATTAAACAGGACGCTGGCTCCGCGGCCGACAACCAGATTTACCGCTAGAAACCTCAATCACGCGTTTAATCCTGAAACTCACAGCTTTTCACCCAACTCTCTTCCCTTAAAAATAACAAGTATCCGTCGCGCCTCCTTCCATTATCGCCATCCAAAACATTCCAAATGCTCACCGGATAATTTAGTGATAAAAAGCAGTGAACATATTTCCGTCCATAACGGAAAAAAGCTTTTCGTTAAAATATCTGGAGAGAGCTGAGATGTTTTATAAACAGTAAACTTTTCGGCTCTGATATTATTTTTAATACAACAATTTCCATCGGTAAATGTTTTTGCTGAAACGTTCGCGCCGACAGACCTTCAAAACCAATCTGCTTTTGATTTGGGTCCCGTAACCTCTGAGACTCCTTCGCCATCCTTTCAATAGTCTTATAAACAGAACCTTTTTATATAAAGATAAACCGGCCTAACTGATCGTTGCGGGACAAGCAGAGCGTCCCGACAGACGCCGACGGGGTTCGGCTCAGGATAATCAACTGTTTTTTTGGGGTTCTTCATGTTAATTGTATCTACGCTAAGAAGTAATTTGGAAAATTCAGTTTTTTTAAAAGCTCGGGGAGATGCGCTTGGAATCCAGAGTTTGTGGATGGCGAGGCCGCGCAGTTTGAAAGGTTGGAGCATTTCATTAAAAAATGCCGGAGATGCCAATTTACGCCTAAATCCAACCCTCCCCTAAAGCACTGGTCCGAAAAGTCTGGGAAACTGGGAATTTTCCCCTTCTTTGTACTCCCTGACGTAAAATAATTCCCATCCCCTCTCATAGAGTGGGTCTACCAGATTCCTGCACCAGTTAATTAAGTACAAAATGGGCAAGAATCAGGAAGAAGCAGGGTAAGCAGTGCATCATGGGTAACGAATTCCCACGAGACATGACATTTAGATTATGGTTCCCTCCCCTAGCAGTTAAATGTTTTTAAGTGACAAATGCCCTGGGGGGAGGTGCTTATGTGGCTTTGTGATTGGATGTAAGGACCTGTATGGCTTTCGCCGGTTTGCGGTGGTTCTGTCCCTTCCTGTAAATAAGAGAAGACCAAGGACTGGAGGTTTTCACAGCTGAAGAAATGGGCAGTTTAGACGGAGCCGACGGCTCTTATCTGCTGGAACATTCTGGGAATCTATGTTAGGTATGAGGTCAGTGGGGTGGAGCTAGAGTGAGAAATGGGTGGAGCATGGGTCCTGACCCAGGGACCAGAACACAATAGAGGGGGCTACACGGCTAAAGGTTTTTTGGGACCCCCAGAGGTTTGCAGTCCATGGAATAGAAGAACCATCAGGTCGTGACTCCTCTAAGGCTCCTCAGACTCAGGCCGCAGGCTATGAGGTCATTTCCTGGGGCCCCTCGGCCTCCACCGTTACAGGCACCAAATGTCAAGTTTCAGGCCTGTTGGGGGCAGAGTATTATTACCCTGTTTTCCGCGTGATGCCCCCACGTCCGCCGCACCTCTGCAATCAGCAGGTTGTTAACACTTTGAAGTCTCTCGTCTTAACGTTTAACGATATCAGGACGGAATCAAAGGCGCTTTCTTGCAGAGCAGCTGTTGTGCGTTTGCCGGTCTGTGGGTAGCAGGAGCCATAATGGCAACCAGACCGTGCAGGGCTTTAAATAGACAGCCAATTCGGCTCTGCTTTTAAGACGGTGTACAGGGGCAGCTGCTAAAAGCCCTGTATCTGGGCTATTATTAATATGGTGCCTGTCAATCATCTCATTGTGTGGGCGAGGCTCTGGCTGGGGGCGTGTCAAACGGATGTGCACTCATTCTGTGCACTCAACGTACATCGAGTTGGTTCATTCTTCATTAAATTAGTATGTGTCTGACTGATAATAATGGGAGTTAAGTTCTGTCACATCTGCAGTTCACCACCTCAGCGGAAAGGTTGGGGTAGAGGATGCTGGTGGAGACGCTTTGAGCCCCTGAGTGTCTGACAGCTCTATGACACGATGCTACTGTGCTCAAAGGGTTAAGAGCGGCTCACTGGGTTTGTAAAACAGCCTCCAAGTAATGACCCCCCCCCCTGTCCCTGTGACTAACCGGCCCCCCTCCAGTGCAGACTCCCCGCTCGGCCGGTCACTTTCCATTTCTTGTTTGTCCTGGCAGAATTCTGGAAGCTTTATGTCATCGCAGCGGCTGAGCTTGGGTTCTCTGCGAGTCGCGTGTGGCCGTTCCAGTGGTTTCTGTTAGATTCGTGGCCAGACCCCGGGGGGATTTACAAATAATATTATATGTTTGATCCACCCGGTGTAATCTTGTAGAGACTCATCAGTCTCCGTGGTTTCTATTATTTAATATGGCGTTCGCACCACGACAGGTGTGTGGTCCCGCGGACGGGCACTAGTCTCTCCCAAGTAAACCTCTTACGGCCGTGTTTATTTTCTCATTCCACGTGAAGTTAAGCGGTTTCACCAAGAAGGAGTGAGCGGGGTAAGACGATCCGGCCAGGGAACTCTCTCTGCGGACGCGGCCTGGATATCCCCCGACCACAGGCTTTCCACAGAAGAAGAAACTCTGGGAACGGAAGGAGGTGGTGGGCTCTGCCTGGGTTCAGCGTGGGCTCTGCATGGGTTCAGCGTGGGCTCTGGGTAGGTTCAGCGTGGGCTCTGCGTGGGTTCAGCGTGGATTCTGCATGGGTTCAGCGTGGATTCTGCGTGGGCTCAGCATGGGTTTAGCGTGGGTTCAGAGTGGGCTCTGTGTGAGTTCTGCGTGGGTTCAGAGTGGGCTCTGTGTGAGTTCTGCGTGGGTTCAGAGTGGGTTCTGCGTGGGTTCAGAGTGGGCTCTGCTCGTCCTCCCGCACCACCCACTAGTGTCCTCAGAGACCCGTCCCTTGCAATGTGGTTCATTTCTCTTCGGATACTGAAACAGCGTAACTAACGCTCCTTACATAGCGTACTGGTCCATATGCATGCTGTGAATAATCTCTGTGCTGCGCATGGTGGCGCCGACATGCTTGATCACTTTGTGATTCCTATGCCCAGAGGTCCAAAGAAAGCGGCCCAGTCAACGTTTACTTTGTTGGAATAAAACACCTAATAAAGTTCTCCGGCACACTTCGTGGAATTGATAATTTTTTATTTTGATTTATTTTACTTGTTTTGCTACTCAAACACCTGTGTGGATGGTGAACGCCGCCGTCTGTCTTGAAGCTGCGGTGCACATTCCTCGTTTCTTGCTGGGATGCGAGTCGTAACGGTTTATGCTGACAGAATGTCATACCTGGGATGCCTTTAGAGATAAGCCCGCCGCTCATTGTTTCCGGACTCTGTCTCTGGGGACTCAGTAATGGAGCCATTTAATTCCTCCCTCCACATGCCGGCGTCTTATCTCACCAAGGGCAGTGTGTCGGCTCCGGCCAAACAAAGGGTTAAAGAAAACCAGCCACTTTTTGTGGTTTAAAATCCTTTGTTCTCAGGTTGTCGGGACGCTGTCGCCGCTCGGTAGATTCTGGTGCCGCGCTGGGACAGCACAGGGGGGACTCGATACTTACCCAACACAGCATGTCTTTCCCCAGGTGGCTAGAAGTGGTGCCCCCTACATACAGGGGCCTGTGGTGGACATTTGCTGATGTGTTGACCGGACCCGGTGGGCCTGTCCCTTTAAATACACTTGCGTGTGGGCCTTATCAGCTTCCTCTGCGGTGCCTCTGATTTCACGGAGATGACTCCATCAAGGAACTATTTGAGCCGTAAACACGACTCGTTTACTCCGGTCCAGCTGCTGACATCTGTAACATGGCTTAAACCCCACACGGCGTCCACGAAATCCAACCACATTCCTCTTGCCCCCCTACACCGGCTCTGACCTTTACCTCCAGGATAAATCCACTCCCAGCCATACCCTTTACTGCTCAGCGACCACAAACCCCTCCAGATACAGGACGTGGCAGGTTAGATTAGCAAGGGGCTCGTTACAATCGGGGGTCCCAAGATAATCGTGATTTAGCTGCGAGCAGGGGAGGACACTGAGATGGCTGCAGATCCTATCATGGAATCAGAAGAAGCCGGGGGTAATTCTGTCCTTGCCCCTTCCAGCAGCAAGTGAAGGTCTTAACTCAGGAGGGACGCTAGTGGTCCACGCACCCTGCCCGGGGGGGAAGGTCACATTGGATTTATTCCAGTATGGTGGCTGTAAGCAGAGGTCAGGGAGCAGCCTTCAGAGCCCTTCATGGCTCCTGTATTCATTACCTGAGATCCAGCCATAACACCCATGATGAGTGGGTTTCATGAATACGTCCAAACTGTCCCTGTCCAGTCCCTCCCAAATCCATGCCCCTTTCCTCTTCTAATGCCTCTCTTCACTCTTCTGATGCCAATCCCCGCTCCCCGCTCCCCTAACTCCCCCTCTCTCTGCTCCTGACACCCCTCTTTTCTAGGAGGTCAGAATGCTCCACATAAAGAAGCGCCCCTCTCTGGCTGTCCGTGTCCGATGGGCTTTAGCTACAGGGATTGACACCCTGAGCCCCCTCCTCTCCGTCTCTTTATGGATTTGTCCAGAACTTGTTGGGGTCACTTTCCAAAATCTCGCGTTCTCGTTACCCAAACATCTGCTCCGGATTTTTAGGGTCAGAGGCCAAAAGCTTCCCCCAAGTCACCTTCCCTGCTTCATCCATCATCATTAACCGCTGGGGTGACGGCAATCAGCGGAAGGGCAGCACAGATGGAGCCATGAGGGAGCTCTGCGGGTGTAAGCGCACCTCTGCGTAAGTGACAGAGCTGAGCTCCGTGGGAGTTGGAGTATTTATATACCCCTGCATGAAAAGAAACGCACAATCCTCTCCTATACAGCACTAAGAAGACGAGCGCAGAGGCACAGCGCTGTACATCATTTATTCATTTACTTTCCAGCTGTACAGAAAGGATTTTCACAAAACAGATTTCCAGTCTTTGGAATAAAAAGGCAGTTCGTAATATTTCACAAGTTTTAACACAAATACATTTCTCTCGTTACCTGCGGGAGGCCCACGAACACCCCAATTAGGGGCAGGTTTACTAAGCAGTGGAAAGCAATCTCTTATTACTCCTCTTATTCCCTGCCCCCCTGTCATTACCTAGAGGTGAGGGTAATATTCTCCACTCTTAATAGCCTTTCCCCCTACACTACCGGCAGTGAAATAGTTAAAACATTACAAACAACTTATTACCCCATTTAACCCTTAAACATTTTAAATAGTGGTCATAGGATTACAGAGCCTGGATGGAGCGATCATTTGGTGACGTCTGCCCCATATCTTGGAGAGTCGAGGAATTATACGGCAACCTTATATTCACGCCAAGTGAGTGTATCTTCAAGCTTTTTGTTATTCCTCGGGCATCCGCGTATACATACATGGGGATCCAGCAGGATGTTACGCGGTGATGTTTGCCAGTTCCCTAAAGGTTTATAACGTTGCTTGTAATTCCATCCGGGAGGTTGGTAAGGTGAAGCTGGTGTCACCGTTTGGGGGTCTACAATCATAAAGTCACCCACAGTTCTCTGTCTGTCCCACTGGAGAGCAGAACTATCCCAGGATCGATGTCAAGTCCTGATTTTAGCAGTGGGTTGATGTATTATTTCACAAAAAGCCTCCAATGTAAAGGTAGATGCCTCCACAGAGGGACATTTCTGGGCATGTGTTGCGTCCTCTCCCAGAAGGCTCTGTCTGCGTCTCACATGTGGGGGCTTCTCCTGTCGGGGGACACGTTACAGATCTGCCCGCATATTCTGCATGGTGATAATGGTTACCCTCGCCTTGCACCCTCTTTCTCCAAATCACAGTTGCCCCGAGTAAAGGATGCTAAAACTTCTTGAAAAACTGACTTATTGGATAACTTCACACACCAAGAAAGTGAGACTACGAAAGACGATCAGAAATGGTTTCTCTTTAGGTGAACTTTCACCCTTATTGTACTGATTGGGTAATTATCGGACTCTACGGGGGCTGCACCTGAAATATGGCAGTTTTGGTCACTGTGAAGAATGAAGTTGGATGATAAAGCGGTTTTCTGCGAATCAGTGGCAGCCGCAGGTCCTGACGACCATGTTTCTGTATTTCTTGAGTATGACGTTGGAGCTGTCGTCGAAGTAGAGGACGGAGATGGCGTTGAGCTGAGTGGGAGCGCAGCAGGGTTTTGGTACGGTGTCTGGGTTTATGAAATGCACCTACACAGAGAAACGGGTGTTATATACTTTACACTTGGTGCCAAACAAATGATAAATATATTCAACTCGACACAACAAACACAAACCCGGAATGTGAAACGCTGCGGACTCTGCAACATTTAGGGTGTGACATCACATGTGAGAATGTGACATCATCACTCAACGACCTGAAATAGAATACAAATAATCTGCTTCTCGAAGAAATATATCTTGGGGAACCTTTATATTTTATTTAAACGGAACGATCATATAATGAGGCGACCTGACCTCCAACATCACATGGGCCCTGCACCTTCCTGCACTTACTGGGTAATGAAATGACCCTTCTAATATATAACAGAGCTCTGGACCGCTCCCGGCCTCACAGATCCTCAGCCTCTAACCTTACCAGAGTCTGCACAATCGCATGGTTTGTCGCATTCATGTAGGAGTTCAGCGGGAAGGCACATTCTCCTTCGCAGTAATATGCAGCGTATCCCTCGGGGGCGATGATCCAGTCCTGGGACAGACGGAAAAAAGCCTCTGTTACACAAATGTTGGTGCGATTGTTTAGGGACAGCAGCAGATGGTACCGACGCCAGTTAAAGGAATTGGGGGACAAAGAGACCCCATAATAAGCCATAACTCAGAGACGCTTTATCTAACAATATTTTAGTGTCTGTTACGGGGTCTGTGGACGCACCTGCCAGCCGAGGTCCCGGAAGCTGACGTACAGCTCGTGTTTCTTGCACGCCTGTTTCTGGTCTGTGCTGCTATTTTCTGTAAAAAAAAAAAAAAAAGAAATCCTGTGACCAAAAGCTTTGTCTCAGACAGGCGTTTGGGGGGAGCGCCCAATATGTCCGCCATTCACTTATATCTTAAATATCTGCTTATCTCATAAAGAAGCCCACCTTATTTTATCGAAACAAATTCACCAGCAGCCGTGTTGCCCGTTTTCCAATTATTTGTCATAAAAAAAAAAACAGTGCCGAATAAACAGGATAATGGGAAATATAGTGACTAAAAACACGGAAATATGCCCTGGGGCTGCCCTGCTAGGATGGGCTCCCGGGGGATGGATTGGTGGGCACACGCTCCGTGCATTAATTTTGGCCATGGATCGTTTAACCGTGTCACGGCCAAGGCAGACTCCAACCTGCAATGTTGGCCACCCGCAGCGCCTCCTGGCTCTTCGGGGCTTTGGACCTGTTCTGGTTCCTCTGCTTGCCACCCGCTGATCTGATGCTGCGCAGGTGGATCTCCGTGGCCTTGAAGAACGCCACCATGAAGGGCTGCTTATTGTGCGGTCCATTCGTTCCGATTAAACCAGCCAGTTTGGGGTTAATGCTTTGCCCTATCAATAAAAAAGGGAAACATTAAATGTTGGAAACGTATCAATTTACTAACAATCTGACTCCAAAGTGTGCCTTCAAAAACATCTGCGCATGGGCCGCGTGCATCGAGAGAGCGCCGAGCTGCCCCTGAGAGGAATGCCAAGCGTTGTGCAATCTCCAGGAGTGATGCTTGACGTTTTGGGGTAATAGGAATTCCAAACCCTTCCAATCTCACGTCGAATTTCCTGATGCATTGCTGCTGATTGGTGGGAAAGGAAGAAAGGCCACTTTACGGTTAATGTTTCTTAATTACAGATTCATCGAGCGCCAAACTCAGCGAGCGCCCCAACCCCCGGCTTATATTTCTGTAAAGATCTTTTAAAATGAAAAAGCTCCATAAAACTCGCTGCTTAAAAAGTATAAAAGTTTTCCTCGGGAGAATCTTAAATTCCAGCCTGCGGGTAATTCATTCAGGGGACCGGCGCTGCCCGTTAAAGCAGCTCTCCTGGGTCATTAACCTGGAGACACGGAGCAGGAAGGCAGCTATGGCCGCGCTGTCGGGAGTGCTTTCTGCCCTCTCCCCCCCTTCAGACCCTGGATTTCTGCCCCCCTCATACCCCTTTTCTGGATGCTGTTATAGTTAATGGTACAATTTTATTCCGTTTTAATAACTGTTGAGGAATTTAGGTGTTTTTCTGTTAAAAGCTGTGTGGGGCTGGGACTGGCAACACCACAAAGTTTCTTTCATTTCTAATTCTCTTTCCTAAGTGCCTGTATGCCGGCCGCGTGGCCCGTGTCTGCCTGCTGGCCGCAAACCGCAGCATGACCTCACTTTATGGATCTGCGTCTTCAGAGCTTTAACACAGAGGTCCGAATGAGTCACTTGATAGATACAGAAACATCTGTTGAAATGGATCTGGTAATTAAGTGGAATAATGCATTTGCTCATTTCAAGTTACGAGACGCCCTCTGATTTATGAACAATATATTTATCCTATTGCTTGTAATCTGCTCACCAAATCAATGGCCATTGCTTCTGCTGAGAGTCTGTTCACTGAAGCCACTACTTCACGTACCCTGACCTTTCCTGTTTGTGTTTTTGCCCCGCGCGTTGCAGTATTAGGATGCCGTCCCTGCTGAGCTCTGTTCTGGACAGGATCTATTACTTTTAATAGTTTAACTTCAATCAGGCCCCAGGCCCCGTTTAGTAATCCCAGCCTCTGACATCTGCAGCCCAGAGGTACGCGAGGCTACAGCGCTAGGCCTCTGATCCTGGAGAGGTTAAACAGAAATGTCTTGCATGCCTGGGTAATTATCGGGAGGTCTCTCAAGTGCTCTGTGCTGTGTTCCTGGTTTCTCTTTAACATAAACAAAATCCCGCTGCCTTCCGACCACTATTTACTGATATTATCTGCTGCGGCTTCCACAGAACACATGTGATGAGGACGAGACCCATGTTCAGCTGCAAAGGGGACTCTTTTCTGCCTTTAACCCGTTAATAGCGAGAAGGCAGAGACCTGTGACCCGTCACATAAACCAGAGGAAGGCTTCACGGACTTCGTTTTTAGAAAGAGAGGCAGACATTAAAAGTTGTTTTGCATAAAAAGAGCGCATCGTTTCACTTAATAATTATAATCTGAACTCACATCAGCGGGGATAACATTTCCCAGAGCACTCGCTGGCATGAGCACCTTCAGCAGATATAAGACACGGCAGGAAGTGAAGAGTGCAACGAGAAGTAGCTTCCCCCTGACCTGGGATGTATGTAGGGTTCCTTATTTTAAATCCATACCATACTATATATAATAACTGGTGATGAATTGCTACTCACGTAGTAATATAATACTTTTTAATCTGTTTATACAGGGCGGGAGGTAAATAAATCTGCAAGTATCTATAGCTACATATCATATAGGTACACATTGAAAGAGTTTACCACGTGAAACGCGTTTCTGCGATACTTGACGCTGACTGCCGGGTCAGTGGAGATCCGCTGAGGATATCCCACCGCTCAGAATGTCCGATCTGCTGGCCAAGAACCCGGACAGTAATGGATGATTCTGGAAAACTCACTGGAGGAGTCGACCCAGATTAATTAAAGATAATTCCTCTCCGCTCCGCCTCAGACTAAACTGATGGGCTGCAGGAGCTTTAACTGCTTCATAGCAGAAAGGCTCTTCTCAAAGCTGCGGATGTAACAAAGTGTCATCTAATATTCGGGTAATACTTGGACCCAGTGTTGCTACAGGGGAAGCCATTCTTTATTTCTTATCATGAAGAAGGTGCTGATGAAACTTAGCCTTTGGTTGTGGGGTAAGCTGTGGCCCGATGACTACCAGTTAGTCTAGTTCCTTGGCCCCACATGCTTTCCCAACACAGATATAGAAACTTTATAGAGGAGAGGAGAATGGAGTGCTTGGGCTCCACACACTAATCAGGACCCTGCTGATCTACATGAAACAGAAACTTAACAGACGGTACCGAGGAGTCCTGGGGCTCCAAAGAGTCCTAATCCTGCCGTCAATCACTTACCGTCCGAGCTCTCTACAGACAGCTGAAGGCCAAGGTTGTGTTGTGGATTCACCACCCAGTGATTACTGGTCGCTGTGATATCAAAAACCAGCCAACCCTCTTCTGCGGCCCAAATGGTTCTTGAGTCGAGTTGGAATAGGTCCGAATCCCTACGGATACAGAGCAGAACATTGGAGCCACCAGATAAAAGCCACCAGTCCTATGTAATCTGTGAGAACCTCAAACTCTCACAAGGCCCGAATAACTGTGAGGATGTTACCTTACCCGGGAGAACTCAAAATAATATGAAAACTGCACGTTTCCATGGAGACAAGTGAAAACAAAGGATCTGCTTCTGGACGGCATATATTTGGGAAGATTGCGGGCTGCCAGTGTCGCCCGAACCCAGCCGTGCGCTCACCCGACAAGCTCTCTCCCTCTCGTTATATATAATGAGAGACTTTTATCCCCATGGCTTGACTGATCCAAGCTTTACCCAGTTACCATCACAGAGTAACGGCGCCTGTCTGTACACCCAAATAATACGGCCTCAAAATAATCACCAAAACACATTCGCAAAATAAAGTCACAAAAAGACTGATTTCTTCATTATTTTGTGATGATTGGTAACGTTTGTGCTGCTGCGCATTTTTCGAGTCTCAAGGTGCATTGATGTTACCTCAATAAAGGGCCAACCCTGGATGGATCTGGCGTGGCTCGCGCGCTCTAAACACGCCGCTTGGGATAAACGAATGGCGTTCGCTCACCTCCCCGGGTGCTCCTGCAGAACTTGGTACACACTGATCCGGAACGTCTCGTTATCGAAGCGCTCTCGGATGTAATCCTTGTAAATCCGAAACTCGGCGGCCGTCACGGCTTCTCCCTCTGGGATTTTGGCGAGGTCAAAGCGGAACTCGCGGTGATGGCGCCTCTGGTGATAGAATTCCTTGTCATGCTCCACTGGGAAAGAAAATAAAGCGAGGAACCCGTTAAAGTTTTCCGTTCTGTTTAATGGGTTTAGTTTCGGGGCTTTAAAGCTGTCGTCACATCGACGTATTTGCTTAGAATCGTGGATTAGGCAGCTCGAGGGCCACGTGCCACCTGGAGAGCAACGCAGAAAAGATTCATAAAGCATTTTAAAATTATTATAAAAAATAAATCAGCTCGCTGGTCTGTGAGGTGGCCACATGTGCTTAGTGTTATCTCGTAATCTCAGGGTCCGTCCGGCCCCTGGAAAGGAAACATCTTTTCTCAAAATATCTAACTGAACAAGCATCACCTTTTAATGCATTAGACTTACTTAAATAGCGCCAGCAGGTGCCGTAGCGCTGTCACAAGACACCAACATGGGCAATACTATTAAGACACGTTAAGACAGACTAGGGCAGAAGCAGAAGAGGGCCCTGCTCCTGGGAGTTTACAATCTATTATATAGAATAAATCCTCATGAAACCATGTCTAAACTGGCAGCCAAGTGGTTAAGTGGCATGTTTTTTTAGTAATGCCCCCATTACCCCGAGCTACCCGTCCCTGTACTATTTACATTATGACTCAGATCCCATAATGGCCAGATGTCAAAGGAACGGCCGCGCATGTAAACTGAACACGTAAAGCTCGGCACATGTGCGCGGCTCAGGCAAACAATCCCATCTTTGTACCGCGAGCCCATCGGATGGATTCAATTAGCGTCCTGCCAGGGAAATTGTTCACGTTGTGGTCGCTACCTATTACTCCACGGATGGAGCTGCCGCTCCGTGACTGGAGCCGAGCGCCTCTCCATGCACAGCGGGAAGGGCCACCAGCTGAATTTAAGCACATTCTAGAAGTAAATGAAATAATCCCCCCCGGCCTTGGACTCCATCAAACCGAAGGCATCAGGCATTGAGACGCAGGTGCAGAAGAAGAAAGGCGGCCTCTGTTCCCGTAATCCCTCTATCTGCAGCGGGAGACGCAGAGAGACCGACGCAGGCTGTAAAAAAAGGCTCTTTGTTTCCAAAAATAGAAACACTAAAGACTTCCAGGGGTGAGGGAACGGGTCCCGCGGGGGTCATTTACCCCTTCGCCGGGCAGATAACATCTCATAGATCCCAGGTTCTAGATTGACCCTCAGGCACCTCTGCGGTTTATACAGAATGGGGAGGTCACACAGTGACGGGGTCATTAATAAAAAGTATGTTTGGTGTTGTTACCAGAGCAACCATAGCATCGAGCTGACTGCTCCTCATTATACATAACACCCGGTGGCAGGTAACATTGGGGTACACCCCGGGTAATAATGGGGCACAAGCTCCATTGCTGGGAGGGCTACATGCACACAGTACAATATCATGACTTCCCTCCTGAGTGCCTGTGAGCCTTGGGGCAGGTGGGGGTAATACGGCTCTCAAAGAGGGACTGTTATACCAGACACGGGGTACTTTGCAGGTCAGGTATCCCCTTCATTATACCGGATCGGAGGACCTTCTGTTCCATGGAAACCTCTAATTGGTCCCACCCCCTCGGAACATGTCTGCTGGATAGCAGTGTGGAGAAGGAACAGGAAGTGCAGGATGAGGTGGAACCCCACCCCTTCTGAACCGGAAGTGCTTGGTCAGGCTGTGGGAGCGCTGACAGATACCACAGAGGGAGGTGAGTGCTTCCACTGGGGGTTCATTCTGCTTACTCTGCTGCCACAGAGACCCCAGTATCACCCCCTGTGTTACCTGTGACACAGCATCTTATTCCACACCTGCCCCCTGCTTTTGTGCCCCCAGCCTCTCCCCCTCCCCTGTATGCCCCCCAGCCTTCACACTCTCCTGCCTCTGTGCCCCCTCCCCTGTATGCCCCCCAGCCTTCTCACATTCCTGCCTCTGTGCCCCCAGCCTTTAATCTTCCTCTTCTCCTTTTCACCCCATCATCTGCCCCTCCCTCTTCTGCCTCTGTCCCCCAATCTCCTCACCTTCACCCCTAAATCCCCTGCTTTAATGGCACAGCGACCCATACATGTTCCGGGTAAACGCCTGAGACTTCCCTTCCCCGTCAGACTCTGAAGTATTGGCTACATCTGCTCCCAGCCTGTGGGCCAAAGGATTTTAATAAGAATGAACACGGCAGCGGAGGGGGGGTGAACCGAAATATATTTACAGGCACATGCGCATTAACCCTCCGGGTGCTGGAAGTTGAGGAATGCATTAAAGGGGAATGTCACCCTCCAGGATGTCAAACGCAGACATCAATAACATATCAAAAACTTTCCACTTTCTCTGCAATATCCCTAGATACGGGGCTGACGCTCACACAGGGGTGCTTTACCTCCAGCCCAGGGGTGCTAATTCTCTAAGCTGCCCTCCCTGTAGATGAAATCAGCGGGGAGTTTTATATATATATATATATATATATATATAATATTTATTCATTCATTATGTATATAATCATTATTTATTACACGCTCTGTGCTGGATTTGCCTCCAGGAAAGGTCAGTAATGCTGTAATTGTTGGATATTTTATCAAATGGGTTTAAAAAGCTGGAAAACCCCAATTTCTTTAGTTCGTGTAACTCGGAAAGGCCTGAAATTGCTTGTTGGGCCGAATGAAACGTCTTTTTAATCACAAGCAGAGATTACATGAAGCGGCAGGAGAGCTTCTGGCAAACCACAGGATCCATTTATGTTTAAAATCCCTGCTTGGCCGGCTCCGTCCCTCCACGGGAAAACACAAAGGCTCTTGTTCCGGGCACAGGCTACTCTGCAAACTGGAAACATGGACGTCTTTGGCCAAACCTTTGAAACCTTGTACAGCGCTACTGATGTCGCTACTGATGTCAAGTAAGGAGAGTGGGGCTTTGCTGAGAGGGCCGCTCGGAAAACACATTAACGCACGTTAAACATGTTTGCACAAGCCGTGGATTAGGAGAGCTTCAGGCTCCCAGGCAATAAAGCAATTACACTAAAGCCTTAAGTCTCCGGACCGCTGATAACTCAATGCGCTCGAGAGGAGCGGATTTTCACCGCGGGACACCATGCAGGAGACAGAGGAGCTAAAATCCCCAGCGCTGCCCAACCTGTCGGAGGAAAATGTCTAAGATTTTACCCCGTTACACTGATCTCATCTCAGAACGGCTTGTCCCGGTACAAAAGAGAATTTTATATTGTTTACACATTCAGATTAAAAAACGTGTAGAAGATCTGGAAGTACGTTGAAGACATGGAGCCTGAGGCAGAGGAGTCTGAGATCGTCATCTTATTGTTTGCCCCACGCGTTTTAATAGTCTGTTGGTCCGGCTCGCTATGAGGGAATCTCTCTCCTGACTCCCACCGTCTCCTCAGCCTGTTCCCCCCTCGTTCGCTCTTGTGGTTTCTCGGCCCCTTTATTGTCCTCAAGGGAAGAAATTGTACTTCTGCCCAAATTGTTGACAGACGACACAGCCCTTCTTCGACACAGTAACCGGGGTTAATGGAGGGATGCGTGCCTCATGTCATATCATTGTCAGAACCAATCTAGGGATTAAGTTAAATGTCTGCGCTTATTGTACAAACACTGGATCCCACGGGGACAAACTCCATATTGTGGGGCGGAAACAGGAGGAAAGCGTTTGATTTGACAGCCCCGAGGATTCTGAGTGTTTCATGGTGATACAGCCCAGGCGTCGGCGTGCCAGCGATTACAGGAATATGGTGATGGGAGCTGGAAGCTTCAAATTCCACCCAAAACGAAATGCTTTTTGGCAGATAAACAAAGAAATAATATAAGTGCATGCGCCGCTTGGCCATATCTGCAGAAGGTTTGCTTTAATTACACAGCAGCTAAGAAACTATAACCACGAGCTCAGCTCCTAACTCATGTTTGTCGTGTTTTTCGGTTTCCCTTGTTTAAGGGGGCAGTACAGCTTTAGAAGAAGTAAACCTGATTTAGCGCGTTACAGTTTAGGCAATCATTCCTGATATCTGGGATGTAGCTGCCATCTTTCCTGATACTTCCACGTAGAATAATAATAATCCTGCAGCAAACAGAAACAGGAAGCCTGTGAGGACAAACCCGCTCGGGTTGCTGACATGTGCCCCGTGGAAGACATTTTTAAGCCCATTAGCTACTTATGATATTTAGCTGGTGGGTTAGGGGGTCTTCGCCTGCTTGCTGGGCTGTCCCTCGAAAATGCAGGCCTGGTTTATGAGTGGCTGCTCTGAGCTTTTTAAGAGATTTATGGAGCTGGAATGCGCTCGCGGGTCTCTCAGCCATATTTCACTCCCTGACTCTTCCCCTGGAGAGCTCCGAGGTTCAGGGGAAATATATCCCCAACATAAGTGCGCTTAAATTACCTTTAAAAATGTGCAGTCTTTTCTTACACTTTTCGAGATATTTTTATATTTATTCTCTGGCCAAAAACAATAAACGGAGTTAAATGAGCTCTCTACATGGGAGCGAGAGCCATGGCTGAGGCGAGCAGTCAGGAGGACACATGGGTCCTCAAATATGTTTACGGGCAATCAGGAGGATCCCTGAGCGGAAGAAGGAGACGAGCAGAGATCTACCCCCTTTACCCATTAGATGCCAGGGGTACCTGGGCACAATGTGCATGCAGTTGATGCTTTGGTCTTTTACTAAAAACAGGCATTTTGTTTTAATGAATTAGTTTTTATTCACATATTTCTGATGAAATTAAAATCCTTGGAAACAGTGAGCGTTAACACGTCGGGAAATCCCTTCCTCGGACAGACGCAGCTTGGTATCGAGCCAGACCCCATCTTACAGTCCCCTTCAACTGGGAACCCTTGGAGCAGGGGGTCCGACCCCACCAAGTGCCTCCCCTTAGCAGCTGTGTCCCTGGCAGTGCAGGGGTTAATGAGCCGTATCCGAGGTGGGAAGGCCGGTTCCCATACCGGTTCAAACGCAGGTCAGAAAACCACAAAAATATTTGATTTGCGCAGACGGCGCTGATGGACTCTGAAAAGCAGGGAGGATGGCAGGCGTACAGTGAACACAGCTGGCCGCTGGCTCTTTATATCCTGCAGAAGAAAACAGTGTGACATCCGTGTCAACCTTTGGCCGCTCCCCAGCAGCGGGCCTGTTACAAGCTGGAATGCAGCGCACCCCCTTCCAGTTAAATCGTCTTAAGCCAAGCCAGGGTACAGCTGCGAATGCCTGCGAGCCTGCGCGCTGCACAGAGCATTTCCCCCAAGGACATGTTACAGAGCTTAAAGAAACCTTATTCCTGGGGTCCCGCCATGCAGAAACAGCGTGCCACCAGAGCTTACTTCAAAGGCCACGCCAAGATCATACATGCATGTTATAGAGCTGTGAATATATTATGCTTTCTTATATTAAAAAACCCTAAGTATATGACCTCTGCTTTTTATGAACTTGTCATTCCTGTGTTGTGAAAAGCCCTGGGGTTAGGGACTCCTCTGGATCCCTGTTGATGTAAAATTAGGGCCACACATACTGAGATGAGCCCAGGATCCAGCAAAGCTCAGGACAAGATGGTGTCTGACCCGGCAGAGACTGCTGAACGTCGGTGTCCTGCCAGAAGCTCCAACTGTCTACAACCCAGAGAGAAGCTTGACTAGAACGTGGTCCCCGGCCTCGCTTTCTGCAGGGTTTTTTTTCACGGAATTTGTAAACAGAACTGATTAGTTTAATCAACACCAGGGCATGTTTACCAGGCGCACGGGGCCTGGGGCTCCTTGAAATGATAACTCAGCAGCTTATAACAGACGAGCGCTGCGAGATTCATGGAGGACCCAACAGTTTGCACAAATATTGCACAGGTATGTGTCACGCTGCTGCTGTATGTGTGGCGGGCATATTGGTCTGGGGGAGCTGACTGCGTGAGGGAGGGAGGACATTTTCAAAGGAACATGACTCAGTGGCCCAGTGCGACCAGATGCTCAGACCCTTCATATGGGTCCTTCTGAATAGCAATACCGGCACCAGAAGTTGGACAGCAAAACGGGCACAAGAAGGTGGACAGCAATACCGGCACCAGGAAGTGGACAGTAACACCGGCACCCACAGGCCAACAGAAGACATTAAAATGAGACACACACGTGGTACGTGGAGGCATGATATGAACGTCTAGGTTAATCTGATGTGGCTTCGACTGATCTACAGTTCAAAATCTCTAATGACCTTCCAGTAGGGTTAACCCTTTAAGCCCCACACCTTTCCTCGCTCTTGCGTGGATAGTGTTAAGTGCAGCTCCCAGGTACAGGAGGAGTGATCGGGGAGCTGGCTCACAAGATGTAATGTGCAGATTAAATCCGCTCATAACTGCGTGTAACCTCAGGCCCTTCCCTCCCTCAGCTAAATAAACTCAGCTCGGCCCAAAATACCAATCCGCTGCCTGATCTGATTCGCATGTTACTGGGGATCCAGTGTGAGGAAGCGGAGAGCCCCTCGTACCAGCCATATTGTTGGGGGAAATGTAGGGTAGCATAGGGAGCTAAAAAAATATAATGTGCAGCCTTTTATCGGAGCGCCTGGGAAAGTATTTCCAAATGTTTCCGCGCATCGAAGTGTAGCCTGTAATTACACGCGGCTTAAATTCAGGCCAGGAACGAGTGCGCATGTATCTACACGCGTGATCTCTACATTTCATGAAACATGCATGCGGTGTGCAGCTTGCATACAGTTTTGAGACTCTTTTCCCCGGCAAACTATTATATTTAAATGGGAGGAATAGTAGAAAAGATTTTATGGCCATTGGGACCCTGCCTGCCGTCCCACATGTCTGGCGGTCGGTGCCATCGTTTGTCACCAGCGCTGAAAACGGACTGAATGGGAATGGACATATAATTATGTATGAAAATAGCACGCTCCGTGTTACATGGATCCCCGTCGCATGGAGCAGGCTGACCGCTGGCTTAGATGGAAAGCTCCCCGTCACGTGGCAGGAGTTTATAGCGGGCTAGCCGCAGGAAAATTTTACTTTACCCAACAGACCATAAGTGTGTAACTGGTGCATGACTCTAGGAGGACACGTTCCCTGAATAAACTGGTGTAATGACTTCTGTGAAGGGTTGGACCCTAAAGGCTTTTTAACCGTAAACACAGAGCGTTTCTACATCAAGGGGGTTAGATCCACCCATTATGCTCCGAAATAATAAAGTAACTTTAAGAGACACCGGTGAGTTGAGGATCACCCTCTACGAAACATCACGTTGGTTATTGGGGAATAGAATCTGTTTTTAGATTTCCTGCTCGTACGACCTGTTCATGGAGGTTGTGGCACGCGTGTGAAATGTATGTGTATTGCACTCACCAAGGTCGTGACGGAGATCATTTTAATAATTTTAGCAAAGGGCGGAGGTCTGTGGAGCAGGAGCCAAGGCCAGTGCTGCGAGGATGTGTCGGATTGCATGTTATTGGCTGAACATCCGAGGAAACCATCGCGTGTTTCACAACACAACTTGGTGGGGGATAATGAATAAAGGGCGAGCCTGGAGCAGAGAGGTAAATGTGGAGTTATCACCATGACAACCAGCAGAGTGTTTCTGTTGATTGCTTCACTTTTCCCGGCTTGCATAGAATTGTTCTATATACAGAATCTCATTCTAACCCTAACGTCATCTGAAGACTCTCCAGACATTTGTTGTCGTTTATTTTAAGTGAAAACCTTCTTTAAAGGTTTGGTGATATGGAGACAGGTCGGGAAACACGTGAATTCAGTGCAGATCTGAAGGTTTAAAGGGACAGAATATACATTGAGCTCCCCAGGTACAGCTTCCGGTTTAACCAGAAACGCAACCATGAATGACATCACACAGAACGGATACTGGTCAGAATAATGCCGGTCACATGTCCACCGAAACACCAGCTGGCTGGGTCTCCATACGGGCACCACAGAGATTCTAAAGCCATATATCTATGTACGTCTTTCCTAAAACACATGGCAATCTTAGAAATAATTTTTAAAAGATTTTAGCGGCGAATACACGTTAAAGAACATAAAGGCCACGTTTCACCCCCCCCCCCACACACACACAGATAACCAACAGGTAAGGGTAACAGAAAGCCAAAGCACACAGTATCCTTTGTCTCGGTGTGATGTGATGAAGCATTTACCTCCAGACCCTCCACCTACTGCCCTCCTACCACCTTGTGGTAAATGTTACCACTTCTCAGTACTTATCTACCTGGATTCCCATTTCTCACCTGACCTGTCCACACAGCAGCCGCACAGAGTAAGCCTTTTACCATCTACTGACCTCGAATTCACAGCTCAACCTTAGCTAAGAGCGAACATTGGGGAATTCCTGTTTACTAAGAGTTGTGGATGAATGGCACGGCTCCCAGCTGAGGTTGCTAGGACCATAAAAATGTTTCACAGCCACCCAAACTGGAAATAAAAACCCTGGAAGCTTTGAACTTTTAAGACATTGAAAAAGGTCTTATCTGCTGTGAAAATCTTTGTTTTACCCGCTAATCAGTTACAGAAAGTAACCCCCTTTACTATGCTGAAGCAGCTGTACGTTTGTGAATGGGGCAGTAATCTCCAGTACGGCCAGGAAGGGGTCCGACAGGCGATTTAAAGTGGGTTGTTATGTAACCTAATGTCCGTTTGTGCTGCGCGGAGCAGCGTGAATCACTGAACATTCATTCCAGGCTTTGAACTCTGCGAGGATCAGACTTTCCTCCCTCTCATCCTGCTCTGTAATTGCTACTTCAAAGCAACGCAAAGACCTGTTCCGTCATGTACGGCCCCATGAAATTACTGGGACAATGCTCAGCGGAGACGTTTCCACCTGAAAAAGCCGTTCCTTCACTATGTATGTCAGACAGTCAATGGACTAATATTAAGATCTCAGATGTCCCAAGGACAGCGACCGACCCCAATACTCTTTAAGTGATGGTCGAGCAGTATTCCGCAGTGCTTTACGTTAGAAACTAGTTCAACTCCCGATTAGCAGAACGTCGGTGTCCTGCCAGATTTTGCACATTTAATACAGCGCGTGATAAGCATGCGGACGCAGGTCTATTGCACGCAGGTGTAACTCTTGCACTGCCAGAGTGACCCTGAGGGGCATCTTAGGGTGCACCAGTCACACCTTGAGCCGGCGGACCTTGTCACTTACCTAGATTGACAAAGCTCATGACCATATCTGCGTCGTTGAGGAAGTTGCTGTCTTGCTGAAAGGCCAGTGGTGGCCCCTGCGTGGTGAAGATGGGTTTATAAGGGTAAGAAAATCCTTCAGCCTCCTCTTCCTCCACTGTCATTGCATTGTATAAATCCAGCATGAACATCGGGGCAGAGTTTTGCTTCCCGTACAAATGAGGTCTCGGTCTGTGCGGAAGTCCCAGAATAGACAAGATCTCCCTCTGCATCTCCCTGCGTTCCTGACTTCGCAAACGCCTTTGGATGAAGCTTGAGTGGACCTCATTGTCCAGTGTGAAGTCAGCCACGACTATCCTCAGCAACAAGTAGCCGCAAAGGAGTACAGGACTCGCCTCCATCTTTAAGAGAAAAGTCATTTCCCTTGGGTGTCTGTGGCAAAAGTTAGAACACCTGCGCGTCTCTCCGGAGGGGAAATCCGAAATAAATTAGCATTAAATAAAACCAGTGCATGGACCTCCGTGCAGACGTTCACCCTGACTGGGGTCAACCTGGGGCTTGGTGCGTATCAGCTAAAGCCGGTCATGGTCAGTGTGTGGAAGCTGACGGGCGGTCACAATGCTGCGGTCTGGTTCCTGTAGAGCGTGCCCTGCCGTCTCTCTCGCTCTAACACAGTATAAAGTGGTGGTTAGTGGAGTCAGACAGAGCTTACAGGAGTCTGAATGTGGTGGGAGGAGCAGATGAGGAGGCAGGATGAGGAGGAATAACTGCTTCGCATTGAAAGACATCAGGTTGCTTTTCGGATGTTTGTAAATCTTTGGAGGGTGGGCTCCTCTCCGGTGAGTAATTCAAAGTAAACAGATTAAGGACAGTCTGTCATTTGCAATTCTCCTGCTAGAAACAGACACGGCGGCCACTAATCCCAACTTGTTTATTCGGAACAGAATGACTGAAGTTTGCCTTTTTGTTACAAAGCACGTAAGGAGCGATCGGAAGATCTCTTGCGTAATGGGGCAGTTTTTGGCTTTAGCTGAATGTACTTGTGAGACGACTCTTAGCCCATTTCTGCATAGAATACAGAGATGAGCAGTCCAGTTGTGCGCGCTCGATCTTTGTGCCGCTTTTACTGACATGGACAACTTGGTGTCCGCTCCATGAATTTGGCTCCATGTCCGAGGCTTCTGCCTCAGGATATACAAAACTATTCCCACGACTATAACTAAGGAAGAGAATGTTTCCAGTCCAATTAAACATATTCCGCCATGAAGCGCAACCAGGGAGAATAAGATGTCTCTATAAATAAAAAGTGAAAATCAACACATTTGAGGAGTTGGGTCGGTATGTAAAGAAAAATTAGTTAACTTCCCATCTGGGATCTTATCTTTTTTTTGAGAATTAAGTCGGGTCAACTCCAGGATTAGTGAATGGTGGGGCTTTGTGTGGATTCTATGCCTGGGGCCCCTTAAGATGTAAATCCAGCCCCACTAATTAACACTTAATTGACCTTCATCCTAAACGCTCGCAGTGGCCGGGATGGTGCCATTAACCTGCTCTGTAAACGCTCTCCTCCATCTGCATAGAATAAACCTGAGATTAAGGTCTCTACACATGAATAACATTTTTCACGCTCCAGCTTTTTCCCTGAGAATGCCGATTATTAAAACAACAACAACTGCGTTTCATTTTATTATTTAATCGGATTTCATGGATTGTCGAACAACGAGCAGCACCTGATATGTGAAGGTTTTCCGGCAGCTGACGTGTACCGTGCGGAGAGATGTGCGATTTACCCAAATTATGGCGGGTATGGAAACTCTGGTGTGATGTTTGGTCTACAATAAGACTAAAGAGTAAACATGTTTGATATCTACAGCGTACAAGCATTTGCTACAGAATGCATGAATCAAAAGCACCATCTATACGAGTGGACAGCAGCGCAACCAAGAGATACAGTGTTGCAACGTGTAATAAGCTATGAGCAATTCTGAACGTGCCGCACAGCCACGGATAAAGCTCCTGGTGAGTTTTTGGGAACAGTCCAGGTTGGAGAGTCCCTCTTATCAGGTTCTGTGTTTGCTGTACATGTGTCAGGTCGGCTCCTGCATTCAGATAACAATTAGCACGATAAGGATCTCCCTTGAGAAAGAGACGTTCAAGAAAAGGCAAACAGCCTCTGGGCCCCACATCCCTCCTGCCCTCCTCATATCAGCGCTGCAGCCTTCTGTTAGAAATAACCCAGCATACCAAAAGGCGCAGGTGCGGAGAGCACGCCAGCATTATCCCTACCTAATTATTAGTATTACTTATTGTTCTATATAGCGCCATCAGATTCCGCAGAGCTGTACAAAGGGAAGTCAGGACATAACAAGTAGTATATAACATAACAAGATGACGTACAGAAACAGGTGAGGAGGGTCCCGCGCAAATGATCCTCCCTGTAAAGAGAAGAGATATATAGAATTTAATACACAACCTCCAGCCTCAAAAGACGGTGAACGTGCCTCGCAGCTCCCAGCCACCAATTATTCCTTAATGGAAGGTGACTTCCGGCCGCTTATCTATTATTCCACTGATAAGGGTAGAGTATTTCTGTAAAGCTGACAGCTCAGAGACAACTTCCAGATCATGGATTATTTTATTTATTTATTTTTTGTTTGGGGGGGGGTTCTTTTTAAACCATTCTGCAGAGTAGAGACCGTCTCAGCCATGCCTTGGATCATGGAGTAACAGACTCTGCGCATGTGGAGAGAAAGAGAATTAATCCAAAATCTTATACTTATAAGGGAGAGTCTGGCCATTAACCATCTTCAGACCGGTGCTTCTGTTAACGACGGGAGGAAGCCCTGAAACAGTGGACCACAGAGCCCCACAATTCTGTCTTCTAAGGGCACCCTCCTGTTGGGTGATCAGCACCCCAGTGTGTGGCTGCTCAATAGGCTAGTGACAAGGGAGATCTCTGGTTCCCCAGTTGGCCCACTTACTTATGTGCCAAGGCGCCGAGCCAGACCTACAAGCAGCGCCCAAGGTAAAAACACCTTGGGTGACCTCCTCCTTTATCTCTAACAACCAGCGGGGCACGTCTTGGTCACCCTCCCGCGGTGGGAACCACTAACAGCTTCAAAAGGTTGAGCCCAAGTTTCGGTGCGCCTCCACAACGTTAAGTTCTGTCCTGTAAACTGCTCCATGTTATGGTTAAGGTGCCCGCCGGTGGATTGGCATTCTGGGTTACATGACGTCTTCCTCTAACATCCTGAACTCGAAACCAGCCGTCTTTGGCATTCCAACGATTTGCATATCTGGCCGATCGCTGATCCGTGGACCGGATCCAACTGGCTGATGGTATCACAGTCCATATGCTCCAGATCCCGGTCTGTTTAACACCAAGTTGCCGCCATGAAGGGAAGTCATTTAGTTTCCAAAATCAGTTTGCAGGAGGAGGGAAAATGGTTTTATATTATCGAGTCCATAAATAAAAATACTGCCAGAGATTGTTTCCACGCATGGGCTGCAAACCATCTGCCAGGATTTAAAGAATCTTTTAAACGAGATTTTTACTTGCTGAATCAGGCAAAATGTAATGGAAATCTGACAGCCAAAATCCCTTATTCCAATCCTTCATACTTTAAAGCGTCCGCCTGGTGCGGCTCTCCCTGTCCTGAATCCTGGCTCAGGGGCAGGTGAGTAAACTCAGGCAAGCTCAGCCTCTAATGGTTTTCTTGCTGAGGGTCATGGTAGTTGTTAAAGGCAGCTGCCCTTTACCCTCAGGAATGCTGACCTCCTGGATGTGATGTTGGTATTTCAAGGGGTCACTGAGCCCATTAAAGTGATTAGGAACAGATTGAGTTCAAAGGTCAACGTGAATCCAATTACCCAACATCCCTTTAATACGTCAAATCATCCTCGACTTTCTCTTTTGTACCCCGTTAATCAGAAGCATTTGTTAAAATTGGGGGAATCCACCTGCTGCTAAAACTCTAAATGCTGAGATTTTGGAAAATCAGGAACAACAAATCAAATGAGAACATCTGTCTAGAAACCCAGGGGTCGGTAGCCAGACACCGATAACATCATATTACTCATATAAAGCATATTCCATAGAGCTGGTTAATGGGGTAGAAAGTGACAGAAAAGAGACACTCAATGAACGAACGAAGTGTCTTGCGCCAAGAGATACACCGGCCCTGTGACTTCAACGCCCGGAGATACATCTGCCCCATTATTCCAACACCAGTGGACACACATGCCCCATGACTCCACCACCAGGAGATGCAGCGGCCCTATGATTCCACCACTGGGGGGTAGTCTCCCTCCTGCCAAACCGGGAGGCAGTTTGCCCGCTTGTGTGATCAGGCCACCGGTATCTGGCTGCTCAATGGCCGGTTACAGAGGAGATCTTTGATCAGAGACTGCATTAGAATGCCTTGTGTACCTGTAAGACATGTGGCGCCGGCATACGAGACGAGGAGAGCCTGCGGCACTGTGCTAGGTCGGGTCTAAGGCAGCGGGGAAGGTAAATGCGTTGTTGGATACACCTGCCCCATAACTCCTTCAGCGAAAGATACGCTTGCCCCACGATGCAACTGCTGGGAGATACAAATCTTCCCATGAATCCACATCCAGGAGGTCTTCCTTCCCTGAAACGCCACCCCCTACCCCCTGGCTCCTCTGGTGTCACTCCGCGCACATCCATAGGTTTCATTATATAGTAAATATGTTCCAGAATTACCCGTGGTGCACTCTTTCAAGGTGGTGAAGAGGTTAATAAAATGAATGCTGAAATCCTCAGCCCATTGTGTGCTGTTTTATTGGACGTGAAAGAGTGTAAGGTGAATCCGGAAGTTTTTTGTGACAATGCTACAGATTCCATAGGCCGCCATTGTCCGCTGTTGGCCTCCGTTGAAATGTCAAATGAGCGCAGACAATTGGAACAAACATCCTTTTGTTCCGACTAAACTGTTCCTAATGATCTTCTCTGTAAACAGTTGCACCGGCTAAGTCCTAACAAGCCTTCCATTCAGACAGATCAGCAGGAAGGGAGGAGAGACGGAAGGGAGAGGGAAGGCTGTGAGGAGTGGTGGAGTGGAAGGTGGAGGTCGCCATTGGGTTGTTTAAAGCAGCAATTGTCAAACCTCCTGGTCTCCGGCAGCGTCTCCATGGATTGCCATGTTTTTGAGTTGGAAAACCATTGAGAACTAAATAAACCGCTGGGGGTTCATTTTATTTATTTAATATCTTGGTTTTGCATCAACTTTTTGCCCCATCGACCCCAGCGTTATATCCTCTGCCCCTCGCCATTTCCGTTGTATCCGTTTCTGGTCGATTATATATCATAACATTGGCCCTTGGGGCAGAACTCTGATTACTTTTCTGCAGTTTTATTGCTAAATCTACAAAAATATGGGAATTTTAAGGGGGTGTTTTAATAGGTAAATACCCCCCCCACACACACACTAGGGACCCAGTCCTGGGAAAATCTTCTTGTTAAATCATTCCAGGCACGTTTGTAAAGACACATCCCAGTTACAGCGGCCCAGTGACCCGCGACGTTTCCACCATCACCAGCATCTAACTGACCCTCTGCCGTAAATCCAAGGCGCTGATCCGCTGGGGGGGGGGTGTCTTTTCTTTGTGTTTCTAGGAGTTTTAGGCAATGACTTTCTTTCCTCCCGAATTGGTCCTTCTGTTAATTAATAACAGGGTAATTTTACTGAGCTGCCGTGATATACTGAGATATATGTGACTGTAACATAATTCTCACAAAGCGTTCTATTTCATGGTCGTGTTTAGGACATCTCCCGGTAGGGATTCGGTAAGGGTTCATTATATCCCGTTTGCCGGTTGTTATGTTTACAGCGTCACTGGTTAGCAGCGCCGGGTATTACTTGTAAGGCTGCATTTAAATGTAATTACGCAAGATGTTGATGAAAGGTTAATTAGATTGGCTAACTTGGGCTGTTTATCATCATGTAGCCAGGCGCTTTTGTGTCACTTTTTGTGCTGTGAGTGTGCGCTCACCCTCAGAGCTGCTCGCCGCGGTCTCCGGAAACCGTTTTAACCTTTATCACTTTGAAAGAACTGAGTGGATCTGGTTAACTGCTTGGGGTTTAGTGCTAAGATCTTAATGGAGTTGTGCCACATTTTATAAACACGTTTGGAGCTCTCCCCAGGAGACGCGTCGCCCGGAGCACTTCACGTGCAAATCGGATTTTACTAGGTGAATTAGAGAGACCTCAGGAGGCTCAGACTCACAGTAACGTGCGCGAGAGGGGTTGGCGGGCTTTATTCCACAGGAATTGTCTGTATGAATGTCCTTTCATTGCACGCACTCTCTAAATGAGGTGAGCGAGGATGCCTGGTGAAAAACAGCTGCCCGGGTGCAGGCTCGTGTCTCGGAACCCAATGTGTGGATCAAACTGCCTGCCGTGTGCTGGCGAAGGGTCCGCTCCCCACAGTGATTCCCAATAAATAATGGGGTCCTTTAAAATCCTTGGCCAGTCCCCTGGAGGCAGGCGGCCCCTGCAGTGCATTCGTTCTCCAGTAATGGAGACGTTAATTTCAGCCGTTTTGGGTTCGGGGGAGAAAGGCTTTTAATCATGTTTGTAACGCAGCCAAGCACTTGACTTCTCAGTTAAAAGAAGAAGAAAAAAGAAACAGATGAGAACGTTTATTTTCAACTCGTTTTACCTCCTTTATTACCAACCAAACACAAACCATCTGTGTGTCCCCGGAGCTAAGAGCCAATCCGAGAGCCCCCCGCAACGCCGGAGAATGGAGTCCCAATGAGTTATTCACTAAAGCGAACCCAGCAGCGACTTGCAGACTCGGCAGATATCATGGGGCTCGGCCCGCGTTGAATTGCTCGAGGTTTAGTGGACAGGCCCTATAATTAAAGATGAAGATTTTAACTTTATCCAAAAAGCAGCAGTTTTAAAAAATACAGTAAAATGGAGATTTTGAATTGTTTTGCTGTCGGCAGCCGTTTCTAATTCCTGATAAACACGGTTTGGTCCATGCAGATTCCTTTGATCTCTCGGGATATCATTAGGAAACATAGTTGGTTATAAGAAGAAAAAAAAGATTTTATTTACAGGGAAGTTTAATGAAATTGCGTATATTTAAAGCTGTTTCTGGGAAAACAACAAAACAGTGAAATGGATACAGCCGCGGAGGAAGCCTCGCTAGACGTCTCGACCTGAATGTACAATTCATCATTTCTGCGTTTCAGATGGGAAAAAATTACCAGTAAATGTACAGAAAACCAAAAGGCCAATTACCAATTAAAGGGCCGGAAGCGGCAGCCGCTCGGGAAATGTCAGAGCGCTGAGGAATCGGCTCAGAGGGAGCGCCAGCTGGATGAACCGCAGAGACCCCGGACCCCTCATCCCTTCTTACTCTACACCCCACGCGCCGTCCGCAGGAGCGCAAAAGCCAGCCGGGCATAAGCTGTGAAAGGGTTATATGGGGGTGGCAGAGGGGTATTTTACAATCTACTCACTTCTTCTTTCCTGTAGGTCTCCATTTTAGGCGATCATGTGATATTTAGGCCCCACCCTATCTCCCGGACTTCATGGCGTACAATGCTTTACGGGCAAGAGTCACAGCACTACGGAATATGACAGCACTATATACATCGATAAGGCATAGGCAAAAAGAATTTCTTCTGTCCCCCCAGCAGGGCAGGTTTTAGGGTCACGAAGCGGATCCCTAGCGTCTGTCTGTTAGACCGAGTGGATTAAGACCCTCCACCTCTTCTTCATTTAAAGCAGGTATTGATAAAGAGGAAAGTCTTCTCCAGCTTCTCGTGTGAACATTTCTGTGAATTAAACCCAAGCAAAGCGGTAACGCTAACGGAATTTAACCGCATCCATCTGAGAGATTAGAGGATCATCAGTCAATAAAGTGAAATCTCTTTTTCCTCCCCATTAGTGATACGTCCGGCTGCATTACCAGGCTGCGTGGAGGTGAACTCCGGACAGATGTTTCACTCACTCGGCGGTGACTAGCGCCTGCTGGTAAAATTCTTTTTGGCAGAGAAAGCCAAATACCTTTTAAGCGGAAACGTGCAGATTTACGGCCCGGGCTCCTTTCTGCATACCTCTAATATTATTTCATAAAAACATCAATCTCCACGTGTAAGGAGGTGTGAATCCGGAGACCGGCGAGCAGATACCCTGCACGCGGGCAGATATGTAAATACCAGCCTGTCCTAGTGGCCCCTGCTGCCCTTCTTACACAGAAAGGCGCTGGCAGGAATAATGTATTATTATCCCAACCGGTGCGGACCGTCCGTATGCCGGCTTCTCATGTCTCCATTTCACACAATTACCCAGAAATGTATCACTTATTCATATCAAATGAAGAAAACTCGAGACGGCGACGACGCGCAGGACGTTCCGGGTGAATTGAACATTTATGTCTTAGGACTGGAGAGTCGGGTGTCTTCGCTGATATTAAAGCGGAATACAAGTATGCAGACAGCGCCCCCTGGGGAGACCGTAACGGCTGCACCAAGAGAGCTGTAATAACCAGAGATCACCCAGATGAAATGAATTCCAGCACCAGTCAGCATCACACCTTGGAACCCTGCTATGTGTACCCAATAAGTACAACTACCTTCAACTGAGTACAGCAGGAATGAACAGTTCATTGTTGTAAAACATATACTCATTTATCCACAGAACTGCATTAACAGATAAACAGATACATGCATACAACCCAACCTTTAATTCCCCAGCAGCAATCCTATTGATGGGATTAATTACACAATGGAGTTCCTACCTGCACTATCTTTGTTTGACAGCCAGGCTGGAGCCATCTCTGAGTACCTTGCATTCTGTCACATATCTCCCCTTTAAAAAGAAGACTGAACTGGGGCCAGAACCCGGCTGAAGGTGGGCCAGTCCTGGCAAATCATCCGTGCCGGACTGCATGACTCGTTTGGTTGGCTTTGTAGGTACAGTCACAGGGCATAAAGTGTTATGTCATCAGAAGGTGCCATGTGACTGAGGAGCAGAGAACATCTGGTTAGAAGGAGAACGATCGGCCCGCTGATCCCATGCACCGGGTGTTCTGCTCTCCTGTGAACCCAAGTCCTTTAGGTTTTTTTGTTTTATTAAACATTTGTTATTGTTTGTTTTCTGTTGTCTCCTCCAGACATGGCGTTTACTCTGAGCCCTGACTTTTATCGCTGTATAGAGCGACACCGGGCGTCTATGCTGCGGAGTATGGAAGTCAGTGAAGAGCAGGGCCCCAAAGCTTCAGAACAGGCTCAGGAGCCGGTGACCAGACGAGATGCGTGAGTGAGACTCCACTGACATTTTTTTGGTGTTTGCTGGTGTTTTACTAATTTGTTCGAACCAGGAGACGACCCGAAAAACCTGGACTTGTACTGCCCTCATTGGGGTAACTGAGCCTGACTGTTCCACTCATGGTAGGAAGTACCCCCGGCAGTGATGTGCAGCTGATAGCACCTCCCAAGCAGGCCACCTATTCTGGGTCTGGTTAGCCTCCTTACACTCAGTATTTCAGCCCTCAGGTCCTCGCCGCGATCGAGATGGTTATTCTGAAGGTGTTGGAGAGTCTGAGCCAGAACCAGTCGCCCGTCATCATCCTGGAGAACAGGTCCAGCTGGGAAAACGTAGCGTGAGTATCCCCTGAGTAACCAGATGTGACCACCGGGAGCAGCCCCTGGAAACAGCTTCACCCAAGAGTTGGCTGGAGTTACCCCTTCAGTGCCAAAACACTTTAAGTAAAATAACTCCCATTTTTAGTCTCACTTTTCCTTGTTTGTGCTTATTTTTTGCCCAAGCTTTATGTGAATACGGACTCCGGGGCATATTCTTCCTGTGATTTACATTGATAAACCCCTTGGCTTTATTGTCCCACTAACTGGAGATAAGCCATGGCCTCCTGCCATCTCGGTCCCTGTGGGAATAACGGGCAGTTTCCATTACCAGGTTCAGCGATTCCGTCGGATTACAGATGGTGAAAGACTGCGCCACCCGAAAGGTGAAGAGTGATTGTCCCAGATCGGCACAGAGATTCGGTGAGGACGGGTATAAGCCATTGTAAAGACTGATTGAAGACAGGATGGAGGCACTGAAACTGTGGCTATACAGGCCTGACTTTGGGTTAGGGCAAGTGGGGCAATAGTAGTAGACCAATAATGGAGCATTGGTCCTCCGATGGCTCCAGGTCAGGAGTATCTCTTGCCGATGAGGCCTGTGAGTGTGTAGTTCAGCTGCTGGAGACATTTTGTCCGCCCCAGGATGAGATGTTTAAATTGCTGTGATTTATTCCTGACAGCGCTCATACTGAAGCTCCTTTCTGTGATCTACAGACTAGTGCAGAGCGACTCGTACGCGACCAAGAGGTGAGTCACAACGAGTGGGGTCCCCTACCAGAGAGCATGGTCTCCGCGGTATGTGGGATTTATAATATGACTGCCTGTAGAAAGCGAGTGGGACCCCCGACACACCGCTGCTGGGGCCCCTGTACAGATAGCTCTCTAGAGAAAATACTTTGATGTAAAGCACCCTGCAGGCCCCGTATTTTGGTCCAATCTAAATAATAAACATGCTTATTTTCTGTGAGTCCGGCGGTAGGTTGGGCCCCTGAGCGGCATTTTCTTCTCCCATATGGAAGAAATGAGAGGAATCGATGCGGCTCTCGCGCTACCCAGGATCATGCGATATGACGTCAGGCGGAGTCACCTGGTGATGGTGGTCCTCATTCTGTATGGTTTATTCCGCTGTCACCAGGGATATTTATTACACTGACGTGCAGCTGTATGGCAGCCAGAGGGTGGTCGACAGCATTATCAGTGACATCTCGTGTATGCTGAGGGTCCCCCGATGGAGCCTGCACATCGTAAGTCGGGTGATAGCCTCATCATGAACCCATAGGCATTATCTGTGTGTACAGGGCTGTATTCACTAACCCAAGAGCAAGGAATACAACCCTAATAAATATCGTCAGCTAAACCTCATCTGCTCTGTCTTGCTCAGCTCTCCACGTCCAAGGGATGTCTCGCAGGTGACTTGTTGTTTACCGAGGAAGACGGGACCCGAGTGGACTGCAGTGGAAGCTCAACGGTGAGCGACCGAGCAACTATAATTCTCCATACAGTTTAGGATAACATCTCAGTGCCACTGGTAGGGCTGAGCAGCGACCAATGGTGGTCAGGAACATTTGGGAACAAATTCCCCTGAGCCGCTCTCATGTTGTCATTTGTCTTCCTGTCTGGGGCAATTGGCAGAGGTGACTGTGGCAGGATTCCCACCTTAACTGGATCCTTCATGTGCCCCGGTCTTATGTTTCTAGACATGAAGCTCATTAAACACAAATGCTTGTATTTTTCAGGGAGTCCTTGTGCCGGCCAACATTGAAGGAATCACCGGTATCCTTTACGGCCTTCATCTCCACTGAAAGTAAAATTAAGTTATTTCTGCCGATCCTTCCATTGAATGTGATATTTCCGCCCCAATCCGTGTCCTTTAAACACGTTCCTTAATGCAGAAGACATGAGCTCTCGGGCCAAATTCATCCTCATTATCGAGAAGGACGCCACGTTCCAGAGGCTTCTGGATGACGGCTTTTGCTGCACGTTTGGACCCTGCATCCTCATCACGGTAAGGAATGTGTTCCTGGGCTCCTTGGACCTTGTGTGACACCCCGTGCCCTATCCACGCTGCACCCCACACCCAATCCACGTGTGGCTTGTGTCCTGTTTCTCTGCAGGGGAAAGGCATTCCTGACCTGAGCACCAGGCTGCTGACCCGGAAGCTGTGGGATCGCCTCCATGTCCCCATTTTCTCGCTGGTTGACGCAGATCCGCACGGTTCGTGGGTAGCGAGCGGATGGGGGTTTAAGGTTGCTGGTATCTGGATGGAGACCTGTGGTTATGGCCTACTGAGGGCCTTCGTTACCAGCTGTTCATGCGCAGAGGACACTGCGTTCCGGCGCATGACTAAACAAACACTTTTCCCGCGGGTGGAACGGGAACGCGGCCTCCATTTTTTGTTATAAGAAATAATCACTTTTCTGTGTTTTGTTCCAGGTATTGAAATAATGTGTATCTACAAGTACGGCTCTCTGGTGAGCAGCAGGTTTTGGTTGAAAAACGCAGGGAATGGGGGCCGACAGCCATAACCCGTAGGCGGTTGGTTGCGGGGAGACTGGCAGGTTTAGTGAATATGATCCTGAACCTCGCGCTCGATGTCCACATCTGACATGAGAAGCGAGGTTTCAGGCGACATAAATGTCCAGCAGTGAACCGGATCTATAACTCCGGCGGCCATCGTTGGGGCAGCTGTGATTGTGTTACGACATCCAGCCATAGGCGCTCCTCTCTAGAAGGTTTACTGAAGTCCTAGCTCCAGAATTACCCGACCACGTGGAGGGGCAGATTAACCCCCGGACCCTCGACTGGAGCCGATAGACTTGTATCGATCCAGTTTTCCGGTGCATGATCCACGTTTGTTTGTTTCTCAGTCGATGTCATTCGAGGCTCCAACGCTGACAGCTCCTGCAGTCTCGTGGCTCGGTCTCCTCCCGTCCGACATCGAGAGGTCAGTCCCCCGAGTGGGGATTTATTTGTCTAATTCCAGCAGTTTAGTGTAATCCTTGTATGCACCCCTGGGTGAAAAGCAGACAACAGATGCAGAAGTAGGTTAAGAAACCCAAGAACCAGAATGTCAGCATCTGTAACAGAACCATGTGGAGGGGTTCAGTCTCCAGCTCCTCCATCACTGATGCCAAGGGGACCCTTACTGATACTTCATACCCTTCACACTAGGGGGCGCTTTTACCAATGGGTTACCAGTTATTTCAGTGTACATGCAGGGAATTAATGCCCCCAGCAGTGTATTTGGGGAACTTTCATGTGTTTAGCAGCGAGGCTGGCAGGGGAGTGGGGGCTCCACTGTCCATGCAAATGAACTGCCTCCATTACAGGTTACACGTCCCCCCCGAAGGGCTGCTTCCATTAACCCCTCTGGACCAAAGGAAACTGTCCAGCCTCCAGCGCAGAGAGTATGTGTCCCACCAGCCGCTATGGAAGAGGGAGGTGAGCGTCAGGCACTGGAGGGTAGCAAAGGGTGGGCACATAACTGGCATCCATCCCGGTCTCCCACAAATCCTCCGCCAGAGGTTATTTAGGGGCATTCCTGACGAGTTATAGTATTTTACACACTAAAGGGTTAAAGGAGGATAGACGTTAATATCAGATGAACGCTTAACATTATTATTCATTATGTTGCGTTTTACAGATTGAAATAATGGCTGCAAGTAATACGAAGGCTGAGCTCCAAGCGTTGTCCACCCTGGCCCCCGACTACCTCTCCAGGGTTTACCTGCCCAATAAGCTGCAGTACGGTGGCTGGATCTGAGACTCAGAAAGAAGCCCCCCTCGGTGGGCAAATTCTTGTATAGACTGTATAGTGTGCCTTGTTCCTGTCGGGTTAACCCTTTGTTTTATAGGGTTAGTTTCTCGCTCATTCAGTTTCTGAATTCCTGGTTATTGCAATAAAATGACATACCTGACCCCAGCGTCCTGCCCTCCGTGTTTGGCTGTCCCGTGCCTCACAGATTTACCCCAGCTGGATGGATGCGTGGACTGCGTTAAAATGCCCTAATCATACATAGATACAGTACAGAGCACAGTGACTTCTATGGAGCATGTCAGTTCTTTGGACCAGCCAGTGAATGTCAGCTCTTTAGCCCAGGCGCAGGGCTGGCTGTGGTTCCTGGAGACTCCGCGAGGGGTCGCTGTGTGAATCCTCTGATACCAGCGATCGCAAACTAGAGAGAGGCGAGCAGAGCGGCCCCTCCTCACACCGGAAGTCGGCAGCGCGCGACTGCAGAGAGAGAGAGTGAGCGGGGCCGGGAGACCGGGTACAGGAGGGGGTGTAATGCGCGTGGGAAGCAGTTGCACGGGAAATGTTACGTGTGTGGGTCCCAGCGTACATGATGAGGGGGGGGGATAATGCGAGTGGTAGGCGGTAACGCTGGGGGGTGGATAACACGGGTGGGAGGTGGATAACACGGGTGGGAGGCGGTAACGTTGGTGGTGGATAGCGGCGGCGGGGGGGGAGGTAATGCGGGTGCGAGGCGGTGACGCGGGGGAGGCGGGGATAATTACTGACACTCTCTCTTCTTTCAAGGACCACATCGAGCATGTTTGGAACTACCGGTGGGTTTGGAGCGACTGGGACCGGCATGTTTGGCGGCAGCACCACAGACAACCACAACCCCATGAAGGTACCGCGTTCCTCCGGCGGCTCCAGTCACGGCTCGGCTTCCACCTGTTTCTAAACACTGCCCCTCTATTTCACGCAGGACATCGAAGTCACCTCGCCGCCGGACGACAGCATTAGCTGCCTGGCGTTCAGCCCCCCGACGCTGCCCGGAAACTTCCTGATTGCCGGCTCGTGGGCCAATGATGTGAGTGACCGGAAGCTTCACGCGGGGGCTGCCGTCCCCACGCATTATCCTCAGTCAGCAATTTGTAGTCTTAGTCCTCCCGTGGCTGTGCTCAGACAGGATACCTTTGATGCCGTCACCGGGCGCCTGCGTTTACTACCTGTCAGGGTGTCGTCCCCACTCTGCGGCCCCCGGATTGCCATGTATTGTGACGGGTATGATAAAGTGGGCTTTGTCTCCCTGCGTTCCTCGCTGCCCCTCTGTACCCATCATGACATTTTTGCCCCACTTGCCCGGTGCACCCAGTGCGGGAATCATTGAATTACCTCCAGTTGGCCCCCGGGGTTTTCCAGAGCGAGCTGCGCATGCGCTGCGGACTGCATTATGCTGTTGAATTGGCAGGAAGGATTTGGGCGATGCACCCACTTCCTGTCGGCGGCTCCGGTAACGTTGGTTTTTTTGCTCTCTGTAGGTCCGTTGCTGGGAGGTTCAGGATAACGGGCAGACAATCCCCAAAGCCCAGCAGATGCACACGGGCCCCGTGCTGGACGTTTGCTGGAGTGATGTACATGCTTAATGTCACGATTTGCTGATTGGTTCAGCGTGGGGGCGTGTCTGGCATGTGTGCCCGCCCCTGCACGGTTGGTATCCAGCTGGTTCAAATCTTTTTCTGTTTTAAGGATGGAAGCAAAGTGTTTACGGTTTCATGCGATAAAACGGCCAAAATGTGGGACCTGAACAGTAACCAGTCGGTGCAAGTCGCGCAGGTAAAGGCGCCGGAATAACCCGCCCGCTGGGAGCGTTTTCTGGTGAATCTCCGTTGCGTTTAGTTGATGAGCCGCCGGCTGCGGTTGTGTTAATAATGTCTCTGTTGGCAGCACGACGCGCCCATAAAGACCGTCCACTGGATCAAGGCACCCAATTACACCTGCGTCATGACCGGCAGCTGGGATAAAACGCTGAAGGTAAACTTCCGGTCCCGTCGGTTTCTGTCCCTTTGTGTTTCTCAAGAGGAGACCTTTGTGGTTGTGACAGACGTTATGTTGGTCATGGATGTCGCAGCAGGAGCCGGAGGTTACAAAAAGCCCCAATGCTAGGGCACACAAAGGGTTAATGGCTTTACTCGCCCTTTTTTGTTGGGGGGGTCTTTATTCCCGGTGGGGTAAGGGTGAAATATCTTGTCTCCCCCAAATGCCCCTCCTAGTGAGCCCCCTGTCACCACTGAGTGTAGGGAGTGCAGATCTCCATTGGGAGAGTACAGAATCCTAATTATATCTTTTAAATGTCTTCATTTGCATATGGGGCTGCGATGGGGTGTAAGTAAGTCGCACCCTCCCCTCTTTGCGTCCGCACAGCGTATCGGCTGATATATCGGTGTGTTTGTGCGGCAGACTCCTTTCCTGGCCGGAGTCGCCCCCCCTGGGTGTGAATGTGGAGCTTTGCGTGTTAATGGACCCGGTTTGTTTTCCCCGTAGTTCTGGGACACTCGTTCTCCTACCCCGCTGATGACCCTGCAGCTCCCTGAGCGATGTTACTGCGCAGACGTGGTGAGTAAATGGAGCTGCTGTATGTCTGGCCCACGGGTTCTTACCGCAGTCCGCATTCTTTGGCTCTTTGTTATCAGGCACATGTCATTAACCTGCCCCTTTTTCTCAGGTGTACCCAATGGCTGTTGTAGCCACTGCAGAGAGAGGGTTAATCGTTTACCAGTTGGAGAACCAGCCGTCGGAGTTCAGGAGGATAGATTCACCCCTTAAACATCAGGTAATACCCCCCTCAACATCAGGTAATACCCCTTGTAGTGCAGCAAGCAGTGTCTGTTGGATTGTTCCTTGTGGGCAGCTGACTGACATGGTGGTTGGCTGCGAATCATTGGAGTTTATCTCAGCATCATGTGATTTACAGCAGCCAGTGCGGGGGCTTCACCTCCTGAGGTTTACTTTCAGGTGGGGTTTGTCTTGTTAACGAGGGTCTTTTTTTTTTTCCCCAGCACCGGTGCGTCGCCATATTCAAAGACAAACAGAACAAGCCGACCGGGTTTGCCTTGGGCAGCATTGAAGGAAGGGTTGCCATCCACTACATCAACCCCCCGAACCCGTGAGTATTAAGCGGGCAACCCGGGCACCAGCAGGACGAGCTGGGAACTTATTACAAGCTTGTGTGTTTTTTTTTCTAGAGCCAAAGACAACTTCACGTTTAAATGCCATCGGTCCAACGGGACGAACACCACGGCGCCCCAGGACATTTACGCCGTGAGTAGCAGTCGGGAGGCGGATTCTGAGTGCTTTTGGAGGGGGGCTTTTCGGTGTTCTCGCACAGACCGGTTTGAAGTCTCTCTGCTTTGCAGGTGAACGGCATCTCTTTCCATCCGGTGCACGGCACTCTGGCCACCGTCGGCTCTGATGGTCGTTTTAGCTTCTGGGACAAAGACGCGAGGACCAAACTGAAGACGTCGGAGCAGCTGGACCAGCCGATCTCCGCCTGCTCCTTCAATCACAACGGGAACATTTTCGCTTATTCTTCCAGCTATGACTGGTCCAAGGTGCGTTGCTCGTCTGTTAACAAACGTTAATGTAACTGCGCCAGAGTTGCCTGATGTGGAGATAAAACTATCTGTTGTGCATTTTTAGGGCCACGAGTTCTACAATCCACAAAAGAAGAACTACATCTTCCTGCGCAATGCGGCGGAAGAGCTGAAGCCGAGGAACAAGAAGTAGTAGGTATCGGTTCGTTTGTCTCTGATGGGTGAAGACGATGGGAGCTGCTTGTGGGGTCCGCGCTGTGACCATTCACACGCCTCTGCCGACATTTTACAGGTGATTGGACGTACGACCCGGGGCGAGCGGCGCCAGCCGAGCATCAACCTTACAAAACCCGGATGCCCGTAAAAACCGCATCCGATGCGCCTGTACAGACACCGGCAGCCGCGGGAGGCACAGCTCGCTCTGCATTCGCACATCACAGACTTTTGGGGGTTTTCTGTTTATTTGTTGGTTTTCCGCGGCAGATTCTGTTACTGTTGTGGATGTTGGGAATCGGCATGCGGTTGGAACATCCCGCCTTAACACTTAAACGTGTCTAAAATGAAAACAAATTAATTTGTTGGTTTTTATTTTATAAATGAATAAATGACTTTTTTATTATTTATTGTGTTTGGATTTTCAGAGTAGAACTAGAACTTTTTCTTCAATATCTACACTAAACTAACGTGGAAATGAACCAAAGCAGCCGATGGAGTCCGAGGCGCCGTAATACCCGCTTCCTGCCAGAGGGTGGCGCCAGCTGCCGGCTGGCATACAGCTTTGTAGACGCCAGGAGTCCTGCTTTACATGCAGGCTCATCGAATGGAGTTAGTTTTTAAGGTCAGCGCAGGTATCAGGCATAGAAACCCAGAACACACCAGCAGATCGGCCCCCATTTTGTCGTCTGTTTCTCCTGCTTAATCAGTCGTCAGGCTCCTCTTCGATTCAGGAGCCGTATGTCTATCCCATGAATGTTTAATACCCTCACTGTATTACCTTCTACCACTTCTGCTGGGAGGCTGCTCCACTTGCCTACCACCCTCTCAGTAAAGTAAACATCCTAACAAGTTGTATTCCCAAAAGGGGGCTCAAGTCCACACCTGAGAAATAAAAGGTCCTCATGGTCCACCGACTGAGTTAGCCGGGCTTCTTTCCACTCCTTTGACATTACGCCCTCGCTAAATCTGGGATTGGTGTCCTCTGGCAGAGAAAGAGGTAATTGCACCCCCCCATTCCTTGTTCTCTTTTTCTGTCACCTTTATCACCAAATATAGAATGAATTACTTTACTGCTTATCTGCTGCAGCCGGATTTGTCTTCTGCTGCCAAATGTCATCTGTTTGTCTTGGCCGAGTGAGACGGCGATGACTCCGACGCACAGCGAAATCCCCTCGTGGTTGATAACAAATAAGTGGCTGTCAGGCCGACGGCAAAGAAAATGTGCGATCTGATTCTTTACAATGTGAAACGCTTTACGCCAACGCGGGAAGCAGTGGGCGGCGCTAACGAGTTCCAAAGTGTTTAGATGGATGTTTAACCCTTTAGTAACTTTGAACATGACTAATTTACTTTATGCCCTGGGCACTGTGGCCCATTTACCCCTCCCCTGGGTAGCTCTGTTGCCCTTTGGAAGGGTTTTGTTGCTTGTTTCGGTCACCTGTAGTAACAATCGTTCTGCCCGTAACCTGATCCGGCGGCCTTGCTGTGTAAATATAAGTGTAATAACCATAAGGGCAGTGAAGGGTGCCGAGGAGAGCGAATTTTACTCCTGACACAAAATCTGTCCTGCAGTGAAATAGTTAAAGCCATATGTCCTGATGCACTGTTATTCAGTCCTGGGGAGGACTAATTGATCCAGTGATTTGTTGCAGGGTTATTGCTTTATGTCAGGCAGCTGGGTTTAGTGAGTTCAGCCCGTGAACCTCTTCTTTAAACACGCGTGTGCCGGGCGTGATGACGGCTCGAGTGATGAACGACCTCCAGGAGCCTTTTCTACGTTTCGTTTACAGGCATCCACCGGCAAAACTCCAAAAAAGGATCTGGAACACGAAGTGCTTGCCAGGCGTGGTCCCTGAGACGAGGAGTCCTGAGGAAGACCCCACGTGCTGCGCGTGATTAGCTCCGTGTACTGCGGGTATACGCGTGGCTGTCCGCGCCGTTTGATTGTCAGCTCCTTTGGCCAGGATTGAAACAATCAGGAAAATAGCCGCTAAGAATCTTTTGCCGCTCCCTGTGGGTGAAAAAGCCAAAAAACAGGTTTTATTCCATTATTTCCATAAAAAACGGGGTTCTGCCGGCAACGCGAGGTGTCAGGTGACTGCGTTTGGTGTCACCAGAACGCGGCTGTCGATGGGAAGCGGATTATCTTTACGGGAAAAGCTGGGGTTTTTGGTTCAGTTCCAAGCAAATTATTGTCCCGGATTTGCAGTTCATTTATTTTGTGTTTTCGGGTGCTGTACCCAAACGTGGAACGTCCCCCTGGCAGCCTCCTGGCATCACATTATTATCCCCCTGGCTTGGGGACGGAAAGAAGCCGCGACCCGCGAGTGCCGGCAGTGTGGAAGTTATGGCACCAGTCATGCAAAGCGCGGTGCAGCATCAGCTACATGATGAGTAATGGCTGAGGGTCCCTTTAACGTGGCAGAAGTTTCTAGGGAAGCCCCCACTGCCAGATGCTCTCTGCGCTTCTAGTGTGTGATCGGCTGGTTCTTGTCCCAGTCTCAGATTATATATAACACCCCAGTTGTTGCTTTTGCTCCCAATCTGTTATGGGTGATCTCTGCTTGAATGCAGGTGAGATCTATATGTATCTTTAAATAATGACATGTCAAGGTTTCCATGAAGACGGGTATTAGTGCCATTTGGCGAGTCGCTGCATAGAATCTTCCCGATGGGCTGTTAAAGGGTTAATATTTCAGGAGTCCCCGCCGCTGTTCGCAGAAGTTTCTTCCTTTTCCGCGGGTTTCTGCGGCGGGGATTTGATTTGCAAACAATGTATTTCTTAGTCAAATTGCAGCAGAGGGGACACCTCCACGCGGGGGGGGGTTGCAAGGCATGCTGGGAGTGGTAGTCCTGACGCGTGTGACACAGACGTGTATTTGTACAACTCGTGCAATTTTTATGAAATTTAGGAGCGCATTATACAGTAATAAGCAAAATGCGATATTAACCGATATTAGGGTATTAGAGGCAGAATCTGCTGCCAGGCAGGGTTACGATGTGCCCTGTTTACAGAGATGGCTCCATTGTTTGCTTTATGGGCGCCGTACAAAGAGCTGACATTGTGGTGGCCTCTGAATCGGTGTCTCTAGTACATTGCACAGCGCTACAGAATATGATGGCACTATATATCAGCAAATAATAAAAACTCCCCCGACAAGGGCCCCGGGCTCGGTGAGGCTCATGTGGCGGCGGTGCCCTGTCTGCACTAATCATAATATTAAGTAATGACTGACGCAGGGAAACTCCAACCGGTTACTTATTACGTTATATATATTATATTGTTTCCAAGATGACTGCGGAGGGTTAATGTTGTACCGCACTATGGTATGTGTTGGTTCCTCACACACATGCAGGGATAAAGCTCCTGGGTGCTCTGCACAAAAAGTGTTAAAAACTACAGCTCCCATGAAGCCACATTGTGTGGGCGGTACACGGCTGGGCGGGGTCTGTGTATAGGGGGCCGAGCTGTGGTTCAGTACAAAGCCTTGTGCCCGGTGTGTTTGGGGACAGAGCAGCTGCTCCGGTGCCCGGCTGATGCATGGATTCCTGCGCCCCCCTCGGCTGCCCCCTGGCCTGACCCTCTGCCCCCGGCGGCCCGTTCTGTAGACGCTTCCCGGGTTGGATGTTTCATGCCACCGGTGCCCCTGGAGCCATGCATACGGTGCAGAAAGACACCACCTTCACCAAGATCTTCGTAGGGGGGCTTCCCTACCACACCACGGACTCTTCGCTCAGGAAATACTTCGAGGTTTTCGGGGACATCGAGGAGGCCGTGGTCATCACCGACAGACAGACCAGCAAGTCCCGTGGCTACGGCTTTGTGAGTATCTGGGGCCGCCGCTGCATTAGCTTGCTGTGCTGAGAGTTGTTGTCAAGCAGCTGATAGGTTGTGAAGGTCGGGAGGGGGGTTCCTGAGGTCTTCTGTGCCACTAATGCCCCTTGTTGGTTGTGTATTGGGGGCTCAGATACGAAGTGCTAGAAGTGAAGCTGTCACCACGGTAACTGCACCAGTTGCTGTCATTGCGTGGGGTTGAGGAGTCCTTGGAGTTGGCGCCCGCTGGCACAGGGGGCCGGCTGCCCGGTAATTAGGTCATCGCTATTTTTAATGTTCTGGGATTTTTTATTTTTTTTTGCCAAGGTCAGGGTCCGAAGTCCCCGGCGGCTCCGGCCCCTGCAGCTTCACTTGTTGCTTGTTTTAAAATAAACTTTGTTGTTACTGAATACAGGGGAGTGTTTGTGGAGTAAACATGTTGTGATAGCATCTTGGGTGCCTTCGCCAGGACTCGGTGCGCAACGAGCAGGAAATAGTTGGCAGTTAGTGACGGTGGCATGAAAGGGGGTCTCCGGCTGGGTTTTGGCGAGGGTCTCGGATGGGAGTCTCTAGGCACCTGCTGGGTTTTGGTGAGGGGCTCGGATAGGGGGTCTCTAGGCACCGGCTGGGTTTTGGCGAGGGGCTCGGATAGGGAGTCTCTAGGCACCTGCTGGGTTTTGGCGAGGGGCTCGGATAGGGAGTCTCTAGGCACCTGCTGGGTTTTGGCGAGGGGCTCGGATAGTGGGTCTCTAGGCACCGGCTGGGTTTTGGCGAGGGCCTCGGATAGGGGGTCTCTAGGCACCGGCCTGGTTTTGGCGAGGGGCTCGGATAGGGGGTCTCTAGGCACCGGCCTGGTTTTGGCGAGGGGCTCGGATGGGGGTCTCTAGGCTCCGGCTGGGTTTTGCACAAGGCTGGTTTCGGTTTAAGTGCTGAGAGTTGGGAAATAATTGTCACGGACCTTAATGATATCAACGTGTCTTTGTGGGGGATAAAGCCCCTCTTGCATGGCTGCCGGTCACGGACCCCCAACTGTCCTTTTGTGGGCCCTTAAGATGTGCCCAGTTTTATCACTCTTTTAACCAGGATTCTGGACTACAAACCTGGCGTTGTCGGTCAAGGAGGACGTTGGATGTTGAATTCAAACTGCCTCGTTTATTAGTAATGTTTGGGGGGTCCGAGGGGTCCCTTTATCGGCTCCTCGTCCTGTTCTTGTTGGGATTGGATAACTGGCCGCAGACCTCTGTCACTAAGCAGCTGTTATTAAGGAGGATTTCTCGCTGCGATTGGTGAAATAGTCAGGAAGTGGACACATCGCTGTCATGGAAACCAGAATGCTGATTGAGGTCACGTGTTTGACCCAAAGGCTCGGGTTCTTTAATCTATTTTATGGAACTTCATTTTTTTTCCCCTACCTAAAGTTAAATGCAATAAAGTCGGACCTTCTGTGTAGCGCCACAGGGTCCGTAGCGTTGTACGTTGGGTCTGCTGCAGAGGAGACGCTGTTACTCTATTTTTGAAAATCTGCTGGTCTTTCTGATTTAGAAATTACAGATAAGGGTTAATCAGAAACATTTCTCCTCTTTTGTGGGGGGGGGCAAAAAATGCATGAAACGTAATGGGCTGACCTGCGGTGTCTGCTCCGTGAATGAATGGGGCAGAAATTGAGCCACTTTGTAGCCGTTTCCCAAATAACTCCCTCGGGGACACGCAGGGTAACGTAAGGCGCCCGTGTCGGGGTCAGACAAAACGGCACACGCATGTTCAGTGATCCGCTTCTTTCCCGTAGGTGACCATGTCAGACAGAGCAGCGGCCGAGAGAGCCTGCAAGGACCCGAACCCTATTATCGATGGTCGGAAAGCCAACGTCAACCTCGCTTACTTGGGAGCCAAGCCGAGGAACCTCCAGAGTGGTGAGTGTTGTCTTCTTCCCCGCTCCATCCTAGCTGGCGTCTCTGACCTGGTAGCGTATGCCTGACATGCATGACACGCAAACATGTGAAGCCCCTTTTAAGCGTCCACCCGCTCAATGACGCGTTAAGGGTTCCCCATTTCTCTGTATGTTTTGTGCTTTGCTGGTAACGTCACTAATCTTTGGGCCGATCGGATCAGTGGGGGGGGTGTAAGAGCCAGGAGGAGGCAGGTAGCGCAATAACTCACTGAAAGGGTTAACGTGTAGGGCATGAAGACACCCTATGTACCCTTATCTGTTAAATGTGTTCTAGAGTGGAACTGAGTGCCTGGGGTGCTGCTATTAACCCTTTCTGTGTCGCTTTACAGCAGGTTTCACCATTGGGGTCCAGCAGTTACACCCGGCCTTCCTCCAAAGACCGTACGGGTAAGCGGTTAATATTCTCCTGTTTTTTTTTACTTTTATATACTTTTTTTTTTTTTGTAAACTCCTTTTGCTTGTCTCATGTTGTAAGTTTATTTTCATTTCTTTCTGTAACTACCCTCCTGCCCCACCTCCTCCGTTCTGGTATTTAGTAGCAGGTTGTGAAGTCTTTTTGTTACTGTACCCGGAGCAGTCCTAGACGTTTACGTGTTATCTTTTTGGTCCTGTTACTACATTAACCCCCTCCGGCGGCCAGTCCGTATAACCCTCCTCGCACATTGAAACAAAGACTTTTTAATTTAAGAGCCCCCGAATGCCGCAGACTGGTGGCCGTTGGGGACGCTCAGACAGATGTTCTGCGGGCCTCTCGCTGCCGTGTGTCGCCGGCTATTGTCTGGCCCTTTCGATGGCTTCTCCCCCTCCTTTTAGCTCATGTCCTCTAATTGGACCCGGCAGCTGCTCTCAAAATCCCTGGCGAGCACAATAGGCGCTCAAACAATGCCTCTTGTTTAACCCTTCGTGGCATGTTTTGGCTGCCGTGGGGGGTGCTGGGTTGGGAAGACCGTACGGGTTTTTTAATATATAATACTGTGTGTGTTTAGAAAGAGGAAGAAGGCTCTGCTCCCAAGAGCTTGCAGTCTAACCTTCCTGTCTTAAGGGGGCGGTTACAAGGAGACGTGGCCGTGAAGTGCATATAGGGGGTCCGGTTATTTTTCAGAATTCATCTGGTTCTGACCGTAAAGCTTCACATTGAAAGTCTGTTCCCTGCAAGCAGGCATCTGTCTGTCCTGTTACTGTGTTGGTCTGTCCAGATGGGCTCTGAGTTCCTGCCCTGTTACCCCAGTAATACCACCCCTCCCTGCCCCCAGCTTTGTCACCTGGGGCAGTTTGCTGGAGTCGCCTGCCTCCGCTGTGTAAATCACAGGGGTCTCCGGCTGTCTGTCTGTCCAGCTGTTTGTCCCGCCTCCTGACAACTTCTCAGGGATCCCTTTTATCTACCCCAGATACAGATTGTAGGCAATTTCCTGTTTCGCCGGCGACATTAAACTTCCTGTCATACGGGGAGACACTTCTGTTCTTGGTCTTGACATGTTTTGGGGGAGTCCAGCTCTGTGCCCATCGGGGGGGTCTGGTTGTAAATTCTGGCGTTACCGGCTGAGATATGGATTCAAATGGGGGGGGTGATGATGCGATGACGGGGGGGGCATCATGTGACATCACAGCCCATGGGTGTGTTTTGAACTGAATATGGTTACAGGAGTCGGCCATGTTCTGGGATATTGATGTTTTTTTTCTGTTTTCCTGCAGGTTGGCGCCGCAGTACATTTACCCCCCCGCCCTCATCCAGCCAAGCGTCGTCATCCCGACGGCCCTTCCGTCTCTCCCGTCTCAGTACATCGACTACAGCGCTGCTTCCCCGGCGTACACGCACTACACCTCCGCGTCCTACGAACAGTATCCCTACGCCCCGTCCCCTGCCGCCGGCTACGTGGGCTACAGCTTCACAAACGCGGCCCAGCAACCGATGTCTGCGAGCACCACGGGGGCCGCACCGACCGCGTACATTCAGTACCAACCTCAGCAACTCCAGCCGGATCGGATGCCGTGAAACCAGATGCCGGTAACGCGGAGAAAAATATCTGTTAACGCAATAAGGGAAAAACCTGGGCGCTGCGGACTTCCATTCAAATTACGGGAAACTCGGCTATTTGACGCTATTTTCTTCTTTTAATCGCCGAGCAGAGAAAGGGATTCTGGGTAACATCGGACTCCGCCTCCGGGGAAGAGATTTCAAGTGACTGCAACATCTCTCCCGTCCGGAAAAGCTGAACAAAAACCAATCTTTTTATACATTTTTCTTCTATAAACTAATATTCAACGATGCCTTATCATAGAAATAACTATTTTTGAATATTTATTGCGACTTTTTTTTATTTTTTCCCCTGCTCACCCGACCTGCAAATTTATGGATGAAACTGTGAACGGAACGATCCATCGTGTTCAAAAACAAAAAAAAAAATTCAGTTTAAATTATTTTGTGGATTTTGTTACCCTAAGAAGTTTCTGATTTAAATATTTGCGTGTCGGAGGGCCGCCGTTGCCGCAAGGTGCCAGGGGAGGGGTTTAGGAGCGTTGCCGCGAGGCACCAGGGGGAGGGGTTTAGGAGCGTTGTCGTGAGGTGCCGGTGGGAGGGGTTTAGGGGCGGGCATTGCCCCCGTGCAGGGTCTCCGTAGTCCAAGCACTGTAATAGTTTGTTTGTTGGGTAATTTCTGAGCTCTGCGGATATACTCGATGCAGATTAACTGAATAGCACAGGGGCGGCAGGCAGGTATCTTGGCCCCTGGGGCCCTCGTTTTCTTGGTTAAGTTCAGTGACTTTGGGTTGCCGCCAGCAAGCACTTAAATTGCTAATCGCTGGTGCTGGGAGCTGTAGCTCAGCCGCGCAGGTCCGAGCGGCTCGTGTCCATCAGGCTCTGGCTCTGTAAGGTCTCCGTCGCTGTGTCTGCAAATGTCCCCCAGCGTGAAATAGTTAAATGGTAGACCGGAGTAAAGGGTTAATCTCTTCTGTCTCGCAGACGTGGCTCAGAGGGTTTCAGCCGAACCTTTTTGAAATGCGCGTGATTTGCATACAGGTGCGATCAGGGAGGAGCCGACGCGGCTATACAGCGACCGCTGCGCTCTCTGGCACGCGTGCAGATCAAATGTCTCTCCCGCCGGCCGACCTCACCGCGTTCTGCGCGCAGCGTTTGGAAATGTCTTCTCTCGCAGACGTTGCGCTGGTTTCCGTGTTTGTGGCGGCTGGGCGTCGGATTGCTTGTCCCTGGCAGCCCAGTGCTTCTTTGGGGTTATGTTGCCCGTCCCTGAACTGGGGAGAAATAAGTGGGATAGTTTTAGGTAAGGGCCGAGTCACTTTCAGGCAATGGGGCTTGGTGTGGTGCAGGAAGCTGCAGGACGTCGTCGGGGAGAAAAAACACTGTATTTATTATAATTTTAGGATTTTTAACCTTGTTCATATATAAATTGTGCTGCAGAATTACAGCTGATGTGTAAATAGGAAAAAAAAATATCTTAAAGGGCCAAGCTGATGTGTGGCCAATTAACCCCTTAAGATCAAGGCAGGTGGCATTTAAGGCCGGGGTTAATATTTCTAGCAGTTAGGAGCACAAGGGACACGTGGAAGAGAATCCACTCAGAGCCGTAAGAGATCCTTTTATCCAAAGTGTTTACAGAGAGATTAATCGATCAGATGACGGAGGTGACGCGGCCGGCTCGCCAGTCCCTGCGTTGGATGACAATGTATGCAAATTAATTGGTCAATTTACATAAAGCACTGTGCAGGGGCGGAGCCAACACACTTCTGAGTTTCCACGAGTTGATCCATGTCTTCAATTGAGATTCTGCCACCGCCTATAGAAGTAATAACGCCTCAGATTGGTCGGTAAGAGATTTTCTTGCCGGAGTTTGTATTCGTTTGGCGTGAAAAACCACCATAAGAAGCAAAATAAAACAAATTTAATGATGAATTTAGTAGCCTGTGTGCTCTTTTCCTGTTTGCGCCAAATGCGTGGTTTGTATAAACCGGGGAGTCCGGCCTGGCTGTGCGGAGCCGTAGTTGGGGGTCCGGCCTGGCTGTGCGGAGCCGTAGTTGGGGGTCCGGCCTGGCTGTGGGGAGCCGTAGCTGGGGGTCCGGCCTGGCTGTGCGGAGCCGTAGCTGGGGGTCCGGCCTGGCTGTGCGGAGCCGTAGTTGGGGGTCCGGCCTGGCTGTGCGGAGCCGTAGCTGGGGGTCCGGCCTGGCTGTGCGGAGCTGTAGTTGGGGGTCCGGCCTGGCTGTGTGGAGCCGTAGCTGGGGGTCTGGCCTGTTACTGATTTGAAGGGTTAGCGGCTGATCTTCCCTTTGAGCTGTAACCATACAGACTCCCAATTAACCCGGAGTCACTTCTCATAAGGTGCAGTTCCATTTAATAAAATAGAGTGAGATATTTTAAGGTTATTCGTTAAAAATGCTTTAGAAGCTTATATGGCAACAGCCAATAAGTCTCTCCCTTTGTGTCACATGACTTAAGCATTCCCAACAAAAGTTTACATAGAATAGAATTATTTCTGGGGGCTACGAATGATGTTTCTAATGCTGCAATTACATCGAAAGGGTTAAATTCAGCAGCAGACAAGCTGCTTTAAAGAGCCTGGTTACGCGCTCTCTCACTCACTCATATATATATTACACACGTACATCCTGCCACTGGGACATCACCCCAATAAACGCTGTATAAATGCCCCCCCCTCCCCATTCCTGTGCGTTTCGCTTCATGTTTGGCCGATTACACGCTTTCACCAAAGGGTTACAGGGATTTCACGGGATGGAGGAATTTGCCCCTGGAGCAAATCTCGGTATAAACAGAGGGGGATTAGATCCGCTGAAAGCAGTGATTCCACGCAAGGACTGGCGGGGGAAAGGTTTATTATATGGACCAGCGAGTGGAAAATAAACAGGTGCGCCCCCATTACTGACTCCCCACGTTCCAAATCCAGCTCTCCATGAGAAATGGCTCTATAAAAATAATTTACGGATAAAGGATGCAGCGCGTCGGGGGAGACAGTAAAGCAGCTCGTGGAAATATTTCGTTTTAGGAAATGTCCCCATTTACTCGGCTCAGAGGCTTACACTCTACTGCTGATGGGAAGATACAGACATGAGGGCCGCTGCAGAGCGATTTGGGCTCTATGCAGTGTGTGTGGGGTTCTGGATATATACGTCAGTATAGTCATATTGTGAAGGCTGTTCTGTACAAACAGAAACATTCGCTCCCCGGCAGACAAGCAGTTAAGTCAGAAAGTGGCCGCGGGGTGTCCGGTTTACACACTTTCACCAAAGGGTTACAGGGATATCAAACCTGCGCACCCTGATCTCCCAGGGGCCAGCTATAATAACGCTTCGGACGGACTACAAGTCACATCATCCTGAGCAGGCTGAGGGTTAAAGCCCACTCCTGATTAATGTTATTAATTCCACGTGGTCGGCCTGACAAACCGACCCGTCGGAGGGACCCTCAGCACACGACGTAACCAATGAGAAATGCGCCAGGAGCTGGCATAGAATCCTTTAGGCCGATGTCTGGACAGCTCCATATGCGGCCCTAGGGAAGCGCATGGAATAACCCGCAGCCATCTTTTTGCTGCATTTCCACCCTTACTGGATCCATTGCTTCCCCGGTTGTCGGGAAGTACTGGCCTCGGGTAGCACGAGCATATGAACGCCGTCTCTGTACATCGTCCAGGATCACGCCAAGCAGGCAGACTCAGAGACCGTCGGCTCTCGAAGACAGAAATGATGTTTGTGGAAAGTAATTTGGGAAAATCTCGGCCTTTACAATAACCAAGAGTTGATCTCAGCACTAGCCACAAGTAGATTGCAAGCTCTTGAGACCTAGATCTCCTGTTCAGACAAGGCTTCCACGTCTCCTGGTCTTTTAGACGGCTGGCAGATTATCTCTATGCAAGGAAATCGTTACTAAAGAAAGAGGGGCCCACATAATCCCGCGAGATCCCCGAACACGCGCGTGAAGCTGCAAGGGCCGCGTTCCTAGATGCGTTACTGTCACTTTAATCGTCTCTAGGCGTGTGACTCAGGCTGTCACTTCAATAACAAAGTCAGATGATTCTGCATTTCGCTGCCACGAGGTCGGCCGCCGGGGCTCCTGGGGAGGGCGATAAGAGGCTGATTGGTGCCTATCAGCCACCTCACGCTAACACACGCCGCGCAGGCGTGCAACATGCACACAGCGTCATGTGTAATAACAGGGGCAGCAAAGGAGGGCTCGGGCCCCGCTCAGCCACGAAAATGGAGAGTAAAGTATCCCCCGTTGCCACGGTGATTGCTCCACATTCCGCTAGAATAATCCCCGATTTTTTTTGTAGTTTTAGGAAAAAGTTGCAAAACCACAACAAACAGAAAGTGAAAAACGGAAAAAGATTATGGGGTGCCAAGCGCTGGCATCGTGCCCCCCCGTACCCCCGCCAACCTCGGGAGAGAAGGGCTTCTGAACACAAGGAGCGCCGGGAATCTGTAGAAGGGAAATAGTGAGACGGGACGTGGACCTTTAAACCTCCTATGGATGTGAAGGCGTTTAACCCCGCGTGTGCAGTGTTGCGGGGGTGGGCTGGAGGGCACAGAAGGGTTAAAGAGCTGACAGCTTTGGGGCAGTGGAAACACTGAGGGGACAATAGGAGCCGCGGCTGCCAAATCGGCTCCGAACACAGGGGCCCTTCACAGCGCTGGGGGGGGGGGAGCCGCCAACACAGCCATGGCGGACCCCTTAACCCGTTCGCTGCCTTCCCATTTATAACACAATGCAGAGATCGCACTGTTTGCACACGTCGGGCCCTGCGGTGACACGCGTGGCCCCTGGCTGGGATCCCTCCTCTGCTCTGCGTCTATAAAGCGGATCAGACCCCGAGCGACATGAGAATCTTCTACAGGATTCATAGAGAAACGTGGAAAAGGTCATTCTTCCGGGGGCCCGCCGAGGCTTCCGCGGGGATTTAATACCCTCGGAATATAAATTATCCACCGTGGCAGTTAACAGATCAGTAAATCTCCTTCACAATAACCTTTCTCTACAGGGGTGATTAACAATCGTGGTTTGGCGCAGAGTATGCGCAGGGCAGGTGCCCGTCCATTCACAGACATGTTAGAACTTGTATCTTCTCACACCCCGGCCCTCCTCGGACACACCGGGGTGGAATAAAGAGTCAGCCGCCACCTTTACTGATTTACACTCAAAACTTCACAGAAAATGTAAGAGCCGAGGTCGCAGTTTGTCCAAAAAATTAAAAAACTTTATTGTCTGCCCCCTCCCAAGACGCTGCGGCCCACCTGGCTGGGGTCTCCTAACCGCGTTGCACTAACACACCCCAATCACCCCCCCCCCGGGAGCGCTGAATGTCTCCGCGGCATTTATCTGCTCAAAACACCTGTTTGCTCAAAAGCGCCACTTTAAAGATAAAACTAAATTAGAATTTATCAGAATTCCTTAGAATTGAGCCCAGTGGGAGCGTCACGCACAGCCGCCCTTTTCACCAAAGCCCCCCCCATGGGCAGATACAGAGCGTTGCCCCCCTCCTGCTCTCCTGGGGGGTCTTTACAATCTGCTGGTTTTGAGTCCCCAGAGAATGTAACCAAAGACCTGTTAGTTCCTCCAGATGTTCGACAAACCGTTGGTGACTTCCAGCCGGGGGAGGGGGGAAAACGCTACACCCCCCCCCCCACGCCGGGGGGACAATTCACAGGGAAACAGGCAAAAGACACAGATCTGCACAAAGGAACGGAATCTCGCTGAGTGAAAATGAAGGGTGTAAGATGGGCAGGCACCCCGTCCGAGGCGGCTGACCGCGGAATCCTGATAATTTGCGTATCAGAATCCCAGATGTCAGCTGTCTCACAACGTTTATTATAGTCATTTCCCTGAAAGGAAGATGCGAAGCCGTCTGTTAGCAGCGACAGGGGATGATCTCGGCAGAAAAACATCAATAATAATAGTATTATTATTATTGTTATTATTAGTATCATTATTAATCATTATTACTATCAATAATACTAATAATAACATTAGTATTATTCTTATTATTGTTATTATTATCATTATTATTATTAATCATTATTATTATTATAAATAATACTACTAATAATGATGATAATACTAATGATAATAAAACTAATAATGATAATACTAATAATATAGTATCATTATTATTAGGATTTTATTATGATTATTTTTATCATTATTAGTATTATCATTATTATTATCAATAATACTGATAATAATGATAATACTAATAATAATAATGATGATGCTGATAATAACAACGAATAAATAAATAAACAAAAAGCCACTTTCCGTGTGGCGGGCGAAGCGACGATTGTGAATAAATAAGGTTTTTATCCCAAACATTACGCAGCGTTTCACGGATCGGAACCGAAAGGATCGGAGGTTCCGTAATCACTTCTGCTGAATGCGCCGCCGGCCCCGCGTTCCGCTCCCCAACAGCGTTTCTAAAGTAAATATTGATTATTTGGGTTAGCGGCCCCTTCGGAGTGACTCTCAAACAAAGGCGCGTCGGCTCAGCTCTGGAACGCGCTCTGGGCGGCGAGGCCGCGGGTAAATATTGACTGAACGAGCTTCAGAGCCTGTGGGGGCCGCCACGTTTCTCCAGCAGGACCGTCGGGGGGTTTTTAGGGCAGTTTCTCTCTCTGCCCTCTGCGGTGTGATTGGGGAGCCGAGCCGTCTGCCCCGTTGTAGAATGTCATAGAACTTTTAGGAATGTAGAACATATAACAGCAGGAAGGTGGTCGTGACCCGCAGCGCACCGGCTGCCGCATAAGAGTTTTAGAATCTGAAAACACCCCCAACATAAAGACACAAAAAAGAAGATGAGGGGGCCACACAGCCAGTAAAACCCAATACAGCCAATGGCGGAGCCACACAGCCAGTAAAACCCAATGGCGGGGCCACACAGCCAGTAAAACCCAAGGCAGCCAATGGCAGGGCCACACAGCCAGTAAAACCCAATACAGCCAATGGCGGGGCCACACAGCCAGTAAAAACTGAAGAAACCCAATTATTTTATTCCAAGCGATAATAATTTGTAGCGCGCCATCTTTTAGGGTCCTCGTGGCCAGACTCGCGGGGGGGTGGGGGCCGTGGAAGGGTCATCTGTGATTATTTCCTTTAAATCCAGGGGCACTTTTTTTTTTTTTTTACAAGTTCTTCCAGATGCAGGAGGGAGAAGAGCGCGGCGCCGAAACAGTTAAATAAAAGGAGTGTCTCTCTCATGGGTGATAATTGCCAGCGATCTCTGGGGCGGAGAGACGGTTATCTGCAGCTGGCAGAGACCTCTCTTGGTTTAAAGAGAGGGAGAGAGACGGGCAGACAGAAGACAGGGGCGGAATAACACAAATGCGCTCAGCCTCAGAAAGTGCCATCAGCGGCCATGACTGCCAACTTCACTCTGTAACCACAACAAGCCGCGCATGAGGAGTCCCCGCCGGCGGCTCCTCCTGTAAACACTTTATAGAAACGGGAAAGATTTCAAACCCTTTCTCGGGAAAAGTTACAAATCCCCCAACTAAATCCCGACGCCCCCCCCTTAGGGAAAGCGCAGTGAAAAGGAGGAATCATCTGAATGGATGAAATAACGCGGGTTTCTGTTTAGAATTAGGAGACAAGAGCCTGGAAATCCTCCTCCCAAGCGCCGAAGAGACCAAACGGTTAATGAGTTGCATCAGCCGATAGGATGAAGGCGACCCGTGGCCTGCTGGTTCTGGGTACCGGTGCAGGACTCGGGCGCCGTGTCCTTTATCATAAGGCTTTGTGGTGCAGATGAGGTCGCCGAGTCCGTCGAGGGATTTCGGGAGCGTTTCCGTTCTTTTTATATTCGGCTCTCAGGGAGGGATTTTATTTTAATGTCTCTGAGAGCTGAAGAGGGGGCCCCCAGGGACCCGTTAAAAAAAGCCACATATTCTTAGGTGGGAAGCAGAGGATGCTGGGAACGCGCAGGATCGGGACTCCATAACGGTGAGACAAAAAAGGAAGACGCCTCTGAGGCGCATCATGCACTGCGTCGCGCATGCACTGCACCTGCGATGGAAGGGCTCTGCTGTGGAGCGGAAACGTATCTATCGCTCCAGGGTATTAAAGCTTTTCGATTTTCTTTTGCCCATTTTACCCTCCATCACCGGGGGCTCGGGGCGTTCCGTATGGCGATGACTGCCGGCTGGCACTGAAAGCGTTAAACCTCTTGTCCTAAACGCGATGTTTACGCGCCGGGGCGTGCCGGCCCCAAATATTTCACACAATGCAGATTCCTGGCCTGCGGCCGGGCCCCGGACATGCGCGTCGGTTTTCCAGGGGTGACAGTTAATAGGCGGCGATCTCATTCCTGCGCGCCGCGGCCTCCTCTCGTCATTGTTTTATTCATGTTCCTTCTCTTCTGTGTGACTTTTCCCGTCCTAATAAATAATTCAGTGTCAGGACATTACTGACGGACTCACCCCCCCCCCCGGACATCGTGACGCAGCGTCTGGCGAGGGCCCCTGGGGCACAATACTCCGCTTCAATCATTTACAAACAGCCCCATTCACCCCGAGCTGCCAACGTCACGCTAATGATGCCCCCGCCGCTCGGGGGTTAACCCCGGAGCTGTGAGAAGCATTGTGTCTGTGGGATGCACAAAGGGTTAAAGCTGCATTTATTTTGGTTTCGGTGTTTAATCTGCGTTTGGGTTCCCGGCGGCGCAGGTTGCCCTCGGCAATAAGGCGCCACGAGGTGGAGGATTAACCTGCCCCAGCTTCCAATTAACTGCCCCGCGCTGGGGTATCCTAACGCACTGGTGATGCTTAACACCCCCGGGGTGTTAAGTTAAAAGAAGCAGGCAGGGTTGAGGCTGCAGACTGGATAGTTAATGGGGGCAATAAGCAGACGAGCGGAGCGATATTCACTAAGAACAGTAATAAGGGCCGGCTCGGCCCCGGCTATCACAATGATACATATGGGTGCCGGACACGAGGGGCAGAATGTTTGCTGGGTATGAGGGTATTGCAGGGTTCAACTGCCCTAAAAGCCCCGATAATGTGTATAGAAACCAGCGTAATTCTTTTAAATGCCCCGCCCAGTTACTTAAATAGCCCCACCCTGCCTCTAACCACACCCCTTGATCTGTGGCCTAGACAGATAATTATAGTGATGTCACTGGACGGGGAGGAGCGAGCTCTGTGCGAAGAGATCACACCAGGACGTTGCTATGCAAATGAGATGCAAATATTCTCAAACCCCCACGCTGCAGCTTATACACAGCTTCTATTAACTCCTTTTTTTTTACCACTGATACCTGCTGTGTTATTAGTGCGTACCCTGTCCGAGCAGGGCCGACCGAAGCCAAAAAGGTTTATATAGTAAAGATTTAACTTCACGTTACACATGGGGCCGGCACGCTGATTTATCTATACATTATACAGGGGCCAGCTCGCTGATTTATCTATACATTATACAGGGGCCAGTCACTGATTTAACTATACATTATACAGGGGCCAGTCACTGATTTAACTATACATTATACAGGGGGCCGCTTGCTGATTTAACTATACATTATACAGGGGCCGGTCACTGATTTAACTATACATTATACAGGAGGCCGGCTCACTGATTTAACTATACATTATACAGGACTGGCTCTTTATAAAATCAGGTAGGGGAAATGTTTGCATACGGCAAGCTTTTTACCCTCGTTGTGGGGGGCAGCTCCCGCTCTCGGCCCCAGGATGCCCCTGGGCGGTTTGAAAGTTTCAGCGTATCTGCTATTTTTATCTCACGGCCGTATATGGAGAAGGAGATGAAAGAAATCTGTTTAATACGCGGATAAAGGTCAGACCCCAGAGCCGCTCCTCCCGTCTCATTAAGAGATGTGTGTATCGGAGGAATCCTGCAACGCGTTCTGCTACAAATCATAGAACTGCCCCTGTATGGGGTGGTTTGCAAACACCATGTGGCCTCATCTGAGTCCTGAACCAGTTATAAAACACAAAAATCCAGCTTTGCCGACTAATCAGGAAGCTGTGACTCGGTGCATCCTGGGAGATGTTGGCACGGGGGGGGGGGTGACCCAAACAGGTCAGCGATCTCTTATGTTACTGATTTTAACATCGCTACGGAATCTGCTGGCGCTATATAAATGTAACGTGCCACTAGTCACCTGTTTACCATACCTTTGGGTTTTATTTGCAAATTATCTGTGACCCTGAATGTATCGGCCCCTTCGGACAGCGGCTGTATCTCTCTCTCTCATATATATATATACACACCCATATTTGCTCGATTATAAGACGACCCTGATTATAAGACGACCCCCAAATCTTAATATTAATTTAGGAAAAAAAGAAAAAGCCTGAATATAAGACGACCCTATAGGAAAAAAGTTTTACCAGTAAATGTTAATTCATTTAAACAATTTTTTTAATAAAAGCTATGATTGAGAAAAATATTTTGGTTTTATTTCCTTCTATTTTCCAACCTGCCCCCCAGTTATGCACATCTGCCCCAGAAGTGCCTTATATGCCACTGTGCCCCATGATATGCCTTTTAACCCTCTAAATGCCACTGTGCCCCATGATATGCCTTTTAACCCTATATGCCACTGTGCCCCATGATATGCCTTTTAACCCTATATGCCACTCTGGCACTTAGAGGGTTAAAAGGCATATTATGGGGAAGAGTGGCATATAGGGAGGTTTAAGGCATTTCAGGAGGCAGAGTGGCATTAAAGGGGTTAAAAGGCATTTCACAGAGCACTCGGCCTCCAGAAATGCCTTACACCCCCCATTTAACACTCCCTCTCCCTCCTCCAAACTTACCGGTGCTTCTGAGTTTGGGGGGGGCGCATAACACAGGAGGGTCCAGGTCCCCTGCATCTGAGCCCCAGGTGCTTAGTCCGGGCAGCATGTAGAGCTCCACGCGAATTCCGTAGAGCTCTACACGCTGCCCGGACTAAGCACTGCGGACTCAGAAGCACCGGTAAGTTGGGGGGGGGGTTAACACAGGAGGATCCAGGTCCCCTGCATCGCTGCGGGGGATCTGGATCTTAGTCTCATAATCAGACCTATTTGATTATAGGTCTGATTATAAGACGACCCTGATTATAAGACGAGGGTTATTTTTCAGAGCATTTGCTCTGGAAAAAACCTCGTCTTATAATCGAGCAAATACGGTATATATATAGAGAGAGATAAAGCTGCTGTCCGGAGAGGCCGATGCATTCAGAGTCACAGAAAATGCGCAAATAAAACCCAAAGGTTGGTAAACAGGAATAAAAGTGTCACAAAGGTGAGCGGATCCGACGGTAACGCTGACATCACATTACGGCCGATGATGTCATTTGAGAATTAACATGTCAATGATCCTTAACTGAAAGCTGGCCGCTGCGCAGTGTAACTGCCCCCAGCGCCCGGAATCCGGAGACGCGTTTATCTGAGTTATTAGTCAAACACACCTTGGACAAACCTGCTTCCCTCCTGGCCAACGTTCCCGCGGGTTCCTCTCCCAAAAGCCGCCTCTGGGCTCCCTTACCCTCCACTGACAGCTGCTACTGAACTGCAACTCCTATTAATCTCAGCCAGAACCCTTAAAGAGCACCAGGCTGACGCAGCACCGCAGGGAAGCTAACCCATCCGATAACAAGATCTGCCATTAATTATTCCACAGGGAAGGGCTGCTCTACTTTCTCACAGACCAGAGTAACACTCTCTCCGCGTATGGCGGCCTGCGGTGAACGGATTTATTCCATTCCCATCACTCTCAGCCTTTGACCGTTCTACAGATTATTAATGAAGGCGCTCTCTCCCCGTTTGTGACATGTCTGCTGCATTGCGTGCGTTCCTTATGATTTTGTGACGCACTTGCTGAATAAACGCGAGGAAGCCCCCTGAATGAGCGATTTCCGCCCCTCTCAAGAGAGAATCTCTAACCCACTTATTACCCCATCTGCCCTGCCGGAGACCTGCGCGTTTCCAAACACAGCGGGGGTAATTACTACCCGGCGAGCGAGAGGACTTGTGATTAATCAGAAGAGATCCCGGCTCGGGGCTCAGCGCATAGAGACGTCACATCCACCCGCCGTACGCGCTCATCACATCCACCCGCCGTACGCGCTCATCACATCCACCCGCCGTACGCCACACGCGCTCATCACATCCACCCGCCGTACGCCACACGCGCTCATCACATCCACCCGCCGTACGCCCTCATCACATCCACCCGCACTCATCACATCCACCCGCCGTACGCCCTCATCACATCCACCCGCGCTCATCACATCCACCCGCCGTACGTGCTCATCACATCCACCCGCCGTACACGCTCATCACATCCACCCGCGCTCATCACATCCACCAGCCGTACGCGCTCATCACATCCACCCGCCGTACGCGCTCATCACATCCACCCGCGCTCATCACATCCACCAGCCGTACGCGCTCATCACATCCACCCGCCGTACGCGCTCATCACATCCACCCGCCGTACGCCACACGCGCTCATCACATCCACCCGCCATACGCGCTCATCACATCCACCCGCCGTACGCCACACGCGCTCATCACATCCACCCGCCATACGCGCTCATCACATCCACCCGCCGTACGCCACACGCGCTCATCACATCCACCCGCCACACGCGCTCATCACATCCACCCGCCATACGCGCTCATCACATCCACCCGCCATACGCGCTCATCACATCCACCCGCCATACGCGCTCATCACATCCACCCACGCTCATCACATCTACACCAGCGGCCGACACATCACTGATCAGCACACGGTTCCACATGCGGATGTCACAAAGTGGGAGGAGCCAGATCAAAAACACATTCTTACTCGCTCAACATATTTGCTTATTTTTGCATAAACAAAATGCCTCTGATTCCTATTGTAAACAGCATTTAGGTGACAAGTTCCAGTCGAGCCGCGCGAAGCTGTAAAATCGGGTTTCAGAGCGCAGGCTGGGGGCCGGGTACGGACGGGATGTTATGGGGAGAAGAGGCTCTGGTTTCCCAGGCTCTCCAGACCCGGCTTCCCTCCAGCCGTTTTTCACTAGAAAGCTGTCTCCTGGAATCGCTGCCGTGCCGGGGCATAGAATGTCCTTGGCTCGACGCCCCACGCTTTCTCCGCCAGGACACAGAATAATGGGAGCTTCGCGGGTCCAAGAAGCGGTTATTATTATTATTATTAATATTCCTGTGCATCGTGTCTGTGCACGTCTGGATCTCGCATCCCCCCAATAGTGCCATTTCAGTTAATATTTACCCCAGGGGGCGTTCAGACGGCATCTTACAAACCAGGAGCGATTAACTCCCCCCGCTAGCCGGTGCATTAAAACCCGGACGCGGACCCCCGAGGACAGACTCTTCTCACATATATACAAGGAACCAGAACAGTTTAACATAAAAGCTGTTCTTAATAGAGAAGACCCCTTCTGTGGAATCCTCTAAGAGCATATCAGTGTAATAGAAAGTGTGACTTCTATGAGTTATTTATGAAGGAGGACGGATAGTAAATCAGAACGAGACCAAAAACACATAAAAAATATCAGAAATGGGAAACAATCCGTGTTGCGGAGGAACGCGTTGCTGCTTCTCACCGGCGCGAACTTCCTTTCTGTGGAGCAAACGGGTAAGAGTTCTCTGTTTTTGTTCCATCTTTTCCTGCACGGCGGCTCCAGTAACGCAGCTCCGTATCCATCGGCGTATCCATCGGATTACGGTTTCTCTTCGTTTCGTATGATGTCGTGATAGAAATCTTTGGTCACCGTGGTTTTGGGGTCAATAGCAATAACTGCCTCCAACCGTAACAATGCTTCGAATGAGCCTTAAAAGCCGCCAACGTCACCGAAGCCCCTCCAGGACGTCGAGCGCGGCAGCCGGTAGAGAACCCGCTAAAGCGGCACCAAAAGCAGTTGCCGGATGTCTCCGTAGATTAACACCGCATCCATTAGTCCTCAGTAACCCATCAGATCCACCGGATCCATTACCCGGGATACAGGACATTTCCCTCGTCACCGAGCCGCGCATGCAGTGTGTCGGATTAAGTGCGTAATACACCCAACATGTGGTTGGGTCAGCAAAGAATGGCCGATATGTGGCCCTAAGTTCAGTGCCCTGCGCCCCTTCAGTCTTCAAAGCATAAAGCAACCAAATCCAAAGTATACCCCGGCTGGTCGGCAGCATGAGCAGGGAACACGGTACAATGTGAAGCAGTCACCATGGTAACGAACAGAACGTTCCTGCTTTTTACCCCAGAATTGTTCTTTGTACAGAGGCCCCATTGTGCTCGGCGCGATCCTTTTTACTTAATATGGGCCGACGTTTACCTGCAAAGCCCCGGGAGATACTTTTTATGAATGAATCGTCAGACGATGAAAGAAGTTTAAGGTCGCTGGCAGCGAGAGGAGAAAGTCCCAAAAACAAACACATGAAGCCCAAAATAAAATGAACTGGACCTGAGCCCAAACTTCGAAACCCCACGACACGGGGACGCCCCGATCCTAAAAACAGCCCCCCTGTATGAGCGCTGCTGCCTCCGTATAGAACATTCACCCTTTCATTGCCAGAGGGGAAGCAGCATGATCCGAGACCACCTCGCTGCGAGCCGTCAACAGGCAGCGACAGCCCCCCAGACCCCCTGATGCTGCTCCCAAGTGGCTTTCTGTGGGGTTTGTGTTATAAGCCCCCCACTCCGCATAGACACACAGACACGACAGGAGCAACGCATAGGGGGAGATAACATTCAGCCAAATGGGTTACCATAGCAACTGAGACGCACAGTGAAACACAACCAGCCCTTCGCCTCACAACTCCCATCACGAGACATTAGAACGCTGCTCAGGATCAGGGTTAGGCGTTGTGGCAGAGATGACAGGCTGGCTGATCATGATGTGAATTGCAGCTTTTTCGAACCATCACCTGCCACCCAACTGGTGACATCATCACACTGCACCATATGCAAATGAACGATTTGCATATGTAGATAAGGTGTATTTCATGCAGGGTCTCGATCTATACATTCCCGTTAAACATTCCTGGGGTAAAGCATACCTTACATTCACATAGCACTGCTTAGGAGACTGATACATGCCCCATCCCAGTGGACCAATTACCCCTGGCCGGGGCGTGTAGCTGCTTACGCCGCGCGGTGACCCCGAGACTTGCTGATTCACGCTGCTGGTTAAAGGAGTTGATAAGACTTTATTTACCCCACACAGGGTAAAAAACATTCACAGAGGTAACACCTTCTTACTGAGTCTGGGGGCATCAGGGACCCCTCCTGAGAAGAATACTTTCCCAGATGGCAAGTACAACGGAAGGGCCCTCAAGCAAGCACACACATTCACTCACTCACTCACTCCAACCCACACTCACACAGTCACTATAACCCACACTCACGTCACATCCTTATCTTGCCCCCGGCTTTTACCCACCGCTTTCCTCGTGAGGTCGTCGCCAGTCCGAGTCTAACCCAAAGGTAAATCCCGCTGCCGGAGCCTGGTTCCTTACGGAGGAATCTCTGAAAACCCAGCAGAGTGCAAAATATGGAATAATCACCATGGGAACCAAACGAGATGTTCCTCAGCCCAAAAGCCATTGTAAACATTGTACCCCCTCACGGCTCTCACCGCCTTATAACCCCCCCACGACCCTCACCCCCTTATAACCCCCCCCCACGGCCCTCACCCCCTTATAACCCCCCACGGCCCTCACCCCCTTATAACCCCCCACGGCCCTCACTCCCTTATAACCCCCCCGGCCCTCACCCCCTTATAACCCCCCCCCACGGCCCTCACCCCCTTATAACCCCCCACGGCCCTCACTCCCTTATAACCCCCCCCGGCCCTCACCCCCTTATAACCCCCCCCGGCCCTCACCCCCTTATAACCCCCCCCACGGCCCTCACCCCCTTATAACCCCCCCACGGCCCTCACCCCCTTATAACCCCCCCCCCACGGCCCTCACCCCCTTATAACCCCCCCCACGGCCCTCACCACCTTATAACCCCCCCCCACGGCCCTCACCACCTTATAACCCCCCCCACGGCCCTCACCACCTTATAACCCCCCCCACGGCCCTCACCACCTTATAACCCCCCCCCACGACCCTCACCACCTTATAACCCCCCCCCACGACCCTCACCACCTTATAACCCCCCCCACGACCCTCACCACCTTATAACCCCCCCCACGACCCTCACCACCTTATAACCCCCCCCACGGCCCTCACCACCTTATAACCCACCCCCCCACGGCCCTCACCACCTTATAACCATGGGCTTATAACCCCTCACGGTTCTCACCCGTTATGCCCCTCACGGCTGTCTCGGTAGAGCGCTCACTCACTGAAGCGTCCCGGATGGCGCGCTGCTGACATCTACTGGCGGAACCAATAACCGCGCCGCCTGTCCTCACATCCGTCTAAATAAAGATTGTTTAAGTCCGCCGGTAATAACCGAAGAGGCCGTGATCTAAAACCACAGAAAGGGGGCTTCCGTGTAATGGAAGGCCGTTTACTGCGTAGATACGTGGAACAGCCTCCCAGATGGGCTGAATGGCTGTTATTTGCCGGCAGTTTCTGTGTTCGTTAAGTTTTTTAGAGTGTTACACGCGGCTCCCGCCGTCGGTGACGTCATTTTTGGAGAGCCTGATAGAGCCGAGCGGCACCGGGTCCGCCGGTCTGAGGGTCCGCATCGACGCATGCAACGCACTGAATGTTTCCATTATCAGCTCGTCTAATCCTGTCGCCGGCCGGTTACTCCGACGGGGGCAGAAGGGGCTTTAGTAACGTTCACTCTCCGTATTATCAGCATCCATTTTTTTCTGCAATGCCACGATCCCGACCGAGTCCCCGGGGGAGTTCCTGGCCCAACACACCGGACGAGAGAGAGTACACAGATTAACCGCACGGCGGAGGCGGCCCGGCACGCTCTGATCAATTAAACGGATCGCTGGACGTCTTCACGCTCCAGTTATTTACCCTTTTTGAACTAAAGTTGTAGTAGATACATTTACCCTCCTGGGGGCAGTGCTCCCCTTGCAGTGGGATGTTTGATGTCGCCGGCGGTTTCTCCGTCAGACGTCCGCCGCCTCCATCGCTTTACTCTTCTGTGTAAGGATATGTCGGAGTGTTACACATACAGGGGGTCCCACCGGGGCCCCCCACCACCAGGGGGTTAATTAGAATGAAATGAGGCAATAACTGAATTTAAATGACGGGGAGATTTAAGATGTTTTTGTCCATTTTCTGCGAGGATTTTATTAACTAAAAACGTTAGAGTTCCGGCGGTACCAACTCCTCTTCAGATACAAACCAGTTCTGAATGTGGAGCAGTCACCATGGCAACCTGCTAATTACCCCACAGCCACATCAAGGCAGCAGGACGCCTCGTTTGAGGGGTGAAGAGGTTGCCTTCTTTTATTTCCCGTTCACAGAATGGGCGGGGTTATTGGGGTCCGCGTTCACCCCACTTTCTGGGGGCGCAGAGCACCCTTTATTCCGCCTCTACATGTTATATTAAAGATCCCCGATATATTAGGTGAGAGCCTCTTACAGGCCGCGGGGTGTTCTGAATGCTGAAGAAGAATGCCGACCGTCGGGTTCCAAACTCCCAGCTTCTGCCTCATCTTCCCCACAAATCACGGGAGGGGGGGCATCGCCCCATTTCTAACCCAATGCCCCTCATTGAGAACAGGTTAATGTCCCCCGTCCGTTGCTTTGGGGCAGATCAGGAACATTCTAGATAACCATGAGCTAATAAAGTGAAATAGAGCAGAATTAAGCCCCCCCCCCGCCGCCCCTGCCCTCGCTTGTGGATGAGTGGGGGGGACGCTATATCTGCATCTGGACGTCGCCCCCGACCTGCGCTGATTACACTCGGAAATCACCCCGTTGGGGTGTCTCGCCCCGTGTTACGGAAACTGACGAGTTCTCTCAGTTATTTTGTTTTTCGTTGTTAAAACCATGAATTTGCAAAAAGTTGTGACATTCTTACAGAAAACCCGAACTTTCGCCTCCGCGGCCGGCTATATATGTCAAATTCCAAGGACTGTTTTCCATTTTGAAAACATTTTAAAGAACGTCTTGTTATTGCGACCTTTGGCCTCGCTCACGTACCCTGAATCCTCGGAACACAAAAATATAATTTATCATCCGGGCTTAACTATAGCCTAACGCTGCCCAAACTGCACCAAACCGGCCATTTCCGACATCGAGTTCTTAGCGAGACCCGACTGGCGCCTTCTCCATAACGGGGATCCAGCAAAACCGCGTTTCATTGGTGGCTGATTAGAAACGATCACCCCCATGTAACCTCCTTTGGCAGATGCTTGTGGCCCCTATTAGCCCCTGCGTCACGTTGGAAGGGAAGGTCTTAGAATGTTAGGGTCTGGATGCGCTCCGATCGTTGGACCTTCGGTGATTTTTATCTACATACCCCTTGGCTAGGATGTTGGTGCCGGTACCGGCGGTTTGACCCTTTGACGGGTCGTGGAAAGCGTTTTCAAGACTTTACCCCTGATGTTACAGAGCAGACATTAGCAGGTAATGAACTCTTCCTCCAGGAACCATCGCGGGGCAATCTGAGCCATAATGTACATGAAGTGAATGTTGTGAAACAGACAAAAACAAAGCCATAAAGATGAGGAGAGACGACGATAAAGCCGAGATTCTACGGGCAGATAAGGAGGCCGGTTACTCGAGCCGAGGGCTTCTTCCCGGTCATTCGGGTTGTTTTTTTTTGTCCAGAAGCCGCTTTCTCAGAAGACTCTGCTCCTTCGTGAAATAACCTCGCCGTCACGATCATGTAACGTCGACCCCCGGGTCTGAGTCCTGAAGCAAAATCCCCCAATCTTGTGTGTCTCTCAGCGCAGGCTCAGGACCCCGATCGCTCAATGATGCTGCATGCGCAGTCAGGTCCGGTGCTGAGTTTGGAATCTCCAGCTGGTTTATAGGGATACAAACTGATGCCTTCGACGGACGTCCTTGCCGGGCTGTACCTGAAAAGGACCACATTGTCTAACTAGGGCAATCTGCTGGGAAACAGCCCTGAATCCCCCCCCCAAATAGGACATGCATGCTGCCTGGGGTGTACTGCTAGGTACTTAATTACCCCTATGGGAGTCCAGCAGCCCCAAGCTTCACCTTCACAGTCATTTTATGAGGTCCAGTGACCATTAATGCCCCATCGCCAGACCAATGGTGTCCTAAAGACCCAACACCACAGCTCGGGCTGCCGTGTGGGTACTTGATGGCTGAGAGGAGTCATATGAACCTGGCATCAAGGGAGATATAGGGTCCGGGGGTCTGGGAGTGCAAATACTGGGGGGGGGGGCATGTAGTTTTATCAGCCTGAAGGCTAAAGTCTTCCAGCTCGGTGGCTTCTCTGTAATCGGGGTTTGCTTGGTGCCGAGCAGGCGGTTTGATCTATACATTGTGCACCCAACTTGCAAGCATTTTCATCTCACCAGCATTTTTATGGCACTTTTTACTAAATGGGAAAAACTTAAAATCATGTTCTTATTTATGAGAGCTTGGGGGAGGGGGGGTTGGCCCTCTGCCCCCTGTTAATACCTCAGGTGTTACTATAAACAGGTGCAGAGCGTTCCGGCCAGGGCGAGGAGTAAAGAAAGCAACGCTCGGTCCTTGGAGATAAACCATAGGAACATTGTGTTTGTCACTGAGGGTGAAAGGTCCCTGCCAGGGAGGGGAGGAAAAACAGGCTTATTATAGTTTCCGTTTAGCTCAAACATTAACCCCTTGTCTCCTGGCACATATGACAGACCTTCAGAACATGATAACCCAGACCTGTGTATTTATATTATTTTTTTTTCAGCTGTCTATAAATCAGGGGCGTACCTAGAGTATTTGGCACCCGGGGCGGATCCTGTAAGTGGCACCCCCCCCCAAATGTAAGGACATCTACAAAATTATGTTGGCAAGAATATTTGTTGCACCAATTTGTAAACTGTATGTCAACTGTAAACAACAAGAAATCTGAAAAAATAAATTAATAACTTATAAGTAAAATAAATACGTTTAAATAACATTTACTGAACATATAATAGTGCTTTCTTTAATAACCCTCCAAAAAAAACAGCGTCCACATTGCCCACATAGAACCTGACCAGCACCCAAATTACACACACATAGGACGTCAGCATTGTTCCCTAACAGCCGAGTGTACGCCATCTTTGTCCCATAAACACGCTACCTGTGCCATCTTTGTCCCATAAACACCTTGCCTGTGCCATTTTTGTCCCATAAACACCCTGCTTATACCATCTTTGCCTTTTTGACAAATCAACTATACACCTATGATTAACACAAACACTTTTACAGTCACTCACTAATTCACTTTCATTCACACAATTCATTCACACAATCATTTATTCTTTCACACAAATTATTTACACATATTCATTGATGCATTCTCACAAATTCATTAATTCTCTCACTCATTCACACAATTCATCCACACATTAATCCATTCATTTTCTCTCATTCTGACTCTTTATTTCAATATTCTTGCTACCCTCCTTTCTCCCTATCTACCCATTCTCACCCCCTTCTGCCCTATCTAGCCCTTTTCACTCCCTTCTCCCTATCTACCCCCTATCCCCCCCGTCTCACTCCCTTCTCCCTATCTACCCCCCCCAACTATCTACCCTCTCCCCCCTTTGAAGTTCACTTACCTTTCAGGAGTCCTGGGGTGGGGGTGTAAGGCCTCTGTCTCCCAGCTCTGCCACTGTATGGAACAGCATGGTAAGTGTGGATTAGTAAGTGTGGATTGGTAAATGTGTGAGAGTGATGGGAGTTATGATGTACTTTAGAGCATAATTATATAATGAAAAAGACATTGGAAATGGTACAGCATAACACCCATCACTCTCACACATTTACCAATCCACACTTACCATTTCAGATGCCACACATACCAATCCACACATACCAATCCACAGATTCCACACATACCAATCCACACTTACCAATCCACATTTACCAATCCACACATTCCACACATACCAATCCACACATTCCACACATACCAATCCACACATACCAATCCACACATACCAATCCACATTTACCAATCCACAGATTTCACATTTACCAATCCACACTTACCAATCCACATTTACCAATCCACACATTCCACACATACCAATCCACACATTCCACACATACCAATCCACACATACCAATCCACATATTTCACATTTACCAATCCACACATACCAATCCACACATACCAATCCACAGATTCCACACATACCAATCCACATTTACCAATCCACAGATTTCACATTTACCAATCCACACATACCAATCCACACTTACCAATCCACAGATTCCACACATACCACACATACCAATCCACAGATTCCACACATACCAATCCACATTTACCAATCCACAGATTTCACACATACCAATCCACTCTCACTGTCACTCTAACTGAATGATTTCCTACCTTTCCTCTTTTCTTCTTACAGCAGTCAGCTCCTTGTCTTTCTCTTCGCTCCTCTTCTTCTGTCTTCTTCCTGGTTCAGAGGGCACGGACGGCGGTGGGCGCGGCTTCAGTGTTGCCGCGCAGCAGCAGTTGCCGCGCAGATCGCGAGGGAGCGGTATCGGAGGTCTTTAACAGACCTCCGTCTCCCTTGAGTGATTTTAAGCCGGTTCCACCGGCTTAAAATCACTCAAGGGAGTCGGAGGTCTGTTAAAGACCTCCGATACCGCTCCCTTGCGAGCCTTCTCGTCCAGCGGCGGACATTGCTGTCCGTCTCTGGAGGGGTGCCGGGTGCCGGCAAGTTGGCACCCCCCTGATGAGCGGCACCCGGTGCGGACCGCCCCCCCCGCCCCCCGCTAGGTACGCTACTGCTATAAATACATATGGAGGGGGTAATGTCTGAAAAGTGTCCTAACCCCCCCCCATAGCAAGTAATGGGATGTTTCTACTAAACTACCCCAGGGTCCGGCCCTTGTTGTAGTACGGAACCTACGAGCGCGAGCGGAGAGCGAAACACGTCATTGTCTTCGATGTGAGATGCACCCCAGCTGCTGCCCCCACCGAGTGCTGAAGTATCATTTTCTAATAAAAAGCCATTCTCGATATTTTCATTTAATTTCTTCTGTTGGGGTCTCCAGTTTTGTACTTTTACACAGTGTGGACCCTGATGTCCCACACCTTCCAGAGGATGAACGCTATGATGCCTTAAGCTTCCGACAAACCTCACCTGAGTTTTCGTGTCCGAGTGGGGACTGTGTATAAGTTTGTGGGGATTTGGGGTGCCCAACAGTCCCCCACCCACGGCTCAATCACGGCCGTATCGGTAATGTTGTCCCCTAAAGCCACTTGTTATGATGCCGGTTGGGTTGGCGGTAGTCACGGTGGGAGATGAGCAGGAGAAAGGGCCTGTTTGCAAGGTTCCTGGGTTGTCCTGTTCCTGCGAAGTCTGTTTTCCAGCGTAAGGTTGGATCTCGTTAACCGCTAACCGGGTGCCAAGAATTCGTAGAATAACCTGAAGGGACGTCACGCTCGGGCTGTGCTGATCCTTCACCCACATTCAGCGTCCACCCGCCACAAATACAGAATGTGCAAACAGTGCTGATAAAAGTTTGTGTGGAATAATACCGGACGGGTAATTAAAGATAATATCCAGATTAATGACCGATTACCCTCTTCCTACCGACAGAATCTTAGCGACAGCAACAAAGGGACACGTCTTGCAAAATCACCATGTCTTGCTATTCTCTGAATATAACCTGGATCGGCCCGGCCGCACCTGGGGGGCTCCTGCTTCCTGACATCAGATTTAGGAAGAACCCCCCCACGGGGTCCTACACCACTCAACACATCAGAATGAAGCATCATGGCTGCTTATCAAGTGCTCGATCCACTCATGAGCTCTAAACCATGAGAACAGACCTTGTAGAAGTCCTTCAATGTGCTGCTGGTGTAATTATTATGTATTTATTCACAAAGTGCCACCACATGCCACAGTGTTGTACAACACGTAAACAGGACAAATCATGTAGCACATCACATAACAATCTGGGTAGAAACAGAGGGTATGGAGGGACCTGCCCCAAGGAGCTTACAATCTAGAAGTAGAAATGGTTCTGCTCGATTACAGGACGTCATTATTCGGGGGCACCCCAAACCCAACCGGGTATTATAGGGAACAAAATGTTTTGAGGTTAATGATACTATAGGGGGACTCTCTGGCAGATCGATGTATACAGCGGTGGGTACAGATGGATTGTGAAAACCCCGGGATATATATATGTGTGTGAACCCTAGTAGGTAATAGGGTAATTCGGGGTCTTTATGGTGATTATAGGGTAATATGTTATAGGTTATAGGGTAATTCGAGGGTCTTTATAGTGATTATAGGGTAATATGGGGTCTTTATGGGGAATAATGGGTAATAATGGGGTTATAATGCAATTTGTGGACTTTCGTAGAGTTAATAATTCTGTTCCAACTCCAATAAATACATTGGATGCGAAGTCTGTCAGCCTCACCTGTTATAACTCTATAAATGGATCAGCAACATTCACATTCCAGAAATTATATTTTACTAAATTATCACTAAATTACAGTTACTTTTAGACAAAGTATTTCACAATGTTCCAAATATCTTTTTTTATACTAAGAAACTTCTTAGGCTTTCTTTCCCCTCTGCTTTTAGATGTGCAGCTCCGACGGTGTCAGAGGCGAGGGTGCAGTGCGGGTTCTGGGCTCTGTTGTTGGGTTCTGGTAGAACCTCATGGTATCTCTGTGCCGCTCGCCTCCCTGCAGCCGGCCGGCATCGCCTTCCAATTCTAGAGTCCGCACACCTTGTACGAGCCCACAGGCCCCAGCCAATCACCTGCGAGCCTGCGGCTGACTGCGTCTGATGTAACTCCCGGCTGTGGCATCACATTACAACTGGGTCAGAGGTTACAGTCTCTGCAAGAGAGACCTGCGAGAGTCCTGCGCTTTTCATGAGTGGGACCCCCTTTATTTTATCCCTTGCCAGTGCTATACAAGCCGGTATTCCCTGGGATAATGTGGCCCTCAGGGGAGCTCAGGGCCCCAGCTGTAAGGGCTAATGTGATTCATAACCCCTACTGTGCCTGCAGAACCAAGCGAGAGAGACCCCCATTTAACCCCCCAACCCCCTGTAACCCCCCGGGGTCCAGATCCTCACCCCGAAGGTGGCTCCAGGGCGCAGGACAGAATGTCAGAAATGACCATCACCCCTCAGCTGGAGGGGCAGAACTTCCCAATACACCCCCAGCTGGAAGGCATCTAACCTGTTGGGCTCCTTTGAAGGCTCTGCACCCCTTGTTGCCCATGTCTAGGTAGTCCCATAGTGGGGATCGATTTAATGAGAATGGCTTAATATTGGGTACGTGGGGGTAAGTGCCCTCTAGTAGTTGATATGTGGTTGGGAAGGGTTGGAAGGACCCCCTATGTTCCGTTGGGTTACTGGGGTTCTGCGTTCTAGGTTAATGGCAAAAGGGTGACAGTGTTATCCCGAGCAGAGGCTTTTTAACCCTTTGAGTGATGGATGGGTTGCACAGCATTCATAAGGTTAATCTTTGTTCCTGAGCTTGATCTTTGCTACTGTATAGTGATAATGAGTATGTCATAACCAGCCTTTCAATTATTAGCTTTCGAAGGCATTTTGTTGTTCTCAAATCTATTGGGACGAGACCTGTTTGTTGACTCAGGACAGAGACATGACGAAAATACCCCCCCTCCCCCGAGGGGTGTTTTTCTGGGGTATAAGGGAAGAGGGGTGAGGAGTGGTGGTAGGAGGGACGTACCTGGGGTATTTAAGTAGGACGGAGTCATAGCAAGAAGAAAACTCACTTCTTACCTGGAGAAGACGTGGAGAAGATCGATACACATTCTGCCCAAGGTGAAGCTCCAAGCGGTGAGTAGAATAGAAGCCATTAGTATTATTATGTTATAGATGGCTTTCTATTCCTCCCCAGCAGCGCCGCGTCGCCTCTCGGTGACATTTAACGTATATATATACGTCCAGAGCCGGCCTTAGGCGTTGTGGCGCCCTGTGCGGACTACTCCTCTGGCGCCCCCCCTCACTACCCCCCCTCTCTGCCCCTTCAAACTACACGCCCTCTCTGCCCCTTTAAACTACCCCCCCTCAAACTACCCCTCCCCTCTACCCCTTCAAACTACCCCTCCCCTCTGCCCCTTCAAACTACCCCCCCCACTTACCTTGTTGCCGGAGTCCTGCGGTAAGAGCGGGAGGCATCCGTCTTCTCGCTCTGCCGGCATTTCATGTTGAGCTCCGGTATAGTCCGGCGCTCAACACGAGATGCTGGCACCGCGACGGAGTCACGGAGAGTAAGCGGTTGCCGAGAACTTCACGAGCAACCGCTCGGCGCCCCTGACCGGGACTTAGATTAAAGCATCGTTTTTTTTTTTTAAACTTTATTTAACATCAATGATGTTAAATAAAGTTTAAAAAAAAACAACAAAAAAAAACCGATGCTTTAATCTAAGTCCCGGTCAGGCGCCCCTGCAACCATGGCGCCCTGTGCGGTCGCACAGGTCGCACACCCCTAAGGCCGGCCCTGTATACGTCTCATGTGTATATTGTGTATTTGTCTTCATCTCTGTATGGATCGAACTATTGGTGGGATGAGTCTAAGAGACCCCTCTCTATCCTGAATCTGTAACCTACCACCCCGTTGGGGTAGTTCCAATATCCCCATGCCCCCCCCCAATGTTCTACCCTTGGTCTTGGTTCTAGTCGCCTGAGCTCTCTCCAGTTAAAATGGGGTAACAGTCCATGTGCTCTCGGTGGACCCGGGAGGATGTATCTGCGGTCCGGTGGTCAGAGTGTATTGACTAGCGATGGCTTCCTTTACCTCCCGTGGCTTCTACCAAAGTTCTAAGTGAAACGATTATGTATCGTCGATTGATCCTGTAATCTCTCCCCAGGCACTTGAAGAGTTAATGAGAAATAAATCAATTTATTACATATTATCTATTATTTCCTAGGTAACAATAACAGAATACGTTGTGCCCCTTCGTGCATTTTGAGTAGAATCACAAGCTTTGCCGGGAACCCTCAGCCAGTTTGAGACTTTGCTGCTACCGGCACAGACTGCACATTAGCCGCCGATACCAGACAGTTTATTTGGGTTTTATTTCTCCCCAGAATACCCGTGAGACCTTTAACCGCCAGCATGCCGTCCCAGATGAAGCCCGAGCTCCTTGTCACTGGCATCGTGACCCACGGTGATCTGCACAGTCTGCCATCCGAGGTCTGCGCTTACATAGCCACCAATGCACGTCTCTGCCAACCAGAGAACATTCACATCTGTGATGGCTCCGAAGATGAGAACAAGAAAATCCTTCAGCAGATGGAGGAGACCGGGATGGTGAAAAAGCTGCACAAGTACGAGAACTGGTGAGTGTCCCAAAAAAACAAATGCATTGGGGAATCTACCCTCTCTGGAGACGTCGGCAATGTACTCACCCCTCCCTCTCTCTGTATACCAGCTGGCTGGCGCGGACGGATCCTCGGGACGTTGCCAGAATAGAGAGCAAAACGGTGATAGTGACTCAGGAGCAGAGGGACACGGTCCCCGTCGCCAAAAGCGGGATCAGCCAACTCGGGCGCTGGATGTCGGAAGACGATTTTGAAAAAGCTTTCAAATCGAGATTCCCGGGATGCATGAAAGGTACGAACGTGAAAACTCAGAGAGACTAACGCTTCTGGGGCTCAGTAATAAAAATGTTCCTTTAACCCTCATCATGACTTCCCCCGGCCGCTGCCCAACGCGGCGGCCAGTGTATGAGCTCAGGCCCGTCTCCTGCTGGCCAGTCCTGACGTTGAATCCCCCATACCTATTACCCTGTACACGGTCATTGTTCCCCTGTCAACTCATCATTTTTTTGCAGGCCGCACGATGTACGTCATCCCTTTCAGCATGGGGCCGATCGGGTCTCCTTTATCCAAGATTGGGATCCAGCTGACCGACTCTCCTTACGTAGTTGCAAGTATGAGGATCATGACGCGCATGGGGGAAGCTGTCCTGGAGTCGCTCGGGGACGGAGAGTTTGTGAAGTGCCTTCATTCTGTCGGCTGCCCACTACCCCTGAAAAGTAAGGATTTATAGGGACCCCAATCACCTGAAATCATGCATTAAATGAACCGACGCTGGCAGAAAAAGTATTATTAATGGAAAGAGGCAGTGAGACAAAAGTCTTAATATTTGTTGGATCATGATGATCACAAATGACCTTCCCTGAGGAAGACCTGTAACAGACAGGACTCTTTCTCTGTAGAGAAGGTTTATTCTTCTACTGACTGCTGACGAGACTCCGTGTCCCGCAACGGTCAATAAGCCTCATTTCTTCTTGTTTCAGAACCTCTGGTCAATAACTGGCCTTGTAACCCCGAGCAGACACTCATAGCGCACATCCCGGACCGCAGGGAAATCATCTCCTTTGGCAGCGGGTATGGAGGAAATTCTCTTCTGGGTAAAAAGTGCTTCGCCCTGAGAATCGCCAGCCGCATTGCCAAGGAAGAGGGGTGGCTGGCCGAGCACATGCTGGTAAGAAGACCAGTCCAACCTTTGAAGATTCAGATACCCACCATTGTCAGGAACGCTGCATGTAACGATTGTGTCTTTAATGTACAGATTCTGGGAATTACCAACCCTGAGGGCAAGAAAAAGTATTTTGCTGCCGCGTTTCCGAGCGCGTGTGGAAAGACGAACTTAGCCATGATGAAGCCTTCTCTCCCGGGCTGGAAGATTGAGTGCGTGGGGGATGACATCGCATGGATGAAGTTTGATGAACATGGTAATTATTCTGCAAGTCAAACCTACATGCGCCACTTCGGATAAGTCTCCTTTTGCTTTTATTGACAATGAGACGGTTTATGATTTACAGGAAACTTGAGGGCCATCAACCCAGAAAATGGTTTTTTTGGAGTCGCGCCTGGAACATCTGTGAAAACCAACCCAAACGCCATGGAGACCATTCGAACCAACACTATCTTCACGAACGTGGCAGAGACAAGTGATGGCGGAATCTACTGGGAGGGCATGGACGCCACCCTGGAACCCGGACTTACCCTGACCTCGTGGAAGAACAAGGAATGGACACCCGAGGATGGTAACAATTTATACTTTACGTACTAAACTCTAAACTGGCTTTACGTCTGTTTGTGGGAAGGGGCAGAATAGTTACCCCATGATTCACTAGATTGAGAAAGACAAAATGTCACGGCGTCTTACCGATTTGTTTTTCTAATAGTGTCCTGAAACCTGCTTTACTTTCTCTCTCCAGGTGAACCCTGCGCCCACCCGAATTCCCGATTTTGCACGCCAGCCAGCCAATGCCCCATCATCGACCCCGCTTGGGAGTCATCCCTGGGAGTCCCTATAGAAGGCATCATTTTCGGCGGCCGTAGACCAGAAGGTGAGTGCTTTAATGCAAATCTCTTGTATTCTGTAGCTGATTTTGGAATACATTCTGTAATGCAGTAAGGAGTTTGGTTGTTTCTCTGCAGGGAACCCTTTGCTTTTAGATTTTCGGGCATATGAAGTGTTAATTGTCCATTTTATTGTTTCGTATAACTTTACCCTGTCTGTGATTTATAGGTGTGCCTTTGGTATACGAGGCGTTAACCTGGCAGCATGGGGTCTTCATTGGATCCGCCATGAGGTCCGAGGCAACGGCCGCTGCTGAGCATAAAGGTATATATCGGAATGTGCATGCACAGAGTCCACTGAATAAATAACTCATGATCCGCCATCATTCATCAAACTAAAAGCTTCTCTCTTTTTGTAACAGGCAAGGTTATCATGCACGACCCCTTCGCCATGAGACCTTTCTTTGGGTACAACTTTGGCCGATACCTGGCCCACTGGCTGAGCATGGAGCATCTCCCCTCAGCCAAGCTCCCCAAGATCTTTCACGTCAACTGGTTCCGCAAAGACACGCGGGGGAGCTTCCTGTGGCCCGGCTACGGGGAGAACATACGTGTTCTCGAATGGATGTTCAACCGCATTGACGGAGAAGACTGCGCCAAAGAGACGGCCGTCGGCTACATCCCGGCAGAGGGCTCCCTCAATCTGAAGGGGCTGGGAGATATCCATGTGGAAGAGCTCTTCGAAATATCCAAGGAGTTTTGGGAAGAGGAGGTCCGAGATATTAGGAAGTACTTTGACGATCAAGTCAATGCAGATCTCCCGTATGAGATAGAGCGTGAGTTAGACGGCTTGGAAGAGAGGATCAAACAGCTGTGAGAACACGTGGAGGAGCATGAGGAGCATCTCACAGAGACATAGAGAATTACTGAGGGGCAAGACCCTTTTCTGAACCACGGGAAGGGCCCTCTTGCGGTCTTACCCTGTCCCTCGTGTCCTGTGTCAGGACCAATCAGAATCGCAAAGACAAACTATGTACTGTATCTTTAACTTCCTGTCTTCCATTCTTGCGCTGAACCTTTTGTATGATATGTGTGGAGAGGAGGGAGACGCTGAAAGGGAGGAGAGGAGGGAGACGCTGAAAGGCAGGAGAGGGTCCTTTAGTAGAGGCGGAGGAGACAGAAGCCGGGCTGCCGGCCGATTAGTGCTGCATGTTTAGGTTAGTTTATAGATTTCTTGGGTTTACTGGATTTTATGACAAACAAGTTATTCTACATTTTTTACAATATCTACTGTATTTTCTTGCTGTTTTGTTTAAATTCACGTATTAAATTTTATAAGAAAGCTGCACTTTCTGTCGTCTGTATTGCATGCAAACGTTCAGCAGAAAATACCAAACTCTGTCCGCTTTATACACATTATAAGACGGGAGACTTCAAAAAGAGATAAAAGTGGAGCAATCGCCGTAGTAACCACTGGAATGTTCCTGCTCATTACTCTAATTAAGCACCATTTATAAGTGTGATAAAAAGATACAAACGTCTCACGAAATCTGATATCATCTCCAAATATTCCCCGGAATATCACCTGATTCATGTACTACATACCTGCTGAGTGTCCCTGTTCAGTTTGCCCAATTGCTGTCCCAAGCCCCTCTTTCCTCCCTGTGCCCCTCTTCCATCTGATGCCGGTATCTCCTCCCCTGATGCCCCCTTTATGGCCCTCTCTCCTCCCCTGATGCCCCCTCGATGCCCTTCTCTCCTCCCCTGATGCCTCTCATTTCTAGGAGGTCAGAGTGTTTGCTGGGTATGAGGGTATGTCTCGGAATTTGGGCCACCAGTATATTGAGAGGGCCGGTATTGTCCGATCTTGACGTTTATTCGGTGGGTCCTGTAATGTCACAGATACCAGGCGGACAATCAAAACTACTTCTACATACAAGTCAGCAGCAACCGGGGCAGAAGGATGGATCCTCTGGGGGATGGCGGCCAGGATCCATCTCTGCGGGAGCCCCAGACTGGCCGGATACTTCGTATTAACGTTTAATGGACTTTTTCCAACTAGGCCACGGAGTCACGGACTCACCGGACGCTTCTGGTATCAGCGGCGGATGATGCCGCGGAGGGATTAATAATTCCTCACCACCGCCTGCCCCGAAGTTGCTTTATACCCCATTCCCTGTCTTTTCTCCAGTTCTGGATCCCGTGTTTCTTGGCTCCTTCTCTGTAGACCAGATAACTTATAAAAAGCTCCTTAACTCTTTGGGGTTGGCGGCTTCGCTCGGGTTCCCTGGAGATGATTCTGGATAGCAGAGGTCACCATGCTGACACCCAAGCCCCAGTCTACATGTCCCCTTAGGGTGGTCAGGATACAAGGGAGCAATACTGCGTGTATATGGTAATGGCTCCTACAGGTATATATACGGCACTTCCAACTTTGCAGCCCAGACGGGGGTAATCGCGGTTTTATAGCCATTATAACAGGGGGTGCAAGGTCTCTGCCCACAGAGCTTACAATCTAGAGACGGAATATATGGAACACAATCAGGAAGTGGGCTATAGTCTATTCTTTATTACGGGGTCCTTTTAAATCCCCCTAGATGTGTTGAACGATAGACGGAGGTGCAGCGTACGGGTTCCCGGCTCGGAGATCACAGAATGTTTTTATCCCCTGAAACCTTTTGCATGGAACGTCTGCCGTGTTTTCGGGTAAACATGTTTTGTTCCATACCTCTCCTGCTAACCTTTGTTTGATATTCATGTAAAGCGGTGGCTCGGAAGCGGCAGGATGGGGTGACAGGTTCATGCGCGGCGGGTAGCACTGGGGGACTTTGCTCCTATTAAATATGAATTAAAATCATTGCAGTCGAAAGGTTAATATTTAATGCTCGTTGTGTAATTGCACAAAAGGAGCAGATGTACAAAGAATTGGTCTTTAAAGAGTTAATTCATTCACGTCTCAGTTCGCCTGTATGAGTGAGGTGCGTTTTGGTCCTGATTCTTTCTTCTGGTTATTATTGGCCCCTGTGGCCCCTGGTTCTCTGTTGAGAGTTAGGTGTGCATGTTAAAGGGACAGGCAGATTCCTAGCTTTCAGTGAAGGGGTTAAATCCGAGGGGTAAGTAGGAGGTGTGCTCAGCCGGGTGGAGGGTGGAATTTGGCCAAACGCTGGCTGTCATCTGCGGCTCTTGTTGCATCAGACGTCTCGTTCGGGCTGGGAATCCCAAGTCTGTGATCTCTTCACACCTTCCTGCGCCAGCAAATCAGGCACTCAGTGAGATAGGCGACCGCCGCGCTCTCATTTAAATCCTGGGGGTAGAATCTATGCAGCCAACTCCCATCAGCCCAGCAAGCAGGGGGCAAAAAAACACTAGGAAGAGCACAACGCTCCGTCCGTTACCTCCGAACCTCCGCTGATTTCTATTCAGGGTTTGGTTACAAGAAATGATTGTTCTATAAAGTCTTCCTGGTCCTTTGAGACCCCCGAACCTGGGAGCACACCGAAACCTCAACTAATTGAGACCCCACTGGGCCCTCGATCGTCTCTTTAAGTACAGTTTAGAGAGCCTAGGGTTAGTGGCTCTTGGGTGCAGAGTGTCTTCTACCGCCCAATTAAAATGCATACGTGTACTAACACTCAAACTCACTCTAACACCCACCGCTATAACACTTACACACACTCACACTATCTCCATCCCTTCTCTCCCTTGCACAACTAACTCTAGGCTCACTCCTGACACTCTAGAACCAAGCACTAACACACACTCATGCTATATAACACCATACACCAACACAAGCAGACAGACTGACACACACTCATGCTAACACCATACACCGACACACGCAGACATACTGACACACACTCATGCTAACACCATACACTGACACACGCAGACATACTGACACACACTCATGCTAACACTATACACCGACACATGCAGACATACTGACACAGACTCAGGCTAACACCATACACTGACACACGCAGACATACTGACACACACTCATGCTAACACCATACACTGACACACGCAGACATACTGACACACACTCATGCTAACACCATACACCGACACACGCAGACACACTAACAAACACTCATGCTAACACCATACACTGACACACGCAGACATACTGACACACACTCATGCTAACACCATACACCGACACACGCAGACATACTGACACACACTCATGCACACCATACACTGACACACGCAGACATACTGACACACACTCATGCTAACACCATACACCGACACACGCAGATATACTGACACACACTCAGGCTAACACCATACACTGACACACGCAGACATACTGACACACACTCATGCACACCATACACTGACACACGCAGACACACTAACAAACACTCATGCTAACACCATACACTGACACACGCAGACATACTGACACACACTCATGCACACCATACACTGACACACGCAGACATACTGACACACACTCATGCTAACACTATACACCGACACATGCAGACACACTGACACACACTCATGCTAACACCATACACTGACACACACACTACTACTATACAGTAACATAGGCTCAAGGGCCATACACATACACACTCTCTCCCATAACACATGCAGTTCTCCCTCCCCATTACCTTTCATGTCAAATGAACCTGCTGGGCGCCTGTCTTAGTGCCCTGATCCAGTCTCTGAAAGGTGTTAGGAAAGAGATGTTTGATAAGAGCCGGCGCTATTGGGTTATAAGTATTGTGTTATATGGGCTCCGTTGTAACTTTACTCCCCCCAAATACCCTGCGAGACCCCCTGCTCTGCTGCCGGTAAATCAGAACCATTCGGCAGTTTTTTTCAGAACCTCTGACTGCAACCCTAGGCCCAGGATTCACTGTTAGGGCTGAACTTTAGGGCTCCAGAAGATGCCCTCAGAGGGTGGGCTCCCTGATCACCCCCCATGCCCCACCTCTCATGAGACATAAAATGCCTTCCGTCCACCTTCTGCCACACTCCAAGACCCCTGTGTCTTCCCCCAGAAGTTGCCCCCCAGTAAGGAAGCACCCTGATTCCAGTAAATTGGAGAATTGCGAGTAGGAAGCAGCTGAAGGCTCCATCACCTGCGTGGGTTGGCGGTCATTTAGGTTTGGGGCCAATTTGTGTCAGATCAGTGCTTGTAACATAAAGAACTGTCACAACTCGGGTCAAGGAACAAAGAACACGTCACCGGCGTCCAAAGGGCTCGTTCAGGAACACGCTTAGCTGTCATATTTGCTGTACATATATGCATTGAGTAAGCAGGGTAACCTCACAGACGTTAAAGGGCCCCGCACCCTGCAGGCGCATCATTCCTGCCAATCATATCAAGCATCTGGGTTTGGGGGAATATTTCTGCCCCCTTCCATTCACTCCACTATAATTACTGAGCTGCACTTGTCGCCCTCCCGGTAGATTTACCCCTCTGTGTTGGGGCAAGTGGAGACGGGACGTTGCAAACCGCATTAAAGATCTGCCCCAGTGCCAGCGTCTCCCTCACAGCGTGGAGACATTAAGCCAAAAATGAATGGTTTCTTCCCGCGCCGCAGAACTCGCAGGGGGAGGTAACCGTTTCTTAAAACTTTCTCACGTTAAGGTCGGATGAACCCGGCTCCAGTCAGCGGTGGTGAAAGAAAAAGTATATACACTGGTAGCGAGTACCTGCGCTGACAATTACTTTGTATTTTCTGCCCTCTGCTGTCGGTTTTGGGATTGAAACCAGACTGCGAAGTCTGCAGAGCTCCTGATGGATCAGGTTGGCTTCATTGCCCAAATTCAGAAGATCTGTACCCAAATTCAATTTTTGTGTAGTCACCAAATTTTTAACCCTCTCAGATCGGAGCCTTGTACACCCCTCCTGCAGGGGTTAATACCCATCATAGTCCCACGGGCAGTTTGATTTCAGACTCCGGGGCTGGGGGGTCCAGGGAGCCTTTAGGGGCAGCACCTGATATACCCAACAGCGCCTCACGCAGGAACCTGAAATGGGTTCAAAATTCCCCCAAGGCTGCTTTTCTTGCAGGGGCATTTTGTGCAAAGGGTTAATGTGTCTTAATTGGAGCAAACAGGTCAATTACCCTGCCCAACTTTTTATAAGAGCCCCAGGGGGCGGTTCCTGGGGTAATCGTAAGGTTGAGATCTATGTGATTAGGAATTGGTACAGACTCGCGGGTGGGAGACGGGAAGATGGAGGGACCGAACGGGAAAGTGACCCTAAAAGACATCCTGATGGGGTATGGGCAGCCGGTGAGCGAGGAGCAGGCCTGGGCGCTGTGTTACCAGTGCTGTAGAGAGCTCCGGCTCGGGGAGCGGGGTGTTCGGCGGGTGCCGAGCGGAGTGGAGGACGTTCTCCTACACCAGGACGGTGCGGTGTCTTTCGCTGTATATAGCGGTAAGGAGTACCAGGGGGGCAAATGTTATTTATTCAGGGGGCAGCTGAGGAGTCTTATCAACGAGCATATATAGATTTAGCCCCAAAATTTTGAAATTCATCGTTTCCTCGCATTAAATGCAGCGTCTGCAACAATAACGGCATTTAATGTGATGCTGATGCCAACCGGCCGCTTCTGCCTCGTGTGTTTGCGGCGCATTTAGAAAGTTCCTGCTCTGTACCTACTGAGTGTCCCTGTTAAAATTAACAGGTCCCTCTTTGTGCCCTGATGCCCCTCTTTTCTAGGAGCTCAGAATGTTTGAGGGTATCACAGGGTTCTGCTGCCTTAAAAGCACTGATAATGTGCATAGAAACGGCTTTATAAATTAAACGGGGTAAATAAAACCCCTAATAATTAAATAAAACCTTCTAATAATTGCCCCACTCGGCAATAGTGTCCCTCTTGTGCCATTTCATTTTTTTGGTCTCTGCTGAAAGGATAGTCCCTGCATGCACTTCCTTCCTGCTGCCGAGTTTTTTTGTTTTTTTTTCGGTGGCTGCTGCCGTTATTTTGTTAAACGTTGTCTTGGTTCGGGTTTCATTCTTGTTATAATCCCACAGGATTGATTCTCTCGGAATCTCTGGACGTAGCGTATATGACGAGTGTACTCCGCGCGCTCGCCAGTAGTCGCCGCGCTCCCATCACTCTTGCGCTGCCAGCTGGAGACGCTTAAACTTACTTTTGGCTTTGTTACAATGTTTCGCGTCCAGATAATTATTGTACAGCGCTGCAGAATATGGTGGCGCTGTATCAGGAATTAATAATAATCTGTTTGTATCGCAGGCTCGGAAGACTCCGTGTGTTCCGAGAGAGAGGCAAGTGTTTGTATTTACTCTTGTTACTAAACCCCCATACCTGGCAGTCCCCAGGTTTGCCACCCCTAGCATATATACCCCCCTTGTTGCTGTCAGTGATGGGGGTTTCCAACTGCTGCAGCCAAACTGACCTTAGCTGAGTCCCTCCATTAAGACCCCGGCTTGTGGAAGGGTCGGCATCACGGGAACGCCCCATGAGGGTCACCAGCCCACGGCCGGTGGTGGCCCCCATGTGTTGCACTTGATGATGTTGCGCTTGATGATTGATGTCCCTCTTTAGATGATTGAACGCCTCGGTCACATCGTGTACACCGCTCTGGACTGGGGGGTGACCAGCGATCTGGAACGTGTCCTGAGCGAACCTCTGGATAACTTGCTGTGTCTCATGCTGGGGCTGCAGCCCTCGGCCACAGAGCCTGCGATGAATTCCCAGGGTGCCGTCACTTTAAATGACACCATAAAGGTAAGAAAAATATCCAATCTTTCCTAGATTCGGGGTCCGTGTGGTGATGGGGGAAAATGAATATTGTATAACTGGGAGCCCTGGCTGGGTGGTGGCTGCTGTGACGGCTCGGCCTGTCTGGTTCATTCGTTGGGCAGTGTAGCGTGAGCAGGATGTGATGTATTGCCGTATAATGCCTTGCTGTGGCGCCCCACCAGGGCTCGTAGCCCAAGTTACAAAACGATGACCACCGCAACGGACAGAAACTCAAAGACAAAAGGGCCTGCTGGTTGTGGTGATCAGGGCCAGCCCTACGACACATGAGAACTAGGCTACTGCCTAGGGCGCCTACATATTGGGCGCAAGCTGAAGGGTGTCCCACGCTCCCTGGTGGTTATTTCACGATGCGGCTCGTCCATTCTGACTTGCTCTTTTTAAAGGTCTGCGAGGAGCGCCTGTTCTCCCTGTCAGAGGCGTCCGATCACTACAGGGCCATCTGCCGGGTCCAGTTTGCTGAACACCAAGAGTTCTGCAAACTCCTCAGAACCCTGGAGCGATCCAAGCAGGTATCTGGACGTCTGCCTCTCGGCGGTTTGGGTTGGGTCACCCTGAGGCAGGATCTCCAGCGTCTCCTTGTTTTATTCCAGAGTTTGAAGCAACTGGAGGCAGAAGACTTTCTGGCCAAAGACTCCCTCCCTTTATACGAAAGCTGGGTAATAGCGAGTGTCTCGGAGCCCCGCAGCCCCCGGCAGGAACGCTCTTCCAAACGCATCTGCTTAAAGTTCAACCTGTAGCCCTAATTTCCTACCAGTTTCATTTTGCTCTCCGCTCTCCTGCCCTGACTTTGACTCTCTCCCCACAGCCCTGACCTTCCGTGTCTATGCTGTCTGCCATCTCTAGATCTTTGTGCCTCTCTCAGGTTTCTCACACTTTGTGCCGACGTAGTAAAGTATCTTCTCCCGTTTCCAGAATGACTTGTGGCGGCACGTGATCAGAGAGCTCCGTCTCGGGATCCGGCTGAGCAGCGCCAAAGAGCGCTCGTATACAGGGCTGCCCGTGGTGTACAAGCCGTCGCCACACGAGCTGCTCATGAATGATATTCGATGCCGGAGGTACACCCTGCGGGCCGTCCAGGTGGGTGACGGGGTCGCCTCATGCAGCAAACCTCACAAGAGGCTTCTTATGGACCAACCGATGCCTCCTTCAACCCCTGCATGCACTAAAGGGGTAACTTGCAGTCTAGCGCATCGCCCTGAGATAAGGTTGCCACCTTTCTTGCAAAAAAAAATACTGGCTATGCTAACTTGCATAATTATATATGTGTGACATCACAGAAACATTATGTGCACCTACCTCCCCTCATTATTATTTCCTGTTATAGAAACATAATGTGTACCTACCCTCCCCCCAATATTTCCTGTCATAGAAACATAATGTGCACCTCCACCCCCCCCCAATATTTCCTGTCACAGAAACATAATGTGCGCCTAACTTAGTTTACTTAGCTTGCACAGGCCGGCCGGTCTGCGGATGCTGCCAGACTCCAGAGTAGAGCCCTGCGCGGGACTACTTTTTTAATCCCGCTCCCGCGGTTTTTAATCCCGCTCCCGCAATGTGGGTGATCCGCTCCCGCCACATTCGTAGCCAATCCCGCCCGCTCCCGCCACATTTGTGGCCAATCATGCCCGCTTCCTTACCTGATTTCCCGCGCAGTGCCCGCGCGGCTGCCCTCGAGTTGTTCCCTCACGGCGTCTCTTCTCTTGCTCTGCCCAGGAACAAGGCGGAGTCACAGGAAGTGACGTCACATCACGTGACTCCGTTTTGTTCCTGGGCGGAGCAAGCTAGGAGACACTGTAAGGGAGCAGCAAGAAGGCAGCCGCGCGGGACTGCGCGGGATTACCGGGACCCGCAGGTACAGTGCCTGACCGCCCGCCCGCGCCCGCAAGTTTTTTGCCAAGTTTTTTGCCAATCCCGCTGTCGCGGTGCGTAGCGCTGTGCTAAAGACAGAGCGGCAGGAGGGGGAGCGCTCTAATGGGTTCATGGAGGTCAGAACTCTTTCTTGGGGTTAATGGTTTATTTTCTTCTTTCTAGGAAAATGAAAAAAATAAAATTAACCAAAGTCCGGAGAATTTCATTACGGACCTGATCCGTGTACGGCCACTCAAACCGGTAAATGCTCGTCGGCGAGTGATCCCGAAAACTCAGAAACTGAAAGATCCAAAAGAACCATTTCGGCTGCATTTTTCTATAAATCTGTATCGTAGGAGGTATGGTATCCTTTTTTCTTTTTTTGTTTTGGAGGCATCTGAGAGAAAGCTGAAGGAGCGCCGTCTGGAGGAGCCGAGTCTCCATGAGCTGCTGATGACCGAGATCAAATCTGCTACTAAACTTCGTCCGCTACCCAGCTACCGGAACATGCGCTTCGACGAAGGTGCTGGCCGCGCTTCTCCGTCCCGTATAACAGATTACGTCTTTACTTATTTCTGCTCTCGTTCCAGATGAGGATTTTGGGACGTCCCGAAGCTCATGTTGTGGCCAGAGTAGCGATTCTGGATTCGGTCACCGGATGTGGCGCAGGCGGCGGAGCTGCTCGCACTCCAGTGATCTCCTGGATACTGCAAGCGATGTAAATATTCAGTTGTGACTCGGCAAAGCGTCGAGAAAAATAAAAGTATGTGAGGCAGAGGCCGGGGTCTACATGGAGCACCGTGAGTTGGGAGGTCGAGGGTCCACTTAGGACTCGGCCGGGTTCAGCCCATGAAGTGAGTTGGGGGTCTCTCCATAACCTGAATCTGTTTCTACAGGAGAAGATCAGCTGGCCGTCTGAGTTCAGCTCAGAGACATCATCCGACAGCAAATTCTCTGACCTGCCATCTGTGAGCACAGGTACTTCATGCCACTGTCCGGTGATAAAGTGCTGCTATTAATACCTGAAGAGAAACGTTACTATTTCATAAAAATAACCAATTAATGTTTAAACTGGGAATGTGCTTTAGCTGGGTGACTGTGGGCAGCCAATGGGAGGTGGGATCTCCTTGCTTCTCATCGGCTCCCTGGTGTCTGGATTCAGAGTACTGACCTGTAGATAAGCTGTCACCTGATGGCCGGTGATCTGTTGTCTTGTAGACTTGATGTTTGCTCCAGTGCTCACCTCTTCTCAAGTTGACCTGAAACTTAACAGCTTCCTGAGTCACGATAAACGGACGTCTACTCACAAGCGCTCCAGCTCGTATGAGGACTCGTTCCAGAGGATGCGATGTGGTGGGCAGCCTCCAAAGGTAAATCTGTTCCTGGTTTTATGTAAAAATTCAATACGGAGTCTACTTAAATGATCCCCAAAGGGGCTACTGATCGCACACTTATAGGGGTTCCATTAACGTGCAGGCCAATGGTCCTGAAGTAACAAGGACCTTCTGTTTAGTGGTCTTTGTTACTCCTCTATAAATCCTGTTCTTCCTGCTCAGAGCTGCCAGTACCCCTGGATTCACCCACCCACCATGGAAGAGCTGGTTCTCGCACGACGAGAAACCGTGAAAGCTGAAATATTGGACTTCCTGGAGAGCAACAGGTTCTTGGGGAACAAGGTGAGTCCAAAATGAGCCTGATAACTATGGAAAGATCTTCTGGTGATATAAAGGTGCCTGGAAATACCATCTGTCTCCCCCTTCATAAATAAAGGAAAAGCTGTACCGGAAGTTACATTCTTCTATCTAAAGAGACATCTGTGGTCCCAAAAGGAGGTTTGTAAGATGTTGTGTCTTCCAGGTCTGCTTCAGCTGTCACAAGAAGAGACTCTTCTTCACTTGGCCGTACACATGCAAAATGTGTGAAAGGTACTGTGTGGTTAATCCCTTTATCTTGGGATCGAAGATCCATCCTCATGGAGAGCTGACCGCTGCCTTCTGACACGATCTGTATTCTCTTTACAGGGTGAACTGTCTTGAATGCAGCGTGGAGGTAAGTGTTAAGCCAACCTCACTGGGAATAGGGGACCGGCCGGGCTGTTCCCTCTAAACTGAAAGCGCTAAGAGCATTTCCCATGGGACCCTTCGACTGGTTTTAGTGCTGGACTTAGTGTAGATGAGGAATGGCTTGCTGGCCGGAGGCTGTGTGTCTAACGCTCTATGCGCTGTCTTTTTGATGGCTCCTGGCTGGTGGTTGGTTGGTCTTGTAGCAAGGAGACCATTTCGTTGCGTTGATCACCTCACAGGAGAACATTTTAAATCCCGTGTTCTGGTTTCTAAATCTGATTATTTCCACCTGTTTAGATGCTGATGCCCTTTAAGCAGTGCATGCATCTGCCGGTCTCCTTCTTCAAAGCACTGGTTCTGACCCGGGAGGACGATCCAGTTTACCAGAAAGACAGCACCCAGATGTTCTACAAAGAAACCCTAAACTGGGACAGTTCAAGGTAACTTCAGTGGCTTGATTTATTTCTGCCTCCATGTTGTAGTTGAACGGGGGGGGTGGGGGCCTCTAATTCCTGGTTGCCATTCACAGCATGTTTTCTGATACCTCTCTGCGCATGTACCATACCGGCATGTACCTGACCACTGCTTTATCCTGTACTAGGCCAGGGTTTTCTCTGTGATGAACATGGGTCTCAACACCAGTTAATCGTCTCAATTATTCCTCCTAGAATCCCGCTGGTGTTTGAACCCCACGCAGAAGATGTTCCGTTCCACAAAAGCTCAATGAAGAACTGGACCTGCATGGACGTCTGTACCAAATGTGAAGAGTACATCCTGGACGTCATGGACAGGAGCCAGCAGATCGAGGTGCCGAGAGACGGATTGAAAATGCGTAGCGCCTCTGTGTCCTAACTACCCGGCGAAACGCGTCGGGTCAGACAATGATGCCACCAACCGCCTGGGGGAATGAAATAATGGCACCACCTGTAAGACCCCTCAATGACTCTTATCCAATGGGATGTTTTCACACTGACCTCAGAGGTGACCCTGATGATAAATGGGCTTTTATATAATATTGTACAGTGTTTGTGACGTATTTTGGTATCTTTGTTGTCTGTCATGTTTGCTGACTAGGCCTGAGTGAATAAAATGTAATTCTTAAATTTTTAAAGATGCCCATAAACTTTATTTTTTTTTCTTAAAGTTCTTCTTAACTGGTGATTTGCCAATTTTGTGGCACATAGACCTCCGACCCACACGCCTCGTCACAGGGAAAGGCTGGGAACTGGTTAATTCACGTGTCAACGCGCTTCATGTATAGAGATTGTATAATTGTTTGTCCACAATGTAAATGGTTAATTTAACGTGCAGTAATTTGCCTGATTTATATTATTTTTTTATTCCACCAAAATATGACCTGTTCTCAGAATGTTCTGGATCGCACTCACCTTATAACTTAAATGTATCTGCACAGTTTGGGGGTTTCTGGGGGGCCGTCTGTGAAAAGCTGCCGGGTTTATTAATGTTTCTGGGCTTCTTAAGGAATTCTATGTTTTTGGTTTTTTTTTTTTTTTCTTCTGGCCGCCAACAAATACTTGATAAAATCTGTATTTTCTTTGTCACGATCTCAAAAATAAAGAGAAGAATTTGGTGAAATGTAATTTTTCAGGTTGCGCTTTTATTTTTTTTTATTTTTTTTTTTTTTACCCGTGATTGCTCCGCTGTAGCTGTGCACGCAGGGAAAGGCAGCCCTGACCGAGGAAGTAGGGGTATCCTCTCCCATACTGAGGTCAGGAGATCCTGAAAACCCCCAACCCTGACGAGGTTTGGTCACCAGGGTTACGCCAGGAAACAATACACGCGGTTTGGTAAAAGGGATTTGCTTTTATTCAGTTGGATAAACTCAGCTGTGGTTAATGAACACAAACTCCCCAATAATTACCTGAATTCCCCCAACAGAGTCCACTGAATGCTGAGACTCTCAACCCAGCAAAAAGGGGTAAGGGGGTGATCTTTTTCTGCTAAAATATATCCTGAGGGACCCTCATTAACGAACCGTTAAATATAACATTTGGCTCAGGTTACGGATATGAGGGCTCAGGGATTGAGAGGTTAATGTATGTTGTGGAGTAGAGGTATGAGGGTTTGGGGTTGAGGGCTTTTAATTCTTGAGGCAGGGAGCTGATGTGTTGGAGGTATCTGCGTTTAACGCTCGTGGGGTTGAGGTATGCAGGTTTATGGTTGAGGTAGAGGGTTTGAGGTTGTGGTATCTCGCTTTTAATTCTCGTGGGGTGTCCGTGGTTGAGGGGTTTGGGGTTGAGGTATCAGGGTGTGGAGTAGAGGTGTCCGGGTTTGGGTGGTAGAGGTGTCTGTCTGTTCCGTTTGCTCCCGTGGGCTTGTAAAGTAGGGACTTTCTGAGTCCAGGTTTCATATTCTATATTCGGGCATGAAGGGAAATGTCCAGCCCATCTGGGGCCACTAATTCTGTACCTAGCCCTTTGGAGCTGATGCCCTCCATAGTCTTATTGCCATCCAACTGGGGTAAATAAGGGCCACCTGCTCGGTTTGAGGGAAGCCGAAGGAGCTTGGCGGGTCAGGCGGTGGGGACCGTTGTCACCCCGGAGTCAGAAGGTCCTGATGAGTCCATCCCTTGAGGTCTGTGATTGGTCTCCAGATCCTCACAGAGCTCAGAAGTGTCGAAGTCCTGCAGACTGTGCTCTGTGCTGATTGGAGATGAGGTTCTTGGGGGCGGAGCCTGGGCCTCTGAAAAAGAACATTTTATTTTGGACTTTAACGTGCAGAGGCAGAATCCATTCCTAGAAAAGCATTTATTCCATTGGCTGTGTCGGAGGATTTTACACAGCAGGAGCCACAATTTAGTGCTCTGCTTCCTACTGGATGAAAGGGCAGGCTGGGTTACAACGCGAATAATAACCCTGTCCTGATTCTGTGCCGTTATCTGTTTTATAGGGTGACATCCCAAGACCCCCATTACCTCTGTAGATGCACACATTGCTCATAGAGCTGCCGCTGGACCCCCGTAACATGTTTTGTATCGCAGTCTCCATCTTCTCACAATAATCATGCGATCCGAAACCTAAATACAACCCAACGTCAGCTTGTGAAGGACGCGTCGGGCAGAACATGGAGGCCGAGACAGAAAAGGGGCGAGCTAGGCTTGGTATCAGAATTCCGGCAGCCAGAAATAGTTTTTGGATTCTAACATTAATTAAAGATAAATAACTGATATCAGCCTCATTCATTAATAGTCACATTTTATGATTTGGGGGATTGGCAGAACTGGTGATAAAGCAGGGACTTAGTCTGCGATCCCCCCTGATCTCGGTAATTATTTGGGGCGGTCTCGTACCTATCCCGCTGTCTGTCTTGTGAGTGACTTTCATCTCGTTCCAGCTCCCGGTGCAGCTGATCTCCCCCTCTGGAAAGAAAACACGGACGCTCTGCGAGTCACCTTCACTGCGAGCCGGGCTGAGACTATCGCCGTAGTCCCAATTATCATCGAAATCAGCTTCTGGAGAACAGAGAGAGACATGAAACACGCATTAACTATACATTATACAGGGGGCCAGCTCGCCAATTTAACTATACATTATACAGGGGCCGGCTCGCTGATTTATCTATACGTTATACAGGGGGCACTCGCTGATTTATCTATACGTTATACAGGGGACGGTCCCTGTTTAAACTATACATTATACAGGGGACGGTCCCTGATTTAACTATACAGGGGACGGTCCCTGATTTAACTATACATTATACAGGGGGCCGGCTCACTGATTTACCCATACGTTATACAGGGAGCCGGCTCGCTGATTAATCATACATTATACAGGGGCCGGCTCGCTGATTTAACTATACAGTATACAGGGCACCTCGCTGATTTATCTATACAGTATACAGGAGTCGGTCACTGATCCTATTGATTTAATTAGATACTTTATATAGTTGCTTCTCTAATTCCGAACCGCGTATCTGTGGATTAAAGAAAAAAGTCTCAGGAAGTCACGTTTCCAAATGAGGCAGAGGAGCCATTACCTTCCACGCAGGAGGCGTCCGCAGGCGGCTCGTAGGGCCAGCCATTGATAATGTTGCTGTTGCCAAGCTGGACACTCGCAGCATTGCAAATATTGATGTTGGTAACAGTTATATCTGCAAAACACAGAAGTTCCCACAAACCGCGGAGACGGGGAGATTTCACTCGATTGAGACTAAAAGTCACAATTTTATTGTAGGAAATACAAGCAGGTGATTGACACCCAACCAACGTTCCCAGTCTCTGCCCCCCTCGTTCCCAGTCTCTGCCCCCTTGTTCCCAGTCTCTGCCCCCCTCGTTCCCAGTCTCTGCCCTCCTTGTTCCTAGTCTCTGCCCCCTCGTTCCCAGTCTTTGCCCCCCCTCATTTCCAGTATCTGCCCCCCCGGTCTCCATCTCTGCCTCCCCGGTCTCCATCTCTGCCCCCTCCCTCGTTCCCAGTGTCTGCCCCCTCGTTCCCAGTCTCTGCCCTCCTCATTCCCAGTCTCTGCCCCCTCGTTCCCAGTCTCTGCCCCCCGCGTTCCCAGTCTTTGCCCCCTCGTTCCCAGTCTCTGCCCCCCTCGTTCTCAGTCTCTGCCCCCCTTGTTAATTAATATTAGATTCTATTGCAGGTCAGCCATCTTCCAAAAACACCAAAGATTGGTAATAATAACTTACACTTCTTTGGCGACTCAGTTGCTGTCGGGTCGTCTGTCCGCCGGGGAGCTGAGTTAGGAATAAAAACAAGAAAATTAAATCTCTGCAGAGGAACCGTAGGCTTCCATACCCGAGACCCGGTGATCGCTCAACAGTGACCCTGATGCCTCTTAACCTAGAACCTTAACCTAGAACCGTTATATTAACCCTTTAACTCGGCCACGGACCTGCATCCTCCTCCGATTTAATTGACCAGAGTTTGGTGTCCGAGTCGTGATCGAGCAGCTTCATGTCCTTCATTTTATACAAAATCGGATTCACGTCTTTGGCGGAAGATTTCTTCAACTCCTGGGCTATTGAAAGCGCTCTTTGTGGGTTTTTTTTGCTTAGAATTGCGAGTATTTTCTCCTCTAAAAATAGGCAAAGAAAGTGGCCTGTATTATTAATATTGTCAACCTCAATGACATCATCGATATGACATCACGAACCAGAATTCACTGTATAATAACGTAATAGATCTAGATCTGGAACATGAGTTCATTAAATACGATCGTTTCTACTCACGCGTGTTGGATTCTTCCACGTCTGCCATTGCTGTGTTACATATTTTCCCGTTTGGCATGTCTGATGCTGGAGGAGACAGCGATGTGTTTGTGAGTGCCGGTTAATTATACAGAGATACTATTACTACAGCGAATACAGTGAAACTCTTATAATTCATGGTTTGGGGCCCGCGAGGGACCTTTCCGTACGGACTCCCCTCTCCACGCGTTACTTTTCTTTGTGTTCCCATAACTTTTTGGCCTCTGAGCCCAACTGGGAGGCCACCAGGTCCCAAGACACGTACCGAACAGGGGGTCCCTGAACCCTGTATTAATCATACCGAATCCTTCAACCTCATAACTACAAACCTGTCCCGTTACTGATGCTCCAGAGCTTCGTTTGATCTTCGCAATGAAGAAGACCGAGTTTCTTCATTTTATACAGATTTGGATTTACGTCCTTGGCAGCCGTTTTGTTCACACCGCGGGCGACATTTATAGCTTTCTTTGGTGATTTTTTCTGCAGATACTGATAAATCTCTCTGTCTGCAACACAAGAGACGCAGAGTCAGTCATCATTAATACCCAGCATCACGCACATCATCAATATATCCTCATGTCTGCACCTCTTCTCCCAGCATGACATCCCTAATTTCCCAAAAGATGGGCTTTACAAATGTGGTTTTGGGGCACTCCTCACCCGTCTAGCTGACATTTGTGGCATTTGTCAGCTACCGGCCAAGCTTTCACTCCTCCATGTTTATTAAACTGTGTCCAGTAATGGGCATCTTATCTCGGCTATGCTGGGCTCCAGAGTCCCCTATGGCCCTATGGCCGAGCCTACAGCCTGCTTTCTCTGCAGAGATTGCAGAAATTGCCAAATTTATCCTTAAACTCAGGACTTCATCTCAGGATTTAATCTCAGGACTTCATCTCAGGACTTCATCTCATGACTTCATCTCAGGACTTCATCTCAGGATTTAATCTCAGGACCGGCCTGAATCCATCCCAGCAGCTACTGGTCCTTCTCAGATATTACAAAGATTCATGAAATCAGTTATTAAGGGGAAATACGATCATAAAAGACGAGCAGATACAACCTGCGAGCCCCTGTTTATCCAAAGTGAATCTCACCGAGAGTACCCAGCGTGTCTAGCACCTTCACATGAATCAGCCCCGACTCAGCGCCTGATGCCATCGCTCCTAAAAAAATTACAAATATTTTATATACAGGATCTTAACAGTAAGGACTATACCCGATAAATCACAATATTTGCAGAGGAGTCTAATTCTATTTGTTTTTTGTGGCTAGATGGTGGCTTGCAGAAGCTTGAACCGTTACAGAGAAGCTGGAATAAAGCATAAAAAATTCAGTTGAACCCCTTGAACCCCCCATGGTTATCGGTGAAAGAGATCTGAGACAGCTGAGGTTACCGGTGCGAGACGTTCTGCCGTCCTCCTCTAGGAATGATCCCGGAGCCAGCTCTTGGCGCAAAGTTTGTTTTTTTCCTCTTAGTTTCTGTTTCTGTCTCGTCAGAGAAATGAAACTGTTTTTGAGAAACAGAAACCTAATAAATAAAAGCATTAGAGCCCCGGGCGCTGCTTTCATTCACAGAGTCCAGGTGACCGACGGATTCTGGGGGGGGATTTTTGGACGGAAACATGAAAATATATCTTTATTTTACTCTTTGAAATTTTTCTTTCTTTTAGATTGCTTTTTTTATACGATTCCCGGTGAAATACAAAATAAATGTATCCGTAATAAAGAAACAGAACCTTAACCAATAATCCCGTCCCATTCATTGTCGCCAACAGGAATCTTGGGCTCTTTCTCCTGTGTCTCCGGGGCACCCTGCGCTCTCCCTCTCTCTCTTCCTCTCTCGCTCTTTCTCGCTTACTCACTCTCTTGCTCTATCTTACTCTCTAACTCTCCCTCTGTCGTTTTTGCTCTCTCTCTCTTCCTCTCTTGCTCTTCTTTTCTCCCTCTCGCGCTCTCTTCTTCTCTCTCTCTCTCTCGCTCTCCTTCTCTCTCTCTTGCTCTCTCTTCCTCTATCCCTCTCTCTCCCTCCCTCGATATACATTTATAATTTTGTCCTGAGTCACATTTGGTGAAAGGCGTGTAATTGTCGCCCTCCGGTGGCCGCACTCTGTATAACGCTGCTGTGTATCCAGACAAATTGGGACACGTAAGAATCGCCTCCAAGTGGCAGAAAGTGGTTACTGCACGTTACTACAACCCCTGGCCAGAGTGTGCAAAAACTCCCATGGCTGAGGGTGCTGGGAGTAGAACTCTTTGTGCTCCTGATTGGACAGAATATAATGTGGACCTGTTCTCTTTATCCAGTGAAGCCCTGAACACAAATATCCCTTAGACCAAAACTGATGTCGTGTTAATGTGGTCACCACAGCAGCTTCGGGGGCCCGGGGGGCCACTGAGTACAGCAGGTTTGCTGTGATCCTATGGAATATATAACAGGTGTCCGTGAGAATCATACTATTTCTTTATACCGCTGTCAGATGTACCGGGGCTGAATTCCCCTCACAGTAGACAAGGTACTTGCATAGGGGACAATTTTGTTGGGGGGCCTCCACCGGCAGCCCTCTCTCCCCCAAAAACCACAACCCTTCCCTCTGCCCTCCAAACGGACGCCTGACAACGGGAGTGCATTCATTTAACAGAACGCCATCGTGGGCACTGAAAGGGTTACCTTTTTATGTGACCCTAAATTAGAGAGGCGCACCATTAACCCTCCCAACACCACGGAGCTGCCCCGATGCATTAACCCCTTCTCCGCCACCTGGGGCAGCAAAATCAATCACATTTGAAAATCCAGGTCACTTTAACCCGGAGAGCTGCTCTGCCGCAGCGGATTTGGGTTCTTATATAACGGCTGCCGGCTGATTGGCTGACGGAAAGTGCTTAGTGCCCGAAAATGTTCCTTTCCCTGAGATATATTTTTGACTCGGGAACACGCTGCGCAGCGAGGCATCTGCTGGAGGTGTCAGCATCTCATTTCCTAAAAATAAGAGCCGACTCCATCCTGAAAACGCTCCGTGAAGCCCCCGCAGCGTGTCCCCTGGGACAATCGCGCCCAGACCCCCCCCCTTTACTGCACCTTTAATAAAATGTTCAGGTTGCCCCTCTTTACACTTCACATTTTTTAACCATTTAAATGATGTTCAGACACTGAGCGCCCCTGAGAAGCGGATTCTTACGAGGTTGTTAAGATTTGGTCTCCGGGAATCAGCCGTTTAAAACTTTAGATTTCACCCCAAAAACCTTGGGGGTTACATGGGGTTGCAATGAAAGAGTAAATCTAAAAATATATCAGTATCTGTAAAAAAACACGAAGATTAACCCAGCAGACAGCGGTGACATCCCTCATTACTCCACCAGATCTATTTCGTGGTCACCATCCTTTTATTCCAGCGGGTTACTCCATCCTGTGGCTCAATGACTGAGGAACTTGGGCTACCAACAGGGCCATATTTTACCCGCAGTTCCATGTATGGCCTCAGGGGGCACAAGGAACCTGATCCTGCGGTATCCGAGTCCCCTTCATGGTAGACAGGTGAAGCCGTACGAGCTCGTGGGCCAGCGGGGGGCCGAGGATATCTCAGGATATTGAATGGGCCAAGTTACTGAACATCGTTATGTGTCCATCTGTCTGTCCAACACCGCAGAAGACACCTCACCGTGTCCAATAGATGTCGCCGGTCGTAGAGAAGTCATGGCCTGTAAGAGATTGTGGAGCCGGGGTCAGGGCAGGCGCTGGGGGATCCGCCTCTTGGTAACTTGGTAGAACTTTCCATGTTACTGAGGACACAGAATTCTGGAGGTCTGCAGCTTCCCCACCAAACCCACGACGAGAGGGAAGGGGGGGGTCTCACTGCCTCGACCATCTCCCCAAACAGCCCACAATGAGACTGGCGTATGACGAACTCCCACCGCGGCCCTTGAGTGACCTGATGGGAACCAGTAATGAATGATGAAGAATCTGCCAGGAGAACCCGAAGAACCTCGAGAACCCGGGTCAGAAGCCACAAAAACTGAAGGAGGAACGGCTGGTAAAACTTGTACAAAGCGCCGTTTCTGCCACACATGGGTTCTCAGGAAGCGCTTTGCACGGAAAGGGTTAAGGGTAGTTGCCAGGGCAATCATGGAAATGTTTGCATGTTTGGAGTCCTTGGCACGCCGACGCGGTTACTGTCTGCCTTTGGCAGCCTGAGCGCTGCAGCTGCAGGAAATGGCTTTCTTTCCGACAAACGCTTCCAGAAAAACGTCACCCTGAGCCAGATCAGGAGAGAAATCCGTTGACCTCGGCACAGAGTTCTCTCAAACAGAGCGGCGGCTCCAGAAAACCGAGTAACCTTCAGCCGGGCGTCCGCGCCGCGCCTCCACTCCCCTTCAAATTCAATTTCAAGGGTTTGGGAATTAATAAGGGATTTTTCTGGATCTCCCCCGGGGAGGAATAATACCCATTTATTTAGCTCGGAGAGTCTGCCAGATATTTTAACCCTTCGTCTACTTTAACATATTTACAAAAAAAAAAATCCAAAAACATCTGCTATAGAAGGAAAGTTTTAAGCGTGACGCCGGCCCACACGTGATCTACATGCCGGGCGAATAAATCATTCCCAGCGTTCACCCCAAGGACGGCAGCCCATGATGAAATACCCCGACGGGGCATTAACAGAAAGCCACCTCCTCCCGGAACCGTTAGCAACATTTAAAAGATAAGTTGCTGTTCCAAGTAGATTTGAGGGCCGTGGAGGGCCGTCTCAGACACCATGCGCGGCCCGTCCTCTCGCACAATGTGACCTCACATCACACAGCAAAGCGCGACACGGAAAAGCTCTGCAGAGGTCGTCTGAGGACACGAAACCTCCCGCTCCGCTCTCCCTTTACTGCAGCTTTTTGGCCCTTCTGTAGCGTTTACTCCCCGATATAAGGAGCCGGGGAGGAATAACTCCAATTACTGCAATTCTCTAGAAATACAGAGGAGCTGCCTGAACCTCCAGGATGCCCCAACCCCCTGGCCTGGTGATGCCGGAAATCCGTGCAAATGGGGTAACAAGGACTGGCCAGGGCTGAAGACTACATTATCTAATAAACTCGCCCAAAAGGGCAGCTGCCCTTCCCCCGACAGGAAGATAACGTCCTCCAGAGTAAATGCACTCGCGGCGGCGGCACTGAAAGGGTAAAAACTAATGGGGGAAAAAGAGCAAGAGACAGGGACTAAGCCCAGAGATCCAGGCTGGTGGACAGGTATGCACCAGAGAGATGGAGGGAGTTGTGAGTAATGGGTGTAGTGGAGTCTCATCCGTCACCCAGCGTGGATTTCACAAATCCACACGCGCCGCTAAGTTATTCAGCACGACGTCGCGAGAAACTTTCCACCTTCATTCTGCGTCTCCGACAGCGATTACAAGGAAGGCGTCTGCGCAGAGCGACCGGCAGCACCAATCAGCAGCCGGGGGCAGAGGGGTATTAATATATAGAGTGCCGTCTGCTAGTAACCCACCAGCGTTCAGCCTGGAACCCAAAGCACATTAACCCGGCAGACAGCTGCGCTTTATGGTGCGGCTCACAAGATTATTCACAAAGGAAACAGCTCTCCCGAAGAGAGTCGCTGTAGCGCACACTTACCCCTCAGGAAACAAGCAGAGCCCAGGACACGCTGATCTCGGGGACACGGAACTCACACTCGCTGATCTCGGGGACACGGAACTCACACTCGCTGATCTCAGGACTCGGAACGCAAGAGCGCTGATCTCAGGGACACGGAACTCACAAGCACTGATCTCAGGGACACGGAACTCAAACTCGCTGATCTCAGGACACGGAACTCACGAGCGCTGATCTCAGGACACGGAACTCACGAGCGCTGATCTCAGGACACGGAACTCACGAGCGCTGATCTCAAGGACATGGAACGCACAATCGCTGATCTCAGGACACAGAACGCTTAATCGCTGATCTCAGGGACACGGAACTCACAAGCGCTGATCTCAGGGACACGGAATGCACACACACTGATCTCAGGGACACGGAACGCACATGCGCTGATCTCAGGACACGGAACGCACGAGCGCTGACCTCCGGGACATGGAACGCACGAGCACTGATCTCAGGGACACGGAACTCACAATCGCTGATCTCCGGGATACGAAACTCACACTCGCTGATCTCAGGACACAGAACTCACAATCGCTGATCTCAGGGACACGGAACGCACGAGCGCTAAACTCAGGGACACGGAACTCACAAGCACTGATCTCAGGGACACGGAAATCACAATCACTGATCTCAGGACACGGAAATCACAATCGCTGATCTCAGGACACGGAACGCACGAGCGCCGATCTCAGGGACACGGAACTCACGAGCACTGATCTCAGGGACACGGAAATCACAATCACTGATCTCAGGGACACGGAACACACGAGCCCCGATCTCAGGGACACGGAACTCGCGAGCACTGATCTCAGGGACACGGAAATCACAAGCGCTGTTCTCAGGGACACAGAACTCACAAGCGCTGATCTCAGGAGCTTTTTATGAGAAATGAGCAGAGTTGGAGGCAACATAGACAGAAGTTTATTGAACACGAAGTATTGCAGCCTTTTCATTATAACAGTTTGATTACTAGAACACAGTAAGCGAGAAGATTCTGGAAACCAGAGAACATCCGGATTTAACAGAAGATTGGTTTTCAGAAGAGTTTGCTGCATTGAATGTGCCGGAAATATACTTTACATAAGTCGACTGGAACAGAACATGTGATAAGATTTGCCTAAATACATACATACACGCCAAAGCGTCTGGAGCGGAACGAGCGTGCGGTCCGGCTCGTCAAGGAACAAAATATTACAGCGGTTCTGGAAACCAGTAAGGGGTTCCCACTGGGATTCTTCAAATAAAAGCCAAAGAGGAGAATCAGCGTCCGGTTCTAGGATTATCCGAGACGTCGGGGGGGGGGGGGCTGCAGGATTGTGCTGCGCACCAGAGCGGAACCTTCCGAAAAACGTCCTTTTTTTTTTTTCTTTCTTTCGTTTTTTTTGTACGAGTCCAGAGTTTAGTGCAATTCAAGGTTTTTTTCAGTTCATTTTCTTAAATTATTTTATAAAAAGTTCTTACTCCAAGAAATCAGTTCACAGACTTTTCTTCCAACCAAAAACATCTTTTGCAAAAAAAATAATAATAATACATTGATAAAGCTTAATTTTAACCCCTAAGGAGAAAAAGGGTTTTTTAAAATACTTTTTAAAAAGTATCAATTTGAATAATTTACCCAAAGTCTAAAGACAACAAATTGGTGCCAAATCAAGGAAAAACACTTTTCACATCTAGAAAGAGTAGAATTTGTCGGCTCGGCTGTGTTATTACGAAGGAGAATCGTCTTCGGTTTAATTCTTATTGTAAGGAATTTCAGGGTGGGACAAAAATCTAAGGGGTCACAAATAAGACCATTATGGGTGCAAATACTTACTGTAGCCCTAATGAAGGTACAAGGAGCCCCTATATCACACCTTAATGACTTAAAGGGTTAAATGTTCCTTATTCTAATGACAAGAACATAGGATAGATTTCCTGGAGTATTAAACTGCTTTACCCCTCCAGGGACACCAATACCTATGGGACAGAACGTGGCCCAAATGTAATGTAACCAGGAAGCGGGCTTCATAGAGGAATGAAACAGGAATGGGTTAATATCAAATCGCCAGCCGTGAAATTCTACCTTATGCATAAAAAAGATCAACATACAAGGCGACCTTCCCGAGGCACAGAGAATTCAGGCTGCTGGCCCTGAGGAGCCATGAAGATAACGTGAAAGGAAAAAAAAAACGTCATCAATATATCGGGCGCAGAATGGCGGTCGGCGCCAGATGACACCTCGTGGTTTTAAACCCCGCTCTGAACCGGCTGATCGCTGGAAGCTCACGTTACGTATTTACTAACAAAAATACAACGACCAAATTAAATTCATATAAAAGCCTCCAAATTGGGGACATTGGCTGGAATAAGTGGGGTGCGACCGAGCCAATCGTTTAAGTGACTCATTAATATTTTTGTGGATTTCAGTTATGTGAGAGGGAACCGTTCATGAAAAAAATATTAAAACTAAACTTGAAGCTGTTAATAAAATGACCATAAAAACATTACAAATATCTCCATCGCCGTGACAATCTCAGAATCTGGTATTTTTGGACGGCCACGAAATGACATCTGCTGTAAATTTACCTGCCGCCTGCCAACGTTTCACATTCAGACGCGGGACTCGTCAACAGTCTTAAGTCTCTAAGTGCTTCTCCGTTGACATATTTTCTTTACGGAAATGTATTTACTGATAATGCCACCATTTTAATCTCCTTTAAATAACGAGGAAACAGAGGAAAAGTACAGAAAAAGATACATTTATACATATTTTTTGGCTCAATAGGGCAGTCAGGTCGCATCAAACGTTACAAAATCTACCACAGTTGTCCGCCTACAATGTAGGATCCGAGCATCACGAAGCTCGCACGGAACCTCGCAAACAGTCCAATGCGTGGCCAAGGGGAGCACCATACAAGCTAGGCACATCGAGTTGGGCTGGGGGGGTAACAACAAGGGCAATAGAGATACATCCTTACAGGAGAAGAGTACCCCGTTGGCAACGCAAATAAAAGTGACCAGGGCAGGAGATCTGGTCTTTGGGAAGGGTCACTGGACACCCTTCAGAGCCAGCTGGTACTCCATGCAAGGTGGGGATAAGGCACTAAACCGTCGTTACTCCAATGTAAAAGCGGGGTATTGAAGCTCTCTAGAAGAGCGTTGGACCACCAGGGACCCTCCATCTGTTCCTGGACTAAGACGCTCATCTTCCTGGCTTTTTGTCGACTATGGGACACGTAGCCCAAAACAGCGGAAGAGGCGCGAAGGCTCCAACATCTACATTCCCACTCGTACCGAGGCCTCGAATGTCTCTAACCGGGATGGGCAGAATAATTCTGAGGCATGGAAGCCAAAATATCCGCTTCATATAGAAAATGTGCATTCGGATATCTTAAAATTTGCTGGAAATAGTAATTTAACGGACCATAAAAACCAAAATGACGTATTATCGTTTGATTTTGAGACGTAGAAAAAGTTCGGTACAAATTGGAGATTTATTGCCATGAAATACTTGTGGTTTAAATATTCAGTCTGATCAGAACAGGCCCTGCTGGTCTCCATAGAATTATTTCAACAATAAATTAAGCTATAATACAGAATTTTACTGAAATTCCAGTCCTCGTAATAACAGTTAATATCGGTGCTTACCGATAACTGTGATCCGGTGAGAATAAATACGGGAAAAATAAATATCAAAGAAAAAATATACAAAAATGTTAGAGAAATTACTAAATGAAAGTGATCATTCCTCTGCTTTAATGCATGATTTCTGGAAAAGGTCACAATTTAGAAAATATAGAGAGTTTTAGGTAATTTCCAATCTTTCAAAACAAATTAATGATAAAACCCGGTCCTGATTTAATTCTTACATTTAAATTGTGCTTTAAATTCACCTAAATTCACAAAATGTTATTATGTGTTAGCCCAAAAATTACTTTTTAAACACCAACATTTTTTAGGGTAAATGACATGACTTTATAACCTAAACTCACGAGACGCTGTCTCCCGATAAAATACTCCATTAAGGGTTGTTTAAAAATAAATATTTATAACAAAAAGTTAACAAAATTCACAATATTTAAAAACATAAAATGATAGATTTATGGCATTATATTCTAGGATTCATTTATTAAAAATGAAATTCAAATTGTGATATATTTTTTTTTAGAAACGTATTTTTAAAAACATGGATAAAAAAAATCACGAAGGGAGCGTTAATATAAATAATAGGGAATGTCCAAAATGGGACATTTTAGAATTTCTCGTCTGTTGTGACGTGTGAAGAGTTTGGGTGCAATATTCAGAAAGTCACGGCTGTTGTCGTTATTCTAATTATTTAAATTGTTGTCCTGTTTTAAATTTGCTTCAAAGTATGAAACATATCAAAAGGGGCTTTGTCCATAAAAACAGCGAATACATTGTGACGGGACAATTCCAAGAATGCGGGTAAAACGGGTTAAGGCTGCGCAGCACCAGAAGGAATATGAAGTAACACTTTGCATGCGGTGCTGCAGTGATGTCATCAATCATTTTAACACCGTTTTATCCGTCAATTCCGCCAGCACAACGTATCATTGCTCGCGTGTTCCATCCATGACGGGGTCCCTGCAAAGAATTAAAGACGCGTGCAGGGTTTCTGTGTCAAACAACTCTAACCAAATGAAGGTCTCCGGAGCCTCGGAGCGACAAAACACGGGCTGCAGTAACACTACAAAAGTGACCATATAAAGGGTTAACGCAGAGGAATAGTTTAACAGACTGTGTAAAGGGTTAACGCAGAGGAACAGTTTAACAGACCATGTAAAGGGTTAACGCAGAGGAATAGTTTAACAAAATGTAAAAATAAAAAACAAAACAAAAAAAAAAACTAATCTTTTTAAATAAATGTATTTATTTTTTTACCCAATTAATGTTTTAATTGGCCCAAAATACTGCTTGTGGTCTAGGAGGGAATGTATTAAGACAGCAGAAAGTGACAAGTCGACCGGGAAATAAATGAGCTGAAAGATATTAAAGCCGTCTGACACAGCACAGCGAGGGTTACTGACGCCAGATTCCGCAGCGGAATAAATAATCGCGGATTTTGGGTTTCCGCTGAACGCGGATGATTTTCCTCGGGTTTCCGTTGAACGCGGTTGATTTTCCTCGGGTTTCCGTTAAACGCGGATGTTTCCCGAATGAAGTCACGGTCAGCGAGATACATGATAAAATGCTGAATTCAAAATGATATAAAATTGTAGGCTTTTACCCCGAGATCCCACGTTTCCCACCAATGCCATACTTAGAAAACGTAGCCCTATTCAGCGAGGGGATCGCTTCTCGGAGCAGCAGCTTTCCTCACAGACGCGCCGTTTAACCCCCGGACCCCGAAGAGGAAAGATCTTCAGAACTCGGAGCTCCCGGTTCTCTCTCGGGTTCCCGATCCGGATCGTTTCATGCTGAACGTTTCCCTTTTTAAAGTTTTTGTCTTTTTTTCCTTTTTTTGAAGTTTGTGGCAGATTTCGTACAATCTGCTGACACGAGCCACTGGTTTAGTCATATCAAAAAATAGTGCAAATTTCAACATTTATATAAATAACTCTAAACCCCGGCTTTTCATACACTTTACGACACACTTTCTGAATTGGCACTCAAACAAGAAAAAAAAATTAGAATTTTTTTTTAAAAAAAAGCCATTTGCTCTTTTTTTCGTTTTGAAACAACCGAACCGGATTTCTATGCCTTTTCTAATACAAAAATATGCTTCCCCGCACCCCCCCCCCCGCATTCGCTCCTCTCCTTATATACCGTATATGCATTTATATATTGCAGATCTTTAAACAAATAGTTTTGTGCAAATATTTCTTTTTTTTCCTTTTTCTTTCTTAACGTTAAGTGAGTTATTAAGAAGAAAATAATATAGGGTCAGGGGTCGGGGGGTCCGCACTCACTCACGCTCGCTGCTCAGCTCGGTAATAGAAAGAAAAAATAATAATAATAATTATAATAATAATAAAAATAATAATAAAATAAAAGCGAGTCGTGAGATCCCAAGACGCGGCCGGACAGATAAAGCGGATCCGGAGCGCGTTCTGCTTGTGCATTCAGACGTAACACGGAAATATTTATACAGGAAGAAGTGGAGAGCGCCCCGACCCGGCTCCTGCCTCCTCTCCCAGATTTCTTTCTCCAGTCCCTCCGCACGCCTCTCGGGCGAAGTCGGGCCGGCTTGAAGTGCAGAGAGTTCATTGATTTCAGTCGATCCTAAAACACGAGCGTGCTGGATTTGTCCTTCTCTTTGCTTCGTGCGATTGTGCTGTCGAGGCCGTTGCTCTGCGGGTGATGTCTGATGCCGTCTGTGACAGGCGGCGCGCCGATGTTCTGCTGCTGGTGCTGATAAAACGAGGACCCCGGATAATGAGCGATGACCTCGCTGTAGGTCGGCGGCGGGCCCTCCATCCTCCCGCTGCTGCTGTAGGAGGTGGCACTCACGCCAGAATGGATACTTGGTGGGCACGGACCACCGTACACCGAGCTGTCTATTAAGTCACTGTCAAAGATGGTTCGGTTTGGCGGGGCCCGAACAGACTCCCGGTTTAACTCCATCTGCTGCTCGGGGTCCCGGAGCTGAAGGGTGCAGGGTCCTTGGTACGGCGGGGGCTCCTCACCGTCCGATAAGGAGATGGTGGGTGGAAGGTCGATCTCGTGCTGAATGTAGGGGTAGGTGGGCTGGAAACGGTTGAAACGATCTCGTTGTAGGAAAGACGGGACACTGAGCCGCTCTGAGGGTCTAGGCGTATAAATGTGCTGCTGGGAACACAGAGAGAATCCATGTAAAAACTACACGCCAAACACACAAGTCACAAACACGTCAACATTCCTCTGACTCCACCGACGGACTGGAAGTCGCGGGGAGAGCGGATAACGCCCCCTCCATGCAGATAAACTATACAAAGGGGGTCGCTGGGTCATGGTTGGCGTTAGGGGGGCTGCTCTCTTACCTCTGTGACGCCGCTCCCCGACACCGTGCTCTCTGACGGCCACAAACTCCCCTCCTGAAACACAGAGAAAAAGCTGTTAAACTCCCGAGAGCCGTTGGGGTGATATGGGGCATCCTGCACGGGGTTACAGCGGGCATCCTGCACAGTGCCGGGTACTCACCGATGACAAGTTCTCCTCGCGCCTCCTTCCCTGGCTGTGTCTGTGGATGAACGATCGCGCCGACAGCTTGTAATGGTTTAGGAGACATGTGATAACCACGACCATCACCATCATCACCACCACGATGATCATTATCTGGACGAACTCCAGCTCCGCTGCGGACAAACAGACCAACAGTCCCGAGTTAATGACATTCTTCTCCAGACGCAATCAACCCGCGTCACCCCAAACCCCGCACCTTCACCCCAAACCCCGCCCCATCACCCAAAACCCCGCCCCGTCACCCAAAACCCCGCCCCGTCATCCAAAACCCTGGGATGACCTGTACGTAGGACGCACCAAACGCAGTGACCGTTTAAGCAGAAGGAGATTGCCCCTCCGGCCCCGTTATTACTATAGAGGGTCGTTTGCTCCCCGGGGGTTCAAAGTACCTGCCAGAGTCAACCGCGCTGTAACCGATTCCAACCTGAGCGGCTTCAGGGGGCTTTTACCCCGCGAGACTCTCGGCCTCTTTTGTTTCGTAGGCTTAGAGGCAATGAGGGACACAATAGTCTTGTCCTTGAGTTAACCTCCAGATGCCGATGGATTCTCTATACCCACATAGGCTCCGTCAACCCGCAGCGCCAACCCGCAGCACACTGCTGTACATGCAAACACACCATCTAGTCGCCCGTTTCTCCTGCTGTAAAGACTCAAACCTTAATCAGTTGTTGGTCTCGTCTTAGATTCAGGAGCCGTATGTCTATCCCATGCATGTTTAATACCCTCACTGTATTACCCTCTACCACTTCTGCTGGGGAGCTGCTCCACTTATGTACTACCCAAGGCTGGGTAGCTGCATGAACAACGCAGCATAGTCATCCTGGGGGCTGCTGGTGAAAAAGCCCACAAAGATAGTTTTAACCCCGCACATGCTTAATGTAAACACATATGTGGGTTGAGCGGTGGGCTTCTCATGCCCGTGCCCCCCCCACTGTGTGGCTCTCACGGGGGTCTTTGTAACGAGGTGTATTTATAACGCGGGGCGATGTGATGTACGAGACAGCGGCGGTCACTCCCAGACACGCGGGAGATGGAATTTATTTGCATAATGTCTAGACTGTCCTCGCAGCTGCTGCCGGCAGAATAAATAGTCTCTCCCCGACGGGCGCGCACGCACCTGTACCACCAGCGCCAGGTGAGACACGCCATGTAACCCTTCCCCTGCCGGGAGCCGACGGCCACTGCCTCCCTCTTGCTTCCTTCATAAAGCGATTCCCTTCCTATATAACAATACCGAGTATCACCCTGCGGGCGGCTGTAATGAGGTCATATAAACACCGTCAGAGTGTAAGCTCCTCGGCTCAGGTTACTTATAGATGGCGAAGGAGCAGGGAAATTTTTTATTCAAGTGCAAGAGGCATCCAAAGATTGTCCGAGGGGCTCAATTGCAACAGGTTTAAGGGGTGATACGTGGCCCTAGGGGACAGGGTTAGTGCCGTCCGGATACATCACGGAGACAGGCAGCAGTGAAAGAGTTAAGGAGACCGCACCCTGTAGGGAAACCATACACGATGGAGTGTTCACTGCGTTTCCAGGGTTAACTCTCTCCATGCCACATAACTTGGCGGGAACACTGACAGACCACGTGCTTTGTGCAGGAATAGGAGTAGATTCATGGAACTGTCTGCTAGCGGAGGTGGCTAGGGGTGACCTGCGCAGCTGCACCAAGCCACCAAACGTTACCGGATTCCAGCGACTGTCGGTAAACGCAACCAGACCGGCCCCAAATAAACATGAAATCAGGTGGGAACTGGCTCGGGTCCTGCTTGAATACTTTCAATAACCCTTTCAGTACCAGACGGTTAAGCAATTAAACACAATATGTTTCCAACATAAAGAGAAAGCTTCCAGGATGATTATAGCGGTTAATGCCCCTCTGCTTCCCCCCACCCCGGCGGAGCAGCTCTGGGCAAGATCCAATAGCCCTAAACTGAGGCCCTGCGTTCTCCCCCGTGGCTCCTGATTACCCCGTTTAGTGATCTGGCTCGGAGCCCGGTGTGGATTTCCCGTCTATTTTACCGGAACGTGTAATAAAGTCATTATTTTCCTATCAGACGCCGGTCCATCTGCCGGGGGGGGGGATAGCGGAGGACACAGCCGCCTCTCTGCCGGGGGGGGTAGCGGAGGACACAGCCGCCTCTCTCTGCCGGGTCACCGACTCCACCGTCGGGTCATGATATCCACACCCGGAAAGTGTCACCCAACTGCTGGTGAATTGGCAGAAGCCCCCTATGAGATGGGGCTGAAAGGGTTAAAAAAACACAGAGACCCTGAGATGATCCACATCTGCACCTCGCAGACACAATTAAGGATTTCGCTGTCGACACAATGGCTGCCGAACACAAGCCAAGGGCCCCCAGTGTGACCCCCCCCACTCCTTGCAGCCAGCCGTTTAGCGGACGGTCGCTTCACGGACTCCATAATACGGCGAATTACAAACTTCCCACTAGTGGCCGAGCTCTAATACCGGCGGGCAAAGCCATACGGCCGAGGCACTACGGGACCAGAACCCAGCTGAATTCTCACATCTGTGATCTGTCTAGACGCGGCCCTGCGCGGCCGACAGGCCACCGTCTCCTCTAAAGCACCTTAAAGACGCTTTCATATTATCGTTATTAATATTTATTATTATCATTTTTATTGTTTATTATTATTTGTATTGATATTCATTATTATTATTATTCTAAGGAAACGCGTCACTTTTCTTATTTTTAACTAGTCTTTGAGAATAATTGACGGCCCCCGAAACCCCGGCTGCGCTGTCTAGACACACGATAACAGGGAGCGTTTGAGGCAGAGCGTCTCATTTAGAGGCTGCGTCGGCTGCTTCTCTCCGCGGAGCGCTTTGTCAGATGGAGTTAAAATGAAAATGATTAGCTATCACTCCGAGCCGCCGCCGGGGAGGAAAAACACAGGGAAAAAAAAAAGGGATCTACAACATTTTTTTTTTTATGGCGTTGATACTTTGGGGCCGATTGCTGTAAAAATGTAAATCTTTGGGACTTTTAACGTTTTGCGGGTATAAAGATACAGAGGCTTCATTTTATTTTCTCGATTTCCTTTGAATTTGGGTCAAACGTAGTTTTCCAAAAAGCGTTTAAAGTCTGATAATATCTTACGCTTCCCGTCAATAATCCGCGTGCTGCACACATACGAACGTCTTTTATTCCACCCCGGTAACGTATTCCGGATAGGTTGAACCTTTTAGAAATAAATGCAGTTTATTTCCCCCCCCGCACTATTAGTTCTATGAATGCCGTGGAAATGGTGTTATCAGTGAAGAGTGTAAAAATGTGTCGCGGGGGGGGCATGTTGGATTCTCACAGGAGAGGAGGAATAAAAGGTCTGTTACTGAGCGCGGGGTACGCAAAGACAGCAGCTGCACACGTGCATGCGCCTTGCTGCATCTGCTCAGGATATCGTGGCGCATTCCACAAGGACAGATGCAACAGGCTGCAGCGGAGTGTGGGGGGGTGTCTGGCTGCAACGGAGCGTGGGGGGGGGTGTCTGGCTGCAACAGAGCGTGGGGGGTGTCTGGCTGCAATGAAGCGTGGGGGGTGTCTGGCTGCAACGGAGCAGGGGGGGCTGTCTGGCTGCAACGGAGCGGGGGGGGGGGTGTCTGGCTGCAACGGAGCGGGGGGGGGAGTGTCTGGCTGCAATGGAGCGGGGGTCTGGCTGCACCGGAGCGGGTTGGCTGCAGAGTTAGTGTTTCACCAGCCGGAAGGTGAATGTGACTTTATGGCCCTGCTGTCAGCTCTGGGCCGCCAGCTTCCTTCCTGTCATTTTTGGGACCGTTTCTGATTTTCTCTGAATAATTATTATTATTTTCGTGGCCCCGGAGCCGGCCCTCCAGCGCTCTCACGGCATCTCCTGCTGTGTCCCCTCAGAAGAGACATCAAAGCCTCTCATCTCCAGAGCGTCACAGAGACGGAGGGTTTAGCCGCCATCTTCATCTGGCGGGTTTAAGGCCGATTACATGCGACGGAAGGCAGAAAAAGCAGCCAATGCATGAAGCTCTGCGCGGCCCTCAGCTGCTGGGACATATACCGTTGGTGCAGTACAGAGACGGTTATATACGTGATGCCATGGGGTATCCAGGATCGTAATACTACTGGGACATTTCCCCTGGTGCAAAGAGCTGACACTCAGTGTACTGTGAATAATTATCGAGGGAGCCCCCCCTTTACCCCTTTATTAACCGTTTCATTCCCCACCAAATGAATATCTGTAAAAGATTCCAAAATCCTCGACGTGGCGGACAAATTCCTTTTTAAGGCTCCGATCAGGGCTGGCGGCCCCCGGGGGGGGCCCAGGACGTGCCCCTCCAACTCCCCCGTCCCCAGCCGGGCCGAGGTGTGCCGGGGATTTGAGATTTTTGGCTGCCGACCCAGTTATAATTTGGGATTCTGGAGAGATGATGCATGAAGCAGATGGCGGCGTGTGCACACGCAAAACGCTCACGCGTGTGACGGCCGAGACTAAATCCCGCGACTGGAAAACACTTAACTCCTTCTCCGCCATGTCTTACCCCTTACCAAGAAGATCACAATCTCTTCAGCCAATCACCATCTGACATTCCGCCCCCCCCCCCAGGATCTGCCCCTCGTATTGTTAAATTGTGCAGCTTTGGGGTGATGATGAGCTGCTGCGGGGTATTAACTCCTCGGTGACATGCGAGGGGCCCGTGGGCTCGCGCTCGACACGCACAGAGGGTCTGTCCAGCCCCTGGAATATAGAAGTTTTTTGTCTGTAAACTGGTTTTGGCAGGAGTATTAATGGGCTGACAGGAATTTGAAATATTCGGCAAACCCTTAAGAATAATAATAAAAATTTAAGAGCGCTTTTAACCCTTTGGTTACTGTGGGGCTTCGGAGGCCTCGCAGGAAACTGTCTCCCCGACGACTGAAATCCGAGCTATCGGCGTCCCGGCCCGTCTCTCACGCGGGGGGGGGCTGAGATGGTTGAGCTTTTGTTAATGCAGTCGGGGATGTTTTTATTTTTATACCGATAATTAAACATTGTGAAGAAGCAAAATTGGACTTTTCGCCGCGCGGCGACTTAACGCGAAGAAAAGAGGAATTAACAGGAATTCTGTGCGGCTTCTTAAAGGGACAGAAAATAAATACAAAGTTATTCCTTTTAACTGTCAGGATTCCAGGATACGCCGTGGATACGCGTCTGAGGGGTCCGCACTGACATCCAGACGCTGGCTGACAAGTTCCTACGGGGGTCTGGCTGCGTCACGGGGCCAAACTCCTAAGTGCAGACCTGCCGGGGGGCCCGCGAGTCTCTTTAGTAAATAGAGTTAAGCTAGTGTCAGACGCCTGGATATATTATTATATACGGACCTCCTCGATATATTGTTATATACGGACCCCCCCCGATATATTATTATATATGGACCCCCTCTATATATTTTAATATATATGGACACCCCGATATATTATTATATACGGACCCCAAGATGATTTACAGAGGGGCAGAACGAAGAGCCGCCACATGAAATTCCACCCCGTCTGCGCTCGAGGCTTTGGCGCGTGTTGTATTTGGGGGTTTCTGGACAAGCTGCCCGATAACTGCAGGACACCCGCTATGCTCAGCCGGGATCTACTGGGAGGCGGATGCTTCATCATGTTTAAAGAACACATTACACAACGCATTCTTGGAGGAGGTAATTAATGTGTCTGCCGGGGAGGCCACGTCAGACTTTAGTCACCTGCTAGACGGGGCAAAGCACGCCGAGGTCACGCTTTGAAGTTCAAAATGCAGAAAGCACAAGGGAGCGTTACATGTAGCAGCTAGGATGCGGTGGTAGATACGTGATCAGGCCGCCGGCAGGTGTGGGTTATGAAAGTTATAAAGCATGTACATGGAAAATAACGAAAACTAGTAAAAAGGAGGGAAACATTTTTAGGGCCTCGTATGCAAATAAAACATTCTGTGTGTAATTTCCATACCGGGGCGCACGTTTATGTCACCGAGGGCAACCAAGTCTTTTCTTTTTTTTCCTTTTCTTCACATTTGCCTAAAAACTCGTTAAACACCAAGATTTCACTTAAAACATCTTGAAGTTTTTGGAGCGGAGATGCGGCCAGCAGAGGGTCGCAGGATCTTTAAGATCAAACACAATGTGAAGTTTTATTGCCGTCTGGCCATCTGGGGCCACTGCTCGGCTCCCTTCAGGTTCAGGACTCCCATTCAGCTGTAAAGTGATAAGTGGACGAGTCTCTCCTCCCGGGGATGTTGGCACTTTGCATGTGGCGTCCTCCCCCACTGACCTTTAAACTTCACGGGCGACCTTCAGGAAACCCTTTCCCACAGATCTGAGGGCCGTGGAGGGCCGCAGCTGCTGGGAGGTCGATCTTGGACCGTCTAAAGCAATTTAGCAAGGCTCAGTGCCGGAAGGCTGCAGCTCGGTCCGCGAACATAAACACACTTTAGTTGAAATAACGTCAAACAAACCCATTCACTGTGTAACGGACCCCAGAAGGGCTCTTCCAGAGGGGTCTATTTACACCCCAGACAAGAAATATATAAAAACAGAGAAAATGAGCAAAAATATAATCCTGTGACGCAGAGAACCTCGATCCCTAAATAGCAACCTAATAGCAGGATAAACAAACTGAGACTGACACCCCAATATCCTCCTAACCCTGCACGGACTATTACCCCCTCCTTGCCCTACCCCTGGAGAACTGTCCGACACCTCCTCGCCCGCCCCTGCAGAGTCTCTTTCTGCCTCTTTGCTCCACCCCTGCAGAGTCTCATAAGGCCTCCTTTTTCTGTCCTTGCAAAACTCGCACCCCTTCCCTCCTGTGCGGACACGGTTCATTAATATTACGCGTTTGGTGAAGAAGTCAAAGCATCAGGAAAGAGGAAGAGAAGGTTCCCGGCCATTCTGGGCCCCCCCCGTGCAGACTGATCTCTCTGCTGCTGATAACAGATGATAAACTCCCATCATGCTTTTTCTTAATCAAAGAGTTAATAGTTCCTTGAACCCACCAACATGAAAAAGCCACAGAGAAAACGGAAGGAAGGGTCGGGAAAGGCTCGCCCCGTGGCCGCTATCTCTTACTGGGTATTTTTAGATGCAGATTCTGCCATCAGCCCCCCAGGGTCATCCAGTCCCGAACCCGGGGACCTCGTCGCGTCTTCATACCGAGGACTAAACCCAAGTCTGGGAGACACCCTGACGGGACCCGAATCTGCCCAAACTCAACGGGAGCAAAACACCCTTTGAGCCCGAATAATGAAATATTACAGCCCATCCAAATAACTAAACCATCGCTGCCGGCGACGGTTCTACTGCCTGTAACTGGGGGTTAAGGAATCGGGGTGATAAACTTCGGGGTACAATAACCCCTCTGGATCCGCTTCTCCAAACCCCCCGGCCCAGGCAGAACCCGTCAGCACGACTCGTTAACAATCAGTAAAAATGCGAGGCGAGTGAATAATGCGACATCTGCAGACATTTCTAATCAGAGCAGGGATTTTTGTTGCTCACGCTGTTCCAAATTCTGTTCTTTCCGTGTTAAAATTAGATCGCAGAACAGACAGCGAAGCGCAGAGAGGACACTGAAAATATCCCAGCCCTGCCAGGACTCGCTAAGCGTGATGCTGCGCGAGCGTCGCTTCCAAGCTTCAGAACACAGAGATCTGCAGCCAACGGGGCAAATAATATCCACCACTAGATCCTTTAACCCTCGCCAACCACTTGATCCTTTACCCCTCGCCAACCACTCGATCCTTTACCCCTCGCTAACCACTCCATCCTTTACCCCTCGTCATCCGCTCCATCCTTTGCCCCTCGCCAACCATTCGATCCTTTACCCCCTCAGCAAGGACTCGATGCTTTAGAAAGAGCCGCAGCCTGAAGATGCAGACATGTTGCTTTGCTCCGGGGACAGGTAACCTCTGCACTGTTGCTGCGCAGTATAATTCCCATGACACTCAGCCAACACCTTGTACGGCATTATGGGAATACTGGCAGCTGAGGCGCTAGAATGATCTGACCCCGGGGTTTTATATCACATGACCTGGAAGCCATTCAGCTGCCACTTTTCACAGCCATGAAGGAGAAGCTTATTGACAGCTCAGCTTCTCAAGAGGTGGCTATTATTTATTGATGTATATAGCTCCACCATATTCCGCAGCACGGTACAACGGGAGGTTCTGCAGCAGACTTGGGCTCCAGGTTTCACAGGCTGCCCGATTCCTGTGTTCTGGCCACAAATACCCCGCAATCTGTGGACCGAGGGCACAAGCGGCCCCTAGAATTCCCGAAATGCACTTTGCAGGCATCTCCTGTCTGGCTGCAGGTGGAGACCTCGCTGTCTGAATTCTGATATAACCAGGTTTTTCTCCCTCAAAAACTGAGGATAGACTCAAACTGCCAACCCCCCCCCCAGTGGGTAAAACCATCTTTAATACAGAAGGGGTTCTGGGACCACTGCGGAGATATCCACCTAATAGACTGTAAGCTCTTCACATGCCAAATGAGACCCAGAACCCACGGGTCCAAAAACACAAGTATCAGCTGTCTCTAAATAATCATCCCCTGTTACCACCTTCAAAAAAGGGGCAGCTCTCTTTGCCCACATGACATGAAGCCAAGAGTAACGCTGGACACGGCTTTTCGGGGGATGTTTGGGGTATTGCTCAAGTTCTGTAACGGGGGGCACAGCATCCATCTGCGTCTCCACAACGGAACGAGTTCACCTATACGCCGCAAAACGCATAGGGGCTTCGATAGAGAAGATCACATCGAGAGAAGACTACGTCGGGCAACGCATCCCATATCGGGTAGCGGGGGTGCATTTCATTCTCGGGGATAAATGATTAGTTTGGGGAAGAGGGTTCATATGCGCTGGTCAGATTATAACATTAAAGCAAGAAGGAACTGACTGCGAGGGGGTGCAGTAAATCCAACACCTACGATTAGAGCTAAACCCACAAATATCCACCAGAGACCCCCGTGGCATTACGTGCGATACAGGGGTTAACCGGGACCAAAGATTTCACCAAAAAGCCAAGCGCTCAGCATTAATAGGGGTCCGTATTAATCCTGCGTTAGATTGCCCCAAACGTGCCAAACCTCTTATTCCCGCCGCCTCTGCCGGATACCGCAAGCGGGACACGAAAACACGCAGTGGTCACCCAACCCCTGAGAACGCTACTATACACGGGGGCTTCAGACAGTAGGAATAACTCTGTAAGAAAAGAAGCTGCCGGCTGCCTGACCCGACGCGTTCCGCATGCAGCTTACAGACGGCGGGAACCCTTTCAATGCCGGGAGGGGACGTGACGCATCCGTTTGGCACTGCAAAGGTTTGAGCAGAAACCTGTTTAACAGACGCGTTATTTCTCACTAACGGAGCCGGAGGGGCTAAAAAATGTGAATATTAACCGTTTGTGCGATAACCGCATTACGGGACCTGCGGGTTATAACTGCATCTTTTAGCAGTTCCGTCTCCGCTCGGCGGTCTCCGCGTACAGAGTCTCACAAGTTGCAAAGTGAATATACCTCGTCTCTCGGAAGGAGTTTATTTAATCCGTTTGTGTGGTTTTTGTTCCTATTTTGCAGCGATTGACATCATCTGAAAGTCCCTCTGACTGCATTAACCCCCCCCATTTACAGGCATCTCATGCGGTCTCGTGGATCCGATCAAATTCCCACCGTAAGAAGGACTCAGCCGGGAGTCATCGGTGACTCAACGGTCTGAAGGGGAGAGACGCCGCCACGAGCTAAACGAAAACTCTCATTACCATAAGCCGCCTATTTCCAGACCAACGCCGACCACGGGTGCCCGTCTAGACTCCTCAATCACCTCCACGCGCAGTCGTTAACCAGTTAATTGCTGCTTCTCTGCAGACAAACTGATAACCCGGTTATCGCCACACAGACGCGCATCAAATAACCGAACCAAAAACTCTGCATCTTCAGAAAAATAACAATAATAATAATATTAATAAAACCGATTATTTGATGTTCAGATCGGAGCTGAAAAACACGGAATTTGTGTCGCAAATTTTCGGCATTAAAAGACAAAAACATCCGTTATTAAACTGATTTTTGGGGGAATTAAAAAAATAATAAAAAGACAAAAACCGAACATTTTCTATTTTAGAAAGCATGAAATCTCCTCCTTACTTTTTTCATTCATTGAATTATTTCAGACTCTCCTCTTTTATATATTATTTTAATGATATTTTCTCGGGATCTGATCGTTTCATTCGAAAGGCAAAAAGCACACAAAAAAAAAAAAAGGAATTCTGACATCTGCGACGGGGACTGAAATTCTCAACGTGAACGGTTTTTAGTTTTAAATTAAAAGCAGTTGCCGAGTACTGAGTTAACCCTTCGTATCTGCACCGCTCCATGGGGCAGAAAAAGTATTAATAAATGTAAAATAAATAATATAAATATTATAGTTATATTATATAATACGGAAGGAACGGCACGTTGGGAGAAAAGGAGAAGTTGTGTTTCTGGGAGACAGATCGTGCGCTGCGGATAGTCAGCTCCTGCGCTGCGGACAGTCAGCTCCTGCGCAGCCCCCTCTTTGTAGTCTGTATCTGAGCTGCTAATTCAGACGGCAGACAATGTTCGGCGGTAATCCGGACGCGGACGGCTATTGAGGAGACATCAGGTCACTGAACCCGCTGGCTATTAGCCAATCGCTGAAAGGGTTAATAGCACCGTGGGCCGCCGGCTTTAAACAGAACAATATCACAAATGTTTTTTTGCTGCAGTCGCCGCGATGGGGACGTTAAATCCCGATTCAGACAGAGGGCAAGCGCCTCTGGAACGGCGAAGTCTGGCCTTACGAGCCCCGGATAATAATTGGGCAACATTGTATTTGCCGCTCGCTCGGAAAAGGATGTAAAAAGCCACCCCCTGGGGGTACCTTGTAAAAATAAGAATTTCTGTGCAATAAAAAACAAGAAAGAAAAGTTGTTTACGTAATGCTTCTAGTGCAAAAAAAAAAAAAGAACTTGCAGTAATTTTCCGGGGCAGGATCAGACAGATTTGGGGCAAGTTTCACTTTTACATTAGTCACCTTCCCACGAATTCCGCTGGTAGGGGAGAGAGGGAGGAAACAGCCTCGTAATACGGAACACATTTCTGATGGGATTTACGAAGAAAAAAAAGTCAGATTTTCCGCTGTTTTCGTGTTTTGGGGGATCTGCTGCTTTTCATTATTTGCAGAGAAAAAAAGGGGGTCCTTTAAAAAACCTTTAAAGCCTGAACAATGTATCTTATGCAGGGATAGATACAAGCTCTTGGGCAGAGGAAGTTTTCACCAAGCACCTAGTACACTGCAGGCATTACAGAAATATGGAGCCAAGCAGGGGGTTGCGATCAGTCTGTGGGGGGTATCAGCCCTATAATCACACAGTCAGGGGCAGGATGGGGGTCCAGAGCCCCTGGTCTCAGCCCGAACCCCCTGCTGTATGCTAAGTAGAAGCAGATTCGGAGCTTCAGTTAATTACAGCGAATACAGCGCCGAGCAAACTGTTTACAAATAAACGGAAATAAACGGAAACATTTGTGTCATCACGATGACAAACGGCAGAGAGAGGGGGCTCGGGGCAGGGAGAGGGGGCTCGGGGCAGGGAGAGGGGGCTCGAGCAGGAAGAGGGTAGAGACAGGGCTCGGAGAAGGTCTGGGTGCCGAAGACAGGGAGCTCAGCGGTCGCCTCTCCCCCTCCCTTACTGTACAATGTACGGCAAAGTCTGCACAAAGTTTTCTGAGACCCTGAATGATCCTCAGATACTCGGCGCTCTGCTGTGCGACACACAGAACAAGAGACAAAAATACTCACTGATCTCCATGCTGCGGAACAGAGACCTCTTGCAGTTACAGGTACAGGAGACATTGGACTGCGGAGCTGGGCTTGTGCTGTTCAGACCCATCAAGCTGTATGGAGAATAAGCTCTGCCAGGGAAGCGCTTCACACACACAGAGGGCAGCTGCTGGCCATGGCTGGGCACTGGGGCACTTTCTTGGAGTCAGTCCCAGGCAGTGGGCACTCTCTCTCCCTCAGTCCAGTCCAGGCAGTGGGCACTCTCTCTCTCTCAGTCCAGTCCCAGGCAGTGGGCACTCTCTCTCAGTCCAGTCCCAGGCAGTGGGCACTCTCTCTCAGTCCAGTCCCAGGCAGTGGGCACTCTCTCTCAATTCCAGACAGTGGGCACTCTCTCTGCTGCCTCCTTCCCCTGCTCTAACCCAGCAGACTGCCTTCAAATGGAATCAACCCCAGGCAGCCAGACAGTCCGTGACGTCAGCGCCAGACTGGGACTGCCCTGCCACCGCACGGGGCGTGTCCAGAAAGCTGACGGACAGCAGAGCTGCACAATCACATGGAGGCATGCAAGGAGGGTACCGCCCGTTGCTGTTAAAGGGACAGGTCTGGGTTTATAAAGTAAAGTCATCTGCAAACAGCAGTAGAAATCTGCCCCAATAACTGCACCTGCGGGATGCTCACATACCCCATACCTGCCCCCCACCCATCTGCATGCCCACCGACCTACCCAACGGGCTGTCCGGATTCACTTTAATGTCTGTATTGTTTGACCTTTAATCCAGATCAGAAGTCATGAATAATAATCACGTGACCCCTCACAGATTTCTGACATGTTCTGGGTGTCATATAAATGCACATACCTGAATGAATGCACGTGTTACCTGCTTAACCACTGGTGTCTGGGTTACTCCTCACGATGGATAAGCAGCAACTCACCTGAGTTTTGGTTACTGAGAAATATTGCCCAGTTACCCCCACAGCGCACCCTTCACATGCCAGGACCTGCCCTCTGGGGCATCAGGCTCAGTTATTGGCTGTTTTTTTTTTTTTGCTTCTTTGTAGCAAATTCTGCCATCTCTGCCCAGACGCGGATACAGACAGAGAGTGAATTCTCTGCAGAGGGGAATTTCCAGAGCCAGTCTAGACACAGCTATTAGCCTCCCCCTGCCCCCATGTGGGTCTCTTAACCCCTTCCTCTCCAGCAGGGCACTGCAGACAACCCACAATCCCAGCTTTTCTTCAAGAAAACAAAGAAACGAAACACTTTGTGAAGCTGATCCCCTCCTGATATCTCCGCCGGGGAGAAAAGAGATCCTCAACATCACTAAAGTAACAGACTTACAATTTATTATACTGCAGGGTGTAAGAGAGAGAAAGAGGGACAGACAGACAGAGAGAGAAAGAGACAGACAGAGAAAGAGAGAGGGATAAACAGACAGAAAGACAGAATAACCTGTAAAGCAGGTTAGACATTCCTGGGCTTTGTAGACAAAACAAATAATAATAATAACAACAATAATAACAGTAGTAATAATAATAATAATTAATTATAATAATAACAATAATACATCCTATATAGTGACTGATATATATATATATATATAATATATGGTAATTACATCCTACACATTGACTATTATATATAATATATTATCACTGTATAGGATGTAATTGCCATTATATATATATATATATATATATCAGTGACTGATATATATATATATATATATATTACGGTAATTACATCCTATATAGTGACTGCTATATATATAATATATGGTAATTACATCCTGTACAGTGACTATTATATATATAATATACAGTAATTACATACTATATAGTGACTGATATATATATAATATACGGTAATTACATCCTATATAGTGACTGATATATATAATATACAGTAATTACATCCTATACAGCAACTAATATATATATAATATATGGTAATTACAGGTAATTACATCCTATACAGTGACTAATATATATATATATATATAATATACGGTAATAACATCATATATAGTGACTGATATATATATAAAATATACGGTTATTAGATCCTATACAGTGACTAATATATATATAATATATGGTAATTACATCCTATATAGTGTCTAATATTTATAATATACAGTAATTACATCCTATCTAGTGACTGATATATATATATAAAATGTACGGTAATTACATCCTATACAGTGACTAATATATATAATATACAGTAATTACATCCTATCTAGTGACTGATATATATATATATATATATGTACGGTAATTACATCCTATACAGTGACTAATATATATAATATACAGTAATTACATCCTATATAGTGACTGATATATATAATATACGGTAATAACATTCTATACAGTGACTAATATATATATATATATATATATATATATATATACAGTAATTACATCCTATACAGTGACTAATATATATATATATATATAACATCCTATACAGTAATTACATGGACTAGTATATATATTAACATAATATATATTATACAGTAAGTACATCCTATATAGTGACCATAATATAGTGACCATAATATACACATTATACAGTATATGCAATAAGCACTATACGGTAAGTACTTCCCATATAGGGAACGTAATAAATACATTACGTACGGTAAGTGTATAGGATGTAATTAACGTATATATACCATATATATTACAGTCACTATATAGGAAGTACTTACCATAAAATGTAACTATTACAGTCACTATACAGGAAGCACTTACCGTATATAACCTATAATGTATCTATTAAAGTCACTATGTAGGATGTAATTACCTTATTTACCATAGAATGTATATATTATGGTCACTATATAGATAGCACTTACAGTATATACTGTATAATGTATCTATTACAGTCACTAAGATATACTTACCGTATATACCGTATAATATGTCACTGTATTGGGATATAATTGGGGTATTATGCGGTAATCACCCACCTACTGACAGGGTGCGGGTATTAGGGGTATTATACAATAATTACCCACTTACTTATACTGGACTGTATTACAACAATGCGGGTAACAGTGCAACTACCCACCTGCCCTTACATTCCTATTCACCAGCACTGTGAGGGTAATAGGGGTATAATACAGTAATTCTGTCCCTTCCTACGATGTGATGGTAACAGGGGCATTATAATTACCCCCTTTCCGTCCTGGATTTATTTGCCCCAGTTTATGGTGTCTGCCGCTGCTGTGCACCCGCACTGGGGGGGCACCCCCTTTAATTAAATGACCTCTGCCTCTTTAAATGTTCCCTTGGGACACAGAGGGGGAGTTTCCAGACAGTGACGTAGCAGACAAGTCTGGAACCAGACGGACAGCTTATTCGCCCAATGAAAAGTGATAGCGGCTGCAGGCTGGCGTGTGACATAATGCCTGTCCAATTAGAGCGCGTGGGCGTAGCCATAGGACACATGCAGGGATAAATACACGTGGGTGACAGGAGAATGCAGCGTACAGAGCGCCGGGTCATCAGGGTGCAGTGTGACCTCCCAGACTGCCCCCTCCCCCCAAAGATAGCCCCATAACTGCCCAGAGATTCCCTCCTCCGGTACCAACTGCCCAGTCCATGCTCTGAATATAATAATAAGGGGCTAATTATTTCCTGACTATATAGAAAGGGTTAACAGATTGTTTGACAGTATACCCAGCACTCTACGGCTGTACACTCATGGCCGCTCCAATACTGAGGATTATCCAGGGCTGGGAGGGAAGATTTTGAATATTTATGGAGCTGCTAACCAGCAGGGGTGGTAGAGCGATAACAGACGTAACGTTAGTAACGGCTCAAGGCTGATAAGGTGAAGCGACACAAAATGAAGCGAGGGCAGGAGCAACGCAACCACCTTATCAGCCGAATGCAGCAAGAGCAGCGCTGACCGCACAGGAACCCGAATCCCCGCGCCCGGGTCATGATTCAGAAATGGAATTCAGAAAGCTCTTGCCGCGTTCTCTGACCTCTCACGACATGCCCGCGTTCACCTAACTTGCCGGGGGCTACATCCCAGAAATGGGTCTCAAGCGATTCCAGTGTTTGTAAAGTGATGTGACGCAATTAGTAAGAATGTCCCATTAGTTGCTATGGTGATAAGGCCACTTTTTCAAACTTTGCACCAGAATTCCTTTTTTGTGTAACCCAAATGTTTGCCCGTATCTATAATAATAATGCTGACAGCTCGGCTGTATAGCTGTGGGCATAAAGGTTGCTCAGGAATCCAGTGTGTGGGGTGGGATCCGGCCGCGACCCGCCAGGCCCCTCCGTATTCTTTCCTTCCGGCGCTTTCCTTCCTGACAGCGACTGTCAAATAAAACAACCAAAAAAGGCTCTCATTCTAACGTCTCTTCCACATTCCCGCCGTGTGCACAATGAACAGCATTTGCTTGGCAGGGGGGTAATAACAGTGTTGGGGGTCCTGCTGCATTCATTGGGGGGCATCTTCAGATTTGTGCTCTTAGGGGGATTTAAAGGGGGGCTTTAGAATAAACCCCACATACGCGTCTCCCGTCTCCACTAATCTTCTAGAGCGAGTGCGCGTGATCTAGCTTTGTCAGGCCATTTAGAAAGTGCAAGTTCTTCAACTTGACTCAACTCATCAACCAACCCTGCAGCGCTCGCTTCCCCGCCGGCAACTTGGTTTTCCCACCAATTGCCAGCCCAGTTGGCTTCGCCCTTATGTCGGGTTTGTTCCAGTGACAGCTTGGTGGTAATAGAGCGCTCTAATGATTGAACGATGTCTTTCACTACCTTCTGATCTCATGGTGCGGTGAATGCCTGCGCCGCGCACTGCTTTTCAGCAGCCATAAAGAGTTTTTGTCCTTTTGTTACCCTAATAAAGTTATAGCAACCAATTAACAAAGAAACCCAGAACCTGCCTGCAGATCGGCCCCATCCAGCCCCTGTCCAGTCTCCCGTTTCTCCTGCTGTAAAGACTCAAACCTTAATCAGTCGTTGGTCTCATCTTAGATTCAGGAGCCGTATGTCTATCCCATGAATGTTTAATACCCTCACTGTATTGCCCTCTACCACTTTTGCCGGGAGGCTGCTCCATTTATCTACTACCCCTCAGTAAAGACAGAGTGGGTGGGATGCAGAGTAAGTGTAAAGGGTTATAACCTCATTGGTGCTGTTCCCCAGGACACGGTGTCTTGTAGAGCCGTGCTTTGTGTTTGAGTGATTTGGGCTGGCGGGAGGCAGCGACGCTCTGTGTTTGAGGAGGGCGGACAGAGCCGCGGTATTTTTAGTTCTCTCGCCCCAGTACCAGCTTCGCTTTTGTGAAGTCTGCCAGGTTTTTGGATCCTCGCTGGGTTTCTATAAATGTGCGAGCGGAGAGATTACGCTTCCCACATCCTCTCCGTAAATGGGTTTTAGTGACGACCTGAGCTGCCGGTCACCGTTGGCTTTAACCAGACGTATCCGCTGGCCGACGGCAGATCAATGAGCCGCAAATGGATACGGCCGATGTGTGTCGGGGGATTGACTGATCTGTGGCCAGGACGACGCGGTTACAGATAATAGATTAATAGATCTAAAGACGCCACTGGGGTTCAGTCCCCTAATATGACAGCAAACCAGGACCTGCTGAGGTACTTGGGCGACATGGAACTCAAGCGGGTGCATCTGGGTCATCACACGCAGTAATGAAGTAATGTTAGCAGCCACCTTTCCCAAAGAGCTTACAGTCTAGTGGCATCATCTGGGTTGCCGGAAGCACTTGGTACGCCAGCCCCAGCCTGACCTGATTTTCCTCCATCCTCCACACTATGCTCACAACAGCCCTAAACCTCCTCAGCCTTCTGCCACTCACCCGAGGAAGAGGCCGAGGATTAGAAGAAGAGTAGAGGAAGAGGAGGATTAGAAGAAGAGGAGGAGGATTAGAAGAAGAGAAGGAGGAGTAGATGGAGAGTAGAGGAAGAGGAGGACACATCTGATTAGCTCTTTAACAATTTTTACAACCTCCTTCTCTCTACCTGATACATCGTCTTTATGTTACCTCTCCAGCGATTGGCTGGATTGCCAGAGACAGACAGTGTGCTGCGCATGCCTCTGATATTCTGTCAATAATATTTCACTCAGGTGCGCCCCATCCTCTCGTTCTGCACTTGGAAAGTGTGATAACGGTCCGCCATGTTTAATTATCTGCCAGGCAGATGCCATTCTATTCACAAATATTTGGGCAGAAGGGGCGAGTCCTGTGTTATCTTCCCTTTCACAGTAAAGGGACCCCTCCCCTGTTGGAAATCAATAATAAATTAACCCAATAGATCCAGCGCCAATGAAATCGGGTTCTGCGCAAGAGACTTTCTCGGAGGACGCGCTCATTTCTCTTATTAATGTCCTTGGAAGGCAGGTCAAGATTTGTTGGTAACATCAGCTTAATGAAGCTCAGAGGAAGAAAAATGGCAGGGTCTGAGGATGCGGATACATTAAAAAGGTGTTAATAAGCATTTAAGTGTCTTGATAGTATTTGGGGCCGTAATAAAATGCGTGTAATTGGTTCTCTTAACTTTTCACCCGTCATCAGTTAAAGCAGCACAAGGGGGTGATGCAGCGGGAAATTGTTAAGAAAGGCATCGCTTCGCGCATGAATCTGATGGATTATTTGGAAACCTAATTCCTCCAGTAGTTCCAGTTTACTTTCTAGGCGCTTTTTCAGATGGAGAGCGTGATGGGAGAGCAACAAGGAAATGAGGGGAGAGGGTACGAACCTCAAGATTTTTACTTACCTGGGAATAAATACCTCCTCCGGGGGAAATCGCAGTCATGTTGTGTCTTCTTTTTAAAGCCAGAGGGGCATTTTGGATAAATCTTCATTGTGTTTCTGTATAATAATAGATCTGTTGAGGAGCGTTACGTCCGGCACACGCTGCACCGCGTGTAAAAACTTTTAATGCTCCAAATGCCATCTTCCCGTGGAGTCTTTTGATTGGAGGAAATGTCAGTGCCTGTCGTCGGGATCTGCATTAATATTCACCGCTTAAACAATCAATTACAGCGCGTTTTCAATGATTGCAGAGTATTTGGAGAATTATAGGTGAGCGTCGGCTGAAGGACGTTTTAAAGCAAAACCGGAAGAAACGCAGATAAACAGGGAGGGGGGGTTTGGCTGCCATAAAGGATGCGCATGTTTGACTAACTCACGGAAGAAAAGCATTATCCTCTGAGAAATGATGTCACACTCCTTAAAACTGAGATACAAAGATATTTGCAGAGGGAGAAACGCGTCGGATGATTAGATGCCTCTCGCTGTTGGGATTTATACAAACGCCCCAATAACTCGGTTCAGCCAATGATGTCATTTTTACTCATTCAAAAGCACTCTTCAGCTATAAAAACATATATTATGAGGTCAGTAAACTGGGTGTTCAATAATATCAGGGCAGGGGGTCGAGCCAAAGGTCAGGGCAGGCTAAACCCAACAAGGAAAAATTCGATTGGCTTGGCTCACAATGTCGCACACAGTAGCATTTCACCTGAAAAACACCAGATTTGTGTGTGCACAATATGTTTTTTTTCAATAGAATGTAACAGACATATTATTAACTCCATACAAGCCATAGCGGTTCCGCTTTTGCACCCTTCACACTCCGTATTGGGCTTCAGCAGTGAAGGGTTAATGAGGGTCCGGCTCGGCTCAACAGCGAATCCAATGAATTAGTGAAAAGCAAAATGTTTTCAGACAAAAAAATTGTAATTAGATAAATACATAAAAAAAAAAAGATTCCGTTAGTCTTGTTGCCCCTGGCAACCGTAATAATCATTAAAAAGTCCTGTCTGGAAACAAGAAAGAGACATCTGAGGCAGTTCAAGCATCTTTTTTAGAAATATGATTTATTCAGAAGGTTTCAGGAAAGGAGCACTGCACACGGGGGGGGGTGGCAGATTTTGGGGGCGGAGGAGAGAGTCGCTCCGTAAATCGGGATTTTCAGGCTCATCATACTGTTAGATGAGCCACACGGGTCTCTCCAGAGGCTGGGGGTCTCTCCCAAGGCCGGAGGTCTCTCCTTAGGCTTGGGCCGACCTCATATAAAGCAATTAAAGAGATGAGCGAGCCCTTGGGTTCCAGGCCCCTGTGTCGTGGAGTCGGTACCGCTTGGCGCTCAGCTCCCTCCGCGTTTGTTGCGAGATGTGCGGCCTCCGCAGGGCCGTGAAGCACACGTTGGGCAGGTTAAGCCGTCTGAAAGCCGCGACTGCTGCCCCGTGGAGCGGAACGCTCTGTGCCGACTCCTTTCCTGCCTGCGTGGGACTAAAGCTCACGCAAGCAGTAACGTCACGGCCTCGTTAGCTTTATCTGGCTGAGTGAGATTAGCGCTTTGTACATATTTAAATAAAAGAGCCCGAATATCACAACGACCGCCCCATGTGTGCTGCGGGCCCCTGAGCCGCGTCTCCGGATAACACGGAGCATTAATGAATCTCAACTCGACTTAATATTCCTTTTGGAAACTTGGCCGCGTAGTAAAGGAATTTCTTCCACCTGCCAGACTCTGTAAGTTGGGCTTCAGTTCAGTACTCGCTGTACTAAGAAGCAAATCTGCCGCTCAGGAAAAGGCTGTTATCTGACAGTAAGACCGAGCCGCGCATGGTCTGCTGCACATTAACCGTTCAATTGCAGGATCAGGAGAAAACCACAAATGGTACCCAGTTCAATGACGTTTGGTGGGCAAAGGAAATACTGAGCTGAAGAAAGACTCGAGTCCATAAAATCACCATAAAATATGAGACGTTTAATGTTCCAGTTACTCTGAGCGGCCTCTGGAATGGAGGAGAAAGTGACTCTCGGCTCATTCTGGATTTGTTTTTGGTTGATGGATGATTGAGGTTTATTCCACCAACATAAAAGTAAAGATTAATATTGAAAATGATCTAAAACACTAGCTGTAGCCCAGGACCCCTTGTTACATCTCGGTGGGCATCTCACAGCCGCTGACTTAATGTTCTCACTAAGTAATCAAAGTGAACCCAACAAAACTAATTCGTAATCCCTAAAATTCCATGAATAATCTTCTCGGGGTTCCAGTTTTATCCCACGTCCTTTGATGTTGGAAGGAAAGGTTTTACCCGGCACGTGCGTCGCGTTCTCAGGTTCACCTCCTCTCGGCCGCAGAAGGCCTGTGGGTTTCAGGGGGACACGAGCCTTGCCCATAATAACGCATTGGCCCCTACGGCCACCACACAGATACTAAACTGCAGACAGGGACGGGGGTACAGCACGGCCGTGAAAAGCTTTCAGTATCCGTTCAGAAGCTGCCGTTACCCGAGACGTCACTAGAGGGCATGGAGAGCCGGCAAACACCCCGGCAGGACCTGGACAGAAGATGGAGGATACCTGCGCAGTAGCGAGGCTCAAAAACATTGGACTAACTAACACTAACTTTATTATCCGGTTTCACTAATGGCCAATAAACTTTCAGAATAAAGTCATGTTGAGTTATTAACTCTATGCCGACTCTGCCCCCCACAGATGCCCCTGCTTCCCGCCACATGGCTGTTCTTCGCTGGAAACTGCGTTACATTAAAGTTGAGTGGGTTTTGATGGAGGCCGATTTCTGCGCTGGAAGAAGTATCTTTATCATCCGCCGTTTCGGATAAAAGTGACCCCATTGCCAGGAATTCCGGGTGCTCCTGGTGAACTTGATTCTAATTTGATCTTTTTTATATTATTACATCATTATTACTATTAACAATATGGCATTTTATTTATCGTTGCAGCGAGGGGAGACACTAAATGAACTGTAACATTAAAACTATATACACAATTAACAATAACATCTGAACGCAACAGCCCGATGTACCCATTTGATATAATTCCAGTTTCTGCGCAAACCCCAGAACATTTTTTTCGGACTCGGCCTGGGAACAGAACAAAATGCGTCACGGCAGATGTCCGTCCTCAGACTTTACATTGCTGGGGGTATGGTTTTCCATAGGCTTCATATATTATGTTTCCATGCTGCTCCCACGTTATATAGATTGATCTCAAAACTCTGCTTCTGCTAGGTTTAGAAAGGAGCAAAACTCGGAGCTTTTTTTGTTGAGCTTCCTTTTTAATTCTCTCGAATTTGGGTTTTTTAAAAGTTTTTTTCTTATTTCCATGAACCAGAGGGTTAAAGAGAAGCCGTCTGACAGCTCAGACGTGCCAGGCTAGACTTGTCTGTCGGCCGACTGGTTCCCTCTCCCCAGATGCTGCCTTTCAAGCATCTGAACAGCGGGGAGGTCTGTTCCTGAAGGGCATTCCCTGCCAGAGCTGCTCCCAGCGCAGTAACAAGGGACAGATAATTATATGGACTCGGATCTGCTGACCTGGAATCATGAGGCAGTTACAGACGCCGCTCTGCTTCCTAAATGTCTGTCTGTGGGGTGACGGGTAACTAAGATCCAGCGCTCCCCAAGCAGGAGCACCTCCTAAATGCAACACAAGGAGAAATAGCGTCTTAGCACCTTAATGAGCTCCTCAATTCTGATGGCGCCTGCGCAGTGCAATGACGAGCCAGTCTTATCTATGACATCACCGCGGGAAGAGATAATGTATCACATAAAGCTGCATACGACTCACCCATGGGCACAGTCAGTGTAACAACTGGTTGACTATTGTGTCATTAGGTTACAGGGTACAGCTGTCACCAGGTGACGCTGTGTGAGCATCGGGTCCACTAGAAGGGATATTCGGCATGTGTTGTAAAGTATGAGTGTCCTGTACGGCTCGTGGCAGATACCCAGACATCTGCCAGCCACGGCCAAGACATAGCACGGGAATGTGAGATATCGAGGGGGCAAATCCCATTGGAACGCTAACCCATCGTGAACTCCAAGGCATCTGGTAGGCTTAACAGTCCTCAAGATGATCAAGTTCAGAGAGGAGATCTTCTGTGCTGGTGGCATAGAGGTGACGCTCTCCCAGTTTGACCGGTCTCCTCTGTGCCGAGTCCTGCTCCGGTTTTCATTGTGGGAAATGCATTGTTACAATATCGTTGAATTTTGCAAGCTCTTTTTTTGATGTTCATACAACACGCCCGGGTTATTCTTATGGTCTGGCCTCTTTAGAGGTTGGCATGGCTGGAGGACTGTTGATTTGTCTGGATCACCATACACAATAACCAGGTTTACTTTCGGGGTGAGCGAGGAGCGCGTGGGATTATATAATCTGCGTCTGTGCTAATGAATCCCTGCATTTCAGTTTTTACGACGCGCTGTCACTACCAGTTGTAGATTTGGAAGAAATTGACAGTAATTATGTGGGTGGCCGTCCGCGTATGAATTCTGCTCTTCCGTCAGCCGCGCAAGCTGATCGTTCTGTATTGTTTGCCAAACTCCTGCTTCCCAGGGACAGTTTGTGTCAGCGGAAGGTGTCTCGCGGTGCAAATGGCCCACTCACTGTAAGTCACGTTACCTTCGGGGGTATTAACAGAGGCATTAACCATTGGGGTGCCGAAGACCTGTATATTCTGTACTGCAGTCTTAGTCAAAAGGAATTTTTTGGCCGCTCAAAGGAAATGTCGGAGATGAACTTCCTGCTGTGGCCAAGCGCCATCTTCCTGCTGACGGTATGCATGACAGACATCTGGTCCGCGCAGCAGGTCTCCCAGAACCACGCGCGGCTGCTACGGAGGAGCCTCCATACCGGCTCCAAGTCCGTCTCCCCGTGGTGCGAGCGCCATACACCAGATTTATAGAGCAGAAATGCTGCGCCAGCGCGGAATGAACCTCCTTACTGTCTCATTTTCAGAAGAAATGAGATTGTTCATTAATGGAAGGTTTGAAATATTCAGTGCACGGGACAGAGGTGCAGAAAAGAAATCATTTTATTGACGTCCACAACAATTTCCCCGCGCATGTCCTGCACTCAGACAGAATAATCCCGCACCCAGGACGTTTATCTCCGATCTCTCTCTGTCTTGTTACTTTCTCCTGATTGATTTCATTAATCACATGTGCCATTTACTTTGTCAATGTTTAATTGCTCTAATCAGTTAATTAAATGCTCTGCTGCCGTCATAAAGCATTTCAACAATTATCTGCTGGAGAAGTTACATCTTCAGTTTACACAAAACCCTTTCACTGCCAGAAACATAAAAGCAGGTGATGGAAAGATAATCATACAGGGCTGACATACAGGAGCTGCGAAGGAAAGACTCCTGGCCGCGCAGGGATTCTCTGCAATGTCCTCATCTGGGATCACTTTCTGAACATATTGTGTAAAATCCTCATTCTTTTCCCCAAAACCGATTTGTTTACTATTCAGGCCTGGACTGATGAGAGTTTTCCGATGCCTCGAACGGCGTAGAAGGGGTTACGGAAATATTAAGACGTAGGGCACAGGCCTTCTATGCAGATTCAGTTAATTATTGAAGTCATTCCAAGTATTACCAGCACAAAACTGTTACTGATAGCGCTAAGATTCTTTATATAGGTCTTTAGGATGTGCGTTAAACACCCGGAAATTCCCCAGCCGAGACCCTCACTCTCCTACGTTGGCTCCGTTTTTACATTTCGAAAAGCTTATGGTGTGAACAACGTTCTGATATTCCGTGCGACTGACAGAAAGTAACACTTTGCAGCGACCGATACAATCTAACTATGCATTCAAATTAAGTTCTGGAGTCCGGTCCAGTTCCATGCGGGCCGCTCAGGAATGGCTGCAGTTCCCTATGATCTAAGTGGTTAATCGGCCGTCAGATATCGGAGCTGCGGCAGGGACTTGATTACTCCAGATACAGACTTGGTGCCTTGTTAGCTTGAATTATACGCAGTTTACATTTTATTGAATAAAAGCAGCATTTTGCATGGTTTCACGGTCTCCGCTGCTCTAACCTGATTTTTATTTTTCCGCTGTTTATTTTTGGTCGGGGTCTTCTCATCCATTATTAAGCGAGAGATCCTTGGGGTTATAGCAAACCGGGCATGATGCAAAGCCGCGATGGACGCACCACTGAGCGTATATCCAGCAAGCTCGGACTGTGTGACCTTCAAAGACTTCCCCAAGGTTTTCTCAAAATTCTAAGTAACTTTGTTGTAAAGAGAGCGATAACGCAAGCTCAGTGACAGAGCGGAATCAAAATCTATTCGATACATTATAACGCCTACTTAAGGCTCTGGGTTTTGTTCAGTCGCAGGTGACTATTTTTGTTGCAGTTTTCATAAAACATTTTAGGTTTTTGCCAAGCGGGCTGATCGTCGGCAGAAGGAGGTTCCTGCACCATTTAATTATCCTGCACTTTTCTTGTTCCTTTGCCAATGGAAACCTTGGCTGGGTTTGCAGAAAGCGAGAGGCCTAAATATAGTTCTGTGAGCGGTGGAGGAATGGATTTCGTCTCCAGACGACCTGAGGTTAGGATGACAGCTCCTCTCATCTGCATGGAGATGATGCGCAAAACAAATCAATAGTCAGAGAGGTGAAAAGGGAAATCTCACGCCGGGGGGCTTTATTTGCGGACACCTCTGAAGGTCCCTGAGCTCCACAGGACAAGAGCAGACGCAGCCGAAGTTACCCTGAATTTGCAGAGAGGTTGTGGCGCTCGAGTGAGACGTTAAACAGTAAAAGGTTGCCGTGCTTTTGATCTGATAGGTCTCTCCATCATCCCGCCGCGCGGCTTCTTCCTCTTTTCCGTGACCTTTTTGTGTTGATGTGAACCGTAAGGTTTCCAAACCAGCGACAGACACTGAATAGAAATCATCCTAACTAAATCGGTTTGTAGCTTTACTGTTAGAGTACCTGATGTACGTCCTTCCAACCTGCGCAGGAACGTCGTCTGTATTCCCCCAAGCACATGGGGTGGGGGGGATCAGGGTTTAGATTTCACTGAAACAAAAGAAAACGTTTCACCAAATATCTGACGTGAATCCCCAAGAAATAACAATCGACCTGCATTACAGAAGAAATTGTGACACAATAATGCATAAAAGAGAGCTAAACCAGGACTGAATTGGCCCTCACAGGGCACCAAATAGGAGGGGGGCACAGATTATAATGCCCTATACCTACCACACACGGCCCACTGTATATAATGTCAGCCCTATATCAACTGCACATGGGGTACAGTATATAATGCCAGCATGTAATATATACTTTGGGGGTTTAATGTTACAAAATAAAGCATATATGTAAAAGTAGCACATTCTAGGGAAATAAAATGTTGCAGCGACTTCACAATGTCTGAGGTTTTTGTTTTTTATATCTTGTTTAATCATTTTTATTGTTCTTTTGTTTTAAGGCGACCCCCCACGTCTTCTTATGATGTCACCACTGGCTTTGATAACATGATAGGTGTGCATATGACATCATATGTTTCATGTGAACCCATCCGTGATGAGAGACGCAAGGCTGACAACAGGAGAATCGTCATTTGGGCAAAGAATAAACCTTAACAGAATTGTATTATTTTGACTCAATGAGCCAGATTTTTCTGTTTGGATGAGCGGAGGCTGCATGTGGAATCCTTGTCTCTTTAACCCTTTCACACGTGTTCCTTGCATGTCTCAATTACACGTCTGAGATGTAAGCGTCGGTCGAAGCCATTGTCTAATAGCGAGCGCTACATCCTTGGAAAGCCTGAACCTCCCTGCCGGGAAAGCTTTCATCCTGAACTCCGTTCTGCTACTTTTATTTGCTGCAGATATTGAAGGTGGATCATATCAATTATTTAAGGTATGTTTCTTAGAAGTTGATAACCCTGACCTGGGTCCCCATTATCACCTTATTCCAGAGTCTGTCTGGACATAAAAGGACCCCCGAGTACCCACTTAGAAGCCAAGGTGGAAGACAGCCCTCCGGGGCTCTTGAAGCAGGGAAGTGCTAATCAGGGAGACTTGGTTCTCCTGCGGAGTTGGCCTGGCACAGAGATCTGCTGTCTGTCTGCAGCAATGAGGTAACGTCTGGTTTTTCTGCCAAGCTGCAGCGACACTCCCTGAAACAACATTTCTTCAGGAAAAAAAAAAGAGAGAGAAATAAATAAATAAGAAAAAGTTGGAGGAGAGATGATCTTCTCGAAGCTTCTCGGTAACTCTCGCTCTGTTTTTTTTCCTCCTTGCGGACTCTCGCCCTCCCCTGCCGCAATCACTTTTATAACCACGGGCTGTGCAATGCAGCACCACCACCAAGCACTTTCAGATTTTGGCTGTTTAGCCGTCTTTAAAAAAAATCCCATTCTGCAAAAAAAAAAAAACACAAAAAAAACCAGACAGACAGCGAGCGTGCGCGGCCGCAGGAGGAAAATCACCTTCGGAAAAACTAGGCTGAAGCTTTGGATATCTCCCGCTGGCGGCTGCGGACGGCAGAGGCTGCCGGATCGGTAACTTTTATGCGGAGTTGGTGTCTTTTTATTCCTGCCATTTTTATTCTCAGGGTCTTTAATGTGAAATAGTTCCCAAACGCAGCGTTTTAAAGAAGTATTTACTCACAGTTGGATGAAAGAAACAACCACCTGAGTGTGCGTGATAACACGTTATATAATGATCAACCAGTGATATATACGCTTAGGAAATATAGATATATCTATGTACGCGTCTATTCACAATTAGGAGCTGTAGGGATTTATCCATGGTTTCTGGTCTCGGGGTGAATGGGCAGATTCTCAGGGTTGTTATTACCCCAGTCTCGGGGTAAGTGGGCAGATTCTCAGGGCCACACAGTCTGTAGCCAACTCCTTCATATTCTCCTCTGACTGAATATCCGAGCATCCCAATTGGTGCTTTTCTCCCTGCTATATCACAGCTGGGATCCCTGCTTGAATAATGGTGACTTCCTTTAGAAGAATGGTATTTAGATGTTGGAGAGGGTGGCACATGGTGGGCTTCCATCTTTGCTGGTCTTCTCCTATGGAGCACTGTGATCTGCCCCCATTCGCTGGGGTAAAAGCTCTCCCTAATCCTTGCAACCTCACAGATGTTGAAGGGGGTCTGTTTTCTAATGACAAGCCAGACAGAGACCCTGAATTCTAGTAAAGATAAAACACGCCAAGTGGCAGCATAATTTCAAAGCCTTAAATATTCTGCAGTTTTTATATCACGGACTTGTTTTAAATGATTATTTTATTAGAAATTCTAAATCAACGGGACAAAATTTTTCTGAGCAACGAAAAGTCACGGACGTATTCAGCGGTGCGAAGAGGTCGCTTTCGTTAAAATGTAGCCATTGTTATCAGAACCTGTGCGTGTGAAGTGTAAATCTCGCTAATCCAATTATATTACAAGGACCGGCCTAATACATGGAGAGGAAGCTGCGCACGTTCTGTGTAAACTCAATTAACCTTCTACCTGAAGAGCTGGAGTGCCCCACAAGTGCCTCAATTTTAAGGTAATTATTTGCCCTTAAAAAGGAATTTAAAGTGGAACTTTGCGGGCGCAGAAATCGGCCGAGGACGGGAAAGTTAGCAAATAATTCCCTAATTCTGAGCGCATGGGAAGCGATTATCTTCTACATTTTTGGTCATTTAAAAGCTTACCTAAAATCCTTCTTGGCCCGGGACGGTCCTTCTGCGGGGGGAGGAATTTGGGGGGGACATATAAAGGTTCGGCAATATGTCTTTCCGTCGCTTGTCTGGCCCTGTATGGAAACCTTGGTTCACCCAAAGGACTGGTACCTGCAGGGCTCTGGCAGCCGCTATTATATTTCTCAGAATTATAAACTCGACTTTATAAAAGTCTCCCTCGATTCGGCTTGCTCCGGTTTGGGTATAACTCGGGGTCATTCTTCATACTTATCGGTAATTGGTTGGCATAAGAGCTGCCAGCGTTGGGCCAATCTGGAAACTGTACGTGAGGCTCATGGTTGGAGTTAAGAAGAAGCCTTAGTGTGAATTTTTTTACTATAGCCGTGATTTTGTCTTTTATTATTGATTTGTGACCGGTGAACTGTAACAGGACGGTCGTCACTTACACGTTACAGAGCTAGATCCTTCACTCGAGTTCGTTACAATTGAGGAGACACTAAAAAGGCACCAGGGCAATGAACTGTCATCCGAAACGCGTGATTCTGCTTGCTTTGTGGCGCAGCACGGAGACCCGGCCTCCGGCGTTCGGCTTGTCACCGGATTTTCTCATGTCCCCCAAACCGCCAGTTTCTGACTTTTTTTTCACCAGAAGTCTATTCTCCCAAGGGGACGGGATCCTGTCCCAAAAATGCCCGTCAGCGACTTCATTGTGCGTTAACCAGCGGGGCTAATTAAACAGCCTCGTCTCATGCGAGTGGATGAAACTCATCCCGTGCGAATACAAATGAAAGGCTTTTAGCATTCAGCTCGCTGGCGCGCACCTTCCTTAAATCCAGACTAAAGTGGTTTCAAAGTCAGCCGTAACTAGCTCCCCCTCCTCTTCCTCGCTCTCTCGGTGTCTCTCCCTCTGTCTTTGCGGATTTTTTGCGCTGCCTTTGAAGCTCTTCCATTAGGACAATTAATAAAAACACAGACTAAGTGTGCCTGCGTGCAGAGGATGAACACGCTCCTTAACCCTTTTCGTTCTGGGGCCTTATATGCTAAGTAAAGGAAGCCGTTTGGTTACCGAGAAATAATCAGGGACAGAGCTGCTCTCAGAAACTGATTTATACACTGTATGAGTCCTGATCCAAGGGAAGCGGACGCGAGGATGTGGGAGTGACATCATAACGTGGCGTCGTAGTGACAATATGGAGTGACATCATAGACTTTTACATTACATTTATTTATATAGCAGCAGCAGATTCCGCAGGGCAATTAAGATTGGGGAGGAAGTGTACAAGATGCACAATTACTTTAACACACATTAGGCAAGTGACATCACAGAGTGACCCTGTGGAGTGACATCACAGCATGACATCATGGAGTAAAAGAGATCCAGAGATTTCCGTTTCTAGAATCTCCATATATTAATAACTTTACAATTCCTAAAATGCGGCTTTGAGATCCTGCGACGCTTCCCGGTACGATGCCTCGTCGTGGCGCTGTTTCCCTAGGAGCTGGGTCCTAGTTTTTCCGCTGCGCCCCACGTCGAGACTGTTGGAATAAGTCGCGTCCAGACAGCGGTGACTAAGATTCCCGACCGCACAAACACTTGTGATTCTATTAATAACCCTGAAATGTGACAGCGATTAGACAATGGCGGCAATAAAACAACTTCCTGGACAAATAAAGGCATGTGAATGGTTTGAACCTCCGGGCCGCGTGGCCATGCATGTTCCAGACGCAACTCCTCTGAGTCACGCATTTCTTCTGAGTCAGGAAAGTCTCTGGGACGCGTTATCGCCAGCTGACGGAGACTCTTATCTCATAGGAAATAAAACCTATTTCTTCTCTGCTCTGAAACGCGGAACTTTCTTTCCATGATTTGTAGCCCAGGTTAGTCTGTCCTACATGTGACACCTCTGAGCAAAAGAAACAAAAGCAGCCGCCCCGAGCCGTCTGCGCCAGGATACTCCAGGTAATCGGCTCTACGATATATACGGTGCTATTAAAGCCGAGAGCAGGCATTGAATGCAGACAGATGTTTCGGTCTGAATTAATTAAGGTGCTGAGCTGCCCCAAAGTAAAAAAACTTCAGGAATCCTCAGAGACCCACGTCTCAGGTGTTGCTCTTCACCTCCAGAGCTCAGGATTATCCGGCCGCTGCTCTGGTGAAACGCGTGTCCCCGCGAGGCTGACATTAAACGAGGTCACCAAAACCGACGCTGCGCATTCACGGACTGGTGCGCGTGGAAGCCCGTAGACTGAATGCTGTCGTTATTGATGCGGACAGCCTGTATGAACGATCCACAATCAGTCCTTACAAGGTTTGAATGAACTTTAGAGTGACGTTAATTATTTCAGTAAATCTGCACTAGGCAGAGCTGGGGCGACGCCAGGCGTAATCTGGAAAAGAAAAGCTAACAGAGTGTTCGGAAAAGAATATTTCAAACTGTCGGGGGGAAAAAAACGTGTTGGTTGTAGGATGAGACACAGAGCGGCTTTATTCAGCACAAAACCTTTGGCAGATTGGGATAAATTAGACACGCGGATCCGGGTAACGGAACAGCACATTTGTGCCGTGTCTCTTCTGATTACGTCTGCCATCGATTTATCTCCCAAGGAGGAAGAGGTTCGTTTTTCCCTTTTTTAGGGGAAATCTGTAGCCAAATCAGTTCTGGGGTCACGATGACATCAGACGCAGGACGAATCTCCGGCAAAAAAAACAAATCTGTATGTTCTGGCCGATTAGTGGCTTGGGTTCCCTTTCAATGTATATTACTGATAATGGCTGCTGATTTACCCCATAAAAACATTAAAAAAACATAGTCCTGGGTGGACAAGGTCACCCAAATTAATAATGTAATCTGGAGCCTGATGCAGGTTACATTATGGTTTTATATATATGTCTATGGAAGGAAGTTTTACTTTACTGAGAGGGTGGTGGATAAGTGGAGCAGCCTAGACGGGGCTGACGGGGCCGATCTGCCCGCGGGGTCCAGGCCTCTACCTGCTAAAATACTCCAGCTGAAGAGCAGGTCTTCCCGGCCACCTAAAGGTTTGCAGGCAACGGAATATAACACAGAGGGGACACGTTTACTGTCGGACTAATTCAATACATTTCAAGATAAAATCTTTGGAATAAAATACTAAACGTCTAAGTTTCACTTTTTCTAACAAATAAATGTAAAAGAAATCCATCCAATATATGTCAGCACAACACAAACATGGAGCATTACGGGGCTCGTGGTCTAAATCCATGATTTTTTTGCAAGAAATTATCCACTTGAAGGACCGCGTGCTCATCTTTATGCAGCTACAGATATTTTATGTATTTACTATTCATTTTATTGCATCAGTTCTAATATTTATGCTAATGATAACCATTATTCTAAAATCAAATCCAAATTCCAATGTTATACCCCCAGTACTGGGTCCTTTTATATTCATTGAACTCTCCCCAGATCCTGCGTATATTTTATTTTATATCAGGGACCTGAGATATATATACCTGAGATAGACGACATATAACCCGAGATTTAGTTCTTTTCTGTGTTTGATGGGGTACAGGGTTTGCGGAGGGGCGGTTGAGTCGCCTGTCTGTGACCAGCTGGCGGTGACCGTTTCGAGACGATCATCAGCAGACAGTTTGCAGAGTTTGCCACTGAGGGTCCCTCTTGCACAGAGGCAGCTTCGAGCCCCTCGGCACAGGAGAGACAGCCCTCTCTGACCCAAACAATGTCTAGACAGCTTGAAAACAGATAAATTATCAGGCGGCTCGCGGCTGCTCGGCAGACATTGTCACCTTGCTGATGCTTTAAATGAAGACAGAGAGCTATTGTGAAGGCTTCTCAGAACACAATGTATCCCAGCTGGACGGCTCCCCCCGTGAAGCGCACAAAGACACATCGAGCGACACAATACACAGGGCTCAGGGCTGGCCTAATCAGGCCGAATAATTGAGACATAAATGTTATTATTTATTGGTTTATATAGCACCATCATATTCTGCGGCGCTGTACAATGGGCAAACAAGACAGGAGAAGTACAAGCATGTAAAGATTCCGCATACACCGTAGCCACAGAACAAACTGTATCCGCCTCTTGTTTAATCTTTCTAATTATAGGCATTTTACAGAATATACGAAAGTCTAAGGGGTATTTCCACAGAATTATTTGTTTAGAGTATGTGAGCTAAATGCAGGATAGCGTGGGGGGTTTGGAAGCCGGAAAATGGGCCATTATGTGGGGGATCAGCGTAAAATCACAAAAACACTGGATTGCAGGAAAATGTTTAAGATCAGTCCCATGGCACAGAAGTGGAATGAATGCATTACCTAGAAGTATCTTCCCCCGGCCCCCCAGCATATTTACAGTCCCCCACAGATTAACTGCAGGTGATACTGTGGGGGTCTCGTGTCTCGCAGATTTAACCGTGACTCCAGCCATTTCTAGATGAGATCTTGCGGGCCATTCTCTAAACACTGCGATTAAAGGCACAGATTGTTTTATAGAAATCATGGCTTCACTGCCCCCACTCTTCTAATGACCTTGCAATAAAGTGACCAGAATGTTATGGGGAATAATCCCGGTATCCATGGCAACGAAGATTTTACTGCTCACCCTTAGTTTTTGCAAAAAACTTAAGTTGGAAACAATGGAGAGAATTTGAGGGAATGTATAACATTTTACTTAAGAGCGTGCGCAGACTCCTGCATCGCAATTATATTGCCCAATTTAGTTTATCATGACGCCAGCCGAAGGTTCTCGCAGCACTGAAATAGTTAATGGAAATCCAGGAAAAAAAAAGGAGCAGAAAAAGATTTCCGTGAGTGAGAGTATGTGAGCGGCCCCCCGCATCCCCGGGCCGCATGTAAACATAACATTAACCAGATAAAGGCGGCAAACTCACGGCCTCTGACTCGGCACCCGGCTATCACGCCTGCACCGCGGAGACGCGAGACTCGGCTCATTATAACTGAAAAGTGATTATGTAACCAGAGTCTCTAAAGCAACTCATAATTACTGAAGGAGCTGCTTTCTCTGCGTGAGACTTGATATAAAAGTTAACAAAATCAAAGTTCGGCTCACAGGAGAGAAGCGAACAAAAGTGGAACGGCGCCGACCGAGCGTTTTTCTAAAAAACAACATTATTTCCTTTGTAACGTTCGTTTTCTGCACTTTGAATCCAGCCGGCTGGAGTTCCAAAACATGTTTCCGAGCGTCTTAAAGGGGAAGGATCTCTTTGTGTTTCTGAACTGCAAGCTCTTGCGATCAGGGACCTTCCTTTTCCGCTAATCGTCCGCCGGGAAGCCGATTGCTTGCTTATGTCTCTCTGATCTACTGCGCCTCGGCCGATATCGTAGACACGTCGTATAATTACCAAGCACGTTGTAGAGTCACAATTTGAACCCACATCGGATCTCTGATAATTCAGTAAAAGCTGTGGCATTTTTAGGGGGGGGGATTTAGCTACTTCGTGGGCGACTGGGGGATTTTATCCATCGCATTAACATTGCCCCCTCCGTGGTAGATTAATGGGAAACAGAGAAGAATTTTATTAACGATCACCGGGGCCACAACATTTTAAAATAACTACAGTGAGAGCTAGGGGTCATACTGTGGGGTTAACCCTATCATTACACACGGGGGCCAATCAATAAAGCGCTCTTGGGATGAGGGCTACCCTGGGTTCACAAGCTGCCTCTCGTTGCCCGATATCACTGTAACCCTCCTTAAAGCAGCTGCTGACGGTATATAATGGAGCTGCTTCGCTCCAGATCTGCTGACTCTGCACATTTATTTTTCAAGCCTTGTTGGATTCTGTCCCTGTATCCTCTAATTAACCCCGTACACCCAGGAGACCGGCTTGTTATGTTGCTTGTGGTTTTTCGGTCCTCTGTAACTGAAAGCTGGTGTTTAGTGGTTGCTGTGGGTCTCCACGCTCTGCAGATATACAGACATTGGAGAAAGACGTATAAACCTTTGCAAAATCCAAACCACAAACCTGTGGCCTTTAGTCCTCGAGCTCGTCCCAAGGCTTCAATGGTTTGGCATGTGGTGGGGAGTAACATCTCCCTAAATCCACAGTTAGGGGTCTTTCACCCCCCTGTGTTCTCTGATCTGCCTGCTATGACAGGATGGAGAAATGAGGAAATACATAGTTACCAGACATCCCGACTTTGCTAATATTGGGAAAATTAGTGTCTGTTAAATGCCGACGGAAGAGCAGATATCCCCGACAGAGCATTTTTTCCAATTTAACCAATGTGATTAACAATAAAATAAAAACTGATATTTACAGGAATTTCTAATCTGAATGTTTTTTTTTTGTTTACGGATTGTTATGTGAATTTCAGGGGACTTCACCGGTATTTTTGCTGATATTGGGGTTTGGGATATGCATATTTGTGCAATATATGAAAAACGTGTGAATTTTTTTATTTGAAGCTGTGGTTAGTGAATATCCCGTTGTGCGGAAAAGCTTCGTGGTTCAGCAGGGAGGGCCCATCGCGTTATGAATGAGGTTTTATTAGTGTGAAGCAGCCCATTCATGGCTAATTGTGGCTGGAAACAGTAATTTATCAGGTTGTCACTAATCGCGTGTGCTGCGATATTAGCGGCGCCCTCGCTTTTGACCCGTTAATGACCCTTTTTCGAAATTCCTGCAGGTCACACTGTCTGTGTCACCGGGAGAATGCGGCTTCCATTCTTAGACAGTAAACCCACTCTTATCCCACCAGGCCCCAGTTGGACAGTCACGATCCACCCCTAAAGAAGTAAAATAAAATTTGTGTTCGCGAACGACCCCCTTCGATGGATGAGCGGCTGAGCTGTGTTGCTCTCCTTCTGCGTCTGGCGCTTTGTCCCACCTCGCTCTTTGTCCTGACATCACGTTCATTTTCTGTTATTCATATTCTAGATTTATTTGATTTCGCTGCCTCTCGGTGACTCTCTTCTCACAAAATGCAGGGTTTCATACGAAATCCCCCAAAACTTAGAAACTAAATACTGCATGAAAGCAGATACATTGGCTGTACGGGGTAACCACAGCTCAGTTTCTGATGCAAATAATTAGATTTTTGGGGTATATTTATATATATATATACACACACGATAATACTTTGAAGGAGGGGAGGAGGAATAATTTCCCGTATGACTCCATTAGCAGCAGTGAAGAAATTGGTTGTTTCTTTTTTTCCCCATCGGTTTTTATCTCCAGCGTTCACACGGAAAGAAAACCAAAGCGAGTAACGATCCTCTCGCTGCCGCCAGGACAACGAATGGGTCTGGAGTTTGATAAAGCGAGTTCAGGAGGCGAGCTCCTCTCGTTATTGATTGGCAGGAATCTCCATTGTCAGGGAGCGGGCGACGTCCCCGCACCTCCCCTGGAATCAGGCGATAAGTCGCCGCATCATTTTTCTTGTGGCCCGTCTCTGAGTTCTGCAGATTGGCGACACGTCCTAATCTGCATGAATAAAGCGCCTTTATTTGCTGTAACATTACAAATAATTTGGTGTCTGAAAATCATTTCAGCGTCTAGACAGAATGAATCACTCACCTCATCGCCTGCCTTAAATATTAAAGCGTAAAGCCGCGCTGCGCCGCCTCGCCGATAAACACACATGCGATCAATTCTACATCCGCAACCTGCAATTTTTATTTTAACTCAACCTTTTATTTATTGTTCAGGACGGAGATGTCACCTCCATTTCACAGATCAGATGGAGGGTCCACGCGGTGTACAGATGTCACTCTGTGTCGCCACCTGTATGATTAGGAGCCCTGGCCCCACGCGGCCCCTGATTTACCGAAACATTGCTCATCGTTCAGAGATCAGGTCTGTGCAAGACGATCCACTATGGCCCAGACGAGATACTTTTTTTGATGCATGAAGTTAGGCAAGGGTTAATTTGTGACGTAGCGGCTACATTAATTATTAATCTATGGTTCGTCAGGTTGTCATTAACGTGTTTTAATCCGGGAGGAACTGGAAGGGTCCGGCGCATTGGGGATTGGTTCAATACTTCAATAATCAATTATAATAACACAAAATAATCAGTTATCAATAATGAACGTGGACCTGTCTTTTTGGACAATAGGCAGGCAATAGGCAGACACTTGGATCTGGAATCACAGGGCATAAGCAGCATCGTCAGATAATTGGATCATGAAGAGAGAAGGTACGAGCCGCGGCCGGCAGCGTCCACATAATCAGGAAGTAATGAAATCCCCCAAAATGATGGAGACAAACGAAGAATCCAAGCCGCAGATTGAATTTGCTGTGAGGTTATATAGACGGCCGCCATAACCATCAATCTGGTCTCCAGAGTCTGCTAACGGCTTCACATAGAATTCGGGGGGGGGGGTCATCAAAAGCGAACCCGCATCGGATCTCATACACCAAACACGGCCAAGTCTGTGCAGGGCGCGGGCACCGGGCAAAGGAGTTTATGAATCTGCTTAACTTTTTTGTAGCCGAGAAGAGATGTGGACTCTGACATCAATATAAATACCAAAAAAACATAAAATTTATGATCAGTAAAACATTAAAAAAAGGTTAGTTTTGCAGCTACTCAAGCTATAGGTTGGCTGACTGAGTCACCAAGCTGTGTAACTGTAGTCAGTCCAGTGAGGTTGGACTAAAATTCCCACCATCCCTGGCTAGTATTAAGTTGGATCCTGGATTTTAGAGCGATCTGATGCTGGTTAACAGCCCCGCCATAAAAGCAGGTAAATGTTTAAGGAGAAACTTCCATAAATTGGGGCAGGGAAACGCCGTAGATTACGTCCGGATGAAAACGTGAGCATCAGGTGATTAAATCAGATCATTGGATGCGGTTTATTACGATGATAGCCAAGTCAGAAGCACCATGAGCTTTAATTGTCCCGTATTGTGCGTGGAGGGGGACCCGGCAGAAACCATGGCAGCCTGTAATCTCTAACGACATCCCGTGGCAGGCTCCTCTCTTCCAGGCCTGATTCGGCCGGAGACTGTTTATAACAGGGATGACATATTCTGCGTGGTAATGATGTCTCTGCGCAGCCGGTGTCAAGAAGAATCAGCAGACTCTCCTCCAGAAATCTGTACGAACTTAGAACTGTTTTCACTTAAAGTTTTGGAAACATTGTGTTCTGAACACATCCTTCCCCCCCAAAAAATATTAAATGGCAGGAAAAAATGTAAGGAACAGATTCACTGTATTGATGACAATGTGGGAAAATGTACAAAAAAAAAAAGACTGGATTCTCTAATCCAGAAATCAGAAATGCATCATTCAAATGTAATCAGCCATATTTGCTCTGTCGCCAGATAACTTGGGTAATTAAATCATGTGTTTGGCTGTCCCCAGGGTCCGAGGCAGCCGACCCCTCTGTCTCTCTGCTTTAGAAATCCTTTAATAATGTAGACATAACAAGCATATTTTTTTGTGAAAGCTTTTTTCTTTTCAATACGTGGCAGAGAAACACGTTACCTTACGATGAAATAAAATCTTTATCCCTTTGTGAATACATGTTGAAAACACTTCTAAATGTGCCAGACTCATTTGCAAGCCTCTTTCACACGCAGAGGCACCGGCGACATCAGCATTTTGCTAAATATTTGCTGCCCGCTTTGCAAATGCCAAATTGTAAGAGCTCCTTGCGTTACACAATGAAGAGGGCAGAGAACATCACATCAAAACGAGGATAAAAGAGGGAAATCAAAGGCCTGCAAATGGCTCTTCTCTGGCTGTGCATGATTGCAAAGGATGATTAACACAAGAGGACTCAGTAAAAAGTTTTGCTGAAGGTCAATAAAAGTCTCCTCCAAAAGTTTTGCCTTCAAATTAAGGAATATTATCATCCAGGCTTTCGGAAACTTCCAGACTTTTTAAATTCAGAAACTTTAGTCAAAACCAGACCTCCGGATGATGGAGTCTTATGGGAGTCCTGTTATGGACTGAGGTCCATACTCGACCAGCCCTGGTCTACACAATCCTCTCTTGGGCAGGACTAGGGTATTGGCTGTTTCTCAGACATCTTTTCTGGATGAATAAAGCTCAGGTCAGAGATCCAGACGGGACCATGACGGCTTTCACCATATCACCATGAAGATTGTGGCCGAGTAGGTCAACAGGACAATGGCTGGATATCGCAATGGACAATGTAGTCAATAATCACCAGTCTTCCTAAACATTCCTCTGGTCATCATAAAACTTACAAACCTGGTTTAAACAAGAAAAAATGTGTTAATAAATTAAAGGATGGAAATGTTCAGCTGTTACCTCTCCGAGAGACAATGAGCTTCAAGGTAACCTTCACACAATGTACTCCTTTTTGTGCAAGATTATTCATAACAATGAAAAGTAGAGATTGAGGTTTAAAGAATGATTAAAATTTGCGATTGCTTTGGGAGACAGGGAATATTGAATAGTAAGACCGGCAACCGGAGCGAGGACCCAGGGCATTGATGTCTGCCTCATTATTGTCAAAGCCTTGCATGCTACTTGCACAAGTTACCTGGATCAACACAGTTTGTGAAATTAATAGTTAGACAACACAACGGAGAGGCCTTTCTCTTTCATTTCGGAAATGGAGAAAGTGGAGACAAAACTTTAAAAGGAATTATTATATAATAAGCCATAGAGATTTAAGTTTGATCAAGTGAAGCAAGATGAGAAACATTTGATTACCCCATCGGGCAAACAGAAAAGGGTTCAAGGTTTAACTAATAAACGCAATGGATTTGCCATTAAAGTAACGCTAGAAATTAAAGATGACCCTGGAGATCGGGACATTTCTGCCTCGTATGTTGTTTTATCCTTTGGTTGTCACTGTTTAATGAAATTAACAGGGTGTATAGGCAAAGTTCCAATAAACCTGGAAATTATAATAATTTGAAAGCCAGAGAAAATTTTATTAATTTAACAAGTAAAGAAAGTGTTGAACTCCGCCAACCTCTCATCCACCTGTCACCACCAGCGAGTCCTACAGGCAGCAGACTCCATCTCGTCATAAACCAGCCATAAATCAGCTTTCAGCCAGTGCCGGTATATCCTTTCCAGATGAGGTGATAGAGGGGAAAGCCAGGAATGATATAATGGAAAGTGGAAGAGGTGAAATCGGTTATTCACCATATACATCTCTGCCAAAACACCCTCCAACACCAGAATTGTATGTTATTCCTTTAATCTCATCCACATCTCAGGTCATATCCTTCTGTCGCGTAGGGTAGAGAACTCACATCTTCATCCAAAGACAGATTTCTTTGTCTCTTGATGAATGACACAATCTCCATTTATTACTTAAGATGAAGATATCCAGACTTGGGCTCTAGAACATATGAAAATGGCACTTCAGTTTGGGCTTTAGCTGTATTTAGAGACCTCTGCCAGATGTCCTGATGATTTGTCCCAAAGGTCTCGTTGGAGAATTCTAATTTCCAGTCTATTGCTTAGTTAAGTCAAATTCAGCATGCAGCATTTAACGTTCTGACTTCAAAAGCATGTACCACGAGAGGCTCGCTGAGGTGCTTTTACAAACTTTCTTCATATTAAGCAGAAAGTTTACGTGGAACGGTCAAGATTACTCTATTTAATCAGCAAAGTTCTGTCCTGCTTTCTGGGATGTGTTTAGAGTCCATCTTTTCAGGTTTTTTTCACATGAGTTTTGACATCACTGTGACATCATGACCCCCCCCCCACCCCCACCCACCAGAAAGTAGCCAAGCAAGTAAGATAATATACTGTAAATGATCTTGTGGAGTGTGCTCAGGAGAGGATTTCTGGATATCTGATATATAAACTTTGCCCAATAATTTTTTTTTTTTTTCATATTTTAGTTTACCATCTTGTCCAGATTCAGGTCCGTTTCTTTTTTTTCTTTTTTTTGCAACAGAAAGTCAGCAGCTGTGATCAGCTGTGACTGCTTTAATTCACAATAAATATGAAATATGCTCCAGTGAGCGTTGACATGGTCTATAAATCTTTCCTCAGTGAAATTAAGCCAAGTGCCGCAGAAAACTGAGCATTAGAAGCATTAAGAGATTCAATGAACGGACTTTACTGTTTGTGTCAGACATTTAGCGTTGTCTTAATAGCTTCACAAGGATTGGTTAAGAAGCAGCATTTTAACCCAGACGTTATGAGGCTTCATCGTTATTTTCCTTATGGTTTCCTAAGAAGTAACTGCCGTCACCCTTGTGATATATTAGTGTCCGCGGCTGGTGTATTCTCACTGACGCCATTGTTGTTTGTCTCGGTTCCTTCCATAATAAGACTTTCCCCTCTCTGTAACCACTTGCGGCCTCAAATTCTGAAATCACTTTTCATATTTTCGTCTATTTTTCTCCCAATTATGCTTTTTATTTCCAATTACTTTAACTTAATTCAGGGTAATGGATTCACGTGCAAGACTTGGTTACAAACCAAGAAAACGCTCCTAAAATAACATCTTAGAATTAGTGTTTTGTAAATCTACTTAATTTATTGACATGATGTGTCTGCTTTTGCCGCTGTGCTGTTTCTCCCTCCTTCAGAATATGCATTTTATATTCAGGGCATCCTTGGCTCTTTCTCAAGAATGTTCCCATTTCCTCTACATTGGCCCCAAAATTCTGTATCCGATGTCTTTGCTTAACCACAGATTCCTCTCATTTGGCCTCCGGTTCCAGGAGACCGCGTCTTATGCGTTCTTTTGACTCTCTGAATGTAAAGTGGACATTGGCTAAACCCTTTGTTTCCTGGCTTAATATCCAATGTGCTTGAAACCCATTGGCTTCATGGTGAATGATTTCATTTCCTGTGCTCTTTCTTGGAAATTCTTGCAAAAACTTGAGTTTCTAAACTTCTTTAACCCCTAATGACCTGCATGTAAAGTTTATATTTATCAGAAATGTGTTTGGACTGCCTTCAAAATGTCATCTTCCCAGTAAAATAATGAGAATAGGGTTTTAATCTCCTGGTATTTCAGTTGTCTGCATGGAGATGTTTACCTGCCTCCCCGAGGCTACGTTTAATAGAGATGGTGGTGGTTTAAAGTGACGAGACGCCATATATCTTTGTGCCCTTTAAAGCTACAGCAGGTAGAGAGGTGATTCTGACTAGGAAAGTTGTAAGAGCTTTTATTACGGGTAATTCCTGTCGGACATGAGCGATGCGGGGCTGTCAGAGTCACACGCACCATTTCCCCCCCGGCCGACACGCAGCGGCCGTACCTAAGTGCCATCTCATTCACTGTCAGAGCAATCTTCCAATCTAATTTTCTCCAGTGCGTCTGCTGACCTCGGAAGGTCCTGGTACTGCAAGAGATGACGGTAGGTTTGATGAGGTTTTTTTTTTTCCTTTAACATGTCATGCCGTGGAAGATCCGCTGATCATCTGCGATTCTGCTTTTGAAGCGACGTGATAAACTTTGCTTGTGTCACAAACTGCCCCAAACACAAGTCTTAATTTTGTGAATTCATTTTACATTAATTACTCTCACCCTGACACCGCTGCCCCAAGATAAAGAGTCTATGGATCAGACGCAAAAATTTCGTGCCCAAGATACAAAGACTGTTGGTGTCGGTTTCACCCAACGTATGGTGCGTTTTAGCTCTGTAACCTTATTATCTGCTACTATATACCCTCAGGTAGTGAAAGGGTTAAGCGGTTCTTGGCTTCCATTGTGCTACAAGCCAAAAATGCTGACAGCCACACAAAGGTCTGCATGGAGACCCTCTTGTTTTTGGTAGAAAGGCTTTGTTTTTGCAAATTCTCCAGTTTCAATCTCCTGTCTTATTCCGAGGTTTAACTCTCATGGTGCCAAAGCCCTCAACCCCCAGACAATGCTGTAATGAAACTTTGTCCTTCTGGTTGGAGTGGACTCTAACCCGTCTGCCCCCGGCTTGGTATTTCATTGTGTGTTTTTGGAGTTGTAGAATAGTCCGGGGCAGTAAAGTGCAGAAGCCCCATTTGAGGACCGTTGCGACTAGACTCGTCTGGTTGCTGATGGGGCATCATGGAGCCAATAGAAATCCAAATTCTGCTCCATAAATAAGTTAATGTATATACTGTGCGTAAAGTAGTTTTGAAACCATCCATGGATCTGTCCAAAATCTGGCTTGATTCTGAAGCCATCTTTAAATAGTTAAATGTTAAAACAAAGAAATCTGTCCAATTGCGGAACAAAATAACGATAAAAGCTGCAGTCTGACCTTTCCTGTTAACATTATAATTTACAGAGAGCGAGAGCTTCCCGTGAAACTCATTAGAAGCATTCACCATTAGCCAAAGCTAAATATTTGTTTTATATTTTTTTCCCCCATTTATAATGTGGAACCGTCACACTCCATATACAATCCCATTTTGTCCTTCCAGCTGCGCTTCTAAAAATAGATCTAATTATGAAGTTTTCACAACAATATTTAAATTGGTTATCCCACCAATCGTGTCTCGGAAGTGTACCATTCCCAAACAACGTGCTCCAGGAGGAATGGAAAATGCCCCGGGAAAAATGTAACGTCATGTTTTTGCATTTTAGTGTTATGTGATGAGAAGGAAGCTTCCGGTATTCCTCCGACATAAATAACGTTTTAAAGGAAAAGTTTATGAATATCATATATAATCCATGCAAGTAGACATTTACACTAGTTTATTAATGTTTATTGTTATACGTGTTATGTCTGATATTATGTTATATAATTTTTATAATTAATAGAAATTAGCACGATGTTACAGCTTAATTTTACTGAAGATCTGTGCCGTGTTCCTGTCTCTGAGATGTCATGCTGGGTGATGACCTCATGATTCATCATACCTGTGACGTCCTCATGTACGATTCTCTTCTTTACAAAAACGTGTTCTTCCATTTTTAAAAATTCACAGGCAGAGAAAGGGTTACACGCTCCCCTCCCCGTCCATGTTTTATAATGCTGGCCATTAGACGGGGTGTACATTTTCAGAGCCGTTTTAATTCAAAGGGCAGTGAGGATCAGACACATCGTCCCTTCCCATCAGCAACTGCTAGACACACGAAATGAGTTGCTTGTCTGAAATCAATTACCGGCGAGCGAGCTGGCCCCGTTTTAAATGCCGTTATAGGAAAGGTCTCTTATCAGCCCTCCGACTGACAGGAGCAGCCGAGGGGCCGCGGATTAGACAGACACGAGCTGCCTCCACTCACCGACCGCTAAAGTCGCTTTGAGGAACAGTCCCGTGGAACAAACTCCTCTAATGACAGACAACAGAGTCTCGGGACCGTGTCTCGGATACAAAGTCCTGCAGATGATGAATATTTTACCCTTCGGTGTCCAAGATATTTTGGCCAACTACAGGACGTGATCTCTCAAATTCTTGTTATTTTTGATATAAGCTCCATTGTAATTTAAACGCAAATTACAGTTCCATAAGAAATATTGAAGTCCGGTGTATTTGGCAGAATGCTGCTCTTATTTGCCGTCATCGGCCATCACAATGAAGACTTTATTACATGTTCTATACCTTCAAAACATTGTCTACGTGTGTTTTTTGCCTTAGCTTGTTGACCTGTGAAGCTGGTTTGATGCACCTCCTTTTGGATGAAGTAGGTCTACGTATAGGTCGGCAGCCTGCGCATATCAAGCCGATGTAGGCCAGCTGGGTATTGGGAATCATACACCAACTCCATAACCTTCCAAACTCCATATACTTCCAAAGCGTAGTAGAGAGGGTGCAGAGAGTCATTCCCAGTATCCCTGCTTTATTGACTTCATACATATAAATAGTTGCCACGGCAGGTGGTAAAATAGATTACAAACAGGCACTTGGTAGCGCCATCCCCTGGGGTGTAGCGCTCGATCAGCATCACCTCAGAAATATTAATGTAGTTTCCAGAACCTCCCGGATAGAAGGCATCCGTCCAGACCAAAGAATGCGGCGTCTGAGGGAATAGTGGCATTTATTGGTGATAAACAAAATAATAAGACATATTCCAGACATCTAAGAAAAGATGCTCTAACACAAATGCGATTCAGAGCAAGATGTGTCCTTTGTGCCCAAAATTCAACTTGTTTTTAAGCAACGTTACAATTGGATTCTCTGCAATAACCATTTAGTTTCAGGCTGGATAAAGAAATTCTAGGTTCTGTATTCATTTAATTTGGAGCTTACGGGTTTTATATCCAATGCTACATGATGTTCTTACGAATTAGATGGTTCTTGAAGCTTCTTTCTTGTACCATCTGTCTTTAAATCATGATTTCTGTCATTTTGAGTACCAGACAGGAAACAAAACATTCTGTTTTCTTGCTTTAGAATGTGTGTTTTTGTGCTTTCAGTGTAGGTTCTTAATACTCAGGTATTACAGCCAGATGGAGTCTTCAGCTGATACCTTATATTGGCCAGGGGCAGAAATCACATAAACTTTGGAGACCTCAGAGGTCTCTTCCTCCATCCAGCTGCAGAACGCATGGACATTGTGCTGGCAACGGCGGTTTGTGTCTGATATTCTTGGTCATTCTATTTGTATTCTTCTTTCGGTTCATGACACCCGAAGTTGACCCCTCCATTCTGTTGACTTTTGGACTACAAGTCAATTTTATATCTCTCTATCTCTCAGCCTTAAAGCTCTGGCTCCATCTCACTTTTCTTGGTGCCCACAATGAGGGTTTGAGGGTCCATGTGAGATTATCGCAGGGAAATAACATTTCACTCCACATTTTCGATGAAGTCTCACCTTGCTCCATCACAGTAAAAGCCCAGCGTTAATTTTTCAAAGTTTCCTTTGTAGTTTGGTAACAATTTAGGAAAGTAATCTCAAAACTCACACAATTCATTTCCATGACGACTGAAGTTCATTTAGGTCCGTGAGACTGCTGAGCAGAAAGCGTGCGAACACTGCATTCATGACAATTACAAGGTAGACATCCACCCTGCTGCTCCAAGCTCAGCTCCAGGGATGTCTAATTGGAGGCAGGTGCTTGGATACGTCTGCAAGGGATAAGAGGGTCATTTATACAGTGGACGGTTGTTTTGATTTTGACCAGAGCAAACTGATGCGCACGCTCCACCACCACTGGTAATACTTTATCACACAAAGCCTCTGACTATTCATTCTTATTTTCGTTATTTTGTATGTTTCATTGCACGAAATAATCGAAAAATACTTTACTTTAAAACCAATTCACAGATATTTGTGTAAGGAAAATGTTTGGGGTTACTCTGTGACTTGTGTAAGTGATCAACGCTGGGTATATTTTCATAACGTTGTAACGTTGAAATACATGGAGCTTGAAACAAAATGGGGCCAGTTGGAGCTCTAGAGGCATTGAGTTTTCTCTGTTGGTAACCCTCTGTTCTTCAAGTCCTTCTGGAGATATTCCTTGCGTGACCAGCTTCTGTTATCCAATGAGCCATACGAACATTCATCCCAGGCTACCTTCAAAGCGGTGTCACCAGTATCCCCGCTCTAAGGAGGAGGAATTGGGTAGACACCCTGTGGAAGAAAACATGATCCGTGAAATTTGCCTCTTTCGATTTGGGCGCCTACTTCAATATTTTCTAAATAGGAGTCCGTCTGGAGTAAAAGCTCTTCCAGGAGCCTCTTAAAGCCACCCTACCCTGACTCTCAGCCAAACACTTATTTAGAGAGACTCTTGGCTTCCTTATTGGCTGCAATATAATAATCCTGCTGCCTGAATTAAAGCATCTTCTTGCAGCAATTGGTGTGAAATAAACAAAAAACTTTGGATATGGAAATTAAATGTAATGCTTCTGTATATTTATTGCTATATAAACAGGCAGAGGGCTGGCGCAGAGCCACCAGGACATTCACAGCTGTAAAGCATAAGAACCGACACCAGGGGAGCGGATCTAGATCTAGTTTAGTCTTATGGAGATCTGATTATTTCAGCAGAGATCTCATGAACTGCCCCAAAGTTAAAGAGACCGTGACATGTCATGTATTTTTATTTCATATTGAATTACAGGCAACTATTCCTTCCCTGTGCATCTCCGTTGTGTCCCGGACGTTGGGTCCTTAGTCTTTCTGTAACCCAGAACTCAGGAGAAAGATGCATCAATGTTCATAAATACGACAAGAAATCCAGCAACAAGTGACTTTGTTTGTGTACATAAAGTGATACCGGGGTTCAGGCAGCTAAGTGCGAGCGCTGCCTCGGGGCAGATCCAGTGAAGACGGGAATCGCTGGCAATGTCATTATTTTCTTTGATTTTTCCATGCTGGCAAGATCCACGGTCTTTAAAAACACATAGGGTTCTCCCAAAAAGGTCTGAGTGCACCAAGTGGGCTATAGGGCACCTGTAACAGCATGTACTTAATACAAAACACTCTCATGCCTAATTATCCAAATCACAGACCATTTATTTATGAAGCAACGGGGGTTAGGAACCAGCCAAAGAAACAAGTCGGTAAATTACTAGTATGAGCCAAAAAATGGCAGAACACTTTACTATTAAAGATTAGAGAAGAAATATTTTTTCAGCCCTCTCTCCGACACCCGGTGGGTCCGCAGTGAATGTCGTAGGAAGCTGCGCTCTGGTCGGTTCTTTCCTGAAATCTTCGTCGATAACATTTGTGACTTTCCGACAGTGCTGTGAATTATTGTGCAATATTAAAGAACCCACCGCCATCACCAGGAGTTAAATATTAATGCTTCTTCCTCAATCAGAAGATGTGAAACCAGTCTCTCCGGGGTGTAGTAACTTAAAAAATGTGGGTTATATAACTTCCAGGCAAAATGACAAAAACAGCTCCGGTCGCAGTTAATAGGGCTCTGTTTTCCAGAAGATCTTTTTTTTTTTTGGAGGAGGAGGAAATGCAGTTTCTGAAATCTGCTGTGTTGGAATAATTGGTCATTTAAGAATCCCTCGGCGTCTGCGGTGGAAAACTTCAGCCGCAGGATCTAATTATTAATTTGTATGGGTTGGGATGGCTTCACAGGGTATTTTAATCAGACAGTTGGCAGAATCGTTTGTAGTAAAGGAAATAAAACATTTGACATTTTCAGATTCTGTCCAAAGCATTTAATGTTACTTTTGGAAACAAAAATGCAGAGACAGTGAGTGCAACCACCACGGACAAGGAGTCCCGACGAGATAATGGCAGGTTAGACCAAGAGGCTTTGGAACCCGCTAACTTCTTACATCCTTGGCCAGATAAGGACGTTTAAGATTACATCTCAAGATCATTTGAGTTTCAGAGACATGGAATCCTATCTGCTCACAGACTCCACTATTCCATAATTTGGAAAGTCTGTCCCTACAAATGATAAATTCCTTAGATTTTTTGATTGGGTTTCCCCCAGTTTTAACCCAATACATTCCGGAAGCAGCTTTATACCCTGTAAACAAGAGCATCTTACCAAGGATTGATCACGATGGCGTTTCCATACTTACAGTTACTGTGTGTCGACACGAACCCTGTTATCAGAATCGCTAAATGGAAATGTTTGTTTCTAAACCTATGAATAATGATGAGTCTTCAACATCTCCAAACCCTGAAAGATGTGAAAAAGGTGACAAAAGCAACTTTTTTAAAGAAAAGACCCGTGCAGCATAACGTCCCCAGTAAACGCGACCGAGACAATGCACCTTTCTTTACTTTTTATAGACAAGGACAAAATACCCCAAACCCGGGGAAAACATTCGAGGCTTAACGTAGAGGTGTTTTCTTTCACGTCCTCCTGAGCAAAAACGGCCAAGCTACGTTTCTGGCATAAAATGATGAAGCTTGCATTTCTTTAAACAAAGAGCGAAAGCCGTTTCAAAGTGAAACAATTTACAAAAAAAGAAACTTTTCTCCTTCCTTTTAAAATATTATGGCGTGCTGATCCATGTATAATGCATGCGTCCCAGCATGTGATATGATTGAGCGTTACAGGCTGAATGCTAACGTGTTCAGAGAGCCCGTCAGGTTCCCGATGCCAATAAACAAGCTGAATGCATTATATAATAAAAAAAAAAATAGAAAGTGCCTCATAAACCTGCTGTACGTCACCCACTCTACGCTTTGCTCAGCGGAGGGGCATTTATCCCGTGCCCCACATCTCAATATTAATCTTTTACCCATTTCCCCAATCATCTGGGGCACAATGAAAAATAAAATTCCTTTTCCAATGGATCATGATCACGTCCCGGGATCACCTGCCTGAGAGTGAATTACCCCTGCTGGGGTAAGGATACAAACTGAAACAGGCAAATTAAATACCATTCCGCGTTCAGAGCCTTCACCTCTCTGCTTATTTTGTTCCTGGCTGGTTTTGTAACTGGTGCAAGAATCAGGATACGGGAGGGAGTCGGATTCCATTCCATTGGTCCAACTACTAAACATTTTAGGAGACCGTAACACATTTCAACGATTGCACTTTCCATCTCTGTGCATGCGCTGGATCTGCGCAGTGACCGGTATCCGCAGACTTTTAACACAAATTTATTTACCAATCAGGGAGAACGTCGGTGTAGGAACGGTCGGTAGATTCATGGCTTTTGGTTCAATTTATAAAACTCTGCCTAAAACGGGCCAAATGCAGGTAAATCAAAGAGATTTGTTGCATCTCAGACACGGAAACAGAATCTTACCCCGGGGCAGTGAAGCAGAACGTGCGGTCCACACATATCAGTGCGGGAGGGAAAAAGAAAGATTTATAAAAAAGCTTTAAATAGTTTTATCTCAAAACATTTTTTCCTGGAAAATAAAGCCAATAACGTCCCTGTTAACGTGTCTGTAAATAATATGTTATGTTTATTATCCCTGGTTATCCTGTGTGCTGCAGCACAGGCGGCGCATGCTTTCCAATTAGCACCATTAAACAGATGTCAAACATCCTAATTACTTGCTGTGCTGTTATCCTCAGGTAGCAACGATTAAAACACTAATTGAGCTTTAATTATCTGATGAGGACCACGCCTGGTGTCAGGTATCAAGGAGAAAGCGCGCCAAACATGGACTGGGAAACTCGCGCAGGGTTGGTGCACCATTTAGCAGAACTGGTCCCCAGTTTGCTTTTAAAGGTTTGTGCATCATCTGTTTGCTCCGATCGCGTCAGCAGCTTCTCCTGCTTTTGCCATTTTCATGCCCGGCGTGCCAAACTTACCGGCCTCCTCCAGGGTTTCCATCTTGGTGCTCTCAGGGGGACGCTGCGTAAAGTGGAGAGAACGGGCCGGCAGCGCCTGTACCTGGCTAGTAACCGGGATATAAGTTACATCCCCAACCAGGAGCCTTTATAACTCCAATGAGTCAGACGAAAGGGAAATGATTAGTTATCCTTGTGTATTAATGTCAACTGTACAGCGCTGCGGAATATGACGGTGCTATATAAAACAATAAATAATAATCACAGTAGCAGGGGCTATAAACAGTAATAGAGGGGCTATAGCATGATATAATATACACAATACAGAACTATACAGTGTCTTATTACCCTGTCCCTAATACACACCCCAGACCCCTAATACATACCCAGACCCAAACATCCACCCAGCAATTCTAGAACATTGGTGCATGTGGTGGGGGCCATTAAAATGAATTTAGGTGTAAGTATAGCTACACACAGGTATATGTTGGTGCTCATGTACAGTGTCCCTGTCTGCAATAGTGGGGGTGTATGAGTGAAATGGCTGCCTACCAGGTCTGTGTCCTCCACTCTGTCAGACATCAGGGTTTATCTGCCCCTCAGCAGCCACCAGCATACGCAGGACACGGCGCTCGCTCTGCAGCCACTGGGTACTGAGGGGATGTATAGGCCTGTGAAGCTGCATCAATGTCACTGCTCCTCTCTACTGAGGAGGACACTAAAACTTCCCTATGAGAGTTTCTCTGACAGGGGCAGCACTCTACTATAATCAGGCTTTGGGCCTAGTCCTGAACTGTCATTCTGAAACCCCTCCCTTCAAGCTTCCCTCTCATGTTCTGCCCTCCAACTCCTCTCATCCTCTCACATAATCCCAGGGAAAGTCTGTCTCCTAATTGGTGCAGCAGATCACATGTCCTGCTTGCTGGATGGATGTGAGGAACAGGTGGCCGTTCCATTTTGAGTCCCGGCAGTGACTTGAGCAGCAGTAGTAGCAGCAGCAATAGATGTAAGTGAGAAAATCAAGGGGCTTCACACAAAATGTCACAAAGTAAAGTGAGTGAGAGTAGACGTGCATTTAAAGGTGCTGTCCCACCAAGGGGGCTCTTAAAATATCCACAAAGAAGTTCTGTGTCACGAAAGGGGAGCTAAAGAAACTTGTTCACTATTTTGTTTTTTCGCCTTAATGCTTCTGTCATTTAAAAACTGTGTTTATGAAAATACTGCAGTTTCCTAGAAGAAGAAGATATTGCATAAATTTGAAGAACCCATCCATCCTGGTGCCGGTGACGCAGCAAATAGGATAATGGCCGCGTCTTGCTCGGTGACCTTTTCGGAAGTCTTGGGTGGATGAGCTGTGGGGGTCACCGCCGCCACTCGGGGTCCTTTTATCTCAAACGCGGCCCCGCGCGCCTCTCCCACAGCTCCTGGAGGGTGCAAGACACTTTGGATTGTGTTCATGCGACTCCCTGGCTTCTCCGGACAGGTGCTTCTTTTTGTGAGGACCAGAGATTGGTTAATCCGCCACGAGAGATAACGTCCCACAGGCCGGATGCCGCTCAGAGACCGACCTCGCGATGCTTCAGAAATCTCCATTGTGCTTGGGATGAAAAACACACAAAACTGCAGCTCTGAGTCACTGCGAGCCTTTGATCCTTAATCTCCACGGAGAAAATTATAACGATGAAAAGAAGAAAAAAGAGACGTATCAAAGGCCTGGAAATGAAGATTAGAAAAACATGAACTGAGCGAGTAGACGGCCGCGCGGTTACTCGTATACCGGATGAGGGGGTCGCGTTTACTGCGCCAGCCAGTGCTGGGTGGGGCAAATCAATTGGGCATTAAATGATCCCCCAAATCCCCCACGTCCCCTAATATAGATCATGGTCGGTAACTCAGCAGATATAATAATTTTAGTTTTTTACGTGGTATGTGCTCAAAACATTAAAGATCCCTCCATAATCCCATCGCCGGTCAGACATGCTGGGATGCGATGTCATATCCTGTTGTGTTAGGTCATTGTTACGGAGGGGCATTTCATGTGAAGGTACTTGGGGTACCCATTCGGAAGTCCGGGAGGCGTCCTATTTTAGATCAGACAACGCAATGGATCGTCAGAATGCACGTCACGGAAATAACCTCCACGGCGACTCTTCCTGGGAAAGGTGGTTTTTTTGACGTATCGACCGTCGTGAATCGTATTGACTCACCTGCTCTACATACGCGTCTCTCTATCCGGAGTTAATTTCGGTGCATTAACTAACCTTGTGCATGCGTGAGAGGGAGTGAAGTGTCACCTGCCGACAGCGCCCAGGCAGCACACAATGGGGCATTGTTTGCCCCGCTCAGCTTCCACTTCTACTTCCAGAGATAACAAAATACCAACGGCTCGGCTCACGTGACAGATGGAACATCTCTCTGTTACTTTCGTTAACACCCGGCAGACCTTGGAAGCTGAGAGAAAGCCTCGGTGGAAATCGTCTCGCCCCCCTTCTCTCTTCTGTTCTTTCCCGAGGAATAAACAAAACAGTTTGGTCTTTAATAAAAGTTGCAGGAAAGCAGCGGCGGTATTTGATGGGGTTGCGCGGGGTGGCAGATACGCCTTTCTGTCGGTTCTACAGATAGATACATAGAGGTTCTCTGCTGGAATTGTCTCACCTCCAAAAAGATCTTCGGGTGATTGTTTGTGTGAATGGTTTGTACACCTGGGGCTGGCGGTTGGGGAGAGGCGCTAAGAGGAGTGATATTATTACAGCTCAGAACCTTAAACAGGAAGCCGTTCATGGAAATAATGCGTTTTCTGTTAAAATGTGGCAAATTTCCAAGCTTTTGGATGTGGGATGGAAACTGTTACCCCGGAAGTAGCTTTGGGAATCAGTTCCAATCCGATATGAACTAAACAGGGATCCGTTTGGGATCTCGCCGTCCCTACCAGGTCCTCGGATGTCTCGTCTACTGGGTCATCGTTCTTTCTAATGTGCCGGCAAAACCTCCGCCAAAGAGAGATGGTTCAAGATGAGTCGATTCCATTACTTTCCAGAAATGGATGGATGGGGGGGAATATATATTTAACATGGAGGGCAGCAGCTAGTAGTGGACCATCTAGGTGCAGAGAAAAGACACCCCAGAAGCTCCATGTGAAACACGATGATCACCACGGACCCAACGAGAGGCAAGTCCTGGGAGCAGCCGGCAATACAGGATGGCATTAAAAAATCCTTTATTTATGCAAATAGCGATAAGACATCCTAAATTTCCTCAATCTGCAGTATAGACTTAATATTATTTATTGTTTTATATAGCGCAACCTTATTCCATAGCGCAGCGTGGTACCCGATGGCCACCATCCAGGTGCAGTAATCTCCTGGAAGTGTCCCTGCTGCCCCTGGAGAGAGTTGGATAATAGCGACCAAATATACCCTGGTTTGGGGTCATAATACAAAACTAGAATGTGAGAGTGTGTGTCGCCCCAGGGGCAGTAAAAAGCAGCCAGGATCAGGTGTGGGGGCATTTCCGGAGAACGCGGCTGCTTCGCGATGAATCGTTTTTTTCTCCCTTGCTGTTTTTTGTTGTACGATCACTAAGCTTCTCCCGGCTGCCGCTGTTTGTAGTCATGGCAATAAGTGCATTTCTATGTCATTTTTTGGTTAGAAAAGAGAGAACAGAACGGGAGTTATAATCGCTGGTTTTGTAGGGAGTGATGGCGGGCGCTCTGCGTGGGGCTCACACTGACCCCGATATTCACCGTGTCCTCCCAGAAATCCCGACCCGCACTCTGTAATGAGCATCTCCTGCCTCTGCATGTCCCGGATCACTTGCTGCCTTTCTGTACTGACGGCATAAAATGTAGGGCGACCGTGTGTCCCCTTTCCAGCTGACAGCCATCTGACGAGTCCTCTTTCTCCTGACTATTATTGATTTTAATAGCGCCATCCTAGTACTCAGCGCTGTACACCATTGTACAGCGCTACAGAATTTGATGGCGCTATATAAAACCCCCTCTCCCTAAACATGCGCGGCGAGTAGAATAGGCGGTTGGACCACGAAACGCGTCAGGGTTCTGCGGCTCAAACCCAGTTTCAGACGTTCCACTCATTCCCACGTCTGAGCAGCATAGACCCCACTCATCGAGGACTTCATGTTAGCTTTGAAATTACCCAGGAAATCTCTAAAGTCGATTTGACAGAACATGATAAAATATGGAAACTCTCAGCAACAACATTTACTTAGTAAATGACATTTTAATGTGGAAAGTCACATTTGCATACTAATTACATTTCCCTTTAAAACATTCAGACTTCTGACCTTCCCACCTACCGCTGGTGACAAAGATTAAAACGTTCTTACGATGTCCTGTCGCACGAAGCGTAATCACATGGGTGGTGAGTGGGCAGCGCGGCCATCCCTGGCTTATTTTGGTTTATTCCATTAAACCATTATCCACACTTTTTAAATTATTATTCTTAATATTGTCATTACCGGCTGCGGTTATTCGGTGGGATGAAAAATTTAAAAAATAAATAAAAATTGCAAATCACAAATTTTTTATTTTAAGTCCTTACGGTGAGGAAAGATTATTGAGAAGCTGTTTCTTCTGCCTGTGCAACTTTATATAGTTGAAGTGCGTGGGGGTAATTCTGACATGATGCTTTATTCTATGGCACCTAAAATATTCCTCGGTGATCTTTCTCTAGCCAAAAGGATTGGACAGGTAAAATATACTTACGTTTCTGCACCGCGGGTGCCATTTCTGACCGATAATTACCAAGTTGCTGCCAATGAAAACCTCTGTTTATTTAGTAGCAGCAATGCGTTTCGCGCTCATGGTCAGGCGGTAGAGGAGAGCTTGGAGAGGACACGACCCGTACCGGGGCTTCTATGGAGAGTCTCCAGATTATAGAGACAGGACTGCACAACTCACAAAAGGCTCATAGGACAATAACCATCCAACGCGTTTCGCATTACTCCACCGCTTTCTATTCTGCTCTCCCCTGGAGGCTGAGGGGGCGACCCCCGTCCTGCTTTCAAATCAAAACTGAAAAGAGAAAAGGGCTGGTAAATAATGGTAATCATTTCAAATAACAAAATGTGACGGATAAAAGACTGACCATGATGGGAAATAGAGAGCGGCAAATAAAAGCAATCTGAGAAGTCAGCGGGAAAAAGAAAGATTCTCATACTGTCCAAACCTTCAGAGAAGAAAGTCGATTTAAAACAAAACTTTAATCCTTCGCGTCGTCTTCTCTGAGATGTCAGACGGGGACACAAACAATTCTGTTTGACAAATATGATTGCTTTTTCCTATCTGTGGTTGTTTTTTCTTTTTCCTCCCCGTGTTAAAGTGGAACGCAGCTGCTCAGGCTTTAACCCGGTCATAAAGAGCGTCATTCAGTCCGCTCTACGGCCGACCCAGAGTGAGTCAAACAATAATAAATGGCATTAGGCCACTTTATTATACAAAAGAGAACTTGTTTCGAAAAGAACATTTTCTGCTCGACTTTTGGGATAAATTACGAATTAATAGGGATTAACCCTTCAGCAGCTTTATAAATGTTTTACAGGGAAAAGAGTTATTGATGCAACGAGTAAAGAGTTAAAGAAGAGATAATTTAGGCAATTCTCACCGTCCAACATTTCTGGCGTAATTTTGGGGCTGGATTAATGTTGCCCCCGCTGGCAGAAGGGGGTGCCATACAACAACACCTGAAAGGTTAATTGTACAGGACGATGTTTTTTTCCCAATTTTTTTTAATCTAAAACAATTGGCTCCTCCTGATTGGCTGCCTGTTTTTAAACCTCTGTAAAAAAAAAAAAAAAAACAGAGGGTGAGCTGAGGGCCCAAAATGACCCTGATGGCGGCATCTGAGCAGGGGGGAGGTAGGTAAAAGGCCTGCATGCGGTTACCAAAGCGAAAGGGGGTCTGGGGGGCGCCGAGCCTCCTTTAAGTGAAATTCTGCAGGTAAGAATGCAAGCAGCCTGGCACGTCGCATCCACCGGAGGATTGTGGGTAATCAGTGCAGATGGCTGCACAATAGAGCGGCTCAGGCCTCGTGCTGCCTCCTAAGTGACTTAATTATGTCTGAATCTGTGATTGTCATTCCCAGGTTCTATTCATTCCCGGCGTAACTCTCACAAAAAGATTTTTGTCACCTGAACTTTAAGTACTCCCCGACGCTGCCAATCATCCGCCGCCCGACAGCCGCCTCTAAATACGGAGAAGATACAGTCTGTCACTAAAACTGCTCGGGATGCAACGAGTTTAGAGAGGAGCAAGCTCGGAGATATAATCTTCCTCCACGAAGGGGATTTTAACCTCTTTAACTCCAAACATTTCTGCGTCTCAGCCGCGTAAACCCAGGTGAAACCTACAAACCATGAGATAAAAAACACACCGAGTGATGTTTCAATTCATCGAGCTGGATGAGAATGTAAAGGGTTAATCTGGTTAATTAACCGTTTCAGGGGCGAGAGTTTAGCAGCCTTGGTTTTGTCTAATCCCCCAACTGGAGTTATCGGGAATCCGCTGCCGGCTTGTGCTTTCTGTCTAAAGCAGATACTTCTCTTTAAAGTGAACTTCAGGGAAGCTGAGATCGGCGGCAGCCTGTGGCATATTCAGCTTTATCTGATCAATTTCCTCTCCCGAAGTCGTCCCCCGCCAACACTTACAAAGGATGCTGGAACCAATCAGCGACTTAACAACAGAGGAGCGATAACTTCATGGGGAGGAATAATCTTGCAGATCCTGAGAACAGGAAGTTAAAATGGCCGCTCCCGTAACAAGTGTGCCGTGTGTATCCATGTGCCGTGTATATCATTGTGTAGCAAAGCTTTTGTTGAATAAACGCCTGTTTTTTTTAAGGCAATAGCCGCTTTCTGCGTGAAATTGGATTTCGAGCTGTCAGCTGAGTCCCGTCAATCAGAGGAAATCATTTTGCGTTTCTTTGATACGAACGGCGTGTAAAGTCACAGAGCTGGCGCTGGCGCTCCCTGAGAACCGGAAGCCCTTAGGTAGGAAGGGTCGTTTGAGGTCAGGTCGGGGTTAAACCGAAGCTGGCAAACACAGGTATGACACCCCAGCTGCTCGGGAAGAAACGTTTACCTGTCGGACACATAAACCAGCGAATGTGGTTTAAACAATGGATATTTATTAATTGCCCTGGAATATGGACGGTGGGGGCCATAACCTTCTGGGGCAATTTCACTAATTTCATAGATTTGACCGATCATCGACGTACCTTCAACAATATGTCGCCCAAAGTGAGAGAATTATAATGTTTTCAGTGCACCCGGAGCAACTTATTTTATTCAAAGTAGAGCTGGAGGCCTCGCATAAAGCTCTTTAAAGCAGGCGTCATGCGTGTCACGTTGCAGGAATACGAGATCATGGATGTTTCTGTCCATAAAACCTGCCCCCCCCATAAAAATGCATCTACGTTCAGAGTCTCTTGACTTGTGAGACTCCTGTCTGCTAATAACGATGATACAAATTGATTTGTTTTTGTTTGTTTTTTTTTTTACAAAAAAAAGGATGAATCTGTGAATAAACCTTGAATCTGGTTCATGCGCGACGTCAAAGCTCTGCTTCCTCACAAAAACCTGCATTAGGGATGAGAAAGCAGCAGGCGGGGACAGCTTTGTAGCGGTTAATCAATGTAAATCTTTTCATATAACCGTTCGTAAGTCAGTAATTGAAATGGGAAGAAATGTTGCTTTTTTGTCAGAAAAGTGGCAGTTTGTGACAATCCGGGGCAAGTAAAGAAACGCTGGAGACGGGAGGTTTATATCCTTTAAATATACTGAAAGTTCCCGCAGACAATAGAAACTCTTAAAACTTTCAAGGATCAGAGACTTAAGACGTTACTCACAAGACGTTACTCACAAGACGTTATCAGGAGCCACATCGGAGCCCAAAGACCTCGAGGCCAAACATCCAACAGCTCAAGTGACATAAATACCCCCTGAGAACAGCCTCGGGTCTTTATACCGTTACCTAATCTACAATGTCGGGAAACCAGTACTGGTCAGCGGAAGATGGAAGTCACCCCGACCTCGTTTCTTTTTTTTTTTTTTTTGGCTAAATCCCATTTTTTGTACCCCAAATGATTCAAAAACTGCTGACCCCACTCCTTTAGGACGAGGTGAGGATGCCCATTATCCCAGCTGCTTTTAGTTTGTGTGGAGTGTTTATCAAATGGTACATTTTACACCAAAAACACCTTAAGAAATAGCGGTTAACCCAATAACTGTAGGCAACATCTCCGTCAGCTGCTGCCTTCAAAAGAAGAGGAAACTGGATTCTCTAAGCTTTGGAGGCATTTCATGAAAAAATCAGTGCTAAATTGTCAAATATCCCATGTTATTGGACAATATCTAGAAGATGGTGAATCTGTGAGACAGTGACCTCCGTCTGACCCCCGTCTGACCCCCTTTTACTGAATTAAGAATAAGGGGAATTTTCATAAAACATCTTCAATCATATTACTGAAATACATTGGAGGAGGTCGAGGAATTTAGCTCTTATCATTCAAGAGCTGCACGTTGAGCCCTCTAACGCTGGAACTGCAACATAGAAGATGACTTTAATTAACCTGTAAACCGCCGGAGAGCCGAGCAGTCAGCAGGAGATCTCGCAAACTGTTACTAAAACGCTTCCGTTTAGGAGGATGCCTTGGGGGTCGCTGCGGGAAGAGGTCGGCCAAGCGGCTGAACTTTATATTCTGATGGACCTGCGCAGTTATACTCCCAATGTGCCGATAACACAGGGGTCCCATGTATGTTAGAGGAGGAGCGCGAACATCCCCATCCAAAAACAATACTTTGCATTCTCCTCGTGGCCGATTCACAGAACGCCCGAAGACAGAAACATTTTTCTTTCTGTCGGCGGCTATAATAACAGAACTAGGCGACCCCGGCCGGCTGCTTCTGCACTCGGCCCTAATCAAAACACACAATGCGAGACCCCCTTCAGGGGCTGGTGTTCTGTGGCCGGACGGTTCGCCGGTTGGTAAATAGAGCCTCTGCATACTATTTGGATGTGAGGAGCAGACGATTGCCGCGTCTCCTGTGTTTTACAGAAAAGCTAAAAAGCGGTTCTCATGGAAACTGTGATTCTGGGGAAATGGGCAGCGAGAAGCGGCTCCGTGTCCTCAGAACTAGGGTGTGAAATTTAGGAAACTGCTTCTTATGTAAAAGAACGGGGTCATTTTGGTGCAAAGTGTTATGGCTGATGCAATCACCATGACAACCAATAGAATGGTCCTTTCTCTATGTACTTTAGCCCCAAAGTGTATGTAGTTCTTAAATCTTCATTTAAAGAGCCAAAATTCCCTGTAACTGATTATGTTTAACCACTAATACCCCCTCGGCATATCTGGTGCGTTCTGCCGCAGTGCTGCCACAATTGGGCTCCAAAAGCATCTATGCAGCTAGCCCTATCTGTCACTGGTATTTCAGCAGATTGCAAGCCTCACGGTCCAGGATTTAGCAGGAATGCAGCTAAAGCAGCCGTCTGCCTGCCCTGGCCGAGCTCCAGGTGTCTCCGGCAGGAATGTTTACGGCTCAGAGCCTTGTGAAGGTCGCAGTGACCCGGGTACCTCTGCCAAGGCAGACCGCAGCGGAATCCGATTCACAGAGATAGAGCAGCGAGGCCGCGCGCCAGGACTCTCCACTCCCGGCATTACCCTGCGAGGGCACCGCTGGGAGACTTATCCGTCTGCCCTGTCTGATTAAACAGAGAAGCCTTTTGCTCCCGGGAATAAACTGGTTTCAGAAGTTAACTTGTTTATCTACTAAAGGGCAGCGAAAAGCCGATGGTTCCATTCTAATGGCTTTCGCTCTCTACCAGCTCTGGTGACACTTTAACGTCTGTCTGATGAAAGTGAACCGTAAGGAAACCCAGCACTTCCCCGACGCGTGTCTCACGGAGCCCAAATAATCTGAGTGGTCAAGTAGTGCCATTTAGCGGTGCAGAGAAAGAGTCACTGGTGCGTTTCTGAGCGGGTCTCACTAACTTTCCTTTGGAGGAGGCTGTCAGTGCCCCCGTGTAACGGAAAGAAGGTCCATGCGCCCTACAGGATTGGCCCAGGAGCCCATTACCGCCAGCGGGTGACTGTCCTAGCATACCTGCCGTCTGCCACCGCACAGGGTAATATCTTCTAACAGCCCATTACAAGCATTCAGTCCAAGACAGCAACATTTATTCTAGAGGAAACATTTCGTTGTTTGCCCAGACTGTGTGACCCGAGACCATCTGCCCAGTTACCCTGAGAATTTTACCCATAACTCTCAGAGCCTTCCCATTCAATTACCCCAAATATCTGCCCCTTCAGATCGGTATTAGAGCTCAGAGGTCGCCATATGATCTGAAGAGGGTTTTCTTAAACCTAGAAGGGTAAATTTGCTGTAACTTTGTAACGGAGGCCTGAGATCGGCCTGAGAGCAGCAAATATTTAGCTCTTGTCGAATAAACGCAGCGCTCAGCACGGGGCCCAGGCTTCAAGATTCAGCCACAGACTAATTTTAGATGTTTTTAACACCATTTCCTGAAACACGGCCACGTAATGTGGGTTAATCAGCATTCCCTGAGAAATCAGGTCTGCGTTTCAGGATGTATAATTATGCCAGTTATCTGCCGAGTCTCTCACTGCGAGTTGCCGGCGCAGGAACCATTATTTGTGATCTGGAATATAATCAGAGACGGGATAAATTCAGATATAACGGAAGATCCAGCAAATCCTCCTTAATCTGTAAGAACGGCCTGTGTGCCTGCGCGGCTCTCGGGTCACGAGCCGGTAGGCAGACCCGGGTCAGTCGGTTTTGGAAGCCATCTTCATTCTGTTTTATGGAATCAGTAGACGGCTAGTAGGTGTCGGTACACCCCTTGGAGCCATGACCAGCTTCCTGGCAATTTACCCCGACCCGATCCAAAGTCCAGGAGCTTTGCAATGATCAGGCAGCTCCGTTCGGCCCACCCCATGTATGTTTAAATTCCCTCACTGTATTAGCCTCTACCACTTCTAATGGGAGGCTGTTCCACTTATTTACCACCCTCTCACTATGTGGCACCTTACACATTTGCCTACAGAAAGAGGAATAAGGCACAGAATCCTCAATAAAGGGATTGAATAGAACTCCAATAATGTGACAGAAATTAATATTATATCGGTAGCCCCTGTGTCATGATAATATTTGTGCGCATTAAGGAGGCCGCTCACAGAGCCATAAATCCCGGTAAAAAAATATAAACACATGTTCTTACAAACATCACGCAAGCAAAAATATATGAAGAGTGGAGTAAAGAGCGTTCCCAGACGCCTGCCTAACCTGTACGTGGTGAATGGTTCATACGTGTAATGAGAACATTAAGACACATGCATGTTAATATCCACACGCGAGGAGACGATAACGTTGGCCTGAGAACACGAACGAAGCGGCTGTACAACGTGGAATTGTCTGCGGTTTCGGAAAGGGCTGCTCCGCGAGTGATTGTTTTCCCTTTCGCTCGAAGTCACGATGAAAGCTCGTTAGATGAGCGAAGCGCGTTTCCACTCAAACTAAAGACTAGAATTTCCTCTGATTGCTTTTTTTTTAATTAAGAAAAAGATTGCATTGAAAACAAACTTTATTTCATTTGCTAAACTATACGGGCAGCGAGTCTTCGTGTTTCATCCTCTCAGCGTCCCGTAATCCTCCCGTTATCTGATCGAAGCTCGTGTTTTTCTGGGTCAGGCAGGTGGATGAAGACGTTGCATCTTTCTAAAGTTCGATAAACTAATAAGTGAAAGCGATGGACCTGCCGCTCTCTGGGGTTACAGAGTGGGGCAACCGGCGGCAACCTTCCTCATGCGCTGCTCCTCCTTTACCCCTCTGCACCAAGATGGATACAGGACCGGCCTTGTGTTTCTTTTTTAAATCAATGCCCCAAATTCCCTTTTGATGACCAAGTCTTGTGATTTTTGGCCAAAGAGCTTACATCTTAATAGTTTAATTTAGGGCCCCAGACGCAGTAATGGATTTTGAAGACTTGTCTCTGGCGATAGAGAAGGATAGTGGGGTATTTGGAGATGTAGGATCAGAGTCTACTGGCTCCGGGGCAGATGTGTGAAACGGCTCTCCCTCCAGACACACCTGAGCTCGCTAACACAGCGGAGAGCCACGGGATCTCGTTCTGGTTACAGAATAACTCCAGGCTCTTTGGTTTTACTGCAGAATCATAAATTCCGGGCATGATTTTTATTGACGTTGTTCTTGAGGGCGGATGTCTTGGGAGAGGACATGTGCCCCTCAGCCTGGTCCATGTGCAACAAAAAGACGCCATGCTCCACATTCCTTCCTAACGTTATGCTTTTTTATGGGATTTGGGATTTTATCCGCATTTGTGTATTGTGCGTCCGAGCTCAGATGGTCACCGCATCTCCTTTGTGCAGACATCTATTAGAGAACTAGACTGTAAGCTGTGCTGCCGATACAATAGACATGAGCTGCTGCTGTACAGACTATGGGCTTTCTGGGCACTCGCCAATCGCTGCGCCGTCCCGGCTATAAGATGTGTCCATGATTACCATCGTATCGCACATTTCTGAACGCAAACACACCTGCGCTCGAGGACTGCGAGATGAAGCAGCACCTGTTCATTTCACGTACAGAATGTAACGCGGAGTAGTTTCTGCCGGCGTTGTAGGTAATCACGCTGCCCCTGACTAGGTTTTAATCACTATTTGGTTAAAGTTGTCTATCCATAAAAAAAAACATCTGGAGATCACAGAGCGGAGTTCCATACAATCGCCGTGTAGACAGAGAATGCGCTAACAGCGGCAAACAATGCCACAGGAAGAAGGAAGAGCTGTGATTACCGATTCCCTGGATACATGGAGTCTGTCGGGTGCTTCGTTCGCCTGGGGGTGCTGATTTTGGGTTCACTTGTCCAGTTTTTGAAGCACGGTTTGAACCGTTGGATTTCAGGAAATCTAGCTCCCCGGAGGTCGATGTATCTGGATCTGTGGATTCTCACGAAGGTCCGGTGACCACCATCCGGCATCCATGGTCCAAGACGCGCTCACTCACCGGCTGCCGGCAGAAGACCCTGCTTTTTATAAGTTGCTCAGTTTGTTGCATTTCTAGCCGCTAATGTCATTTATTCAAATGTCTCAATACATTTACCTCCGGCCGATGTCACTCCGCATGTCCATCCAGTATTTAGGGGCAAAACTTAAGGGCAATGCAAGCATTCACTAAACTGCGGGAACATCAAGGGCTTTAAAGAAGAAAGTTCCCGCGGCAGAGTTTATGCCTGAATAAAAACGAACTTTTTCTGAACGAGGGGCCAAGGATACAATATAATCTCACAGAACAAAGGCGGCTATTTTTTCAACGTAACATGAAGCGTTACAATGAATTTGAGGGTTTTTTTGCGATGTTGCGCATGGACAATGATTTGCAAAACCTTGAAAATGTTCTGTATCCTTATCCGTGAACAGCGAGAGAGGTTAGAGATGATCTCAATGGCTGACTTGTTTACGCGTCTCTTGTGCTGAAGTCCCCATCTGCGGGTCTGAGACACATTCCTCCCGAAGCACCTTTCCGAGCGGAGTAGCCTTGAGCCGACACACTAAATAACTTTCTTTTCTGTAGCAGTCGCATCATAAACTTTACTTAAAGTTTTGTAATTTAGCAGAAACATGTAGAGATTGAGGTGAAATTCATAGTAATTCATAAAGCGCCGCCATATTCCAGAGCGGTGTACTATAGTCAATCAGGGCATGTAAACAGAGGAACGGCCCCAAGAGCTTGGTAGGTGAGAGTCGGGATTTGAAATAAACCTGTACCGGCAGCCAGTGTCCGGTTAGACGGGGGGGAGAGCTGTAGAGCAATGGGTAGGAGAGAGAAGCCTGGCAGCAGCATGGTCTGGGTGCATGGCACACACAATATAGAATAGGCTGGGGGTCACCGGCAGACACCTCGAAAACTACATGGCTAATGGCCTGCAGTACCGCCCTGACACACTAGAGGATGCTGTGGGCCAAGTCCCAGGGCCATACAGTGTATTACCCCCCTGATCACTTTTACCCCGCAGGGTGCAGGTTGTGTCCTCTATATGAAGCCAAAGGAAGCCACAGATCCCAAAAAACAAATAATGTGCTGCGTACCTGAGCGCTGCGTACCTGAGCATATAGAAAGATAAAGCTCTCGCTTAACCATGGAATAAATAAAATGGCTGCGCGGGGACAGCAGAATGTAACCTGTCTCTGTATTTGTGCTTCTGCAGGGTTTGTGTGAATTTGAACTCATTTGCTCCCATTGTCAGCCTCGCGCTCTGCGGCTCTGGATGCTCCGGTGCACGGCTGGCGCCCCCTGCAGGCCTGCAGGGCGAGTCGCATGGACTGATCCTCTGCTCACCTTAGATGCCCCGTCCATATGTAACCCAGGATCTGTCTGTGTCAAACAAAAAAGTAAATTTAGCTGCATTTTAAAAAGCACAGAATAAAAAAAAAACACATTTAGCAGAAATCTTGGTATTTACACCCAAGAAATGCAGAGATTCGGCCGGCAACCTGATGGATTACTAAATTATGAGTCCGCCAGTTTCTCCTGCTGTAACGACTCAAACCTTAATCAGTCGTTGGTCTCGTCTTAGATTCAGGAGCCGTATGTCTATCCCATGCATGTTTAATACCCTCACTGTATTACCCTCTACCACTTCTGCCGGGAGGCTGTTCCATTTATCTACCACCTTCACTGGCTTACAAACTGTATGGCATGAGTTACTATAACAGGGCTGACATCTGCCCCTTGGGGTGAAAACACCCACCTTGAGTTAATTGGGGTACCTGCGACCCCTATAGTTTTTAAGGGTAAGTCTAGTTGTTGTCACGTTTTATTGGAGGGGATAGAGAGTCTCAGTATCAGCCTGACCTGTTTTGCTTTTTGGAAGACGCACAATATAGTGAATAAGGCTCTCTAATTCTCTATAAGCGGCTGTCTCGCCCGCCGCGCACCCATTCATGCTCGCAGCCCCCCTTTGGCGCAACCAGGCAGGATTACAATATCTAGAAAGACCGAATAATCCCGGCTGCTCGATACTGATGTTTAAACACAAGCAGCGGACGCGTCGGGATCCTATTACCCCTCCGTCCCAGCGAGATGCTCCCCCTCCGCAGCGGTGCAGTTACAGAGCCGTGTTATATAATAAAGCCGGCAGACAGAGCCTTTATCTGAGAGTAATAGGGCCGCAGTGCGTCTCCCTTATCCCTCCCCGCCAGGAGTTAAGGATATCAGTCAAATGACCTAGATCTGCAGGAGGAAGAAGCTCTTTGGGGTGCTCGGCTCGCAGCTCCGGTTTAATTAGCAGACTCGAGGCTCGCTGAGATGCGCATGCAGAGGGGAACGGGGAGAGGAGGGGCGGCCGCGCTCGCAAACTTAGCCCTGTCTAGACACAACTGCTGAATTGTTTCCCAAAACCAACTGACATCCGCATTGTCTCCCGGTATCTGCGGGGATTTATCAAAGACGCGCAAAAAAAAAAGGGGGACAAAAGAGGCTTTAGTAACCCTTTGGTGGCCGAGCCACAGCGCACACTGGCGAGGGGAATAGATACCGGGGATTAACGTGTCGCCTCTCCACGTGCCGGGCTGCAGCGTGACGGGCGGCTAATTAGTCCCTTGGTGCAGCTGCAAACGGCCTCATCAATTTAAAAGGAGTCTCGGGGAGCAGATGGGCAAACCGTCCAATAAAGCACTATAGCTGCTACTGGGCTGTAACTCCCAGAACCCCCAGGCAGCATTCAGCAGCCAAGCCACAGGAATATAACATTAAAGGGCTTTCTTGGTCTTGAAATTGTGGTTTTTGCTCCTTATTTTACAGATATTTCTGCCAGGGGGGGGCATTTATACTGCACTCCAGTGGGGTCCCAGGAGCCGCAGAGGGACGAGCAGTCGCATTTTAGGTTGTCTGAGAGCAGCTGCTGGCGATTAAACTCGGAAGGCGCTCTTAGTAAATGTCACAGGACTTGTCCGAGGGGTCGCAGCAACAGACGTAATGAAGACGTCCATTCGAAGGGGGGTGGCTTTGCTGTGACGCAATGAAGGGCATCCTGTGACATCATAGAGACCCGCAATAAGGCACCTGAGCTCAGACCGTGGGCCCCTTTCTCTCTATTAAAGAATCGCCAGCGGCTGGTGTTTCCAATTTACAGACATATATAGCTAACAGCCTCGCTGGGAATCGGATCCCTACACCAATATACATGATTTAACGCTCTTTAGTAACTCCGGCACCAGATGCGTTTCTCCCCCTTCCCTCCCATACGGAAAGGGTTAAGTCTCGGCAGAGGACTTGAGATGACAATGAGCCCCACACATCGGAAAAAGATCCGAGCCATTAAATCTAATGACGGCGAGCGGCTCCATCGCAGACAGTATGAATATATTGATTAAACATTTCTTCGTGTTATCGGCTGAAAGCCTCGGGGCTGGATATTCGCTCAGACGGATAAAATCTTTAGCGATGACAGGACTATTCTCCGCGCGTCTCGGAGACCTGACCTTTCCGGAGAAAATGTTTAGAAGCCAAAGCGGCCATTGAAATGAGTTCTTTGGGCAGAGACCCCCCTGTGTTTATAATTACGAGGTGCACGGCGCGCAGAGTAAATGTGGAGAGTCGGAGCGGGTATTATTCACATCTTACAGAAAGCGTCCCACGCACACTCTAGTAACACGTCCGCTGCCTGCACCGGGGGGAAAGGGTTAATGGCAACACGCTACAATTCCCAATATTATTATTATTATTTATTGTTTTATATACCCAGACAGCCCATCTCAAGGCCCTGCCGCAAGTCTGGGGGGTGTAAAGTCCTCATCAACAGAAGACCCTGCAAGTGCCCCTGTTCATTTTGACCAGTCCCTTTCCAAAATAGCTATTCTCCTCTCCTCCCCTGATGCCCCTTTCTCCTCTCCTCATACCTCACTTTTCCCCTGATGCCTCTCTCTCCCCCCCGATGCCCCTCTTTTCTAGGAGGTCAGAATGTTTGCTGGGGATGAGGGTATCGCAGGGTTCTACAGCCCTAAAAGCCCATAATGTGTATAGAAACAGCAGAAACGGTACTGAGAAGAAGGAGAATGGATTTTATTTACGGAGTTTAATTAACTGTGTAAATAAAAGCTGTTATTCTTCCTCTAAATGCCCCTCTCAGTCACTCTTTGCAGGTTTTGCAGGTTTTTGGCTGATCGCTTGCGAAGGTTCGAACGAGTGGGTAAACCTGCCCCAGACGTACAGCTTATAAACCCAGCGCTGGGATTTTTCTAGAGGAATCCGATCTGTTTTGGACTCTTACATAACGGCGTCTGTTTACCCGGAGAAAGCGCATGATAAATATATTTGGCTGAAGGCGATTCAACCGAAAATAAATTGCAGCTTTAGAAACGCTTTTCTACAAAGATATAATGAGCCCCATTGGAAGCATCAAACATCTAATACACAAGGCAGCGCCCGAGCCTCGGCTGCACGTTTTAACCACCTAGGGGTAGATACGGCCCCCTTTCAGCACCATCTGAGCCGGTCCTCAGAAGCCCATTAATTCCATTTAAAAAATAAGCACAAGCCACAAATAGTGATTTTTGGAATGATCCAGAGCGTTGCCCCAATGAGTGCCACAAATGCATCAAACTGACTCCCCAGTCAACTTTTGTCCTGAACTGAAGATCCACCCGTTCTTTATGACGGCGTCTGAGTAACGGCGTAAACGAGAGCGCTTTATAGAAAGAAAAAACTTTGTGTAAAATCAGAGAAACAGAATTTAGAATAAAGGGGTAATTCCCAGGACCCTCAGCCATGTGAGTCGACATTCAACACTGAGGCTGGGAAGCCCTTGGACGGGTGAAAGGGGCTAATTGCTGCGCTTAGCGGGGCCCTGGAATGCACCCGGAATGCACACGGAATGTGCATGTGGAGGAAGCAGCCGACACGCTGATGTGCAGCAGAAAGGCTGAGCTACGGCAATGATGTGTCCTGAAGGCTTGCACCTGAGGCAGTCAGTGCGGATTTGGTACAAAGAGTAGGAATATTTTTCATTTTGATGTAACTTATCGAGAGTCCAAATGACATCAGTCTCAGTTAAATGCTTTCATGTCATTTACTTTTCTCCTCTTCTCCCTCCTCAGTCTGTCTTTTCTTTCTCCTCTCCTTTCTCTTCTCCTCATCCTTTCTGTCCCTTCTCTCTCCTTGCTTTTCTTTTGTTGTTCTTCTCTCTCACTTATTAGTTCTCTTGTTTTTCTCCTATCTTCCATTCTGTAATTTCTCTCCTTTATGCACTCTCTCTTTTTTCTATATCTCTCCTTACTTTTTATTATCTTTCTTCTCATTTTATTCTTTTCTTGTCTCTCTTCCCTCCTCTCTTTTCTCCTGATTTTGCCAGGACACTCCGAAGCTCTTTGAATATGTTTCGGTGGCTCCTGTCGGGCTCCGTGGATCTGTGTGTTTTTACTTTGGAGAGCTCAGGTAGAGCGTCTCTCTCTGTAAACACTCTGGCTTTGCTCGTCTCCCGGTGTCCCTTCACCTTCCTCTGTATAAACGGATTTATTCAGGCAGTCGGCTCGATCTTTATCCTCATTTTTGGGACTCCCTTCATTCATCTTTATTTTATTTTTCACATTTTCTCCTTTCGTATCTCCAAAGGTTGTATCCCTTTTTTGTTATCCTGGCAGGTTTCCCCTCCATATTTGTTTTGGGGCATCTAGTAATGTGTTTTGCCCCCTCAGCTTTATATTTGCTCCCATCTTCCTCACTCTGCTTATAGTCCCTAAAAGCCATCTTCTTCTCCTCAATACATGCGCCACATCCCTGATAAATTTAATGCAAGGGTCTGCAGCCTTCTATTTCCATTTCTCCTGGACTCTAAAGAGTCATCCTCCATCATAGACTCTCCTGCAGAGGCATCCGAAGTCAAGTCTCCATTTCTAAATACTAAATCCAGCACGGCCTCCTTCCTTGTCGGCAACTGCCTCAAACGTCGCTGCTCCTGGTTGACCCGGCTGTTTGTTTTTTTCCCCGTTTACTTAGAAACCATGTCTAGAAAACAGTTAATTCCTAATTAATGCGGCTTTAACCACCTCCGGTGTAAGCGGCATGTTTAGCGTCTCACGGATTTGAATAAAACGTGCAAAATGTTCAATTAAAAAGAAACACAAGGAATGTCGCGCAGAGGAACGCGGAAAGAGACGTTTTTAAATACGTTGCTGTAATTGCCACCAATTGATGCTCTTTGACGGTCCAAGTGGTTTAAGATGAAGGCGCTGATATCACATGAAAGGCTTTCCGATTTTAACGAGCTAATAGGCTATTTAAAGGAACACCAAGGGAACGATCATTTTATACAAGGAAGAGGTAATCAATACCACTAAAAACCACCACATTTCAACCTCGGTTAAGTAGATAAGGAATTAGACGTGGCAGATTTACGTGCGGCTTGGGAAGGGGCGTTCTGGTAGATGAATCAAACGCAGATTAATACAAGCAGCCGGAGGATCCCCGTTGGATACTGGTGTTACCTCTGAACGGGGCAGCTTAAATTACCCCTGGGATAACTAGACACCTCTGTGATTAATGAACATCAGGAAGCTGACCTACCCCAGACATGTTACACTGACTGACTGATGAGCCGGGTCTCTAAAACCCAACTGCGAGAGATGGGCCGGGTCTCTAAGACCCAACTGCGAGAGATGAGCCGGGTCTCTAAAACCCAACTGCGAGCGATAAGCCGGGTCTCTATTTGTTACTGAGTTTCTTTTCTCAGAGGGAGACCCAGACTCCTAGAGAATGGACTCTGCGCCATATGGTGGTTGGACCGGGAAAATTGTGTTAATATATTCAGTTCGCTAAACACAACCTTAAATATCCAGGCTGGTCCCCCCTCCGACAACTGCAGTACAAACATTTACTGCTAGGGGGAGACAAAGCGTTCTAAAGGAAAATGAAGCTGTTTCTGCGCAGGTTAATGTATCAAGCTCAGGTTAACGTAACAAGCTCAGTCTGTGCGTCAAACACAACGCTGCAGTCGCAGCGCTAAAATTATATTTTTTTTAGAATCGCAGGCTTTTCATTGTTTCTTACGCTAGATTTTTATATTTTGTTATTCGTGGTGGGTCCCTCCCCTCGTTTGCCAAAATCTTTAGTTCCCGCAATAATTTACAGTCAGAGGCTGCTGTAAAGGAGGTTTTCTTGATATCAGACACAAGGGTTAGGGAGTTTAGTGATTGGTGGCGATTATTAATTCCAAAAACATCAGTGAACAGCTGGCTCCCTCCACGTTAAATATCCTCTGTCTGTTTTATCTTTAAATTGGACATTTATTTCTCAATAGATCATCAGAAGAAAAATATTCCCTGCAGAGAGGGTGACCCGAGAGTGCTGACCAGCATGTAACTACTATTTAATAGACAGAAAGCGATTCTTCTCGGGGAGGAAGAAGCCCTTTGAGTGAGTTCACGATGAGTCCAGAGCTTCAGTTTCTGCCCAGAGCAGTGCATATTCCGCCTGTAAGTATCCGGCTAATGCTTTTAATATCTGGTTGAGTTCGAGGTCATGAACTTGCTAGAGAAGAGGAGGCAGATTAGAACAAAGCGAGCTCAGAAGCCCGGGCACATGTCCAGCCGGAATCGGGGCGGCTCGTTCTCACTTTGTGTTGTCTTTGTTTTAAGTTCAAGATTTTTTTGCTCTGCCAGAACTCCAGTAAACAGTTTCTTCATCTTGGTGTTGGGGAGGTTGGCAGATGTCATACATAGGACCTCTCCTCCTTCTGGGCTGACGCTCTGTAAGAGCCACGTGATGGATCTGCTCTTTATAACCAAGTGGAAATCATAACTCGGAATGGCGCAGAAGTCTCCAGTTAGCGTGAAATAGTCATCTAGACGCGGCTACGGGCTCTGGTCCAAAGTATCAGATCTCGGGTTTCATAAGCGATACAAAGCGATGGTCTTAATGTAGCAAAGGGCTGTTTTAGGAACAGGGACCAAGGAACTCTAAGAGGGGCTCGTGGTTCCAAACATTAGCATCAGAGATCAGGCAAGATCCTCTGGTGGTATCCTTTTGTCTCACCTTTTATTTGCATTGTATACAACTGTAACCAGGGAGGTGGAGGGGTGAGAATTCCGGTGAGCAGCAGTAACCAATGGCATTGGGCTACTGGTTTCCATTTTCAGATATTACCAAGAGACCGGTAAAACTCAGCTGAGAGCTTCGTGCACATCCCGAGCTTTCTTGAATTTCTTTTTGTCTTTGTACTACTCCCACTGGAAATCTATCCCTGGTATCTACTACCTTTTCAGTAGAGTTGACTTGTCTCATATATCCCTCAGCCGCCCCTTCTAACCTTGGCATTAGTCTTTGTGAATGTATCCGCCAGGATCCGCGTGCGCCGTCTGTCCATACTCCTGACTCGTCCCCGGGTAAATCCCTTCTCGCAGCTCGGAGAATCGCTCAGAGTTTCCCCAAAGAAGCGTGAAGCATTTTGTGAGATGATTTGGAATTAAAGCGCATGCTGCTGTCACCCAGAGTCTCGGGGGCCACTGACACGTAATCTCCCATGACAGTATCACTCGGAGATGACAATTTACATTATACGGATAATCGGAGACGCTTCTATCTGACTGGCGCAGAGTGCTGGGTCCGCTCAGCCTCCTCCGTCACGTTCCAGGAATTAGGATAAAGTATCTTTACTGAGCGGCTCCTCCAGGTGGATAGAGCACAGAGACCGCCACAGAGACCGCCGAGGAGACAGCCACGGAGACTGACAAGGAGACTGCCATGGGGACCGCCGCAGAGACTGCCGTGGGTCGTTATGGCTGCCGGCTCCAAAACCCAAGAGATCTGCGCAGGTGAAAGGCTTTGTACTGGGTCTTTAATAAAAATATAAACCCCCTTTATATAATGTGTACACATCTTTATCCCTTTAAGAAGTCGTCAACTTCAATACTTTACATAAAATATTTGTCCTCAAGGGTCGTGGGGGAAAAAATAATAATTTCACCCCTTTGAACGCACCTCGAAAGCATTCCTCAGGGTGTTTTTGGAGCGCGTGGCCCTCTGAACCCAGGAATCCCCGAAAACGCTTTTCAGTTTAGATGCGGTCCTCTATGGGGCCACCAAATTTACACCAATCGCAGCCAAGAGATCCACGTCGAACACTTTGGGCTTCCGTAGGACCGCGTGGAGCGTAAACTGTCTCGGACACTGGTCCAGGAACTGCAAAAAATTCCCTTAATTATTGATTCCAAAAACTAAAGTCGTAGCATTGATTACGGCTCAAAACTTTCACTCTTTGTTATTCAAAATCAGGGCCGGCTCTTTCCCGCTGACTGGAGGGTGTTGGAACGATCGGAAAGACGATCCCTCGCCAGACCACGGATACTAAAGGAGAGATATTGACCTCTGTGTTGCAATAACGTGGAATATGTTTTTAAGGAGGTCACGCAGCTTCCACACTTAGTAGATGCCTCACCACGCAGGTTTTTTTTTAGGTGACTTTGGGAGCGGTTGATATCTTTTTATTTATACTAAATTTTAGTATTGCAGCTACAAAAAAACAGAAATTTGCGTAAACCCAAAATCTGCCGGAAAATATGTTTTCGCGGCAGGGAACGCAATCTCTTTTAAATCGGGAGGAAGTCCTGCGTTACACTCCAAAAAGTTCATTTTCACGCCGGCTAGAGAAGCGACAAAATGAAAGGGAATCCGGTGGAGGAAGTGGAAAATTTACCTTTTTTGAAATTTTCATTTCCTGTTCATCCGTGGCAGCACACAATGGGTTTCCTCGTTCCCTTGGAATAGAAGATACACTCAAGGTCAATAGCACAGAGACAAGTAATAATTGATTAATTGGTGGTCCCTCCCACACATACCCTATAAAACCCGTTACCTAACAACAGACACCTGTATGGTATATAGCAGTGAAAAAAATTTATTGGGTGGGTATACTTGTGCTGCCACAGATTCCAGGAAATGAAAATTTCAAAAAAGGTAAATTTTCCACTTCCTGTTCATCCGTGGCAGCACACAATGGGACGAACCCAGCAGTGACAAAAAATACAGGGTGGGAAATCACAAGCAGTTACATCATACTCGCTCCATGAATTACACTCTTGCGAAAGGCTGATCCTTGAGAGGATGCGACATCCAACCTGTAGTGTTTCATAAAGGTAGATGGAGAGGCCCATGTGGCCGCTTTACAGATTTGATCCATCGGTATGTGGTACCTCTCTGCCCACGATGCTGCTGTTGATCTTGTGGAATGAGCTTTAAGAGTTAGAGGAGACTGAATACCTTCCATGGTATAGCACATCTTGATGGTGTCTCTTAACCTTCTGGCTAGAGTAGCTTTGCTTGCTCTTTTGCCCTTGTTTTGGCCTCGAAATTGAAGGAAGAGACCTTCTGAGAGCCTAAAAGGAGCAGTTTTCTCCAAGTAGGTTACAATGGTTCGTTTCACATCCAGGAGGTGTAAATTGTCTTCTTGAGATGGTAGTACTGGAAGTATGATCTCCTGATTTAGATTCTCGACTGACGGAACTTTAGGCAGAAATCCCGGCATTGTTCTTAGAATCACTGCCTCTGGGAGTAACCTTAGATAAGGTTCCCTGCTAGATAACGCCTGGAGTTCACTGACTCGTCTAGGTGATGTGATGGCAACTAAGAAAATGGTTTTAAACGAAATGAACTTTAGAGAGGCCGAGTCCATCGGTTCAAAAGGTTGATCGCAGAGCTTTCTAAGCACTAGAGGAAGATCCCGGGTAGGGATGGGGTCATGATATGATGGCCTCAACTTGTTAACCGCCTTAAAGAACCTAGAAACCAGGGGGGAGCCAATAAATGCTCCATTCAGTTGTGCATTAATTGCCGTCACCTGGACCTTCAATGTGTTCGGCTTAAATCCTTTGTCAAAGCCCTCTTGAAGAAACTGCAGCAGAGTAGGTATAGCTGTAGGAGACAATTCTTTTCTCGTACACCAATCTGAGTATAGTTTCCAAACTCTAGAATACACTCTCCTTGTGGCTGGTTTCCTGGACTCTAGCAGAGTGTTAACGACTTCATTAGAAAGACCTTGATCAATTAATGCCGACCTCTCATGTACCATGCCGTCAATTGCAGTCTGTTCAGGTCTGGGTGGAACATCCCTGATTGAAGAAGCAGATCCTTGGAGGTCGGCAGCTTCCACAACACCCTCCTCGAAAGCGTCAATGCGAGCTGAAACCATGCCCGACGGGGCCAGTATGGGAGAATAGCGATTGCTCTGGCGTTTTCGGTCTGAATCTTCGTCAGTACCTTTGGAATGAGAGGGATAGGAGGGAATACATAAATGAAGATTAGATTCCAGTTGATTGATAGACCGTCTATGAAGGTCGGACTGTCTTTCCTCGATAGTGAGCAGAAGCGGGACAGCTTCGAGTTCTGGCGAGTGGCCATCGCGTCTAGCTCTGGCGTGCCCCATCTGGATGTTATAAGGGAGAAAACTCTGGAATTCAGTTCCCACTCGCCTGGGAGCATGGTATTTCTGCTTAACCAGTCTGCTGCCACGTTCAACGACCCCTTGATGTGGATAGCTGAGAGGGAGAGAAGATTGATTTCCGCCCACTCCATGATCTGGGCACACTCTTTCTGCAGCAACCTGCTCCTTGTTCCGCCTTGTTTGTTTATGTAGTATGCTGCCGGAAAATTGTCCGTCTGGACTTGGACTGCCCTGTGAAAGAGAAGGTCTTTGAAATGAAACAGTGCTAGCTTGATAGCTTTCAACTCTCTCAAGTTGGATGAGAGTCTTGCTTCCGCCGGTTTCCATTTCTGTTGGACCCAGGCTTCCATAGTGTGGGCTCCCCAGCCTTTCGCCGAGGCATCGGTAGTCAGGACTATGGGTTGGGAGGAAGCGAGAGACCTGCCGCTTAGAAATCTTTCTGATGTCAACCACCATCCGAGATCCTTCTTCAGATGGACAGGTATTACCATCATGCCATCCAGGGTGTCCTGCTCCCTGTTCCATGATCCTAGGATATGATCTTGTAGCGACCTGATGTGCGACCCCCATGGTACTGCTTCCACTGTTGATGTGAGCAGGCCGAGGACTCTCATTGCCTCTCTGATAGTACATTTGTTGTGGTTCACAGACTGCCTGATATTCGTGCTTCTTTCGCTGGAGAGAAGAAGTCTCATAGACTGAGAATTCATGACAAAGCCTAGGTAAGTTATCTTTGTTGTGGGAAGAAGTTGCGATTTCTTGTAATTTATTAGAAAACCGTGATCCTGCAGAACCTGAATAGTAAGCTGCAAATGGAGATCTAGTGTTTGCTTCGTTGGGGCTTTTATCAGCCAGTCGTCGAGGTATGGGGTCACGTGTACCCCCTGAACTCTGAGGGCCGCTGACAGGATCACCGCTTTCTTCGTGAAAATCCTCGGAGCCGATGTAATTCCAAAGGGAAGGCACGTAAATTGGAGGTGACGAATTCGCTGATGATCTCTGACTGCCAGGCGAAGGAATCTCCGATGGCTTCTCAGTACTGGAACATGGAGGTATGCGTCCTGTAAGTCTATGGAGGATAGGTAGTCTCCTTGCTGGATGCTGAGAACTGCCGATTGGATAGATTGGAACGTCTTTTTGACAAAAAACTGGTTGAGGTATGACAGGTCGATGACCAGCCTCCAATCCCCTCCTGACTTTGGAACAGCGAATACGGGTGAATAGTGACCTTTGCCTCTTTCGTGATATGGTACTTCCTCCAATGCGTTTTTCAGCACAAACTGATTGATGAGATGCGGAATAACAGGATTGGCGGTTCGGCTGATTAGAAACCTGTCTGGAGGTTTTTCTCTTAATTCCAGAGAATATCCTCTTCTTATCGTGGTCGTGACCCAGGCATCTGAGGATGTTTGAGACCAAATCGCAAAAAAACTCTGCGGTCTGGCACCCACTGGTGGCCTGGCGTCATTGATCCGAGGTTTTAGGGGTGAACTGTTTCTTTCTGGAAGCACCCCCTTGAACTTGTCTTCCCTTGGTCTGCCTTTTCCTGTCTGACTGACGAAAGGGATACTGCCTTCTGGGTGATCTCCGAAATCTTCCCCTGAAAGGCTTGAAAGCGGGTTTCTTTCGAGATTGCGGGAAAGATGTACCCTTCTCTTCACTTTAATATGTCTTTGAGCTGTGGTCCAAATAAAGATGAGGGATGAAAAGGAAGAGACACAAAGTTGTTCTTTGATGGAATGTCTCCTTCCCACTGTTTGATCCAAAGGGATCTCCTTGTCGCGTTGGCCAGGGCCATGGACCTAGATGAAAATTTAAGGACATCCAAGGGGGCATCACAAAGAAAATCAGCAGCGGTCTTCATAATAGAGATATTACTCATGATTTCTTGTCTTGGCACCCCCTCTTCCACATCCTGGGCAAGATGGGTTAGCCATATACGGAGTGCCCTGGCCACTGGTATAGAGGCTTCAGCCACCTTGGCAGAGGATGCTGCTGCCACATAGGTTCTTGCATAGTGAGTCTGCCTTCCTCTCCATTGGGTCTGGAAGCATGCATGACTCGTCAGAGGGAAAAAAAGACTTTTTAGCCAGTTTAGCTGCTGCAATATCCACTTTCGGTGGGTTCTCCCAGTGTGAACATGCCTCTGAATTCAATTTATAGATGACTTGAACTTCGCCCCCGGATCTGTTCTTTTCTCGGGTTTCTCCCAATCCTTTTCACACCAATCAGAGATTAAGTGGTGCGCAGGAAACTCTTTACCTTTGTTACGGGGAAAATAAAATAGCTGTTCTCTAACAGGCTTGTTAGACACGTCTCTATCCGACTCCAGTACACCCTTAATAGCTGAGATAAGCTTAGGCACTTTGTCCTTATGCAGTAAGTAAAGGTCATCTGGGGCTTCATCATCTGAATCCTCAGAGTCTGATCGCACAGTGGCACTAGATTCCGTAGATCTGTGACTAACGGAAGGCTTGTATTTCTTCTTCCCTGTCATGGAGGATACCACTTCTTGGAAAGTGCTAGTCAGTTGCTCTTTAAACCAGTCTAAGAACATCCCAGGCTCCATCTGGGCTGGTTGTTCCGTAGACATGCATCCTGCACATTTATCCTGAGCCCAGGATTCAGGCAAGGGCTGGGAGCAATTCAAACAGGCAGTATGCCTGGACTTTCTCTTCCTTTTTCCCCCGGGACTGGACATCCTAAGAGGAAAGAGGAGACAGTAAATCACAATTAGAGTGAAACAACACAAAGTGATTAGGGAAAGAGAGGGACTCCAAGTCCCAGTACCTGCCAACACCCTCGGATCTGCAGCCCCGGCTGAGTGTGAGCTCAGAATGGCTGTGGAAAGAAAACCTCCCGCCCGCAGATGGAGCTTTGCGCCTGCGCATAACAACCCCCGCGCTCACCGATATCATCCCGCGTCCTTATCCCTGCCGAACCGCTGGGAAGCTCAGACATGAGGGGATTGACCTACCTCCTGAACAGGAGAAGGGATCCTTGGCACACCCGATAATCACTCTGTGGTGAGCTGACTGAGGGACCAGAAAAACTCCCGGTTTACGGCCGCATAAACACTCTGTTGTAGGAACCGGGTGGTGAGCTGGCTGAGGGACCAGGAAAACTCCCGGTTTACAGCTGCATAAACACTCTCCTGCCCCAGGGACTAAGCAAACGCCCAGTATAGAGGCTACCTGTCTCTGTCTCTTCTTCTGTTCCTAGAAGAGAAAAAATGCAGGTGTCTGTTGTTAGGTAACGGGTTTTATAGGGTATGTGTGGGAGGGACCACCAATTAATTAATTAATCGATTATTACTTGTCTCTGTGCCATTGCTTGAGTGTATCTTCTATTCCAAGGGAACGAGGAAACGTTAACCCATTGTGTGCTGCCACGGATGAACAGGAAATTATATATTTTTTATAACGTTATCCTATGCATTGTGCGCTTTCCTTGGATATTTATTTCCCGCCGTTTGTAGACCATGAGGGGTTAAGGACAGGTCTCCGTGACACAGTGTCGGGACACGGTCTGAACATCACGCGGTGAGTCACGTGCCGGCTGGCAGCCGCGGGGGGCTCGTTACTGTCAGGAGATATTCTGCGAATCTTGTAAAAGGAGAAAACGAAATCCCCTCTGCCTCCTCCGAAGCACATCTGCCGCCTGGAAATGAGAAGGTGTCATTCCGCCGCCAGCCGGCTGTTTGATCCGCGTTTGTTTGCAGACAGAAGTCCTTTGAGTCGACGGCTTTTTTTAATAAAAACATAATGTGTTTTGTGTCGGCTCCAGACATCGATTCCCTGATTGTGCGGCAGATAAGTGAATGCTGGGGAGATCTGTAACATGGCGCTTATTAGAAAATCCGCTAAAAGGAGAGACGGCTGGAAATATGTAACGAAGTCACCGGTTAGGGAAACGGCAGGAAAAAAAACGCCAGCGCGGACCGAGTTTTACAGACAGGTAATGCACGGGGCCAATTTACATGCCACGGGGCAAGCATCCTCGCAACTCTACAGCCCATAAGGTTTAGGAAATAAGCCATAAGTGTATGCATCATCAACCCCTTCTACGCCGTCAAACGCTGCAAATTCCCACCGCTGCCACCAGTCCGGCCGGCCCCTCAGCGCATAATCGCAGCACATGGGGACGCGGATTAATTCCAGATTATTTCCGGCGGCTTCCATTGTTTCCACTAATTGTAACTCTCTGTCTGTGTGCCAGCTGTGAGCGGCAGTCTTTGTGGCAGCGCGGGGGGCTATGGTTTAACCGGATGCAGAACCCTGACGGGTTTATAAGTCATGGTGCATTTCCAGCAATTATCTGCAGTAATTGTACTTTTTGGTAGATTTGCTCTAGAAAAACCCCCCAATAATAAGAAACGTGCCGGCTCTGAATCTGCCGTATCACCTGCCGCCGTTTGTATCTATACATGCGCCGCGTGGCGGGATTCTCCTCCGTTCATACACCTCTCGCTTTATTTTAACGGGACGGTTATAAGCCGCACTATTTCCCAGATTTGTGAGGGTTGTAAACGCAGCTTTATAGCGACCGCCGTTAATTGTGCACGTTCTTCGTGTGTCTATGAGTCTCAGCGCCGGGGACACGGGCAACGACAGGAACATTGTCGGCTCGTAAACACGTAGAACGCGATAAAGCGGTCGGGCGAAGGATAAACTGGGTCTTCGTCTGCATGTCATTACCCAGAATTCGCGGGGAGGCTGCGCACGTTGTGTGATTAGGTGATAAGACGGGCCGTTACCCAGAAGCCCCGGCTGCCGTTAAGCTCTGTATGTTGCTTGATTAGGTGATAAATAGACATGATTGCCGCCTCTGGATTCTGCCGACTCGTGCATCTAATTAACTTACAAATGGCTTTGATTTGCCGGCGTGAATCGTCCAAATAGAAGTAATTCCCCCTCCATTCCTCGCAGTTCTGGTCGTGCAAAGAGCCAGACCCAGGTCCAAATCAGCAAAAGCTTAAGTTCCCGATGGCCAGTGGCAGATAGCTGATTACCCAGAATCCCTGGCTGCAGCAGGTGCTCTGTATGCCGGGTGATTATGGGGTATGGGGGTTATTACCCAGAATCCCCCGCTGCGGCGGGCGCTCTGTATGCCGGGTGATTATGGGGTATGGGGGTTATTACCCAGAATCCCGGCTGCTCCATTTTGTGCATGACCTCATCTTACAGCGATCCACATGATGTCCATATTATAACAACATATTATACGGCATTGTATCCCGGCGCTCAGCGATAAGGGGAGGCCGGCGGTCTAGAGCTGCACCGCAGGTAAATACGGCACTGTGTTTGGCGATTGCTAAAGAGACTGCAGGAGATGCGTCGCCTTCCGCCGTAGCTGTCACCAGATCATAAAATCCTGTCTGTGTGAGACAGACTCCGGCGTCTCGTGGGAAATCACTCTCCGCGAGACGGATAACGGCGATTTACAGATAACTGCATTTTAAATGACTGCGGCGCATGTTTCACCGGCCATGTTACAAGGCAGGGGATTTAACAATAACGCCGCGTCTGGGTCATTTATCAGACGCCAGGTGCAGAGCAATCAGCCAAATGACAACACGCAACTCCGCCAATCTGACCCGCTGGGGTAATTAATGGCAGCGAGTGGCTTAACCTGTCGCTCTGGGCCGATAGCCCTTCCAATGGCCAATAAATGTCTCGCCCGCGGCTTCGGAAGGGAGGCTTCACCCCATGACTCCAATAATGGAGAATATTGTTACCCCCACTGCGGTGCGAGCGGCACATGCAGGAGACTCCGTGTTTATCTGGCGCTAAGCGGATGTCAATCAGACTACAAACTATGATGAATTCACCTCGCTTGCACGAGTTTAACCCTTGCTCTTCCTGGGCTCTCCTGCCTCTGGTTTGTTTTTTGGAGCCGATCTCTGCCATGGTTTATAGGGTGATTTACATAAAAAAAACAGGATAAGTCAAAATTTTGTTTCGAGAATGTCCGTATTTTTTTTTTGTAGAAAAAAAAAGATTTAGTGATCTAGTGGAGAGTGCGTGGGGGCAGAGCCGTCCGTGGAGAGTACACCGGGGCAGAGCCGTCCATAGAGAGTGCGCGGGGGCAGAGCCGTCCATGGAGAGTGCGCGGAGGCAGAGCCGTCCGTGGAGAGTCCCCGGGGGCAGAGCCGTCCATAGAGAGTGCGCGGGGGCAGAGCCGTCCATGGAGAGTGCGCGGAGGCAGAGCCGTCCATGGAGAGTGCGCGGAGGCAGAGCCGTCCGTGGAGAGTCCCCGGGGGCAGAGCCGTCCTCGAAGAGTGCGCAGGGGCAGAGCCGTCCTCGGAGAGTGCGCAGGGGCAGAGCCGCCCTCGGGGAGTGCGCGGGGGCAGAGCCGCCCTCGGGGAGTGCGCGGGGGCAGAGCCGTCCTCGGAAAGTGCGCGGGGGCAGAGCCGTCCTCGGAAAGTGCGTGGGGGCAGAGCCGTCCTCGGAGAGTGCGTGGGGGCAGAGCCGTCCTCGAAGAGTGCGCAGGGGCAGAGCCGTCCGTGGAGAGTGCGTGGGGGCAGAGCCGTCCGTGGAGAGTGCGTGGGGTAGCAAAGCCGTCCGTGGAGAGTGCGCGGGGGCAGAGCCGTCCATGGAGAGTGCGCAGGGGCAGAGCCGTCCTCGGAGAGTGCGCGGGGGCAGAGCCGTCCTCAGAGAGTGGCCGGGGGCAGAGCCGTCCTCGGAGAGTGCGCGGGGACAGAGCCGTCCTCGGAGAGTGTGCGGGGACAGACCCGTCCGTGGAGAGTGCGCAGGTAAAAATGATAAGGGAAACAATGGCCGATATGAGGGCCCTGGGTGCATGGCCGGTAAATAAGTTAAAGGTGGCATTTGAAAGAGAGGAGGGTGAGATGCAAGGAATTTAATGCAATATGTTCTGCATGCATCGCAGACCATCTAGTGCTTGCTATCAATGCACATGTGTTTTGTCTCTGTTGTTTAGAGCTCTCTTGTAGCCCAGGCTGTGACTGGTTGCCGGGCAACGTTTAAACAATGTGTGCCGAGTGTATAGGAGCTTAGACATGGCAGCCGCACAGAGCAGCCGAGCAGCCGGGGGCAAAGAGAGCAACTTCATAGCCCAGGACCAGATCTGGTAATGCTGGCACCGGGGCGTTGTTACCTTCTGTGTGGGCGTCCCGTATATCTCTGGGGGCAGATAAGTAACAGAATATACCCGACACCCCACCGCACCCTATGTGCTTTAGAACTGGTGTAGGACTCAGAAACTTCCCTAAATGCCATTTCATTTTTTATTGTTTTTTGTCACATTGAATACAGTTTTTGCCCCTCTGAGCATCGCAGATTTGGGGCATTTTATTGCAGGGGGGCAGTTTTTTTTTTAAAGATTTAGGGATTAACGCCTGTTTGCCCCGTTATCAGATCATCAACCGTCTACATTAAACATTTTAGAAATGTAACCAAACGTATGTTTTTTTTTTAGGAAGGATCACATCAGGACTGAGACCGAAACAGCAAAAAAATGGCCAGAAAAGTGGGGATTTCTAACAACCCCGTCCGAGGAGGTAAAACTACAGACCCCCGCTGCACATAGCGTATGGAAGTGTGATAACGTTCTCAATACCCGCAAATGTTCTACAAGCGCCCCAAAACTCTCAGGCTCCCCCTGCTGTTTGTCTGTTAATAACCAGATCTGCCACCCGTTGGGGTAAATATTCTTATTGCAGTTGGTGAAAAATGAAGTAGAAGGAATGAAGGAAATGCCCCGTGTGAAGACCCCCGAACATTTGCGGGTCCGAGCAGCAACCCCCGTTGAGACGTATATTAAGGTGAGTAGCGCCTGCAGAGGCCGTAGCGCTGTTACAATAGGACAGAATACAAAATGGGCAATAAGGCACAGAGGGCCCTGCTCCCAGGAGCTTACAATCTATTAATGGTTTGTGATGCATTCTATGTCTCACCGGGGCAGGTCGGACCATCCCCCGCTGTCCCCCGGACCACTCAGGGATTCGTCGGCTGGAGATCTGCCGTCCCAGAGCTTCGGTTGGAGCGCTACGGCTCATCCCGATTCCTCAAAGGCGACTTCTGCAAACAGATGAAGTGGCCGCCCGAGGGGGTCAGCTAAGCCCTCCGTCTCTCCCCTTCATCTCTCCCCTCTGTCTCTCCCCTCCGTCTCTCTGCCATCTCTCATCCCACCCCAGGTAATCTCAAAACATGAACTGAAACTGTGCGGCGGTGGTAAACAGGACCGGCGGAAATGGCTGGTTTTACATATTTTTTCTCTGCCGCAAGTTTAATAAACAAACTCCAGGATTTCTGTAAATGTTAAAAATCTGCATGGAAAATGTAAATTCCGCCATAAAGAGATTCCCGCCTGCGCTGCCCCCGGCCTCTTATTCCGCAGCATTAACGCCGTCGCATTAAAGGTTACGGGAGCCGCATCTCACAGAAAGCTTCGGGCGTAGAGATTAACCCCTTTTTTCCTGCTCATTGTGAACGGGTCTCTGCGGTATGACCAGGATTTGCCCCTACCTCCAAACGGATCGTCTTGGGGAATCTGGCAGGTGTCTGAGGGGCCGCCGGAAGTAAATCCCTAGCTGGGAGCCTATAGGAATTGTTGGGCTTTCCCTGCATTGCCTGTTTCCTGGGTTTATCGATGATTGAAACAATTTACAGAAAAGTTCCATCCTTTTTCTAAAACCGAAACAATCAAAATGATCCCCCTGTGTTCCGGCCCCTGAGCTCCGCTAAACCCAGCGACGTGCGCTGAACCCTCTCATAATCTATATAATCTAATAATAATATATAATATAATCTAATAATCTAATATGTAATATAACATAATAATCTAATGATATATAATATAAAAATAATCAAAAAATATATAAAAATATAATAAATAATATTATAATAATCTAATATATAATATAATAATATATCATATAAAATAATATATAATAATAAATAATATATGATAATCAAATAATCTAATAATATATATTATACAAATAATCTAATAATATATAATAATCTAATAATATATAATATAATAGTATAAAAATATCATAATATAATAATAATATAATATATAATCTAAAAAATCTAATATATAATATACAAATAATAATAAATAATATACTACTAATAATATATAATCTAATAAAAATCAAATAATATATACCGGTAATATAATACCGGTATATATAAAAAGAATCAAATAATATATAATATTGCACGTGGCTTATCTGACGCTGCCCTCTGCTGGTCTGTGCGTGTCGTACAACATCGCCATGGAAACCCTAGGAATATATCTATGTCTCCCGCGTATCACAATACCCCTATAACGATATCCTTATCTCCGATTTAATTATACATTAAACAGGGGCCGGCTCACTCATTCAACTATACATTATACAGGGGGGCGGCTCCCTGATTTAACTATACATTATACAGGGGGCTGGCTCACTCATTGAACTATACATTTTACAGGGGGACGGCTCGCTCATTTAACTATACATTATACAAGGGCCGGCTCACTCATTCAACTATACATTATACAGGGTGGCGGCTCGCTGATTTAACTATACATTATACAGGGGGCCAGCTCACTGATGTAACTATACATTATACAGTGAAGTCAGGACGCGGACACGCCTGCAAACTCCAGTTTTAGTGAATAAGCCCCATGTGGTATAAATCATTCTGTGGCCCCTTGAGACTGGAGCCGGACTCCTTCAGCCAGGAACATTTCAGTCCAGAGCGGAGGGGATGTTAGGAGCCGGAAAGATCCTGTTAATAATATAAGTTTTGCCCACGCAGGAAGCAGGCGGGATATAGTGGTACAGAGAGCCTCAGCGGAGAGAGCTGGAGGGAGGGGTGGCAGGTGTGTCCTCAGGTGAGTCCAGGCAGCTACAGGTTGGGGCTGCGGGGCTGCGGGGCTGGCCCTGCCTCCTCTCGCTGCATTCCTGGAGGCTCAGGAGGAGAGGCCAGCAGTAGCAGAGGAGGAGGCCGAGCGCCTATGTGTAACGCACAACCCGACCATGAAAAGCACTGAGAGCACTGGCAGATCGGGGGTCCCTGTGTGACCCCACCCAGGTTAGTTACACAGTCAGGGGGCTTGCTGTGTATGGGGGGGTATAGGGTACAGGGGAGGCTGTGGCTCTGGGGCAGTATGGGATTCTGGGGCTTGGAGGGAGAAGGTCGAGGGGTCCGAGCTCAGGGGGCGGTCTAGGGACCGCAGGATCTGCCTGGAATGTGCAGAATAAGGCGTTGTCGGTGACTAGTGACTGGGCTCCGGTCCATCGCCCCCAGCTGCCTGACAGTGCTGGGAGTTGTTCTCCCAGGACCGAACTCCCCATCGTTTTGATCCAGTGCAGGTTTTTTACAAATTGATAAAAGTGGAGCAATCAGCACAATCACTCGTTGGTTGCCATAGTGACCAGAAGTACTGTTTATCTGTACCCTCCTATATGTGACCAATGCTTGTCTGCTTGTGCAGCGCGGCTGAATGTGTCGGTGCTATATCAGTAAGCAGTCCCCGGAGCTGTGTGCGGAAGACGGGCCCCGACGTGTGCACCACGCGCCTCCCCCTGGAATGTGTCTCTGACATTCCCTGCCGTGTGTCCGGACTTGCAGCGCCGTCCGTGTGTCACTGGGGTAGTTGTGACGTGCCCGGGGTGTGATTTCCGCCCTGTGAGTCTGGCCTGTTAATGATTAGTCCGGTAACAATGAAATGTGTTTGAATCAACACGGGCAGGGCCGGCCCGACAATGGAGCCAAGTGGGGCAACCGCTCCAGGCGACACTTTTGAAGGGGCGGCACTTTGCCGCCCCAAGCCATTTATTTATTTTTTAAAGCGAAAGAGAGAGAAAGGGGCTTACCAAGCTGTCAGTACCCGCTCGGCGCCCCTCTCTCTCTCTCCTCTGCGGCGAGTCTCCCTGTTCGGTCTCGGTGCCGGCTTGTAATGCTGAGTGCCGGAAGATTACCTCATTTCCGGCGCTCAGCATTACAAGCCGGCACCGAGACTGAACAGGGAGACTCGCCGCAGGACTGCTGAAAGGTAAGTACAAGGGGGGGGGGGGGTAAGGGTAGATAATGGGGGGGGGCGAAAGGGACGGAGGGAGAGAAAGGGTAGATAAGGGGGGGGCATTTTGCCCTGAACACGGGAGTCATCCAGGCATCAGGTAACATGTCAGGAGGGGGTTAATATCATCACATGAGAAATCCCCCAAGCTGGGCAGTCAGGGGTTTCTGAGCCGTTACCCCCGGCGGGGGTCATGTGTGGCCCCTGGATGTGTTACCCAAACCCTGCCTGTAAACATCATTACTGTACGTAGCATGTTCTGGGGGTCTCGTAGTGAACGTGGTGGGACCCTCTTTCCTTAGTACCAGCAGATAACATTATGCGGGGCACTCACCTTTTACCAAGAAGCCTCGGGGCCCTTCACGTTTGGGGGGCTCTGCACATCAGGGACTGCAGAGACCTGCGCTTCACCCCGTAAGAGACATGCTGAGGCTTCTCTTGGGCTTCTCGGGGGACAGAAGTGGCGAATAGTTTTCCCCAAGTAGATGTTCTTGTACCTCCTATAAATGCACGGACCCCCAGTACAGAGCTGGGCTCTACAGCCCCTTCCATCAAACTCCCAGAGCAGATCCGGAGGCGCTGCATACCGATACGCCGACCGGGATGGCCATGCGCAGGTTATGCACCATCATCTTCTCATCGATCGTTGTGATGACACAGCCTGCCGCGCAATAAAAGATACAAATAAAGCCAGAGCTGATTGGTTGTAAATCGCTTCGGCTCGATGGGAACGTGGGGCTGGGGGCAGCGTTTTAGGACACGTTACTGTGCGTTAGCCGCCTGTATGCAACATTGTAACCAAATCCATGAGACCATTGGTTGTCTCCCCCCAGCGGATGCTCCTTGGCACCAGTTTGTGCTCCGCGGGAACGCCGTATTGATTGGGAATTACGTTTATTTCAGGCGCAGAGATGCCGCTTCCCTGCGAGTCCCTGAGGAAGGAGCTGGAGGAAGAGCTGAAGCTGAACAGCGAGGACCTGAGAAGCCACGCGTGGTATCATGGACCCCTTTCACGGCAGGCAAGAGCGACCAAAGCTTGGAGAGATAAAATGTGCTATATTTACCGGCGCAAAAGCAGAGATATTCTGTGTCAAAAGTGTTACATGTGGAGCAATCACCATGGCAACTAATATTAGATACCTGTTGGTTGTTCCACATTTGCATCAAAATGTCTATTTTTGTCTTACAATGAAGCCGAATAGATCCCCCCACCCCGGGGTCAGAAGTACCTGCTAACACTGAGATCATGCCCTTCTTGCCTCTCCGCACCCTTCAGTTCGCCTTTGGCTCTTTCCTCTCTCCTGAATTATGTCTGTCCCCCTCAGGAGGCGGAGCGGATTCTGCGTGACGACGGAGACTTCCTTATCCGCGATTCCTTCTCATCCTTGGGAGACTATGTGCTGAGCTGCTGCTGGTCCGGGCAGCCCCTGCACTTTAAGATCATCGCTGTGACCCTGCGTCCAAAGCGCGGCCGCTCACGGACCCTCTACCAGCTGGAGCAAGAGCAGTTCGATAACATCCCGGCGTTGGTCCGATCTTACGTGGGAGACAAGAAGATGGTGTCAGAGTCCTCCGGGGCGGTGATCGTACGTCCCGTCAACAGGGATCTGCCTCTCAGCGCCCTGCGCGAGAGACACAATGCCCAACAAGCCAATAGAGAGGCAAGGAGGACTGAGGGCAATCTTCTCAGGTATGACGTCATCAGATCCTGATGTATTAATGACTTGGCACCCACTGCTCAAGCCTGCCACCAGGTCACGCCATCAATTATCACACATTTCCTACTAAAGGTACCCCCAACATTCAAACATCTTCCACCTAATTAACTCCCATATACCCCCATTTACCCCTAACCTTAAAGTGAAGTCTAGAAGCGGACCCTGATAGGTCGAAACGCTTTGTTACCATAGCAGCAGAAAAATGGTAAACTTGTAGATGTATTTAACGTTCTCTCAATGAGTCAGGTTCGCTCCGGATTATCTGGTACTCTTAATGCCCCTCTACATCTCTAATCCCCAAAACGCGCCTCACTCTGTGTCTTCCAGAATTAAAGACCGCTTTGGGAGTCAACCGGGGAACCTAGATGTCCTGAAGGAAAGACCCCTGCAGGGTGCCCAGTCCTGCAGCAACCTCCTCACAAGTGAGTTGGGGTGAGAAAGGGGGTTACAGGGTAACTGAGAAGGGAACGCACTAGACCTCTTCGGTTAGTTATCCTTACCGACTCTTGTAGTTCATTCTTAATATTCGCTTTATTGGGTCTACTGCATCTCACAAGGATCTTCTCACCACATCTGGAGACACCATTTCCATCCTAAAACAGTCCTGTGATGAGTCCTTTTCTCTGCCAGATTTATTTGCCCTATTTACCCCTCTAACTATCTCTTTTCTGACGTCCTTATAATCCTTCGCTCCGGGCTTTCCACTCCCATTTTTCTTTCTCGTCTCTCCAGCTGCTTCAGGAGAAGCCTCCATTGCTGTCCAGGAACAGACGCCGGTTCCTCTCTCACCCATTTTTCGTACTGGAAGTGATCCTGTCCTCCGGGTAAAAGCTGTCCCAGCCCCCACCTTGGAGCTTGAGGGTAGCAGCACCTTGCGAGGATCAGACAGCCGGCTACACTCTAAGGCTCCCCCAAAGCCCATACGAGCCCCTTCCATACTGCTCCCTGAGACGTCCGAAGGAACGGACACATATTGGGAACTTATCCCTAAAGCCCCTGTGAGCATTAGGAAGCACGTGGACACTCTGATGGTGGAGGAGAGATGGAAAAACCGTCTTCGGGCAACAGAGACCACTTTTGGGTTTCTGGAATGCAACAGTCCTGGAGACGCGCGTCCCATCGAGGCGACCATGTCTGTGCAGAGACAATCACACATAACCCAGGACGAAGACGATGTCTTTGTCCGGCCGCAGATACAGAACACTTCATCTTACCAACCCCACAGTTTTCAGTCTGTTCTGCTCTCCCCCGAAAATAAACCACTGGAGGCCAGTGCCCTGCGGAGGCTGAAAGAGATCGTCAGCCACAGAGACTGCAGAGAGAGTGCCCTGCACATCCTACGAGAGGACTGCCAGGTATCTCCTCAAGAGAGGGGCGGCCTTGAGACTGGAGACCTCTCTCTGTGTCGATACAATGAGCAGCAATAATGTGAAGCTCTCATATGTGACAGTTCGCTACATGGTGTCCAACTCTGTTTTTATTCACAGGAAATTCGCATTTGGGGTGTCTCTCCAGAACAGCAGAAGGCCATGGGGGTGAAGTCAGGACTGGAACTGCTGACGTTACCGCATGGACAGCAGCTTCGGAGGGACCTCCTAGAAAGGTCAGTATGCGGATATATATATATACGTCCAATGAACCAGCACTCAGAGTGCCTGTAACTGGAGCCGGGAAGTTGATTTTGGGAAAGCGAAGCCACGCGTAGACCTTCGGTGCCACCTAACTACGCGCTCACTCTCCCCCAGGCACCACCTGCTCTGCCTGGGCATAGCTGTGGACATCTTGGGCTGCACTGGAGCTGTAACGGAGCGAGCGCATACCGTGCACCGCATTATTCAACTGGCGGCTGAGCTGCGAGACTCCGCCGGAGACCTCTTTGCGTTTTCAGCGGTTATGAAGGCCCTGATGCTCCCGCAGGTGAGGCCGTTCTCTCCTTTAATATATTATGTTAAAGTGCAGACATACCTGCCGGGGCCGACCCGCTTGAGCTTCTCCTCTCTGAACCGGGCATGATGTTTATTTTTTGCTGGTGGTTATATTTCTTTACGTTTCCGTCATGTGCGTCGCATCGCAGAACATGCGCTCTGCTGCTGGGGGTAACGGGTGAAATGTTTGTCCCTGCAGGTCACACGACTGGAGCAGACGTGGCAAATGCTTCGGCAGACGCATACGGAGAGCGCGATCGCGTTCCAAAAGCAGCTGAAACCGGCCCTGAGAGCACTGGACGAAGGTTAGTAAATTCTTCCTCAGCCTGACGACGCGTCCTCCTTCACGCTCTTCTCACCGCCTTCTGCTTGGTGACTTCTGACCGTTCCTAATTCTCAAACAGGCCTCTCCCTGCCCTCGTCTGATCGCATCGTGGTCCCGTACATCCTGCCGGTGCTCAGGGCCCTAGAAGGCGATGCCGACTGGGGGGGCCCAGTGGAGGAAGGCTGCGGGCGGCTGCTGCGAGTGCTGAATGCCGCTCGGTCCTACACGGCCAACGCGGAGCTGCTCAGGGACAACGCGGACGCGAAGCTGAAAGGTACAATAGTGTAAAAGGACAAGTAGTGGGGTTAAGGGGTACAATGTGCCATAATACGGTGCCGATGGAGGCAAGTGGGCCACGTGTGGTTACCCAACGACCTCACACTCCCCACCTTTAATCATGGAGGCTGTTTTGCCAGCATGAGATGTATGAGTCTTGGACGGGGGGCAGGGATGTAGAGGTACCCGTGGGGTAATAGTAGCTCTGGCTAGGGGGGGGGGCAGTGTGCATAGGTTGTACCCATGGGGTAATAGTAATTGGACCCCGTAAATCGTCACTTTTTGATGTCTCTGCAGGATTTCAGCCGCAGGCCGAGCTCCGTGAAGCGTTCCAGACAGAGTTTGCGTTGAGGCTCTTTTGGGGCAGTAAAGGCGCCGCCGTGGCCCAGAATGAAAGGTACAAGACGTTTGACAAAGTCTTGAGTGTTTTATCTCAAAAACTTGAGCCAGAAATTGAAGGGAAGAAGACAGGGAGCCCAGTCTACGGCATTTACTGAAGTTGCCCGCTACACTCGCTGCCGGGCGATCGGTAAAACGTCCGCCTCACCTCGTGACACATTAAGCACCCGGCGCAGCCACAGCCATCACGAACTCTCTAATGAACAATATCTGCCCGAGCCGAGCAAGCAGCCCACGTCACCTGTTCTCATCCACAGAGGGTCTATCAGTGATATCACCCTCCACAGCCCGCTACCCAGTGACATCACACCGGGCCCCCAAGCCTTTGCTCCATGGGCCAAAAAAACATTCAGGATTGTAGCTTTTAGAATGTTTATAACATGATTATTTTTGAATTTTATTAAAGCTTATTTTTTCACCCTATTTATGTATTTATTGTAAAAACGATGTGTTCGTCGCCCTCCAGCAGCTCCTTCCTTTCGTGGTTGAATATCATCCCAGCCAGGAGAACGGCCCCTTACAGGGATCAGGTTATATAGTAAGTAACATGCGCGAGGACTCTGTCTCTTTGATCCTCGACAAGTTTCCGGCGGGTCACGCCTCACCTGAGCCGTCCCATAAAAGTTTCTACATGAAGCAGACGAGGGCCGAGGAGGAAGCTCCTCCCATACAGGACAGGTCCTCGTTTGATAAAATTATCTACAAAACGAAGGCAAATCTTCATCATCCTCAGTGTTTATTCAGCTGCCTTCAAGAATCTGCACTGGTCTTACTACATGACCTGAACTCTGCTCCGGCCCCTCATGCCTGGATTTGGATAGAGCCTCTGTGAGCGCCCAGTACGAGAACATGCGATGGCCACCTTCTGATGCAGAATTTTTACCCCAATTGCTTTTGTCCCGAGGGGTTATCAGAAGGGGAGGGGGGGGTGTACAGGCGCCACATTCACTAGCAGAGAACATGAAAACCTCTAGTCTTAGACAGAGGGGGCAGTGAGTGCGGCCCCCGCCCCAGAGGAAAAACACCATCTAACATAAGTCCGAACACAAGCCCCCATTAACAGCAAACAAAACCACAGACAGTCTTGAAATACAGAAGTTTTATTTAGAAATGACTTAGAGTAGAAAAACAAAATGTGGGGAGGGAAAAAAAAAAATACAAGTAAAACCAGAGTCAAAGGGGAAAAGAAAAGGCCACGGAAAAAGAAAACGGGTAAGCGTAGCACTGACTGCGACCGCTGGACCACCACAACCAGGCCCGGCTATCGTACGTTGCCATCAAAGCCTATTAATTAAAATGGTAAAGCCAGCCGTCAGGGTCTAGCAGCGACCTACCCGGCGAGCAGGAGACGCCAGAGCGGATACGGAGACGTCGGGGGGGGGGCTTTTAGTTGGGGTACGGTGTTTATCTTAAATAATGCAAAAATAATACTTTAAAAAAAAAAGTGAGCGGGGAAAATGCTGAACATTCAGAGGTTGCCACTAAGCCTCAGGAAATTTCATCTCATTTTAGTAGTACTATTTTCATTCTTAAACAATCAACGACCCCCCCAACAGCCACTGGGCCGACCTGCGTCAGACCGAGGCGGCAAGAAACCGCAGGCAGCAGAGGTAGGAACTAAACGAGACTTAGCTTCATTACTGCGGAGAGGGGAGCAGAGAAGGGTTAATTTCCGTGCCAGCATGCATTACCCCCTCAAGTGCCAGACAGGCAAGTAGAATATCTTACACCCCCTGCCAGCCCTTAAAGGGTTAAAGCCCCTAAAGGCCCCTTTCAGAAAGAGCCCCCAATAGCTAGACATGCACTCGAGAAGCCGCTTTACACACTATGAGCTCAGATATGAAGTAAATAAACTCCTTAAGGCATCCGCATAATCTACACAACCCCGACCTCACATTACCAAAAACAGAGCACATTCCCCAAAAACATCCAAACTTCGTCTTTTAAGCTTTTTTTTCCCTCTCCGTTTTGAATAGAACTTTCTCGCAAGCTGGAAACCGAGCGCCTCGTGGGGGTCGTTTCACAAAATACATCTGGAAAGGACATTTAAAGGGCCGGTGCCACAAAACGCGATTAATGTCTTCGGACGTAAAACCACCGAAAATGAGTGAAACTTTGGCAAAGTGCACTTTCAGCCGTCGCTGCGGAGATACAGCCCTCTGAGAATAAAAGGGGGTATTTTACAGGAAAGCACATGATTCGGGCAAAAACTCAAATGACTGCAGGGCGGGAGCACAGCGTTAATACTCCTCCTGATCCTCAGGGGGGGCGCCTTCATCAGGTATGACGAATCCCTCCTAAAAGACAAAAACAAAAGCTCACCATCTACGTACTAAAAAGCGACCCACTTCCAGCCAGAAGCCCCCGCTGGAGACACTTACATCTGTGGCATACAGGATCTCGATGATCTTCTGCAGCACCGGGTCGCTCTCGCCCTCGTTCTCCTGGCAGATCAGCTCGATGTTTCTTAGTTTCCCGAAATAAAAGTCTCTCTCCTTCTCCAGATCTTCCACGGTGATTTTCAGGACATTTATCTGGAAAACACACAAAACACTGTAAAACGACATCTCTGCGGCTCGTGCAAAGAAGTGAACTACATGTTCCATTCGTATAGCGGCAGCAGACTGCGTAGCGCTGTTACTACAAGACCCCCGTGGGGTGGAATTCCAGCCCACTCTTGCATGGGACTTTTTGGGGGGCAAACATCTGAAAGATGAAGGTTTAACCTCACCCCCCAGCGAGTTCTCTGGGTAAACGCTTTACCTGCTGGATAAATTCGGCAGAGTCGTCGTCTCCGTTGCCCACGGCCACAGGCTTTTTGGCGATCCCAGCGTGTGGCTTGGCATTCGCGGCGGGTCTCTGAGCGGGCACAGTCCTTTGGGGAGCTTAAAGGGGGTACAAAAGAAAATATAAGTACAGCTACTACTCAAAGAGGAGCAGATCCTACACCAGCGTGACCACCACGCGTGCTCCACACAACAAGAGCCCCAGAGTCACCCGTGGGACATTCAAAAGAGCAACAGCCGGTACCAATTTTTGCCATTTTCTTTAAGTCTGGAGTTGGCTCTGCTGTCCTCAAAGACTTTTCTTCAGTTCCACTCCCACAACCATAACCTGGAAGAGGCACAGCAGGTTCCAGCGTTACGGACGAGACGCAGAACCTCCAGCCAGAACGATCCGACAGCAAAACGGTTCTTATACCGGGCACAGAGCATTGTGGGTGAAGAGGCGGAGCAGACGTCCAACAATCAGCATCTACCCGTCGCCCCCAACCCCCCCCCGAGAGGAAGATCTGCCCTCTGGTCCAACCTCTACCCCTAAGCCAAGACACAGAACGCATTTCCCGTCACCTGAGTTCACGGGGCCCAAAGGTTTCTTCGGCTTGCTGAGCGCCGGGGCAGACAGCTGGGGCGCCGGGGCAGATTCCTGGCCCTGACGAGCCGCCACAGGGTCGTAGTCCTTCCCGTCGTAATTAGCATCAAAGAATTTCTTAAACCACTGAATGAACTCGAAGTTATCCTGGAACTTTCCTTTCACCAATTTATCAACCGGAATTATCTGCAGGCGACACGAAGAGGTAACATCCCGCGAGACGCCTGCACACACGGCGCCGTCATCACACACATGAAGTAGGCGTGCTCAGCAGCATGTGCAATACACCAGAAGGAGACCCAGGTGACGCCAGGAAGTTTCAGCAAAGTACTCAAACCTACCTTATCGACTCCCATTCTCTTGAAGCCGGCCTGGAGGACTTTATAGTTTTGGATATATTCGTGTTCAAGTTTAGCCTGAAATTTCACTTTCTTCAACATGACAGACCCCGGAAACAGCATGTCCATAAACTGACAGTAAACGCTGCCTGGGGACCAAGAACAATCTCATTACAGTCACATGACACAGGTCACATAACAAGCACCCGATAAACGGGGCGCAGCGCGGGGGGATTGGAGGAAGCTACATTTTCTTCTATTCCCAATCTAACTTTCCTCCTCCTCCTCCCGGTCGCCAGGCCCTGCGTCTAAGGATATTGTAGCACCGGCATGTTACCTGAACACAGCTGCTCTATCTTGGTGAGGTTGAGCTGCAGGGACTCGTTGATCCACGCGAGCATTTCATGACGGCTCAGGTTATCGCTGGTAACGGACGTGGAATACACATTAACTGCCATCTTCTGGAACACAAAGAGAGAGTGTGAGAGCAAACAAGGGGCGGAGGGGGAGAGGCACGGGAAGGAGGCCAGCAGCACAGGAGACAGGGTAATACAGAGGCGGTTGGGGGAAGAGAAGGGGGTAATACAGAGGCAGTTGGGGGAAGAGAAGGGGGTAATACAGAGGCGGTTGGGGGAAGAGAAGGGGGTAATACAGAGGCGGTTGGGGGAAGAGAAGGGGGTAATACAGAGGCGGGGGTAATTAGGATGCGATGAAGGGCAAATAAATAAATCGCGGGGCACATGGAGGAGAGATCCGGCTTATACCAAAAGCAGTTTGTTGGGTGGGTTAGGAGGGCATTTTACGGGGAGCGGGAGCACGGGGAAGGAGAAGGAACAGGGCGGCGGGGTGGCAGAAAACGAGCGTGAACGAGGACAGAGAGGCGGTATAAAGGCTCGCGAGGGAGAACAGAGGGTAGATCGGTGGAGGAGACGGGTCAGCCTCAACCCCCAGCCCACTCGGTTACCCCAGGGAGGACGGGAGTTGCTCGGAAGGGATATGAGGGATCCGCTGTCTCAGCCCGCGACCCCGCAGCAGCCGTTACCTTCCCGTTGGAGCCGGCCTCACCCGTGCTGATGTCACGCGCTGCTAAATGTGCGTGCAGTGCGCACTGACGTCACCTGCAGAGAACGAGGCACCGCACTAGTTGCTATGGGACACTTTGTCTCCCTAGAAACCCCGCCCGGGAAGTCACGTGACGCGCCTAGATGCTTGTGATATGCCGCTTCCGGTTGCTGCAGTGCGGCTGTCCATGTGACTCAGGCGGAGTGTTGGGCGGGCGCTGCGTGCGGGAGGCTTTATGCCCCTACCCCTGGCTGCCCGGTGGTTCCACGGGGGGGGGGGGACAGGATGGAAACCACGGATACCAGGCAAATCCCGCTAGCCCACGGCTCCTGGGCCCCCCCCGCCTAACCTTTGGAAGTGACTTCAGGGCTCACAATCCCTGATTCCCTGCAGCAAATCTGCAGAGTGCTGCGCTGTCTAACACTGATGACATCATGACTGTCTTAGCATTACTGGCCAACTCAATGGGGTCCCCGATCGCCACACCCTCTGCCGGGACACTGGCGTAATTCTCGCTGGGGTCTGAGGAGAAATCCTGGTTATTTGGGGGGGGGGGCAGAGCTGCCATTCGTAGAGTATTGTTTACGAATTGAAATTAAATCCATCCCTCGGGGATGAGACCACCAGCTCTAACCGCGAGCTGTTTCCCCAAAGCGCTGACCGCTGCCGGAAGGACGTTTCCCGTCCGTCCCGTAAATCTGCTGCCCGGTTAAACCCAACGGGATGTTCTGTCTCTATTTGTATGGAACGCTTTGCCCACCAACAACATGGCTGCGCGGACCTCGCCGGTGACATGGCGGAGGTGTGACGTCGGCGCGTGGCGGAAGTGCTGTCCGAGGCTGTCATGGCGCTGCGCAGCTCCTCGGGGCCGTTACCGGAGTCGGTGGCTTCTGACATGCAGAACATGAAGCAGCTGTCAGGAGAGGTGGGGGCCGTCATAACCTCAACAAGGCGGGGGTGACAGGAAGCAACAATAGGGGAACCATAGAGACTGAAAGTGAAGAGATGGAGGTGATAGAGACGGGGGCTGTGTCAGAGAAAGGATGGAGAGACGGGGGGACTGTGCTAGAGGAGGAATGGAAAGACAGGAGGGGCTGTGTCAGAGAAGGGATATAGAGACGGGGGGACTGTGTCAGAGAAGGGATATAGAGACGGGGGGACTGTGTCAGAGAAGGGATATAGAGACGGGGGGACTGTGTCAGAGAAGGGATATAGAGACGGGGGACTGTGTCAGAGAAGGGATGGAGAGACGGGGGGCTGTGTCAGAGAAGGGATATAGAGACGGGGGGACTGTGGCAGAGAAGGGATGGAGAGAGAGGGGGGGCTGTGACAGAGAAGGGATGGAGAGACGGGGGACTGTGTCAGAGAAGGGATATAGAGACGGGGGGACTGTGTCAGAGAAGGGATATAGAGACGGGGGGACTGCGGCAGAGAAGGGATGGAGAGACAGTCAGAGTGGTGGTAGGAAGGCGCAGCCGGAGGGGCATCGTACGTGACCGTCCGCTCTCCTCGTGATCAGAGACTTTGTCTTCTCCCCGCAGCAGGTCTCCCGGCTCTGCAGAGTCATATTTGGTTTTTTGAAAGAGCAGAAAGAGGTGAGAGAAACAAACTTTATAATAAAATGTCGCTTAGTCTTATTTACATAGGTAATACGCTCCACGAGCTCAGGGAGTCTCCGCCCTCTGCACCCCAGCGCTGTATTACTGTACATGGGTGAGCACGCACCGGTGGGGGTCCGCTCTATGGTTTAGGAGAGGGTGCCCTGGATGACATGTTTATATCATAACATGACTTTCTGGAGTGTGTGACATCACCATGACATCACTTCCTGATCCCCCTGTTGGCCGGAATCCAGGGGGTACTTGGCTACTGAAGCGAGGTTTCCAACTGCTTCCTGGCGTGGGATCTGCTAATGGGCCGGATGTTCCGCTTCCTTTCACTCTGCAGGTGGACAGCTTCACAGAGCAGCTCGGTGAGTTCGCCAAACAGAACGGGCTCAGCCTCGGCCCCCTGAAGAGCCTGGCGAGGAGCCTCCTTCTCATTCTAAATGGTGAGAATAAACTTTTTGGGGTGTTTATTATTCATGATGTCATGGAATGCCTTCGCTGTACATTTAGAATGTTTGAGGCCGTGTGATGCAAACAGCGAGTGACCCCACGGGGGGACCCCCAAATTACGCCCCCCCCCGGGACTTCTCGCAGTACACGATCGTAACGACACCTCATCCTAACGTATAACCTCTTTGTACTTTTAAGGTGCACTGAAGCACAACGTGACCGGTGAGCAGCTGAGAGCGGATCTTCTGGCTTTGGGTAAGCTGCTGGTGGGGAGGGGGGGGGCGTCGTGCCGATTCCCGGTGGCGGGTGTGACGGTTGACGGTTTGTCTACTTCATGCAGGACTTAGTGAAGAGAAAGCCTGCTGCTTCACAGATGAGGTAAGAAGATGAGTCTCTCCTTACATGGCAGGGTGTCCCCGGAGCGTCCGCCTGAGATCCGTAATCCTCCCCCCCTCATTCTGCATTAGTTACCCCCAAACCTACCCCCCCCATGTACCCAGCAGTGAGTCCGGCCGCTAATAGCTGCCCTTATGTTGCAGTGGAACAGCGACGAGCCGGCCCTGACACAGATGGCGCTCTGCCGGACCCTGAGTGTCAATCAGCTGGTGGACATGGAGTGGAAGTTCGGAGGTGACCCCCCAGCCGATGCGAGGGATGCTCCTCTGTGCCCCCCCACCCCCCGATAATTCTTCTTTTTTTGTGTTTTTTAGTCACGGCTGCGACCAGCGAGCTGGAGAAGGCCGGAAATATCTTCCTGCAGGCAGGTTTCTCATCTGCGGGTTATAGAGCTGCAACTCTCACCACCTACAGCCAGGCGCGCGGAGGGGGGGGTCACGTCCGTTAGTCCTCGGACGCTCGCGCTCCAATAGAACTTTTTTAATCATCTGTTTTCTGGCTTTTAGTTCTTTCATCTGTTTTCTTGCAGCTGAAGATGGTCGTTAAAAAAGGAAGCCGGACGGAGCCGATTTATGTGGGTAAGTGCGGGGGTCTTGTGACGCTTGGCGGGGGGGGAATCTGGCGGACAGCGTCTAACGGAGCTTTTCCCCCCAGAGCTCACCCTGCCCCAGTTCTACAGCTTTCTCCATGAGATGGAGCGTGCTAAGGGCACACTCGACTGCTTCACGTGACGCCATGGGGGCTGGTAGAAAGGCTTTCCTGTGTAACCAGCGTTTTGGGACCAAATCCTCACAAGCTTCTGCGCGGCCGGCGCCCGGCAGAGCCTGTAGGCCGTAGACTGTACAAAAAATAAAATGTTCCTTCCAGATCCTCGAATAGAGTCACGATTCCCATCTTTTTTTCTGCGGCTGCGCATCGTTTAGGTGATCGCTTACCTCTGAGGCGCCTTCTGCTCCTGAGCGGTGTCGTTGAAACGTTCCGTCCGGGTTTCCTGACATAAATCTTGGTGACTCCAGCAAAGTTTGAGTGGCAGAGGGGTCTTCTCTGTAAAAGCTTAGGGACAAGGAATATCATTCAGCAGAGGTGGTAATGGGTTATATAATAAGGGGTTCCCCCGTCTTGCGCCTGCATGCGATCGGGTGGAAGCCACAGCTCTGCCTCTGAATCTTAGGGGCGTGTTGAAGATAACGAAGCTTTGATGCTGGTTCATAATATGGCCTCAACGTATTCCTACATGGAAACCACCTGTGACATCAAACAGCTCGCTCTGCAAGGGGGTAAATGTATCTACTACAACTTTAGTTAAAACGCAGTGTGAAGACCTCTTACGATCCATTGGGTATTTACAGAGTCTGTTGAGTCGTGGAATAATGTGATGTTATTCTATGGCCCCCGTTCTGGGCAGTAAGGGGGTGAGGAGCGAAGAAACCGACATGGAGATACACCCAGAGAGCGAGTGTCAAATCCAGCGATGGTTACACCATTACTTTCATGGTAACCACTGCATGGTAACTACTACTACCCCAGCAGGAGCTCTGAAACAATCTGCGATGGAAACGGTCCGGAAAGCGTCTGCGAGATTCGGCCCCTGGGATCCCGCGATAAAATGACCTCATAGAACGTAGCCAATTTCAGGAGGTGTTTTTGGGGATCAGACAAGTAACTGGCAGCGATTCTGCGCAGGTGGGAGGCAAACCAGTGAAATAACCCTTAAACGGGGGCAAACCAGGGGGCCGCCAGAAAACAAACCTACCCGGCGCCCACAATCTCCCACCATCGCAGCCAACGGCTGAATGACGGCTAGCAAACACCCCCCCACGGCGGAGTCCCTGGGGCTCCCTGAACAGTCCTAACGCCGACAGTCCCCGGATCACCGGCGGTGCGCATGGCGCGTTTAAGAGGTCGTCGGGATGCAGCGCTCTGGAATATGACAGCACTATGTAATAATGATGATTACTCAGAGAATAAAAATCTTTTATTGGAGCAACACAGAAAACGATGCAGAGCCACTTAAGATATTTATTCATCTGAAGAAGAGACCTTTGAGGTCCCGGAAGCTTATGTGACGGCGTGTGGGAGCAGCCGGGGGCATCCTGGGAACTCTTTACTCGCCAGCGGCGCAGGAAGCGGGTCCCAAACACACGAAGCCCGACGCAGATACTTAACCCTGTATCTCCATATACCCTCCACCCCATGGATGTGCTGCTCCCGTGTAATCCCCGCCCACCCCCATGTATCCCCTGCCCCTGCTCGTGTATCTGCTGGCTCCTCGAATACCCACCCCAGGCTGCTGCCTCCTCTCACTCCCCACCCCCGGCACGTGCCCGCCGTAGCCCTACCCCCAGTACGGAGGCCGGGAGGGCCGGGCCTGTGACGTCACGCAGCCCCTGCCCAGCTGCAGCTGTCACACGGAGCCCGGATCCGGCCCGAGGTGGGACCCGGGGGGGTGGAGGGGACAATGGGGCATAACGATGCTCAGACCGGTTGGGTAAATGGATCGGGAGGGTAACTAGGCCTGGGGGTGCTTCGCTGGCGGCTTGTCAATAGGGTATCAAGGTCCGGGGTGTCTGACAGCAGGGTATCCAAGGCTGGGTGCATCTCAATGGAGGCACTCAGGGGAGGAGGGCATCTCTGTGGGGGTTAACTATGGCTGGAGACATCTTCCTGGGGTGTATCTAAAGCTCGGTTCATCCCTCTGGGGTATCTAGGACTCGCTTCATCTTTGTGGGGCATCTGGGTCTGGGGGCATTTTAGTGGGGATGTCAAAGGCTGAGTGCTTCCTCCTGGGGGTATCTAGGGCTGGGGCATCTCACTTGGCAGTATTTAGGGTCCAGGAACATCAGGCTTTTGGGCTTCCATGGTCACATTGTCAGGTATGTAGAAGGGACACTTTAATGATGGGACACTTTAATGATGGACACTAGTTGGTTAAAAGGGTTGTCTCAAAGTGCCAGTGGGGTCTCCTTATGAGGTAGATGGAGACACCTGGGGTCTTTCTGTCTGGAGGTAGGGGCTGGTGGGGTCTCTTGGTGAGGGGGGTACTGGCGGTGAGGGAGTAGATGCCTGATGGGGGTATTTAGAATTAATCAATATATCAGCTCCCCGAACTATTACCCCTGGCAGAGGGCATTAAATTGTCGCACTTACTAGCCAATCAGTAACGAGTATATTGTGAATGTATCGTTGCCCGGTAACCCGGCAATCGCAGGAACCGGTGCCTGTTCGATAATATTTGTGTAAATTATGATTTTTTAACCACTGAAAGAGTTAATTGGCAGAATAATGCTCTTTATCCACCAATATTTATAACCAATCGTAAGATTTTATATCCCGCTATCTGCCTCGTTAATTAATCCCAATAATCAGATCCTTTAACTATATACCAATTAACTTTATTTCTGCGATATTATTCAGCTCATTAGAATCTCAATAATTCAATTATTTTTATTACTTATTCATTTATCAGTTATAATTAGTTATTATTAGTTAATTAGTTATTAGTTAACACTCTATATCTCAAATATTGCAGTTGATTTAATTGGCTTAAGATAGTCTAGTATTATCAGTTGCCACGGGACCGGGCCCTATAGCATGGGACTCTGGGGCCACCGCGTTGTGACCTCTGGGGCCTCCGAGTGAGTTTAGCCGCATGAGGGCCCCTCCGTTAGTGAATTGTCTGATGCGGCTCCTTAAGTGACTCCGCCCCCAATTAATAACTGATAATGTAATTGATTAAAGCATTTATTAGAAGAATAATGGGGTTTATTTAGCCCGTTTAATTTATAAAGCCGTTCCCTGTTATTTCTATACACATTACCGGGGCTTTTAGGGCTGTAGAACCCTGTGATACCCTCATACCCAGCAAACATTCTGACCTCCTAGAAAAGAGGGGCATCAGGGGAGGAGAGAGGGGGCATCAAGGGGGAGGGAAGGGTATCGGGGGAGGAGAGAGGAGGAGAGGGGGGGCATCAGGGGAGAGAGAGGGGCAGCAGTGAGAAGCACAGGGATTTGGGACACAAAGAGGGACTTGGCCTCATAATAAGGGACACTTGGAAAGCATGAAGCATTGCCTCCTGGAGTAATTACTGCATGAATTGTAGTCTCTGCATTGTAACTTTATTGTATCTTAGATGGGATGTAACTTTATTGCACCTTAGACGGGATGTAACTTTATTGCACATTAGACGGAATGTAACTTTATTGCACGTTGGACGGGTGAACAAAGTCTGAGTTATATCTCAGTGGGGCGAGTGGAGCTGTCACTCCGTGTAAATCCTGGCTACACGTTATGGACACGGTCAGCTTCGTGTCTCTCATGGTTCTCGGCTCTGTTCCAGGATGAGATCTCGGTGAGCAAGTAGAAAGCCGGACATGAATGACCCCGCATGGGCAGAGAAACCTGGGACAAGCCCCAGTGAGGACGAGAAGATGCGGAGCCCCCACAACCTGCCGGGTCCTGAGGATGGTGAGTTATACCAGGGGGTGGGGGGATTAAGAAGTTGTACGCTTTTTGGCTGACCGACAGCAGGGGGCCTCAGTTTGCCCCAGGGCAGCTATGTGATGTGGGTGGTCTGGTGGAAAAAGGGACAATCCACCAGGGGCAGGTTTACCATTGGTTTGGGAAGGGAAGGGTTACAGGTGTGTGGAAGGAATGTGCAGGAGGAGGAGGTCAGGGCTGGCCAGGGTGTGATAGTCTGGAAGATCTCGGTTGTAAAAGGTAAATAGATATCCTCCGATTTAGGTCAAAGATCGTTTCCATGGAGTTTGGGCAGTGGCTGTGGCAGCGAGTAAGTTTTAGATATGTGTCTAGTGATGTATGAGTAGCGTATGCCAGTGGCAGGGCCTTGGGCTTAAAGACATTGGGGTGTGAATATAAGGTTCATGGTGTGTGGGGGGACTAAGGCTAATGACAAGGGCTGAATGCCTTCCTAGTGGGAGGGACGGAATGTGGCACATTTTCCTCTGGGGAGGGGCAGAGTTAGGCATGTCTTCCTCTGGGGAGGGACACAGTGTGGCACATCTTCCTCTGGGGTGGGGCAGAGCAAGGCACGTCTTCCTCCAGGGAGGGACCAAGCGTGGCACACCTTCTCTAGAGAGGGGCATGTCCATAAGGGGCATCCCTGTATGGGGGAGGGGCATAGTGCATGCTTTCCTCTGAGGAGGGTCAGAGTGTGGCACACCTCTCTGGGTGGAGTAATTCCCTTTTGCTGGGTAGTGGGGGCTGTGTGTGTAGTTCTGTAGGACTGGTTGGCATAATCTCTGCTGGGCACGGGGTTCCGTTACATGGTTCCGTGGCAGTGCTGTGTCTTTTAGTATGCATGTGTCGGGGGTTTTGCGGGGTCTTTGCTTGGTGTAAAGTTGTCTGCAGAAGGAAGTCGTGTATTGTGTGACTCGCACGGATAATACTGTGTAATCCATGGAAGATCAAGAGAGACCGTATGAAAGGAGAGACATGGGGGAGGGGAGAGCACACGCTCACTCACACAGTAACAGTCACACACGGCTCAGTGCTACGTGTGGCAGCTGCACCCCCTACTAGAACGTGTGCGACGGTCTGATTCACAGCCGTGTGCGTCTGACACTCTTCTGCGTGTTCCTGTGCATGTCACATTCCTTGCAGACGCTCTCTGTCCTTCCTGCTGTTTCTTTGTGTCTTGAGTATGGGAAGTGGATGTCTCGGGACCCCCTCCCTTCCTCCCCACATGGTGACATGTGACAGTCCTTAATTCCACTCCCTTCCCTAATGCCCCCTTATTAACAGAATCTGGCTTCCTGTAAGGATCCTTTCTGGATCTTACAACCTGGTGGTGGGGGGCGCAGGTCTTTAACCTTTTGGTTTCTTTTGCTTTGGATCTGAAACAGGGAGATTTGTTATTGAAGAGTCGTGCACCAGTTTTAAGTTTAAGTATTAAATCTTGTGCGGTTCTTAGGCATGCCAGGGGCAGCAATAAACGATACCAAGGAGGGGGGTACAATCCCAGACTAATTGGTTTAGGAGTGACCAGTTTGCCGTATCTGCCATGAGTTAGGAGTGACCAGTTTGCCGTATCTGCCATGGGTTAGGAGTGACCAGTTTGCCGGATCTGCCATGAGTTAGGAGTGACCAGTTTGCCGGATCTGCCATGGGTTAGGAGTGACCAGTTTGCCGGATCTGTCACGGATTAGGAGTGACCAGTTTGCCGGATCTGTCACGGATTAGGAGTGACCAGTTTGCCAGATCTGTCATGGGTTAGGAGTGACCAGTTTTCTGGTCTCTTTTTATGTTATCAGCAATGGGAAAGACATTCTGTGATCTGATTGGACTTGGTCATAGAATTCACTGATTGGTCAATGTTTCCGAGGGTTACTTTTTTCACATGAGAATTTTCTCTTTCAGACGATTCTTCCTCGGAGAGCTGCAACGGAAATGTCTTTTCTGCTCTGAATCCGTCCACCATTCCTCCCAACACGAGTCGCGATGCATCCCTTCCTGACATGAACGGGAATCCCACCGCTCCCGCCCCGGAACTTTCCACCTCGGCTGACGATCAACCCATTAATCTCAGCGATAAGATGCACCCGTCTCTAGGGGCCCAGCCTTACCCATCAGATGGCTGCACAGCAGAGGTCGTCCATAACCGCGGAAAATACATCCTCAAAGCCACTTCCGAGGTGAGTTGCAGTGAAGGCGAGATTTGGAGTGGAGTCTGGGCCCTGGGTTTTAACCTTTAGTGTCTGTTCTCAGTCCCCTCCATACAGTTCTGGAAGTTACGACTCTGTTAAGACAGACGTTAGCTGCTGTGCTGAAGACCTGACAGTCGGAAGAACCCCCGCTGGGGATGATGACGATGATGATGACCATGAAGATAATGACCGCATTACAGACACAGAAGGGCTGGACCCAGAGCGTCTGAAAGCTTTTAATGTGAGTGTCTCTACGTTCCTCTATCCAGGAAAACCCTGGACGAAGGTTTGGTATCATTCTGTGACCTTCTTCTCTTCCCAGATGTTTGTTCGCCTGTTTGTGGATGAGAACCTGGACCGCATGGTTCCCATTTCCAAACAACCCAAGGAGAAGATTCAAGCCATCATAGAGTCTTGCAGCCGCCAGTTTCCTGAATTCCAAGAGCGTGCGCGAAAACGCATTCGCACGTACCTGAAATCCTGCCGGCGCATGAAGAAGAACGGATTGGAGATGGTGAGAACAGAAGCTTGAAATGTCTGCAGGTCGATAGCTGGTCCGGGTGATATGATGAGTCCACAGAGACTTGTGACCTTTTAGTAACCAGTGAAGGTGAAGAGCGGCTTCAGCACCTCAGAGGTTCCTTCTTCAGACAGTCAATACCTGTTGATGGTTTACTGGTCTAGGTGACATACCTGTTGATGGTTTACTGGTGTAGGTGACATACCTGTTGATGGTTTACTGGTGTAGGTGACATAACTGCTGATGGTTTACTGGTCTAGGAGACATACCTGCTGATGGGTTTATTGGTCTAGGTGACATACCTGCTGATGGTTTACTGGTCTAGGTGACAATCCTGCCCATGGTGTCTCTGTGTAGAACATTCATTCTTGCCCCTCTCTCACCAGGCCAGGCCAACACCTCCCCACCTGACTTCGGCTATGGCTGAGAATATCCTGGCTGCAGCCTGTGAGAGCGAGTCACGGAAAGCAGCCAAGAGGATGAGACTTGAGATCTACCAGAACACTCAGGTAACTCGGCACCGGGACAGGCTTTGGCCGTACAACGGATGTAGTCCTTACTAAATCAGCTGACCCAGGAGTGGCCCAGGCGCTCTTCACTAGTCCTCTCCTTACTCCAAAACCTATAGTCTGTGCTCCTTCCCAGTCCACTGAATTCATCATGTATGATGTTCCCATGTTGTCAGGCTTGGTTTTGAGGAGTTCCACAGACCCTCCATATTCTGTCCCTGTCTCCACCTCCGTGCTATACCCCAGAGTGCGGCTGATTCCCTTTTGGTGAAGTTACCCCTTTCTGTCTGTCACAGGAGGAGAACGCTGTGGTGGAGAAACCCTCGGGACACGGACAGTCCACCTTTCCACTGTCAGCCGGCACCTTCAGCCAGGACCCTGTATACATGAACGGAAGCCTCCATTATACATACCGTGGATATGGGCCCATTGGGGGGAGCCTTCCCCCTCCCACCTCACTGCCAGCTGGAAACCATTGCAACGGTAACCTCTTGCATGGATTGGGGGACGGTTGACCGATGGGACGTCACAGTTACTGTGATTACAACCCTATTATTTATTGATATGTATAGCTCCATCATATTCTGCAGCGCTGTACAATGAGACTTACGACAAAGCACTTTTGCCATATATATCTAATCGTAGCTTTACCTCCTATGTATAGGTGGCCTTAGTGACATTTTTATGGGGTAAAAAGAGACCTCGGCGGTATCTTCTTCAGATGTGGCTTCTAAGACTGCGTGTAGCAGCAGAGAATCCATTTTTGTCTGTTCAGTAACTGAGGTGTTTCTTGCGCTTTCTCTGAACAGGCCCAACAGACCTCAGCATGAAAGCGTTGGCATCCGGCAGCACCCACAACAATGCCACCAGCCGGGCGATACCGTGTGCCCAGCTCAGCCCCACCGAGATCGGCGCCGTCCGGCAGCTCATCGCTGGCTACAGAGAATCGGCCGCCTTCCTCCTACGCTCCGCCGACGAACTGGAAAACTTGATATTGCAGCAAAACTGACTGGTGCTCCTCAGCGACCTCCAACCTCAATCTGTTGTTTTAGAACTAAGACGAGACGTCTCTCCCCCCTCCGGACAGAGTCACAGACGGCGAACCTGTCCCCCCCAGTCCTCAGCCGTGAAAACCTGGAGGCTCCGTCTCTGCACTAATACTTTCCTTTTGCACCCTACCTTCGGAATGAAGCGTGTCCGGCCCAGCGGACAGGAGCCGCCTATTTATTGAGAACAGAATTTCTTTGATTAATTTATTTCTTTCTGGGCAGATTCTCCGCTTTGTTTTTTTGTACAGATTAGTTTGTATTTGTTTAATGATTTGTAGCATTGAACTGACATTCCATCGAGACCCCCAACGGCTGGAGGCATCTTCCTCGCCTTCCATACCGTCCCACCCTTGCTTCAGGTGTAACACAGGCCCTGGTGGCATGCTGCCATCTTATCCTCACTATGCTGTCACCTTTCTTCTCCCAGTAATCTACCTGAACCCTACCACCCCCACTGATCTGCCTCACCCTGCCTTCACATCATTCTAACAAGTGGCCAATGCACTCAGGCCTTTGAGTCATCTCCCTCCGACACTCGGACCTTCACCTTCTCACGAGACTCCCCTCCGCTACCAGTAAGCGCTGGGACGTCCCGTATTCCTCTGTGTGCCCCCCCCAGCGTCCGGCTGTCGGGGGGCTGAGTCGTCGACACACTGATTAGCTCGCTGCTGCTATTATTGACATTTCTTCAGGTAAACTTGGCTGTCCCAGGACACCCTCAACGCGTAACCTCTCCTGCTTCATATCGTTTCCAGGATTTTGCACAGAAAGTAGAAAACGGTCTATTTTGCTTTACGTGAAAACTCAGGCTGCCGGCCCCCCGCTCCGCACTTCCAGGTCTGTGATTAGGGTGACTCCGCGACTCGTCCTTCTGACCGCGTTATTTGTAAAAAAAAAAAAAACCCAAATCCACGAGTTCTGCACAAGCAGTAAGCGGCCTGCAATGTCCCCGTCGGTCCGTTTCATTTCATGTCGTTGCCTGGCTCATGTTTTGTTCTTGTTTTGTATTTTCTCATTTGTTGCATAATTGGGATGTCTTTTGTTTTAACGGTTTTTTAGAGACCGTTCCGTTTCCCCCTGTCCTGTTCATAGGCGGCTGTACGCCTCACTTTTGGCTGCCAACAGGTGAGCAACACTTTGCCTTTTAAAATGCCGCTCAGCCCCATGGCACGCTCTCGGTGAGCACTTTTTAAACTGCGTAACGCTGTCGGTGCCGGGTTTGGGCCAGAGGGCGTCTGTCTCGTGGCATCTCTGTAGCCGGCTGCTTAGGCAGAGGGGATATCTTGTGATATGCACTTAACACACTAGAGATGTGGATTAGGGTTTGATCTTCTTAACGGCATACAAGAAGTGTCTGTCCAGGTGATGCTGGTGGAAAGTGTTGCCAGTGGACTTTGCTGTACTTTTAGCTCAGTTTACGAGGACTGTTTGTTTGCGCCATGCATCTGATTAAATGCCGTTTAGAAAGCCGCTGCCAATTTCTCACCTTAAGAACCTCGAGAGACTGACCCGCGGCTTCTTCTTCTGCGCTAGAAATGTCCCGAAGGCTTTCCACTCGCAGCCATCATGGAACTTTCCTAACTGGTTCTTCCTTTTTCTTTTGGACTCCGTGAAAGTGTCCTGTTTACATGTACAGAAGTCCAGCTCCTTCAAGACATGGTAGGTGAGGCGCCATCAGATGTCCTCCTACGTAAAGCCGCCACCGCCGCTGACAATGCATTCACCGCTAACTCAGGAACAAGCAGCCCTGGAGCCTCCGCGCCGCCACCGTGCTAATGAGATCTTTAACCGGGTTCTCGAGCAGCTCTAGAACTTAACTCCTCAAACACATCAACAATACAGGATTTCAGGGGCTTCTCGCGGGGCGGATGGGCGACCCCGCAGGCTTCTCAGGATAAGGCGCCCCTGCGTTTCCACAAGGAGACCCTGGAAGCCGCCGCCATGGAAAGAAGGCGACCGTGTTTCCACTGCCAAGACAGGCAGGGCCAGCCCGAGACATTCGAGCGTAAATCGGAGCCGGATCCCCCTCTTAAGCAGAGGATTTTAGTTCTTTTTCTCTCCAAACTGCATATAATATATATTTATTGTTTACTTCCAGTGCTTTCCTTATCAGTAAATGTGATTTAATTATTTTAATTTGTAAGATGCTTTGTCATAAAATGTAATGTGTTTAGCAGGCAACCCAGAGACCAATGAGCTATCTCACTGTAACCCTACGGTATTGAATGCGAAATGCACTAAGTGGATCTGCCCCTTTTTAATATGTATGTCATATTTAAGAACACCGCATAATTAAATATCCCGATTCAGGACGTTTGTGTGACTTCTCTTTTCCTCTGTCGCTTCCCCAGATATTTGGGGTCCACATGGAGGGTTCGAGCGGTTTAAAGGCTATAAGTGGTAACAAAAGTAAAAAATGCTCCTTTTTTACTATACTCTGTTTTCCTACCAGGAACGAGATCCGTATCCCCCTCTTCCCGTTCTATGGGCTTTTTTCAATTTCTTTTGTAATTTTTAGAGATTTTACACAGAGGTCAGGATCCACCGCAGGCAGCAAGAAAAATATTGGGGAATATTTAGCCTCTTTATTGCCTAAGAATTGAGTAAAGAAGGTTTCTCTTCAGGTATCACCCAAACTGAAGTCTACCTGAACGTTGTGCTATTTTATCAGTTTTCTTAACATCACCCTTATAAAGACGAACAAGCAGCTCCTGCCAAGCAGAGCCCGAACCTATGAAAATGGGAGGAATAATAATGTAGGGCTCAAGATGTTAAAAAAAAAATCAGAAGATTTTAACACAAATCCAGGTTATTTACGGTAAATGAGACACGCAGACCGAAAGCATCTATACAGAATATACATTTATAGAGAGGGCCAAGTTTACAACATAAATACAGGAAGAGAACATTGGAATGAAGGTGCTTGCAGGAGTCAAATATTTATACAGAAGCAGTGATTACCCGTTCAATCCCGATACATTTCCTCCTTTCTCCAAAAACAGTCCATGCACAACTAAAGATGGAATGACCCCCCCACCCCCATATTACCCCACCCCAGCCCCCCCAACCCTACAATACAGACCTGGCACACCAGGCTAAAGCCCCCCTCCCCCCATCGTTGTTAGAATATTCCTGTGCGTGAGATTAGATTTATCCAACATCACAAGAAAGAATAACGTGTTTAATGTCTAACAAAATGAAGAATAATATGTTTTTACATTTTTTCAGGCTCTAATAAGCCGGAGTTTATTATCTTATGACAAGGCACAAAACACAGAGCGTGGAAGGTCCCATGCAGTCGTGGTGGCAGAAAGCACCGCATCCCTGGCACATTCGCATGGCCTTCAGGCTGCAAGAACATCTCAGAGATATCTGCTCGTCGGCCGCGCCGTCCGCAAACAAGCGCAAGGAGAGAGACGCGCGAGCGGTGAGCCAAGTGGGACAGGAGGCCACGTCCTTGGGCCCCCAGGACATTTTCCCAAACGAAGACTGCTTCAACGACTGCCGAGGAGGGAGCAGGGGCAATTCTATGGGCAGCTGAACACTTAACCCTATCTCCTTCTGAAAGCGAAGATCCATCAGCAGAGCTTGGTGGATTTCGGCGGCGGGGTCCGCCTTGTTAAAAAGCCTGGGTTCCGGACTCTGATCCCCAGCTGGGGTTCTAGGCAGCTCTGGATCTGTAAGAGTAACTTTAAAGGACTCACAAGCAAATTTCGAAGACCACAAATCTCTACCAAGGGCCTCACTTGGACAGCTCTTCGAGGCCGGCTTCAAGCGGATCCGCGGCTTCTCAACAACGGCATGCAGAGTAACACTGGAGTCTACGGCCGGCAGACAGGATTTTTCAGTAAAGTCTCTTTTTTGCAGAGCAGGGAGAGGCGACGCGACCACATGGGGTTCCGTGCGGACATTTGCTTCACGCTGACAGTTTGTTCCACAGTTGGCAATTAAAGGGTCCGTCTCCTGCGCAAGAGAGCGAGATTTCATTTCTGGCTGTTCGATGCCCACGCAGTCTCTTGCAGATTCCGATGGACAGGAAAGAGTCGCCGCACCAGCCGACACATCAACAAGGGTAGCGGCTGGCAGCTCACACCGCAAGGTCTCAAATACTGGCTCTGCTGGGCCGTCTTGCTGCTCGAGGACCACACGTGGCTCCTGAAAATCTAGAACCTCTGAAACTGTCCCGATCTCCAGGGAACCGGAAGCCAGCGCACCATCACAGCTCATGCCGAGTTCAGACGAGCCCCAAGATGCAGCACATGCTTCTACTAAACGCCCAGATAATGAGGTGTGAGCAGCATGTACAGGAGGTTCAGGTACATCTGTTGCTCCCTGAGATTCAGAAGGAAGACGCGGCGGCTGTCCTCCAACAGCCACAATTTCTCCTTGAAAATCCAACGCAGGTTCCCTTCTTGTCACCTTCGTAGCGATAGGTTTGGGTTTACTTTGAAAGGTATTTGACACATCGCCAAGAACGGAGGTCACAGAGTCAACACCGGGTAGATCCTCGGGGGCCGCTTCAGCAGCTGCACAGGCCGACGGGGACGCCCCATCGATGCCAACAAGTCCAAAGCACGTACTGTTGTCTTTGTTGGGGTGAAGCCCCACCGTGGGCAGGAGGGCAGAAACCTCACCCGGCACAGTCTGTACAGTACGGGGCTTCAAAGCGTCCTGACCCCCATAACCCTGCATGGTATCAAACAAAGCCCCAGAAACAGCAGCGTCTGCGGCACGCTGGTCTTTGGTGTCGATGAATGGACCGCCCCAACTTACGCCTTGTCCCTCGTCCTTGGAACGACTGCCCCTCGCACCAGCTGTATGATTACCCTGCCCTGGGGGAAATGACAGTTTTTCCCTCTTGTTTCTCAAAGCGGAGGACGACAGTAATTGTGTTCTGCAGCAATTTGGAGGCTGCTTTCGTTTGCGTTTTGTTGAGGATCTTCTCTTGAGGATTCTTGGCCGGGTTCTCCCTTTACGAGTCGTCCCACCTCCCCCTGGACCTCCGCCTCCACCAATGGAGGTTTGGGATTGAGACCCGCGGGACTGACGGTCAGCAGGTGCGCAGGAACGAGTCCGGCTCCCAACGGGATCAGCGTCTGGGACGATCCGTGGACAGATCTGGTAAGCTGGCAAACCTTCACCCAGCCAGGGAGGTTTGATCCGAGAAAGCTGGATCTGGAAAGGAAAAACACACAGATATTATTAACAAGTCAGACATGAAAGGAGGTTCACGTGATGTACGGGGGCCCCAGATAAGGTACCGGGGGGCTACACCTTCAGGACCTCCAACCCACATAGGATCTTGCCAAAGGCAAACAAGCACTCCTCTTGGGTAAAAACACGACACCCAGGGACTCTAACATCTCGTACCCGGATTGGGGGGACTTTGGGCTCCTCTTTGGTAGGCAGTGGCTTTTCTGTGTGAACACTCTGAATTGTGTTACGAAAGGACTGACGCTGGCCAATTCGCGGCTTCTTTTCGAGGGAAGGGCTGGAAGTCTCAGGCTTGCAGTTCTTTCGCTTCTGCTCGGAAGTCTCTGGATGGAGCTCTGGAACCCTGTCGGACGTCGACGGGAGGAGGACTTCATCCCTGGGAGGTATCTGAGCCTCAGGTGCCAGGAACTCCGCTTTAACGGGCAGCGGTGAGGCGCTCGCCTGGGTCTCCGCAGCATCCAGATGAGCCAGTTTCTGATCCTCTCTTGCCTCCTTCCGAAACGCGCTCCTCTTGGCCCTGGTGCAAACTTCGGACACAATCTTTTCCAGAGGCGTAGATTCCGGATTCTTGCTCGTCATCTGAACGCTTTTAGGTACCGGAATGACTCTCTTCTCATCATCATCATCCGAAAGGGGCTCCGAGGAGAGTCCCAGTCTGCGTAAAGGCAAAAAATATACGATAAATATATAAATTTCTCAGAGCGCAGCTTTGTGGCTTCAGAAGTTTCAGACAGATAACGCAGATATTTCCGATAACACACAGGGGGTTTCAGATGAGCGACTGACTGCATTTAAGTAGAAGTTTCCCAGGGAAGTGACGCGCTTGCTTACTTCTGCCCGTAGAATTCCTCAAAGAACTTCCCCTTCCAGTCTTCCACCTTCTTCTCTTTGCCCATCTCCTGCCTCATTCGAAGCTGGACTTCGGGAGTAAACTCGCCTGCGGACGACACAAAACCCTCTCAGAAGTCTTATTCCCAACGCCTCAGATTATTAACGGCATTACAGGGTACCCACCTTCGGCCAGCCGCTCGCGCCACCGCTGGCAAGCATGAGCAAAGAACTCGTTGTTCAGGGCACTGCCGCTCATGCGCATCTGCCCATCAGGGGCGGCCTGCTGGAGAAAGATGTCTAAGTAAATGCAGATACTTTGCCAATGACCACAAAAGGTCTATGAAAGCGGCTGCGAGACGGAAGATTAAGAAGCCAAAGTTATTGAGAACCACAAATCTCATTACTCTTAGAAACTATACCTGCCCTCCCCGCCTGGGATCTACCTGTCTGTCCACCTCGGGAAGCAGGAGCAGCAGCTGCTGCTGCAGGTTGGTTGGGAGGGCGTTGAAGGTCCGCACGTTTATCAATGCACGAAGGTTGGTGTTAACCAGAATGGAACCGGGGGTCTCAAAATCTATCTCTTCTGACTTGTTCTTCTTCACCTGCCCTGTGGACAGAACCGGTGAACATTAAAAAACACATTGTGAGACGCGCCGGGGAGGGAAATACTGCAGAAAACATACCAGGTGGAGTCCCCCTTAGGCCCCTCAGGTGATGTGGGTTGTCCCGGCTTAAAGCGGCTCGTCTGTGAAAATTCAAACTGCCCCCAAGTGCCCGGTTACTGGTAGACACGGCCTCCGCACGATGGCTCGATGTTCCTGAGACAGACCATTAGGCGTGGAGTTAGGGAGGCACACGGGGAGGAAAACTGAATACGAGGAGGCAGCAGGGACCAAACCACTCAAACTCACCTGAAGTGGATGGTAAATGAGCTCCGTTAACTTTCAGAGGGGTCAGAACCACACGGGGTAAGAGAACCCCACTTCTCCGCTTTTGCTTATTTACCTGAACGACACAAACTCAGGTGAGTAAAGAAATCAACGTGGCGTCTCCTCCACCCCCCCAAGAGACCCCCAACACACCTGCACCAAGGACCTCATCTCCCGGCCGTGCAGTTCTCCGGAGCAGGACGCCTCGACCGCTGGAGAGACAGAAAACAAAACGTCTGCCACCCACCACTGACACGTCTCCAAACAGAGCTCTACAAGTCCACCACGTGCCCCAGTTTACCCCCTTACCCGCAGGCCCAGCACTGCCTTCGTCACTTGGACTTCCCTTTTCCTCTGCCATAACTTCCTTGTCGCCGTCCTCCGGTGCGTCGCGTGACCACTGCATGGCATTCTTCTGCACGGAGGAAAAGACAGTAATTTCCTGATAACGGCAGGGAACGCCTAAAAGGGGGGCACCCGGCAGGGGGGAGCACCTCGAAAGGGGGGAAAGGGGGGAAGCACCTCGAAGGGGGGGAGGGGGGAGCCGGAAGCTCTCACCTTCATGGTAAAGAGGCTGATGCGGCCGGGCAGCTTGTAGAACAAAGCCTCTCGCGTTCTGGAGTTGGAGTGTAACATGGCGTTGAGGCAAGCCAGGGGCGAGGAACCACTGCATGGGCAACAAATACCGACATCAGGGTGAAAGGTGGACAAACCCAACCCAAAACCGCCCAGACACCCACTCATGCAGACCAGAAGCCCCCCAAACACCAGCAGGCCCCCATCAGGACGTCCAAAACCAATGAACTCACCTTCTGTACGAGCAGCAGACGATCAGTGATAAGTATAAAGGAGAAAGACAGGGAGGAAAAAAAAAATGTTATCAATAAAGTAGACGTGACCTGCCCCAAAACCCCCGCACCCCATTCTCCGGTGCAATTATCTGCTTATACAGAGAAGCAACCAAACACCCCCCCCCCCCCCCGAGGTGCATCCAAAGGTTTTTTTCCATGAACCCTCCACCGGGGGTAAAAACCCTCACCTGGTCTCTTTGAGCCCTTCTGCCTCAATCACATTTAGAATCTGCTTTGGGGTCATCGGGGCATCAGAATAATTCTCCAGAACCTGAAAGTCAAATCACCCAAAAGTTATGCCACACGGGCAGCACCTCCCAGTAAGAATCCCCCCTACCAGTATAACCCATCGCACGCAGCTCAAGTACACCTGCCATACCCACCCGATATAGCCCACTACACGCACCAACAGCACGACTCCACAAACTCTCTACCCCTCCCAGTATAACCATTACATGTACCCAATACAAAATCCACTCCCAGCACAGCCAACTGCCTTCACCACCAGTATCCCTGCCATACCCACCCGGTGCATCGCAGGTATCCCAACCGTACCCACCCTGCGCATCGCAGGGATCCCAACCGTACCCACCCGGTGCATCGCAGGTATCCCAACTGTACCCACCCGTTGCATCGCAGGGATCCCAACCGTACCCACCCAGTGTATCGCAGGGATCTCAACCGTACCCACCCAGTGCATCGCAGGGATCCCAACCGTACCCACCCAGTGCATCGCAGGGATCCCAACCGTACCCACCCAGTGCATCGCAGGGATCCCAACCGTACCCACCCGGTGCATCGCAGGGATCCCAACCGTACCCACCCGGTGCATCGCAGGGATCCCAACCGTACACCCACCCGGTGCATCGCAGGGATCCCAACCGTACCCACCCAGTATCCTTGCATTACCCACCCGGCGCATCGCCGGGATCCCACAGGACACAATGCCACTATCCCTGCTTTACCCACAGGGCGCCGGTATCCCTACCGTACCCACCCGGTATAACAGACTGGGTGCAATGCCGGTATCCCCACTATACGCACCCAGCCTTACCCACTGGATGCCCACCCATTATAAACAATCCCAACCCCCCTCACAATGATCCCACATGCAACCCCCGCCCCTCCCATTATAACCGATCACATACCCCCAATCGCCCCCCTCGGTATGTTCACCACACCCACCCAGAATGCCCCCCCCGCACTGTAGATTCAAAAGCCACCCGTATCCCCAATGCCCCGGGGCTGCACACAATGCCCGTTATCCCCCTCCCGCTCGGCCCACGCACCATCCGGGCAGCCTCGGCCCACGTGCGCTCCCGGCGACGCTTCTGTCTGTCCCTCATGTCTCTCGTGTCCGGGCTCGGTGTGTTCGTGCGAGGCGGGCTTGGCTCGTTGCGGGGAATGATGGGAGTTGTAGTCTGCTGCGTCCCGGGCTGCTCCTGTTCACCGGAACCACACTCCCCACAATACACCGCGAACGCAACTTCCGCCCCGCCTCGGGAAGCACCTCATAGACGTCTCCGCATCCGATAGGCTGAGTGGTCTCACGGCTCTCGCGAGAACAAGAAACGCCCACTGAGGTGGGGCCACCAAGGGGAAGAGGCGGAACCGGAAATGATTGTTAGATAAGGAGGAGGGGAAGTCAAGATTTTAAATGTAATTGAGAAGTTTGGGGGCAGTTATTTAACTGGGGCTACTGGAAGAGCTCAGTGATATACAAAACACGCCAATAACTAAGGGGGCTGGCCCTCTCCTCCCTCAAAGCTCCGCTCTCCTCCCTCTGATGCCCCTCTTTTCTAGGAGGTCAGAATGTTTGCTGGGTTTGAGGGTATCGCAGGGTTCTACAGCCCTAAAAGCCCCGATAATGTGTATATAAACAGCAGGAAACGGGGTAAATAAGACCCGTTCTTCTTCTTCTGAATGCCCCATCCAGTTACACAAATACTCTGCCTCCAACCACACCAACTAAACAACCCTCTACTTCCTTGACATATCAGGCTGTGTTACTACTTACATTACTGCCAGCCGCGGTCCTGCCTATTTGGCGCATGAAGCAGATATAAACTAGAAGCCTGAGTCTGGCTTATCAGTGTACCAGCAGCCGCTGAGCCACCTCTAGCCCCCGCTGGATCAGAGAACAGCCCGTACGCGGTGTACCTGCGCAGCCGCACAGACGAGACTTTATTGTATAGATTTACATTCAATAGTAAACAAAAGTACAAATAAATAACCGCAGGAAGCAGCCGGCAAACTGCTTTATTGTAAAAGAAATCCACTAGTGTCATGACTTCTCCCAGCAATCCCACCTCCAGCCAGGGTACATACATTATGAGGACGGGGCTCCGAGAACACGCGTGTTACAGGACATCAGATACTTCTCCGTCCCAAGCCACGCACGTTCTACCACCATTCATCTGCAGACCAATCTCAGCACTCTCAGCCACCCCAGAAGCAGGTTACACTGATACAAAAGCCGGCCTGAGGTAGGCTAAACACATGGAAGAGGAGGAGGGCACGGTGTGAACATGGAGGCTGCGTATGAAGAATAAAACATTCACAAGAACACATGAGAACAACGAAAAGAAATCAACCGAATGTGGAAATCACACACGGCGTCAAGATGGACGGACGGTGGTCAGTGCAGAGGGATGCAGCGAGTGCGGAGACACTGCCGGCGGGAACCGCTGGCTCCATGCTATGACTTTTTCCCAGTATTCGGTTAAATAGTCCCCCCCGCTTCCTCCATTACAGATTCTAAATTAGTAGAGCTTTCCAAGCCGTCTCTATACCGAGGCAGTCCGCGGAGCAGTCCTGTTCTGCGGCGGATGTTGAAGGCTGGAGGGAGGACTCAAGTTCTGGGCCTCTTGTCTTTATGAATAAAATGAATTCTTCTTCTCATCTATTAACTCTAATCACGTTGTTTCCTATTTTTTTATTTATTTATACAAACAATATCTGTGCCCGAAAGGTGCAACGCGTCCCGGAGTTATTTGGGAACCAGACCCCTGGACTGCGGAAAGAGTGAAGATCCGGCAGCAGAGACCGCACGTCGGCCACTTTTAGGTCTACAAGAAAATACTCTGATTAGAAACATCTCGCACACACAGAAGCTCAGCATGTAAGGGGTCCTTCCTCGGCCCCCACGGACACCCCATACCTGGCTTTCGTTCTTTTGCTGCTTGAGCTTTCAAACGTAGAAGCGTCGACCTGGATGTCGTCTTCATCCTGCAGGGCTGCTTCTAAAGCTGCCTGGACCTTGGGAGCCACCGCGGGACCCTCGTAATCTCGCGTCGTGCGACTCGGCATGTCCAGCTCAAGCAGTAAAATGTTTTCCGCCTAGACAGATGGAAGCCGTGATGCATGTGTGGCCCTGGGGCCAGCGTCATTATACTCTTACAGCAGACAGCGTTATTACTTACCCTGTACCTGGGATAAGGCTTCACCATCATGGACACCTTGGCATGCTGACTCAACGGCCTCTTGTATCCCACGGCAGACACCGGCCGCTTCATCATCTGCTGAGTGCTGCGGAGACCCGGGGGAAGCACACGTTACCGGACACGGAGGCGGGAGAACCAACGGCACAGAACACAAACTAACCCCCCCTGAAGATGTTACCCCCCGAAGGTGTTACCCCTGTGACCAGCATTATTAATCAGAAAACTTCCTTCTAAACTGCAATGCTTAGGCTGAGAGACCGCAGCCACCACGCTCCCAGAGACCGCAGCCACACCACAAGTCATCTTTAAGTGTGAAAATGTATTTAGCTGAAGCGGTGTAAGAGCTACAGAGGTGACACGTTGGTACCAAGGCACTTACTCCAGCCTGGTGATCGGGTGAAGTTTCCATTGTTCTTCTTCCTCATCAAAAAATCCCCTGTTCATCATCTTGTTTTTCTCCTCCATGGGTATAAAATTCTCAATAATTAGATGTCTGCGTCAGAAGAAAAGACAGTTCAGTCAGGGACATGAAGTGCGAACTGCAGAAACAAGATGTGCGGCGTGGAGAATGGGAGTTCTGACGGCGCGTTCATATAAAATGACATCACAGCAACAAACTTCAGTTAGACTCCTCACCACTGTTTCCTTGAGTTATGACATCATGCGGCCTGCCCTGGCCATCCTAGAGGAGCCCATGACACTTACTTCAGCTTCAGCTCCCTGGTGAGTTCATTCTGCGTCTGTTCCAGCTCCTGGCGCTCCTTGATGTGCTCCTCCTGAAGATCGTGGATCTCGGCTTTCACTGCCTGCAGCTTGGAAAAGAGCTGGGGGAGGAAACAGAGGTTAAAACGGTAACTGAGAGACTGAACGTGTCTTCAGGGTCCTCTAAAGCTCAGAATGTCACGATTACACAGCGGACAGATGACAAGGAACGTCCTCTCTATCGCTTCCCAATCATTACCTTTTTCAGTTTCTTGGTCTTTATATCCACCTCTTGCTGTAAAGAGCTGTAAGTTTCTTTAAGCTCCAGAGTCTCCTCGTCCCGACTCTCCACCTGCTGTTGCATTTCTCTCTCGCGCCGTTTCTAATGGAAAGCAATAAACGATCAGGTTAGAGATGTCTTCCCGTCCTGCGCAACCGCCGCTTGTTGATGACCGGATTTACCTGCTCGGCAATCTCATGTCGCTTCTGCTCTAGAATCTTCTGCTGCTCGTTGGTGTGATCTACGATGTTCTTTCCTCCCACCAGAAGCTTGCTTTCCATGGCCTGAGGAACAGACCCATTAACGGGGGCAACAGGAACACACATATCAACTAAACGGAGGGATAATTTGGGGCCACAGCCCACGATCAATGACCTCTTAGAATAAATGTGGGCTTTCAGAAGGCCCTGCGACTAGAACGTGTAAAAAGCTACAAACTGTGACCTCAAATGGCGGACACTATTGTGGAGCCGAGACCCTAAATTTACCGGAAATCGCACTGAGCCTTGGGGGGGGGGATAACTTGGAAGCCACTGCAAGAAATGGCCTACAAGGTACAGGGAGCTTTAGACCCAGGACCAGATTTGGAAAGGGCTACACAGATTTGGGTATTATCGATCTGTCGTGGTATATGGGAGCAAAGTTTGAGCGATGTGGAATTTAATTTCTTACTTTTACTTTGGCGCTTAGCATCTCCATGGCTTCCTTTTCTCTTTTTAAATCATCCATTTTTCTCTCCTTCTCCTTCAACAGCTTGAGTTTCTCCTCTGCCACCAAACTGTGATCTTCTAGAACAGCCTTCTTCTCTGATTCCAGGCGCTCCTGCTGCTCCCTCCAATAATCTTCTTTGTCTTCCACCTCATCTTCCCCTTCGTAAGAATCTCCTTCATCGTCATCCTCCCCTCCTGCCTCTCCGTCGGGTCTTCTTTTGCCTCTTTTTCGTCTTTTGCCAATCACTCTCTTTTCAAGCTGCGCCTTCAGCCTGGCAATTTCTTCTTGAAACTCCCTGAGTAAAGCGTCTTTGGGATCCTCATTCACTCTGGGCTTGTTCTTGATGTTTTTGGCACGATTGGCATACCTCAAAGTTGTCAATGTCTCCTCCACATTGTAGGAAGCAGGTCCTACGTTAGCCACCATCACAGTCTTGGCGTTGCCACCCAAGGAATCTTGTAGCAGCCTGGTGAGTTTGGAATCCCTGTACGGTATGTGGGTGCTTCTCCCATCAACGAGGGCAGAGATTACATTTCCCAGGGCGGAAAGGGAGAGATTAATTTTCGTAGCCTCCTTCAGTCTTTCTCCTTGAGCTCCAGTTTTTGTTTGCCGTTCGCTCCCTGCCAGGTCCACTAGGTTGAGTTTTCCCACGCGGATGTGGTTCTCCCCATCCAAACCCACCTCGCTGCACTCAACAGTGATCATGAATATGGCGTGCGATCGTGAGCTATGTTCATTCATATTTGTGGCGCCAACGGAACGATTTTGATTGCCCACGTTCATAACGTGCTCGATCTCCTTCACGCTCTTTGTGACGAAGGACGAGAGGTCTTTGACGTACACACCGGTGTCGGGTCTCTCTTTAAGTTCCAAGCGTTTGCTTTGATCTTTAGAAAGAAGGTCTCTGATTTCTTCCTGGTAGATCTCCAGGTAAGAAGCCCTCACGAGGTACTGTTGGTTCTGAGACCTGGAGATGTGTGTGAATACATGCTCGAATGAGTTCGGTATGACCCCTCTCTTTTCCGGGTCATTCCGCACTCCTTCCATCGTGTACGTTTTTCCAGTTCCCGTCTGGCCATAAGCAAAAATCGTTCCGTTGAAGCCAAGCAGGACCGAGTCCACTAAGGGCCTGAACGTCTCGTCATAAAGCTCCACCTGCTTGGAGTTGGAGTCGTAAACGGCATCGAAGGTGAAGGTTTTGGGAACGTCGTTAGCGGCTCCTTTGTGAATTTTTACCGCGATCTGACCGAGTTTCACGTCCACGTTAACCACCTTTTCGTAGGCAGCGGCCAATTCCTTGGTGTTCATGGGGCGGCATCGCACCACAACCCGCACGGACTCGGAGCTCTTCGTCTTGGACATGCTGTGTACGGCGTCAGCGCTCAGACCGCTCTCTCGGCAGGAAAACCTCTTACAGCCCTACAAACGAGACACAAAACCGGCCCGTTTAATATGCAGCACGCGCACTGCTCCATTTCTGCAGCAGTTTAGTAAATAATGTCCAAATACGAAAAATAACAAACACGTGATCGGGTGAAATGGTATCTGACAGGCTTAACATGTTTTAGAGACCAAAAGTGTACAGTTTATGGAGTTCCGTGGTGACCACAGACCCATACTAGTTACTGGGTATTATTAACTCTTTGAGTGTGTGTTGGTGGAGTAGGGCATGAGATGTTCAACAGGGGAATGTAACAAAACACTGTAAATACCTCCCTCTCTGTATGTTACATGCGTGTGGAGAGTATGTACAGATAAATTCATGTGTGTATGTTACAGGAGACTTTATGAAGCACCAGCAGATACCATAGCGCTGTTACAATATGGGGGAGATGTACTTATATGATGGGTTGGTGGGTATTGTTGGGGTCACTGAGCTCTGTGCAGCCCCCCTGTCCAGATCATGCATCTGCCCCTGTCTGCCCCCCTGTCCAGATCACGGATGTGCCCTTGCCTGCCCCCCCTGCCCAGATCTTGGACGTGCCCCTGTCTGCCCCCCTGCCCAGGCCATGGATGTGTCCCTGTGTGCCCCTCTGTCCAGATCATGTATGTGTCCCTGTCTGCCCCTCTGTCCAGATCATGGATGTGCCCCTGTCTTCCCCCCTGTCCAGATCATGGATGTGCCCCTGTCTTCCCCCCTGTCCAGATCATGGATCTGCCCCTGTCTGCCCCTCTGCTCAGGCCATGGATGTGCCTCCGCCTGCCGCTACCCCACGACTGTGCCCCCAGCCGGCACCGGCACCTCAGACCATTGATTTGCCTCTGTGTGCCCCCCGGCTCACCCGTCATGCCCCGCGGTGCCGGTCCGGTCTGTCTGTCTGTCGTACTGTCCAGGCGCCGGATGCCGACAGACCAACCGCCGGCTTCAACTTCCTTAGCGACAGGACTGGCAGCGACGCGCTCACTTCCTTAACAACGGTCAGCGTGCCATAGTATCCATTTCCTTAGCAACCGGGCACAAGCCACGCCCCAAATGCGCCATCAACGTGCCCTGTGGGGTGCAGCTACCGGCATGCTGGGCCAGACAAGGCCGAGAGGGGATGGGCAGATCCTGGGACACCTTGCCAGGGGCCCCAGCACCTTTTCGTTCCGCCTGCTGCTGGCCGGCTGTCTGTAGGATGATTAGGTGTCAGGCGCAGCAGCATCACTCGCTAACACTGTCTCTGGGGCAGAAAATGCCAGTATTGGCACTAGTGGACAGACACCGTCCGTGGCATCCTCAGCTGCGGCCCAAGGCCTGATAATCGGGTATTACAGGGGCCACCGTGGCGATAGCATCGTGTCCACGCACGCACCCACCGGACGGCGGCCTACGACCCTTCATAATAAACACCAGAAGCGCGGTTTAGGTTTGCGTTGGCACCTCGAACAAGAAGAGCCGCCGGAACGCGAGCCCGTCAGGAAGGTCCTGCGCAAACCATGACTGCCGGCAGCATGCGCCGGGCGCCGCTGTACATGGATCCTCACCGTGTGATTGTGGGGAAAAAATGGCACAAAGTATTTATTTTAAGGACCAAAGCAGGGAAACTCGCCGAGAATGAAGGGCTGCTTATGATTTTTTGGGGGGCAAAAACCACATATGGGTTATTGTGAGACTTGGTGCTGGCAGTAATACCCGCTCATACCAAATACCCCCAAACAATAACACGTCAGATACAAATTAATCAAATATTTTATTATTGAAATATATACAAAGTTGTAAAATACAATAGTGGTTTCAGTAATTAAACTGCGCTCGCGGGGTAATAAGCATATCGCGCACGCACGCAAATACATACCCCCTGACCGGATAGTATTAATACTGAGGATTAGAAAACCCAGAAATGTCTAAAAATAAGATTGACGGAGCGGAGACGGGGTTATGCCTTACAGAAAATGAATACCGAGGGGACCGGAGCTCCCGTAGCGGGGGGAATAAAAGTTGCGACCCTCGGGGCAGCGAAGATTGTGACGCAGCCATACAGCGAGCTCTTCTCAGAGGCGTCTGCAGTTAAACGGCACACCGGGCACCATACTTAAATACTGCAGGGATGGGTCACGTTGGTTAGAATCGCAGCTTCCTTTAATAATGGTTTCTAATGTTTAACTCTTTCCCTTCTCCCAAAAATGATTGAGCAGGTCCCCAGCGCAAGCAATTCCATAAAGTGAGAAAAAAAAGGCAAATATGCATCACAGGACTGCCGTGTATCTGGCACACGCTAACAGTAACACCCGGTATCGTGCAGATCAGAGACAGACGGATGTGTACGGTAGTTCAGAATGTTTGAACGGCATGTAAGGGTCTCGCACTCTGTGGCCCCTCGGTCCGCTCCGTGCCAGGAGTCTGCAGAAGTCCCGCTCCTCCGCTCACAGTTCATCCGACTGTCTTACCAGGGAATCCATCCCAAAGAAGGACGAGGACCGGCCGTGAACGTCACGCTCCCGCTTCACGAACGCCGTGAACGAGGAAACACAGTTTCCGATGAAATGGTCGGACTGGCTGAGGATGTAGAGATCTATCTGAGCGACTTCTGGCTCCAGACACACAACTTTAACCTGCAAGCAGAACGCAGGAATCAGCAATACACTAAACAGTTAAATATCACCCCCCATCATGCCGAGTGCGACACAGAACCGGGATGTAGCCCCCCCTGCAGAGCCTTTGTGCGCAAAGTAAATTAATTTGCCCAAAGCTCACCTTTTTCCCCAAAGCAGCCTGGATCTCCACAGTGTATGACGTGGAGTCGGTGGCAACGTACACGGACCTGGCCTGGGACCTCTTCACCCAGCGAGTCACGGCACGAAGGATCTCCCTGAGGTCTGGGAGGCACATGTCCATGGTGAGGGGGGCCGCCTTCTGCCTATCGTACCCCACACATTGGGGGGACGCCATGAAGTGCGGGCCCGCCGTTCCATCCTTCAGCATGTTACAGGCATTTTTCTAAAGAAGGGGAATAAAACGGTTAAGAGATGCCGACGCATTTCACAATGACATTACTCGCAGCTCTTAGGACTGTGGGGTTTTTGGGTGAGGCTGTAGATCTATCTCCGCTTCCCCTCTCTATTTAGCGGATCTTCCCCTAATAATTATATTGTTTGAAGCAAAGACCATTCCTTTTATATTTACTTATCGCATAGCATATAACTTTTATTTAATGATGTAAAAAGTAAGTTTTACTCGTCTTGCATAGGTTGGCTCTATAGTTTGGGGATAAGTCCCGTGTAGCCAATCACAGGCCATCAGCTGGGTTTCAATCGTTTTATGCTTTACGTTTACAAAATGTAGGGTTCCCCCCCCAGCCGGTACAAAGGCTTTCTTTCTCACCCAGTCAGACCCGATCCGGAGGTGAATCCCCACATAGGGTCTGGTGAGCAAAGTCCTGATGTGTTCCCGCCCCTGCTGATCTATCTTTTCAGACCACACCATGTACTTGTGCAATTCTCTGTGCTCCTCGAGAACTGGAAACTGGGCTGGTGCTCCCGGCAGAGCGAGAACCGGATGCCGAGACGGGGAAAACCTGGGGGCCAAAAAGGCAACCATTATAAATATATATATATTACTGCTTTGTTAAATATGTGCAAAAAGTGACGTGACCTCCGGAGATTTCCAATTTTATTAGCTACTTTGACTTAGGAATATAAGAGGGACAACCAGCCGAGGAGATGAAATACATGCTGGGAGTGCAACGAGAATTCAAAGGGGTTTTTTACTTTTGCTGCAAAATAGTTTTCCTTCCTTTTTAAAACGGAGTATTTAGTCAAATGGAATACCTTTTAATGGGCCAATTTACAAAAGGTCTTCAGATGGACCTTTATAAAGAATGCCAACGTGTGCATAACCAGCACTGGAACGATTAAGCTAACGCGTATCATCTAGTATGGGCACATGGCTGAGAACACGGAATGCCCGACGGCGATAGGACTTCTGTACCTACCTGCCATTCCACGCATCTTTATAATAGGCACTGAAGGTAATACCATCAAACAGCTCGGAATTAACAAAATTCACATGGAAGTGGTCCCAAAATGGCCCAAATGGGTTTCCGTCCTGAAACGTGAAGAGGGGGGTTAAACCCATATAAAGAACGTGCATATTGGCCATATAGTACGGGACAGAGAATGATGGCGTCCAAGCAGCTCATTCCAGGAGGATCACTTCCACCATTGTGTATATTCTACCTTCACTCCATATACCCATCAAAAAAACAAAGCCGCCATCACGCAAATTAACTGCCACCATCCGCTGAAGACATCTGACTACCTTCATAGGGCACGTCTTCTTGTCCTGGCTTCTCTGCGCAGCTACCCTGAAACAGTAGGCCACACGCTGGCTGGAGGGCCAATGGACGGGGGCAAGTTTCTCCATAAACTCCTCCATGCTGATCACCCTGTGAAACTTTCTTAAAGGCTGCAGCTGGAAATACTCTTCGTAAGCCACGTGCACCTGCAGACGACAGAACAAGGTAAATCTCTTTATGTAAAACACGTCAGCTACCGGAGGCCCTCCCGGACAGCGGTCACTGCTGATTGAGCTTCTGCTATGAAACCGGTTTTCCCACTCGTGTGTCGGGAGGCTGAGCCCGTGTGTCACGTCACACGCGGGTTACGCTGATTCCCATTTACATGTTTATTAAAGGTGCGGCGCACGGGACTTGCATTGGCGTACGGGGGCCGGTGATGATTATATACGATCCACGGAGGGACCACGAGAGTCCGATTCAGCATCTTTGCAAACGCCAAGGATCCTAGGAAGTGATCGGCCTGATTCCCAAACCTCCCTGTAAAGAAATATGAAGTTCCGTTAGGTGCAAAGTCTGAAGATATTTCCTTCTTTCCAGGCACATGCGCAAAACGTTCCCCAGTCATGTCCTGGCATTGGGGGGGCCACAGCCCTGGCAAAGTGCCCGGATACTCCCAGATAAAGGAGACTGCAGCCTTGGCACCATAAAACCCCTGGCACAGAACCCTCATGCCCCAGATACAGGGTACTGTGGTCCTGGCACAGAACCCTAATGCCCCAGATACAGGGGACTGCGGTGCTGACGCAGAACCCTAATCCTCAGATGCAGGGCACTGCGGTGCTGGCGCAGAACCCTCATGCCCCAGATACAGGGGACTGCGGTGCTGGCGCAGAACCCTAATGCCCCAGATACAGGGGACTGCAGTCCTGGCGCAGAACCCTAATGCCCCAGATACAGGGGACTGCGGTCCTGGAGCAGAATGTTCATGCCTCAGATACAGGGGACTTCGGTGCCGGCACCATTATACCCCTGGCGCAGAACCCTAATGCCCCAGAAACAGGTTACTGCGGTCCTGGCGCAGAACCCTAATGCCCCTGATACAGGGGACTGCGGTCCTGGCGCAGAATGCTTATGCCCCTGGCAAAAAACCCTAGCACCCCGGATACTGGCACTCACCCATGCAGGGGCAGTACAGCACATACCCGGATGGGTCCCATTCCGTCTCCGCTCCGCTCACTGGGAGCAGCAGGAAAATGAGCCCCACCAGGAACCCCATCACCAGAAGCCGGGGTGCAGACCCCGATGTCTACACAACCGGAAATCAATCTATGGGCGCCGCCATCTTAGTGGATGTAAACTGTGCGTCCGACATATTGGTTGTGGCGCAAAGATTTTTCTATAAGGGTCCCTTGGAAGCCATACACGGGCTTATGCCCCTGGGCTCGGCAGTGCGCGCGCATTGTACCGAGATAATGCTCCCCGTATACTCCTCTCTACCCCCACAGGCTGCCAACTGGGCACAGCTCACGTGACCACCCGAGGGCGCACACTGGTGACGCAACTCCCAGAACCCCCTGCGCAGCCAGGCTCTTTCCTGCGGCCTCAGGGGGATAACGGAACCGGCGGGAAGCGGTAAAACGGGGGTGGGGTCTGTTCTTGCCCCATTAACCCGTTCCGCAGAGTCCCCGTCACCAGACCCCCAGAGATCAGGCACCCCTATACCCCAATAATCAGCGGCCCCCAAATATCAGGGACCTCATGCACCCCGTCAGTCTGGGGCCTGAATAACCAGGGGCTTCTGTGCTCCCCTATAACTGGTGCACCTCACAAATCTTGACCCCCCAATACCCTATTAACCCAGAATGGCCGGTGGCCCTTTTTTCTAGTGGTCCTTACATCCCATTACCCTCAATAACCCGGGGCTCCCCGAGTCGCCTCCCAAACCCCCAGCCTGTCCCCGAACACACTAAGAAGAGATATAGGAAGACCCTAAAAATCATACTAATTAAAGACGCGTAAATCGTGCAGAAAATGGTGGCCGGTAGAGGAGCTTCAGGCTAAAGAGCTGACAAATGTGGGGCAATTGGGTCACCGGCCATTATCCCGTCAGCCTCGACGTACATAGCAAATCCGCCATCTTATTCTTGGCAAAAAGACATTCCTCCATCTGCCATTTTACCAAATCCTTTCCGAAATAATGTTTGTCTTCTGCGTCTCTTCCTCAGGGTAGAAGATGGTGACTCTTCCTCTGTTGCGTCTCCCTGCAGGGTGACGAGGGAGACCAGGCGTGCCGGTAAGTGACGTCCGTGCCGGTTTGTGGCGCTCCTTGTGTTACGGATGACAGCGATTTAATCATTTGGCTGTCTTTCTGTTCCAGATCCAGAGGAAGAAAGCTCCTGCGTGCCAATGGAGAGACTCGCATACAGGCCTAGCGAAGAGCATTTGCCATGAAGACCCTTTTCTCTGCAATTTCACAGGAAACCTCAGAGTGGAAACCGGCTAGTGGACATGACGGAGGAGACCCGTTGGCCGTACCCTTTCATGAGACGTCCCCACCTGCCGTTCCAGGCTCGAGCAAATCGGAGGGTCCGGCCCATACGGACCAGAAGTGTTTCACCTGTCCCCAGATGCTCTGCGCCAAAACCTTTTCATCCAAATATAAGCTCTGCAGGTAAATCCAGCCAAAGCCCAAAGCGGAGAGAAAGAACGTAGGCTGTGGGTGAAAACCAGAGAATTATCGCTCCGAGTATCCATTACTCTTGACAAGTAGGTCAGCTCAGGGGAAACTTGCCACTAACAGGTGATTGTGACCCAAAGCCAAGGACCTGACCTTAATCCCCAAATTGGGAAAATAAAGACGGGGAAAGCTGCTTCAGCTGGGAAAGATCTGAGTGTAGGGTAGGTGCACCCGACTCACCTGAGTTTTCACTCATGAGTATTAGTGGCTTACTGATTGCAGCTCTAATGCCCTGGGGTGGGGGTGCATTAGGTAGAATTGTACAGTTTCTGTTTCAAGAGAACAACTTGTTTATTTTTTGTACTAAACCCATTGGCACCAGTCAGCAAGACTAAACGTTAATGGGAGTGGTGGTACTGACTAAAGCTGGTGTTAAGAACTTGCCCTTTGTTGCCCTTTATTCTCAGTTTGATAGTAGAGGTACTGTAGAGGTCAGCATGTGAGGAGGCCTCGCACGATACAAGTTTCCCACCATTTGCTATATTTTATTGTTCCAGGCATATGGCCACACACTCCATGCAAAAGTCTCATCAGTGTGTACATTGCGGGAAAATGTTCCATCGGAAGGACCACCTGAAAAATCACCTCCAGACTCACAACCCTAACAAAGAGGCTCTCCAGTGTCCTGAGTGCAGCAAACACTACAGCACCAAGCACGGCCACCGCCGCCATCTGGCTTTGCACGCGGCAGCCAGCGGGGACCTGAGCTGTAAGCTTTGCCTGCAGGTGTTCAGGGACAGCCAGGCCGTGCTGGACCACCTCAAGAGTCACTCTCGCCGAACCTCGGGGGGCAGCAAGGAGAAGAAGTACTCGTGCGAGCACTGCGACCGGTGTTTCTATACTCGCAAAGACGTACGCAGGCACCTGGTGGTGCACACGGGGCGCAAGGACTTCCAGTGTCACTTTTGCTTGCAGAGATTTGGCCGCAAGGACCACCTGACACGCCATTTGAAAAAGAGCCACTGTGAAGAGATGCCTCACATAAAGACGGAGCCTCCTGACACACCGAGCCACGGGAGCTACGGCTCTGCAATCGTGAAGGAGGAATTCGGTCCGTTTGTGTGTCTGCAGCCCAGAGACCTGATGCCGCCAGGAATGTACTCAACTCCTTTCCAGGCGGTACCCGACAGCGGCATTTCCCACTATCTGGGGCCAAATTCCCATTCACTGGGGCCAAATGACCCGACCAATAGTACAGCTTCTCTTCCTGCAGCTCCTTCACCCCGACCAACTAGCAGGTTCCCTCTCACAACTACCTCATACCTCCCCAAAAATGAGATGGATGGCTTCTTCTCCGAGGGCTCCGGGTGCTTTTCCCTCTCCTCCTCGGAGTTATCCCCGTCGGTGAGCCAGCCCTTAGTGGACGAGGCTTTTCTCTCCACGTTGTGTGATCCGCTGTCTGCTACCAGCATGGACTTAAGCCATTTCCTAGGGTTTCTGCCTGTAAATGCTTGTAACATTCCCACGTCCGGCGCCATCATGGGCTTTCCGCAAGGTGAACCGCAGCCGCTCGCGCTCAACCACTCTCAGGCTCTCGGTTTCTCAGGGACTTTGGGTCCATGTCCACCTCCAGCCTGTACCTCAGAATTTACTGCTAGCACTCTGCCTCGGTTCCACCAAGCCTTCAAATAAACAGGATGGGCCCAGCATCTTTACCTCAAGTAGCCTTAGCAAATTTACCGCCTTGCGTAGTTAAGATAAAGCTCGAAGAATCGCAGAACGACTGTCCGTGTTGCCCTGCTTGCAAACACTTCTGCTGACACGGAAGGTCTCCTTACCTCAGGATCTCCGAGTCTGCAGCTTTCCATGCTGTGTCGGGACCGACAGATACCCAACAATGTGAAATCCGTGGCAACAGAAACAGACTTTGGACAGACGTGTATCGAGCCTGCATGTTAACCGCCAAGAGTGTCACGCGAGTCTTTGCCGTAGGATCACGCACCTCGTAGAGCTGTCTCTGCCGTTTCTCAGGCGGCAGTAAGAATGGTCAGTTTTGAAGTGAGGCGTCCTGATCAGACCCTCTGTTACTGTATCACTGTATCAGTGTCATATCTCACTTTATAGCAAGAAGGTTCCAGAATCTCCTACACGCGGGTCCTGGAGCCGTCTTCACGTAGAAGGTCAGCTGTAGCCATCTCACTTTGTCCGATGTCCTGCGGCTACTTCACGTCTCCCGTTACCTCACCGGGCATCTCGGAGGAACCCTGACTTCCGGGATAAGATGCTCGTTTCATTGCTAGTGACAGATTCACTCGATCTGTTCAGTTTTCCCCCATGGGGATGAAAAATAACGAAGGCCTTTCATTTCTCAAGCGTGGGAGTAACGCGCTGGTCTACTGCGACTGACCGGCACTTCTCGCTGCAAAAAAAAACATTCTCCAAACTCTCTAAAGAGCCACTAAATAACTCTACCTCGTTTTCTACAATCATAGGTTACTTGCACCTGCGCAGCTGACGTAACCTAAACATGTCGGTGATCGCTTGTCCCGCTTTCAGTTGTTTTCTTCTGCCCCCCACCCCGGCGGGGTTGGAGTCCCGGTATTAGTCTAGTATAGTAAGCGTGCGTGGCAGGGCGCCATCTCTGCATGGTTTTATAGAAAATCAGGGATGCTGCAGGGGGTAGAAAGTAGCCGGCAGCTGCTGAATGAAATGCAGCCTTTTTCCTTAATAGGAAACTATACCCCGACCCCTACTCAGCGACCGCACAAGCGCATGGTTTGCGCACACTTTTAGCGGGCTTGACGTTTACCTCTTCGAGCGAGCGACGCGTACCTCGCTGTACCCGTTTTGAATGTTAAGACTTTCGAGAAGATAACTTTAGTTTCCCCTCCTAACGAACCCCCTTAGTTGTGTAGCTTCTGCTCCCTTTATGTACAGAGGAGGCTCTCTGGGCGGTGGGTGGCAGAGCGTCACCTCCCGCGGGACTCTCTTCGTTCTTGCCCGGCATGGAGCTCTGTGCGGGTCTGGCCCTTTACGCTAGTTCTATTTTTATATTGTTTAGGTTTTAAACGCACTTGTGATGAGGACGTTGTTAGGAAACACGAGGATTGTAGCACTTAGCGCATGTGCCAAAGCGGGCCGTTCGGTGACCGTTTACGGTACACAGGGACCCCTTTTGATGACATCATGAAGCTTTAGCTGTGCCAGAAACATTAGCATCAGACGCAATACATATATACATATACATATATATGAGTTACATGTCTGAACTCCACCTATGTCAGCACTTAAAGCCGTCTCCCAATTTAAGATCCCGCTAAACTGGAGGCACTGGGGGGTCTTCCTCCGCCGGTCTGTTCTCCCGTAGCACTTTGTATCAGATTGGGTTTTTGTTCTGTGTTCACCGCCATGTTTGTATCCGACCAGATGTAAGCTCACGGCGAGAAGCTTATAAATAAACATTGAATAGAGTGTAACGGCTCCGGTGCGTGTTTCTTCGGTACGAAAGAACCGACTCCCCAAAGGTTGGGCGTCACTCCAATTCCAGGTCAGTCGTTAAGTGACTTCCGTCTTTGATGACTTCATGCTGGGTCTTCCGGGGGGATCCACAGAGGACGGCTGGGAATACGTCAGCCCGATAATTTACCAGAAGCCCAAGAGGACGGGAAGCGATTAATCACATTAAGAGTATGTTTTATGGGATGAGCTGATAAGTCTCTTAATAAATAATAAAGGTTCATTGTTTAGGAAAAGACATTTTTACTCATTCCGGGGACAGCAGACATCGAGGGAATACAAGAGACGGTTCAGTTTACAAACGAGCGAGACAGGCAACGTTCTAGAGTTATTACAGGAGTCCGTGCATCAGCCGCCGTCACCGGGGTGGGGGGCAGGTGGCCGCACAGGCGCAGGCACACCTAAAATACACTCGGAAATAATGCGGTAACATGAAGCAAGTACATCACCTGGAACTATTAATGCTGCTTTTTACATAGTTTTTTTTAGTGTGTAGAGTTGGGGAAAACATTTCAATTCACTTAGTTGAGATACTTTGGGGTACAATGGGCTCTGTCGGCTCCTAAATGGCATAAAACGTTCCCGTTAATGTGATGACAGGCGTCGCGTTTAACATAGACGTCCGGGCTGTGAGATTTACAGAAACATCTAGCCCCGACCCCGCGGCCAGAATGGGCCTCGCTTTGGCACAGTTATTTATTTTATTTCTTCGAGAAAAAGCATGTTTCCAATAAAAAAGGTCAAATAGAAACAATATAAGGGGTGTTTATTTACAAAACCAAGACAAAAAAAAAGGAGTACAGTTTAAAAAAAAATCTCATTAATATCGGCAAGATATTCAATTAAAAAATGGAATATAACTTCTTTTGGGTTATGGTTGAGCTGAATTCAGTCCGGACTGGCCCCTCGGACAGATGATAAAGGATTGCAAATGTGTTTTTTTCCCCATAATCTGCGGCACAAACACAACCTCTGAGGCTCCTGAAATCTGTAGTATTGAAAAAGCTGCATGAGACACAAGCCACGCGACGTAAGAGACGGACGACATCGATGCCGAGATCCGGCTTCTCTCTGTAAATTCTCCGCTCTCGGCAATCAGTTTCATCTGACAGACGGCAGGACCAGCACGTTAAAGAAACTCCCCCAAAAAGAAGCACTTTTTCCACCTATGGCTGTCATACAAAGAGGAGGAAAGCGCCCACTCCGCGTGGGTATTGTGCATGCGCAAGGAACAGACTTCTCCCAATCTGCTTCCCGTGGATTGTCGAGTGGCGAAACACCCAAAGTTTGTCTAATCAACTCTTCGATCACCTAACGGTCAACAAAGTGCTTCCTCTAACACCAACCACCCCCTAAAAATCACCCCCCTCCGATCTCAAACCCAAATAATTTAAAAATAAAGAAAAAAAAATATAGTAGAGAGATAAGACAGATTTCAGCTAAAAAGAAAAAAAAACCTGCAATGGGAAACTGGATACCAGGAGGTTAAAATGCAGTTATGTGGAACTCCTCGCCCCGTCCGTGGACTCGGTACCAAACATTACATTCGGGATGAGGGTGACTGAATGTTATGTTTCCCTGCTGGTGGGGTCTCTGCGGAGGGGCCCGGCTCCGTCTTGTGCTGGATCGGCTGAAGAGAAATCGCACGTTTAGTCGATCTTTACGGCGGCGTAGATCTTCCGTATGAACATGTAAGCGGCGTAGAAACCGATGGTGCCGGTGAGAAGCCAGAACGATAAGACCATCAGGGCCGTGTAGCCGAAGTAGAGAAGGGACGGAATAAACTCGACTATGTCCAGCTTGAAACAAAAATGGAGAAGGTGTTAATACATGGCGAGGAAGCGCCAGGCGGCAGAAGACGCGCCAGGCGACTTACCTTGTTCACAAAGTAGAACACGGCGTAGATCAGAACATAGAAAGCGGATCCCCCGGAAACCAGGAATGTTCTCCACCACCAGCGGTAATCCTGCAAGTTAGACGAGATCACACAATGCCATAAACCGCATTACACACCTCCCAACTGTCAGATATTTTATGATAGCAAACATGTATTCCATATATTCTGTATTTTACATGAACACAAAATGGAGTCAGAGCCATTTTATTTTACTTAATCATGTAGTGATTATTTCTTTTTGTCCTTGTTCCCTCTATAATTGAGAACAAAGGAGTATTCATGTATAATGATGTTTCAGCGTATATATGATACAATTATCTTCCATGAGAAAGTTAAGGAGTAGACACTGCATATCCTTAGGAATGTAAATTGGAATGGGGGATACATGGTAAGACTACCAAGACCTGAGTTATTATCTAGGAAGTAACACCTGGCGATAAGGGTGACCAAGGATAAATTCCAAACACATATGTAATGGTTTTAAGTTAATTCTTAGACCAGAGCGTCTCTCACAGGTAAATTAAGAAATTACAACGGTGTAAATATGAGTAGAAATCCTAATTATAATGGGTAAAACCCACCGTTATGATTGGAGAATTCCAATCAAGAGGTGGAGGCTATGATAATAAGCCCTGTCTTTAAAAGCTTATGTCTTGAATAAAAAAAAAGGAGAGAGACCTTAAGATCGCACCCTGAAATGGACAGACCCTGACGGACTTATTCACCAAATTTACCCCAGAGAATTGGAATCTTAAGATTCTGGCACCATATTTCACTCTTGGAGTTACTTTGAGTTCTAACCTCTGTAACTGGTAGAAAGTTATATTCTTTCCACTTAATTTCTTGCCAATGAACCTGGATTAATTTCTACAAGGACCGGTGGGACAACAGCAACAAGTGGTGGTAATTATAATTGTTTTATTATTCTGAATAGAGATGAATTTTGTCTTCTTCGTATAGAATTCCCTGTTTCTGGGAAGTACTATATTGCATTATTGTATATGACGGTTTGTGAGACTGCAGCTTATAACCCGTGATAATAACAATAATGAAAAGGTATTTTTACCTATAGATGAAGTTTGACATTATTTGCATCTATTAGGAATTTCACTAATACTCTTAGACACAATTAAATTATTTTTAATTTGTTATATTAGTTGAACTAATATTAGGGAGATAGTGATATCTTTATTACTGCCCTGATTATCATCAATTTTTGGTTGCTGAGTGGGATGGAAATTAATTGTGTGTTAGACTCATAAAGTACCAATTCATATTGATAACTATCGATAATATACTGTATTTGAATTGATTCATTTTTGACATGTTTTAAGAACTTTGTGTTTTATATTATGCACTGTTTGACTCATATATAGATTTTATAAATTGTATTTACAATAAATATTTTTGATTGACTATCTTGGTGATATCTATCTGATTTGAATTATAATTTTCCGCGATCTGAAAGGATTTAGGATCGGAGATAAAATATAGGGTATCTCCTTAAATTAGTATTGTGGATGTGGTACTACAATATTTGATAGCGTCGTTATTTTGCGTATGTGATAAAATATTGGTTTTGCCTATTTTGTCTCATTAATATCCCTAACACAACCTACATGCGGCCCCCCCACCACCACCCCGCTCCCTGGCCAACGGCATGTCAGTTACCGCTGCCGTGCACAAGGTCCCCCTAAACCGTCTACACGTGGGGACCTCACCTCCGCGCACAGTTGGAAGTACACCATGACGATACTGATCTGGGAACAAGACACCACGAGGATGATGAACACCAGGAACAGGAATCCAAACAAGTAATAGAACTGATTCTCCCAGATAGCCTGCGAGAGAAAACACAAACCTGCATGAGGGCCGATCCAGACTGTTACACGGCGAGCCAGCCCTCCATAAAAACTACCGAGAGATGGGCCAGCGAGAGGATGCGTGCGCGGAACATTACAGTGCAAGAGGGAACGCCATGAACCATCAAGGGGAGCTACCGACAGGCCGGCAATAGAGAAGGCAGGTTCACGGGGGAGACAGCAAGAAGAAAACACGGGATGAGGGCATGTGTGAGATGCGTGGCTTACACTGAAAATGAAGAAAAGTTCAATAAACATGGCTCCGAACGGCAGGATCCCGGCCATCAGGATACTACAAGGAAACAAAAAAAATAGTATAAACTCAACATTATTATTATCATCATTTATTGTTTTATATAGTGCCATCAAATTCCGTAGCGCTGTACAATGGGTAGACCGGACATGACAACATGTAGTATGTAACATAACAAAATTCACTAACAGAGACAACAGGTGAGGAGGGCCCGGCTCAAACGAGCTTACATTCTAGAGCATACAACTAAATCATTCAGACCAACACAACGCCGCACGAGTGCAGACAGAAGCAGCTCATCCGACAACCGGCAACACAATGAGAAACTCACCCTACAAACCGTTTCATGTACCAGCGCTGCTCCGGGATCTGTCTTGGGATCTGGTTGGTCCTCACCGGGTTATCGTAAGGCTTCTTGCGGAACCCAAAGTAATAGCCGAGATATACCAAGGGCAGCGAGATCCCGAACCACATACACAGCAATGCCAACATAGTGGGGAAAGGGACCTGGTGACAGAGGGAGATGTTGGCAAACAAAACAATAACACGTTCCCCTCGTACCACGTGCCCGGTATTCCCAACTCACCGCTCCAGACGAATGCTTGCCCCAGATGAAACAGTTCAGTATAAAGCAGATTCCGAACACCACTCCGGGGTAAAGAGTCGCCGTCTGAAACAAAAGGAGACTTTCGTTTGAAAAGATCCCGTAAATATCACTGATTCGCTATTCCCTGTAAATCCATCCTCCTCCCGACCAGCGTTACCCCCGACACGACAGAGGTGTTCAGTCTACTTTCTTATTTATTGTGTGACCCATGAGGTCATGATTACGGTTTCATTTATGAACTCACACAAAAAGCTCCTTTACGCCACCGGTGTCCTTTCAGGGTGCGATAAAGGCGGCCAGCGAAGAACCCACCAAAGACACTAAAAAAATTTAAAAAATAAAATAAAAAAAACAATGGCCATTCAGAGAGGAGAACAACGAAAGGGAAAGAACCAGAGAAACAATTCGTTACCCCATGAACATGAAGAGAAAGCAGGCCGTGGTCATCAGCGCTCCTCTGCTGGAAGGCGACAGCATCCCCAGCATGGCGACGACTGTGACAACAGAGGAGATTAATGCAAATCATCGACTATGAAAGCCACAGCAACACAGCCTAAATTATTACAGAACTATTTACAGAAAGCGCTTACAGATCACAATCAGGACCATGCAGAAGAGCTGGATTCCAGATCCGAGGAGGGAGCTGAGGATCATGGGATACTGTGGAGGCCGGAACACGTCTCCATGGACAAGTTTCCAGCCAGACTCTTCCATGGTGTCTTCCTGCAAGAAACGGCAGAGAGAAGGTGAGGAGACCTACGAAGGCCGGGAAACGAGACGCGCGACAGGAACCGCCGCTGGCCAACGTACTATGTCGTCTTCCTTGTTGTAGTTTGCAATGTCCTTCCTCAGAGTTCTGATTATGATCATGCTCAGGATACCTGGGGCACAAAACAAAGGTTATTACCCACCGCCAGGCAGATTAACCAGGAGAGCAATAACTGATCCCTCGCCGTGCTTACCAGACAAGAAGAAAACCACAACCACCGAGTTGATAATGGAGAACCAGTGGATCTGAACATCACTCATGGTCAGGTAGGTGTCCCATCGTGAGGCCCATTTAATGTTACTCTCCTGGAGAGACAGAAGCAGTAAAAGGTCTAACACTTTTACCACAAACGTCTCTGCGATGTTGTCTCGTGTAAAAGTCTCACCTGCCACTGGACAGAGTAAGTGAAGAGCAGCTTGTTCTCTTTAGATGGGTCGATCTCCTGAGGTGCAGAGTTAGAGCTCTCGGGAACGGTGCAGGAACCTTCCTCTTTTCCTTTTAGATCTACAAAGGATGAGAACGTCTCGCTAACCAGCAAGCAGAGCTGCCCCGGCCACACAGGTGCTGGTGGTCCCGCAGTAGTACCCATTCGCCCGAGTCACTCTTACAATATCCTTACCTTCCATTTTAATACTTTGGGGAATAACCTCGAACCTCACCACCCTAAAAGTGGGTTCCTGATTCTCCTCCACCTCTTCTCGATGATAATGCAAGAAGAAGGACAGGTGATTGTGCAGATAGAACTACGAGAAAGCAGAGAAAATACACTGAACACGGCCCTCCAAATCCTACCCAGACGTAATTCACCTAACTGCCCCAGGAAACGAGGCATTCCGCCCTCACGCCTCCCCGCTGGGATTGTGTGGTTTACGGATCTCCTTAACGAAGCCCTGATTCGCACATCTTTAAAGCCTCTTTGTATGCAGGCCAACAGTGTGGAGAACGTCTGCAGGAAGTTCACCTTCCACTAGTTTTAACCAATAACCCAACAGGTACCACTAATCACCAAACCATGCTGGGACCCCAGATTCCCAAGAGGAAAGCATTAAAACGTCCAATGAAAACCCCCGAGGAGCTTCAGCGTTCGCCTCTGCAGAGTAAGCAGAGGCCGAGTCCAAACTCAAGGTCTTCTTCACCTTGTTGTTGTCCGTGAATCCCAGACGGTATCCGTGTTCAAACTGAACGTCACGATCTTTCTTCTTGTCGTCGTCCTCGTGGTTCAGATACAGGTCAAGCCTGGTGGCCACGGGCAGGTTATCTGCTATCCTGCAAGGACAGGGAGATGGGACACTTAATAGAGACCAACCGAGGAGGCGGCTCAGAGGCCATAAGGACAGGTAGGGCAAGAAGAGAGAGAGAACTCACAGGTGGACGTAATAATCCTCTCGTATGCGCTCGGCCAGCAGCTTGCTCTGTTCCACGGTGAGGGCCACGGGCTTGCTGGGACTGCCACACATTATCTCACACTGCTTGTTACTGTTCATCTGCACCTTAAAGGGGGTGTTCACAATCCGGTCCCCTCGCAGTACCTCGCCTAAAATGATGATAAGGGTGAAGCGGCAGGGATTAGCGTGGCGGTATTCCTCGCATTTTCGGTAAATTCATTAATTTCATTAAACAAAACAAGTCATACTGTCAGCAAAATCACCTTTTTATCCAACATCATTAATTAAATATCCCCAAACAGACCGTCGCTCCCAAACCGGGGGGGGGGGGGGGGGAATCGGGCACTCTGTATACTTATAGTATATACTATGTATTTTCTATAGGAAACTCTGTGCTAATAACAGAATACATTTCTCCCAATAAAGGGATCTCTCTGCAAGACGTCCTAATTCTGCAATAAAATCGCGAGCTTTGGTGCCGTACCCAGATTCTCCGCCTTGTAGGTCACCTCTGCTGGTCTGCAGAACGGCAGGGAGTAGTACTCATAGGGCAGCTGCGTGCGGGAGCTGGTGAGCTTCACGGCCTGGGCACAAAAACAATAAAACAAGCAGATTAAAAGAGAATTGCGGGAACCAAAAACCTTCTGCATCCCCGCCGCGTCCGATACCGACCTTTATTTCGACAGGAGCATCCTGGCGGAAGTTCATGGGGGCCACACCTGGCACATAGAAGCCATTTATGCTCTGGAGCAGCGAGAGAATCAGTAACAGCTCCGCACACCTTCCCTGCAAGAGAACAGGTCTAATGATGTAATGCAAGGAAGTCTTACTGTACTGAGAGGGTGGTAGATAAGTGGAGCAGCCTCCCAGCAGAAGTGGTAGAGGGTAATCCAGTGAGGGGACCAAACATGCATGGGATAGACGTACGGCTCCTGACCAACGACTGATTAAGGTTTGAGTCTTTACAGCAGGAGAAACGGGCGACTAGACGGGGGCCGGATGGAGCCGATCTGCCGCAGGTTACTAATACTGTCTCATAAACCGGAAATACATTTGATGATTTATATAAATACTACATGTTAGTCCGGTGATGATGTCATCTCTTCTCACAGATAATTCTACCAATCCCGATAAATCCCGAGTGCGACTGCTGCGCACAGAAACGTCATCAGCGAGTACCAGCAGCCATTGGCGCCTCGGGATCCGGACCGTTCATCAGGGACCGGTTTGTATAAAGAGAACGGGCATTCCGGGCAAACAAAAACAGTGACCTGGCCTGAGAACGGATCACTTGCTGTGCTGGTTCTGGTAACGCCAGTTAATCTGGCATGCACGGGGGGGGGGATTTTTACCGGCGGAGCCGTCCTCGATCTGCAACGAGTAACGCACATATACAGCGAATGCGGCATTTATTGGGAGGGTCAGGGATGAACTACATGGGGCTGGGGACCAATCTGTATTGACTATCACTACTCTCAGGCGCACTATGATCTTCGGGGCCGTGTATGTTGCCCTGAGTGCAACACTCCCCCTGCACAGTGTTACAGTACTGCCCCGCGTATGCCCCAATACACCGTGATCTACAGTGTGAATACCCCCGGCTCTACACCCAGCCTCAGCTCCACTATACAGAGCAGCGCTGAACACACCCGCGACATCCTTCCACCCCCTCCCCCATATCAGGAGTATTTGGGGGTATAGCTTGTTTGGGTTCTGCCCGGTACTTCCGGGATGGAAGCCCCCCTGCTGATGCCAGTTTCCGCTTCCGGTAAACGGCCGCTTCTCCTGTCCCCATCTCCTGTGCCTCCTGTACCCCTTAACCCTGCCGTTCCACCACCGAACCCCGGCTTTCCCGCTCTGGGTGTTCACCGAACCGGACACTTACCGCAGCCGCCGCCATCTTGGATACACGTGTCCCTACTGACGTCATCGGAAGTGACCCGTCCTTGGCTACCGTGGTTGTTCCCATAGAAACCAGAGGAGGCTGAGGGCTCGGCGCTATATAACTGCCCCAGCCCGGTTCCTGTCCCACTGGCAGGGCATGTGGCAGACTTAACAACCATATTAACCCCAACTTGCCATGTTATGACCCCTCAAACTTTGACCCTAAATCACCTGATCCTCCATTCTCTCCAAGGGTCCCTGTTTATTTTGGCCAGTCCCTCCATATACCCCAAGTCCCTGATTCCCCTCTCTCCTCCCCTGATGCCCCTCTCTCCACCCCGATGCCCCTCTTTTCTAGGAGGTCAGAATGTTTGCTGGGTATGAGGCTATTGCAGGGTTCTATGGCCCTAAAAGCCACGATAATGTGTATAGAAACAGCAGGAACAGGCTTTATAAATTAAACGGGGTAAATAAACCCCATTATTCTTCTAATAAATGCCCCACCCAGTTACATAAATAGCCCTGCCCTGGCCACGCCTCTTAAACTAATGTGCCCGTCGGCCCCTGTTTGGTAAGTTGGGCGCTGTGGTGTAACGGGCAGTAATGTCTCCCTGTTACACGGCCGTAGGGGGCATCAACGTGTTAAGGTGTAACTTGTGTTATCGTTAAAGCAGCCCACCCACCTACCAAAACCACCCACGGCCTGTATACATGCGCTCACTATGCAGGGTACGTGGCGCCCTTTAACCCTTTTATTTTACCTTACGGTCCCAGTAAGAGCTGAAGCCGCCTGTAACAGGAGCCGCATCGGAGAGCTGAAGTTCGGCTGCTACATTGTAATGGACAGATCTCATTGGCGTACCTGGGAACTTCTGGGCTTTGGCTACCCGGAGCCCTCCCTTGCGGGACGCGGCCAAGACTGCACACTGACGACGACGGCGGCGGTCCCGTTGATGTCGGTGGCCAGTCCTGCTGACGTCAGGGGCATTCCCGCTGAAGGCAGTGGGAAACACCCCCATTTAAAGGGAAAATGGGCGGGGCGTTCAAGACCCCGCGACCCAGAGGATTCGGGTCTTGGCCCGGAGGAGTAGCGCTCACCCGGCAATCTCCGGCTCAAACCCAGAGAGTTCCCAGGTATGCTCATTGGCACCATTGGTGGAACCCTGGCACCACCATCAGATTCTGGTAGAAGATTGAAGGGGGGGTTATCGAATCGTTGTGAGGAACATGAAAAAAACTAATTTTCATTAATAGTTTATTTTTTTGCAGCAGAAAAAATGATACAAAAAGCTAATAATGAGAAATATTACAAAGCTCATAAAAAGCTACGTATCACGCTGCGCCCGGCGGCTCAAATGGTCGGAGGCTACAAAGTGCATCGTTCTGCTGGACGGGGCTTTTACACCCCCCACCCCCGGGGCACAAGCCTGGCTCTGTGTGTCTCGACTCTCGGGGGTCCGTCATGGCTGCGCTTTTACACCTGCTCCTAGGGCACCAAACATCTCAGCCACGGCCAGTTGTAGCCGATTGAAGAATTTATATTTGACCGCGTGAATAAGTTGGGCAGCCTTTGTCTCCCGTAAGACTGCGCTGGATCCATCGTCACAGCCCTGCTGACCCCTGCATTATAATAAATACTCGGCAGCGTCGTGTCACGGGGGTTTTTCGAGACTAAGGGCCCCATGAAACCGTCTGAAAAGAACATTTTGTCCGTTGTGGATGTCTTCAGAGTGTCAGAGCCATCAATGCTTCAGAGCTTCCGGTGACTGGCGGGGCTGAAACTCGTTATGATAAAAAATTACGTCACCGGAGCTCACAGCCGCCCAGAACACGGTTAACTCCGAGCCTCTGCACCTCACAACAGCCGCACCGATAATGCCCACGGGTCAAGGCTGTTGTTGGTACTGGCTTTCAGTAGCGGTGAAGAAATCCTCGAAGACGCTCTGTAGATACTCGAACGTTGGCCTCTGCTCCGGGTTCTGCTGCCAGCACTGCTGCATGACATTGTAGAACTCGCCAGGACAATTCGGAGGACACGGCATGCGGTAGCCTCGCTCCAGCGCGGTGATCACCTCCACGTTTGACATGCCTGGAAACAGAATGAGAACGTATCCACAGGGCAAGTGTACAGTTAAACATGCGCGTCATAGCGGTCTTCAGATCTAATGGAGGCCATGTTGCATCATTCAACATAAACGGTTCGGCACAAATATGAATAATTCTGGCAGTCGGCGATTTCTACAAATCGTTGCGGCTCACTGAGAACCTGCGCGTCTCACCTGGGTATGGGGTCCTCCCGTAGGTGATGATTTCCATCATAAGTATACCGAACGACCAAACATCAGATTTTATGGTGAAGGAACCGTAACTGGCAGCCTCAGGGGCCGTCCACTTAATGGGAAACTTGGCACCTAAAACACATACGGGTCAGCGCTACGTGCTTTACCACCATCTCTGCCTTGAGCCCACCTCGCTGTGAACGTTACCGCGCCGCCTTTCATTTCTCCCGCTGGCTAGTCTATCATGGGTGTCTTTCTACCACTATGAAGGTTTTATCTAACAACCCACTCTGTTGCACTCGCTCTGGGCTGCAAGGGCTCAAAATGGTTTCGATGTGTGTTCACCAGGAACGGCGATAACATGGACCCAGTTCACCAATTACCCGGACCCCACTTATACGAAGCCCAACCGCAATACGGCAGCTTTGATATTGGTTCCCGATAACGTTCATCTGACCCTAACGGACTGTCAACCTGCACCTTGTTCTCAGAGTCACTCAATGGGGTGAAGGTTAGCCCCATACTTACCCTCTCTGGCTGTATATTCACTGTCTTCTATAACCCTTGCTAAACCGAAATCAGCGATTTTGCAGCTAAGAGATGCGGACACGAGACAATTTGCCGCCCGCAGGTCACGGTGAATATAATTCTTCTGCTCAATGTACCACATTCCTTCGGCGATCTACAGAGGACAGAGAATAATCAGCTGTAGCACAACACGGTCAACTCGTAACCAGTGAAAACACAATACCGGCAGAGTCTGGACATCAGAGCAGTCGCTGTGCCAGATACCAGTGAAAGCTGACTTTATACCCGCAACAACGGAAAGGACAAACAGCACACGGCTTAACCAGATCTGGGCCACAAACAGGACCAAGCAAAACATAATGATTTCTAAATAATCAATGCCCCACCTGCGCAGAGAAATCTATGAGCTGGGGCAGGGGCTGCTGGTTGCCCTCTTGACTCTTTAGGAAATCCAGCAAGCTGCCCTTCTGCATATACTCGGTAATGATGTATATCGGTTCTCCCTGCGTCACCACGGCATGCAGTCGCACCAGACGCTCGTGCAGCAATGTCTTCATCAGATTGGCCTCTTCGAGGAAGGCAGCGGGGGACATGGTGCCCGGCTTCATCGTTTTCACAGCTACTTTTGTGTGAGCGTTATATGTGGCTGGGGAGAGAGACAGCTAGTTCTAGACTGAAGTATACTTGGGGCGGGACAAGAAATCAAGGTGTTTAGTGAGTGCCCACTTACCCAGCCAAACGTCCCCAAACTGCCCAGCTCCGAGCTTCTTTTCCAAGGTTAGCGAGTCACGAGGGATCTCCCAGGCATCCTTCTCCCATGGTTTCTCTGGTCGTAGGGTCTGGCAGGGCACCGTCAGGCAGTGGCACAGTCCATCCGTCTGCCCTTGGTTTGAAAGCTAGAATGGTCAGTATGCAGATTCCGATATCACCAAACCCACCAAGACGATATTGTGGCACTTACTCTCATAGTGGCTGACCAGCTCCTTCAGGGAACGGAATGTGATGCGCGTGCTGATGTAGAAGCCGCCATCATCCAGCGTTCTAATCTTATAGTGTTTCACACTGTTCCCCGACGCAGGAGAAGAGTCTTTAACGGAGAGGGAATAACAGCCTAAAGGAGAGTTTGAGAACTATCACATTGTGTGGCACATGGCTGTTTTTTGGCGCTGGCTGCTTGTTGGCACATTGTGATCAGCACAACCCAATGAGGCATGAAAGGGCCCTCTTCAGGCTTTACTGTACATTAGATACGGCCAGATGTCTGCCCGTTGACTGGAGAACATGTCTCTTCGACCAACTTGCTGAACGCCTTGAGTCTAAAAGGTTTTTAATGCACCTAATCGTTTCAGTGTATCCTTACTGCTGCAACGTAAACAGCTGAGAGAAGTCCACACGAAGCCAAATACCCAGCTGTGAGGAAGGACCAAGTAGCTGAAAGCTAACGGCATCCATGAAGCCCAGGATTAAAGATTGGGAAGTAAAGTTAAAAGCAGCAAAACTGTGTGGCCCCATTTCACAGATGTTCGCTCCCTCCATGAATTCCTGACTTTTCGGCATTGAAAAGATGAGGATGAGTTTACCTTTCATTGTCTCGCTGTCTCGAATCATGAAAGCACCGCTCTTATTCTCAGGAGACATAAGTTGCCTCTCAGCTTCCTTCCGACCGACACCTCTGAAGTACCATCTGTAGAAGAGGATTGGGATAGTGAGTAATGAGATTAAGTATCCTAGCCCCCCCCCCCAAATTAGCTAGGATGGGAAGCGACTGCATGTTTTATGAATTATGATCAATCAAGTAAAAAAATCTCAGGTGTTATTCAGCCCAGAATGGTGGGGCAGACCAGTACGGCCACTATGTGGTCTTCCAGGTGTGGTTGGGGTCCTACACCAGATGGCCACAACTTGTCTATTTGGTGGAAAAGGGAAGCTGGAAAAGTGCAAAAGGCTCAATAGAATTGACTCGTACTCCTCTGACTCCAGAGAATTCACACGTCCTACATAATTACTCGGAATAAAACCTTCTTCTCCAGTGCGTATCAAGCGTGCTCTCCACCACTCCCCCGACCTAGGCAAATAAGAAAATTAGATGCAAGCTTACTTGGGACAATAAGTATTTGGAAACCACAGAATTTCCCTTGTGCAGCGAAGAACACGCAATGAGCGTCTTTTCATTGAAATTACAACATACAGAATATGAGATCATTGTCTCTAATTATCACAGACCTATAGAGAGAATCAATGAGAACAGTGCCGATTCAGGCACTTAATGGCGTGTAAACTCAACACTACTGGCAATATCCTCAAAGGTGTGTGGATACCAGTGAGGGATAACCCAAATACTATGGGGTAGGAGGGACACTCACTCTTCTAATAGCTGAAATTCATCTCCTTTGCTAAATGTGAGATCCCCTGGGTGTACCCCGTCGTAGTCATACAAGGCCACCAGCGTCACTGTATCTTCTCCTGTGGAAGGACAACATGGTCAATACCTGCGCGCTAATGTCCCCTTGGCGTTTATTAACAGCCACTGTTGGGCAGGCAGCATCTTCACACCGGACCCAATTCCCATACGTATCGTGTACAAGGCAGCGCGTGACGTGATCGACAGCAGTAAAAACATAAACGTTTCACCTGAGACAAGTACGTGTCGCTGCGCAGCGCCTACGAGCTGACGGGAGTCATGCTACAAACACGTGAAAGTAATCACAACACAAATGCAGTCCCAGAACCCCCAAAAGCGGACCTGCGGCAGAAGCGACGCCTGGGGATAAAGGGCATGTGGAACATGAGGTGAGGGGAAGGATGGCTACGACAAATGACCAAGGGCTCAGGGGGGCCTGGAGAGCAAGCGATGGGGATAAGTCCATGATGGAACAGTCTTTAAGCGAGATGACGGGGAGCCGCTCCCTGCTCAGAGTCATGAGACATCAGCGTCTGCAGTTAAAAGTGATGTGAAACCGGTTTCTGGGGAAATAACCTTCTACTGAACCTGATCGTCTCTTCAGGAATAAGGAAGCCGAGTCTCCAGGAACACAGCAGGCGGCTTACGGCACAATTTATTTTTGGAGTCAGTTCTGGATTCTGCACAAACTTAGTGATTTCTGCTTCTGAAGGAGAACAACGGGAATCGGATCTCCGGACGTTCTCATTTTTATTCGATGTTCTGGGTTTATATTTTCCAGACGTTATAATCCTCCGTCTCGTGCAGATCTTCTTCCATTCCCCGCGATCCCTCAGTGAACACTGGAATCAGCCCCAGCAGCCAACTGGGAGTCGCTTTCTGGACTCTCCCCGCTCTGTTTCCGCAGACTCTCTATTTCATCGGTTGTGTTGCCGGTTTTTAGTTTCTCTTGAGTTTCAAATAATTGTGACCAGATAAAAATCTTCAGTGCTGGGCATAATTTAAGGACCTTTTACTGAGAGGGTGGTAGTTAAGTGAAACAGCCTCCCAGCAGAAGTGTTAGAGGCTGATCCATTGAGGATATTAAACATGCATGGGATAGACAAAATTAAACCATCACCCACCTTCTTTACCGGGACCGCTTAATAAACCTTCGGGTTTACCCTGAAAAAAATGCAAAAGATCAGTTTTCTTCTAACCTCCTTTCTGTAAGTGGGATTGTTATGTTATTTATTATATGTTCTATCTATTGTACAGCGCTGCGGAATACGATTTGGCGTTTATTCTTACCGATAATTGGAGCGATAAACGTGATAAATGTTTGCGAGAAGTTCGAGAGGAAGACGGAATCAAAAATGCAATTCTCGAAATAATTTGGAAAACATTCTGCAAATGTGGGGGTTTTAAGTTCCCCAATGCGGTTGCGATAATCTGCGGTGCGCCAATTCGCTGTCAGTGAAACGAGTTATTATGAAAGAAGAGGAAGTCAGACTGTAATACGGACTATGAAGGAAACATCCGGAAGACGCTCCACTAACGTGACATCTGCCTTAATGATTGCAATAAGAGTACTCCCTATCACCCCTTCTATTACTCCATATACCCCTACCTATCACCCTTTCTATTACTCCATATACCCCTGCCTATCCCCTCCTATTACTCCCTGTACCCATCACTATAACCTCTTGTATTAATCCATTTACAGAATTGAAATACTAGTGAGAGGAGAGAGGGAGATAAAAGAAATAGAAAGGAGATGAGAGAGAAAATAGAGAAAGAAGAGGAGAGAGTGGGATAAAAAAAAGAACAAAGGAAATGAGACAGACAGAATAGACAAAGTTGAGAGGAGAGATGAGATGAGTGAGACACACTTACATACAGATACTCATATTCAGACACCAACACACACACTGTCACACATACACACACCCAGGCACTCATACAAGCACAGACACTCTCACACCCACTTACACACTTGCGCTGATATTCTCACACGTGCTGATACGCTCGCACGCTGATACGCTAGTACGCTGATACGCTCGCACGCTGATACACTCGCACGCTGATACGCTCGCACGCTGATACGCTCGCACGCTGATACGCTAGTACGCTGATACGCTCGCACGCTGATACGCTCATACGCTGATACGCTCACACAGACACAGGTTTACCTTTTTATGTCCTGAAAAGCTGCCTTGAAAACAAACACCAAAGTAAGGTGTGTGTATTAATGAGTGTCTAGGTGTATATTAGTGTAAGTGTCTGTGAGTGTCATTACACATGTATGATTATTCACTGGCTCCCTGTACTCACCGTTGGGTTGGTTGACGTTGGGTCTCTGACATACAGCGTGTCAGTGTCTGGGCCGGGCATCGGGGGCCACGTCTTTCCTGGCACCTCAACAGAATTCTTTGAATTTATACACCCCATGCGGAAATAGGGTGTAACACAGAGGTCCCGGGAGTAGTTAGGAGGCCAGAGATGGAGGGGAAGGGGTGAAAGAGAGAGAGGCAGGGCGTATAGTAAGGGAGCAAAGAGCTGAATATCGGGTGGGCATGAACTGGCACGGTGGGGCTCACGGGGACAGATGTTGTGGACGTCTCACGTGTCTGTGGAGTGTCCCCCGTGGAATAATGCGTGGAATCTGTCAAGTAAAATCCACTCAGTTAACACAGGTGAGACCACCCTGCAGGGCCAGGAGACACAGGCTGTGCTGGGGGCACATTGGTGGAGTTATACCTGGTCCCGGCAGCAGTGTGGGGTATCTCGGCCAGTTACATTAAACGGCACAGAGCTTCCCTAAAGAACGAGACGGAGGCCGTGACCACAGACGTGGGACAGATGGATCCAAAGACAAACAGTTAGTAGCCCCAGGCCCTTTAATGTATAGGTGATACACTCAGTGTCTGTGTTTGCCGAGCTGGCAGGGTGTCACACTCACCGTCCGTGGGCAGCGGGGGCACTCTTACTGTGCAAACAACCCCAAAGGTCCGCAGGTCTAAGGCCAGGAGGGAGAGATCCACAAACCTCGGGCGCCAGTAGCCGGGGTGCGAAGTCAGCTCTGCGTGCGAAAAAGAGGAACTGGACAGAGCGAGTATCTACAGGAAGCAACGAGTGGGTAACCCATCCTATTACTAACCCTCGCTATAACCCCTCCTATTACCCAAATACCCCTTGCTATAACCCCTCCTATTACCCAAATACCCCTTGCTATAACCCCTCCTATTACTAACCCGCGCCATAACCCCTTCTATTACCCAAATACCCCTCGCTATAACCCCTGCTAACCCTCACTATAACCCCTCCTATTACCCAAATACCTCTCGCAATAACCCCTGCTATTACCCAAATACCCCTCACTATAACCCCTGCTAACCCTCACTATAACCCCTCCTATTACCCAAATACCTCTCGCAATAACCCCTGCTATTACCCAAATACCCCTCACTATAACCCCTGCTATTACTAACCCTTGCTATAACCCCTCCTATTACCCAAATACCTCTCGCTATAACCCCTCCTATTACCCAAATACCCCTTGCTATAACCCCTCCTATTACTAACCTACGCTATAAACCCTCCTATTACCCAAATACCCCTCGCTATAACCCCTCCTATTACTAACCCTCGCTATAACCCCTCCTATTTCCCAAATACCCCTCGCTATAACCCCTCCTATTACTAACCCTCGCTATAACCCCTACTATTACCCAAATACCCCTTGCTATAACCCCTGCTAACCCTCACTATAACCCCCCTATTACCCAAATACCTCTCACTATAACCCCTGCTATTACCCAAATACCCCTCGCTATAATCCCTGGTATTACTAACCCTCGCTATAACCCCTCCTATTACCCAAAGGAAGTGTCTTCTTTCTAAAGCATTTCCTGCGAATTTAGGAGCTGGGGGGGGGGCAAATGCATAGAATATGGGGCAATTTCCAAAAAAAACCTTTAAACCGAAAGAAACATAGAAACATAGAAAGTGACGGCAGATAAGAGCCAGAAGGCCCATCCAGTCTGCCCAACCTCTGAGTACTCTCCTTTAGTACTTGCCCTTATCCTATATCTAGCTTGGCATTATGCCTATCCCATGCTTGCTTAAATGACTTTACTGTATTAACATCTACCACTTCCACTGGGAGGCTATTTCAATCGTCCACTACCCTTTCCGTAAAGTAATATTTTCTGATGTTACCATTAAACCTTTGCCCCTCTAGTTTATGCTTGTGTCCTCTTGTTGCGGTTTTATTTCTTCTTTTAAATAAACTTTCTTCCTTTACTTTGTTGATTCCCTTTAAGTATTTAAATGTTTCTATCATATCCCCCCTGTCCCGTCTTTTTTCCAGGCTATATAGGTTAAGATCCTTTAACCTGTCCTGGTAAGGTTTATTTTGTAATCCATAAACCATTTTAGTAGCCCTTCTCTGCACTTTCTCCAACATATCTATATCCTTCTGGAGATATGGTCTCCAGTACTGTACACAATAGCTATGATTGGCTGATCCAGGACTTGCAGAATTCATTTGGGTTCTTTTCTGTTTGTTTTATTTTTATAAAAAGCACAAATGTTTAGTCTTTAGAATCTTTGCAATCAGGCGGCTGATAAAACAGCTTGTTTTGGTGGGTGATACACCCTGATACACCCACCCTGATAGATACACACGTACACACTGACACACAGATTCACTGACACACACCCTGATATACACACACCCTGATACACACAGATACTGATACACACACACGCACTGACACACAGATACACTGACACACACACCCTGATACACATAGACACTGATACACACACCCTGATAGATACACACACCCTAATGCACACACTGACACACACATCCACCCTGGTACACACACACAGGCACTGATACACACACCCTGATACACACACATACCCTGATACACACACCCCCTGATACACTGACACACAGATAAGCACACACCCTGATACACACATACACCCTCATACACACACACTGACAACCAGACACTTTTTCACACACACTGATAACCAGACACTTTTTCACACACACACCCTGATACACACACTCATACACACACACTGACAACCAGACACTTTTTCACACACATACAGATACACACACACACCCTCATACACACAAACTGATACACTGACAACCAGACACTTTTTCACAGATACACACACTGATACACTGACAACCAGGCACTTTTTCACACACACACACACACACACACACACACACACACACACACAGATACACCGACACTGACACACGCAGACACCGATACACACAGACACTGATACACTGACACACGTTCCTGCACTTTATACATTTACGAATACTGACAGAGGGGGCGGAGTTATATTCTGATTACACCCATACACGAGGCGGAGCCATGCCACCGCCCCTCTTGTCATGTGATGTCACAGATGCGCGCAGGATCCGGCTGTGCTCACGTCATGTTGTCTTGGGGCGGAAGCAAAAACGAGGAGTGAATCCGGTAACGGAGCCGGTTATACCACCCCTTCCGGAAGCATGTCCGGGAGGGCGGCGCCGGGGAGACACGGTATGGAGGTGGTATCAGGCTGTCAGTACGGGGAGTGTTTAGGGGTCTGTGTCCCGGTATCCAGGTGATGGGGCTTTAAATAAATGTCCGTATCGGGCGTAAGTTGTAACCGGGTGTCCATATGGGTTACTAGGTGTATAGAAAGGGCAAATACCAGGATATCCCCGTGATGGGGTTTGTAGGGGTAAATAGCAGGGTATCCCCGTGATGGGGTTTGTAGGGGCAAATGGCAGGGTATCCCCGTGATGGGGTTTGTAGGGGCAAATGGCAGGGTATCCCCGTGATGGGGTTTGTAGGGGCAAATGGCAGGGTATCCCTGTGATGGGGTTTTTAGGGGTATACAAGGTGGGTTTCCATATGGTGGGTTTTTGGCTGATCTGCCCCTCACCCCCCGATTCTCTCTTTCAGGCAGCGAGTTTCGCAGGCGCCGGAAATTAAATGACATTCAGAAAGCGCTGAGCACCGACCCGCCGGATGTGGCCGTGCTCCGACGGATGGCGATCAGCGAGGGGGGGTTACTGAGCGACGAAATCCGCTGCCAGGTCTGGCCCAGGCTCCTCAACGTCGGTATTGAGAACCTGCCCCCACCCCCAGGTACATGGGCTGTGGTCTGTTGGGGGTAAGGAAGGGGTTAAATGGAATTCTAGAAATGGGGGGGGGTCCATACATTTTTCCAGTAACCCCCGTATCTGTTCTGCTCTCCTCCTCACCTCCATCTTTCTCTTTCCAGGGCCGGAGCTTCGCGTGGATAACAAGGATTACCAGCAGGTTCTGCTTGATGTCAGGCGCTCGTTGAGACGTTTCCCCCCCGGTGAGGTTTCCTTTGTGCCCCTGCTTTATGTCCTTCTGTGGGAGAGTCTGAGACCAGCAGGAGTTTGGGTCTCTCATGTTCCTGTTATGTTCTCAGGGATGCCTCTCCAGGAGCGTGAGGATCTCCAGGAGCAGCTGATCGACATCATTCTGCATGTTCTGGTCCGAAACCCACAGCTGCACTATTACCAGGGCTACCACGATATCGTCGTCACATTTCTGCTGGTGGTAGGGGGGCCGCTGGCCACTGTGCTGGTAGAGAAGCTGTCCACGCACCACCTCAGGTGAGGGAGCCCCCCCACACCCAGCTTCATCCCCCACAATTCCACTGACTGCCTGGCCTTAGCCTGGTCTGTATGTGCCGCACAGAGCCGAGCGTCCTCCCCAAACCGTGTAATGCCCCCGCTCCCTGCCCCGCAGTACTGTGTGTCTGATGTTGCTCTCCCCCTATGCAGGGATTTCATGGACCCCACCATGGATAACACCAAACACATTCTGAACTACCTGATGCCCATCATAGAATTGGTGAACCCTGCGCTCCACAACTTCATGCAGAGGTGAGTGGCCCAGCCGCTTCGCTCCTCTTTATACCCCGGCTGCCTCCCTGTGTTGGTATCTGCCCTTGGTTTGTGGTGTGGGGCGGGATAATAGCCAAGGCTCTGCTCTGTGTGATTGGCGGTTTTGTGTTCCTCGCAGGGCTGAGGTCGGCACGATATTCGCACTGAGTTGGCTCATTACGTGGTTCGGACACGTCCTGTCAGACTTCAGACACGTGGTGAGGTTGTATGACTTCTTCCTGGCGTGTCACCCCCTGATGCCCATCTACTTTGCAGCAGTGGTAAGAATCTTATTCCTAATCCTGCCCAAACCAGCAGGTGCAATGAAATCAGACTGCAGCGTATTATGTCATTTCCTAGAGCCCCCCCTGGTTAGAGGAGCACAGATGGCCAGGAGCCTATTGGGAGAGAACTTGTGGGATGGACCCCATACTGTGACTGAGGGGGATTATTTGCCCCGGCATTGTCATTGGAGGGGGAGGAGAACGTCTGTGTGTTTTCTGTATGTGTGGCGCCCATGTTGTGTAACACACGTCCCACTCTTACTGCAGATCGTTCTGCACCGGGAGGAGGAGGTGCTGGAGTGTGAGTGTGACATGGCGTCTGTACACCACCTGCTGTCACGGATCCCTCAGGATCTGCCGTATGAGTTGCTCATCAGTCGGGCCGGGGATCTTTTTGTTCAGTTTCCTCCGTCTGAGCTTTCCCGCGAAGCGGCGCTGCAGCACCAGGCGGAGAGGTGAGCTTACGGTAGCCAACAGAATGATGTAACTTGATGACATTACTGACGTCCGCGCTTACCTCGTCTCTTTGCCTTTCCAGGACTGCAGCTTCCACCTTCAAGGACTTTGAGTTGGCATCAACCCAGCAGCATCCTGACACTGTGCTGCGGCGGCGCTTCCGCCAGACTGTCCACGCGGACCACGGAGCCGTCCTCACCAAGCCTCGCACGAACAGACTGGTGAAGCTCGCTGTTATGGGTCTGACTGTGGCCCTGGGGGCTGCGGCTCTGGCCGTAGTGAAGAGCGCCCTGGAGTGGGCACCTAAGTTTGAGCTGCAAATTTTCCCATAAGAGGACCAGCAGTGAAGGCCGGTGTTAGCGGGTGGCAGAGCCGGCTCCTAGGAGCCCCCGTGTAGTTTGTGGGACCTCTGGATGCTTCGTGGGCATAACCACACACACACACACACACACACACACACACACACACACACACACACACACACACACACACACACACACACACACACACTTGCCCCTGAGCATCACGTCTGCCTCTGTAACACAAGCGCGCTGCACTTTTTGCGTCTTTCACAGGATCCCGTTTCCTCTTCTGCACTTTGGGGATGATGGACTGCTTCGGCTGGATGTCCGTGCAGCGGTCATGTGAATCTACACACCACACGCATTATTAACATGTATATAACTCTGTACAGATATATATATCACTCCCTGTGACATAAACCTCTAACACGTTTCCTTTTTTCTGGCTGTCTTTTCTCCGCTGCATGCGCGACTGGATGCGTTTATCTCGCATGCCTAGAGGCAGAAGTCCCTGAATGCATCAGGCGGAGGGTAGAGGGATGGTGACCCTTCACATGAACCTCTTCCTTTTTCATATTTAGTGGTCCGTGCCCACAGGTTGTGAAATGAGGATGGTGAAGATGGAATTAAAGAGGTAGTTGGGGTAGATTCAGTGCCGCGGAACACTACCTACTATGACTGATCCCAGAACCAGGGCAGGTTTATGCAGCTCTGATGCCCTGCGCTGGGTGGGGCTCACTGATGTTCAGGGAATGGACCAGTTCTCCTAAACAAGTTTTAGGGCGGCGTGGCTTTCTGTGCCCTCTTTTTCTTTAGCTATTTGCCCCATCTTGCAGGGTTCTACCCACCCTCATTTGCCCCAAAAGATTATTCAATCCTCTAAGCGTCCTCCCAACGGCATTGTTGGGACGTGATGCCATCCCGGTGTATGGACAGCAGAGCCCGCTGGTAAATGTTCCTCGGTCTGGGGTAGGTAGTGAGGAGAGGATCAGCAGCCTGGTGGGGGTACCCCCAGTCCTCCAGGTGCCTGGCTGAAGATTATCGCTATGTCTTTGCAGAGTGTTACTCGGGCACCGCAGCCCACGGGCTCTTCTCACCCTGCATTCTCATACATTCTTACTCGGGCACCGCATCCCCCGAGATACAATGGAGGTAAAAAAGTGATTCTGGTGCAAAGTTTTAAAAAGTGTCTTATCCCCACAGCAGTAGAAGGAACGGCCCAACCGACAGAAACTGTTGCTATGGAGATAAGACAACTATTCAAAGTTTGAACCAAAATCACATTTTAGAGAAGCCCCAGCATGTGCCGCTCTGTTCCCTAACAATAACCACAGACGCAAATATTAGAATTATTCATATTCTGCACTTTAATGTTCTCCAGAAATCATGGCCCCCCCACCATTATATTGCACTCCAACCCCACCCCACAGAATCCCTCCCCTCACCCATTTACCCTTCCCTCCACCCTCTGCCCCATTCCCACTGTCCCCATCCCACATGGCAAGAAGCCAAGGTCAAGGTCTGGGGTAAATTTAACTGTTATCTGTAAAAAGTCTGAGCTTGGCTCCGGTCTAAAGAGATTCTACAAATTCTGTGCAAATGAAGCGATTCCTGGAGACGTGAGGTGATGGCTGATAACCCACCCAGTAAGTGCCTCCACCCTACTAGTAACCCACCCACTCAGTGCCTCCCCCCTACTAGTAACCCACTCACTCAGTGCCTCCACCCTACTAGTAACCCACTCACTCAGTGCCTCCACCTTACTAGTAACCAACTCACTCAGTGCCTCCACCCTACTAGTAACCCACTCACTCAGTGCCTCCACCCTACTAGTAACCCACTCACTCAGTGCATCCACCCTACTAGTAACCCACTCACTCAGTGCCTCCACCCTACTAGTAACCCACTCACTCAGTGCCTCCACTCTACTAGTAACCCACTCACTCAGTGCCTCCACCTTACTAGTAACCCACTCACTCAGTGCCTGCACCCTACTAGTAACCCACTCACTCAGTGCCTCCACCCTACTAGTAACCCACTCACTCAGTGCCTCCACTCTACTAGTAACCCACTCACTCAGTGCCTCCACCCTACTACTAACCCACCCAGTAAGTGCCTCCACCCTACCAGTAACCCACTCACTCAGTGCCTCCACCCTACTAGTAACCTATTCACTTAGTGCCTCAACCCTACTAGTAACTCACCGAGTAAGTGTCTCCACCCTACTAGTAGCCCGCTCACTCAGTGCCTCCACCCTACTAGTAACCTACTCACTTAGTGCCTCCACCGTATTAGTAACCCTACCAATTAGTGCTTTCACCCAACTGGTGATCCAACCATTAAGTGCTTCCAACCGTCAACAACCCGACTCTGTTGTACCCCAAACATTGAGTGCCTCCATTCATCGATTCAGTAGTATCCCTGACCCACCAGTAACCCAGACACTCAGTGCTTCCGCCCCAAGGGTAACCCAACTCATCAGTTCGGTATCTTCAGTAATTTTGGTCAGTGTCCCACCAGCTGCCCACATTCTAAGTCCGTACAATCAAATATGAGATCCCTGCAGTGATCTTCAGTTCCTGAGCGTATCAGATCGGAAATGTTCTGGAAGAAGAGAAAAGAGACAAATGCCCCAGCCCCACGCACCCCATCCCAAGAGATATACCCCAACCCCGGGCAATATATGCCTTACACCCAGCAGAAATAAATACCACCCAGGGCATACACGCCAACCCTGAGGAATATACCCCCCAATCCCACCCCAGTTAATACACAGGGGCGCTCTCTACTGCTGTCTGTCTGTCAGACCTGTCTCCCTCTGTACAGACACACGTACACAGATGCATTTACATGTTTAGCGTGTGGCAACGGCTGATACATGCGTAGAGCATGTGAGTGCAGACACAGGCATAGAGACAGGCGAATGCGTGCAGACATATAGACAGACGCGTGTGGGGGGCTACGAGACACAAAGCAGACGATGCCCGGAGCATGCAGACTGCGCTATACTGGAGCAGAAACGTGCTATATGGGAGGCTGAGATCAGCCGTTAGTATACAGGGGGATCTGAGGTCAGCCGACAGTATACAGCAAATATGAGGTCCAACTTGGGTATCTCACCCTTGTATATGAGGATCTTAGGTCAACTGCTGGTATTTGGGGGGATTCGAGCTCAGCCGCTGGTATACGGGGGATCTGAGGTCAGACGCTGGTATACGGGGTGATCGGAGGTCAGCCGTTAGTATACGGGGGGATCTGAGGTCAGCCACTAGTATACGGGTGGGATCTGAGGTCAGCCTCTAGTATACGGGGGGATCTGAGGTCAGCCTCTGGTATACAGGGGGATCTGAGGTCAGCCGCTGGTATATGGGGGATCTGAGGTCAGCCGCTGGTATGTTGGGGGGATCTGAGGTCAGCCGCTGGTATACGGGGGATCTGAGGTCAGCCGCTGGTATACGGGGGGATCTGAGGTCAGCCGTTGGTATATGGAGGGATCTGAGGTCACACTGACTTCCTGAGAGCTCCTGAGGTTTGAGTGAAGTGGGGGAGCGAGTGTCTAGTCCTGAGGTTTTATTTAACATGTTGTTGCCCCTGAAATATTTGCTGGGAGGTGTCCTGAGGTTTAGTCCTGAGGTGTGCGATGTATACAGAGACTGCAGCTTGTCCTGAGGATTTCTGGGTGGGGGTCGGAGTTACATAAGGTGCAGTTTGGTGTATTGCAGGAGAGAGGCAGACAGCAAGCCGTGCAATAAGACATGCGCATGCATTGGGACCGTATGTACGGATCTTACCTGCTGCATGTGATCCTGGCTCGGAGGTTTCTGCGTCCGACTGGACCCCAGAATCACAAATCGGACCCAAGAAATTCTGGGTTTGGGTGAACAGACACAGAGACATGCATCACGTGTGTAGGTATGTGTCTGCCACAGAGAGAGCACGAGACAGAGAGAGAGCGCTATCATTAGCATAAGAGTAACAGAGCTCCGACCGACAGCCAGAGAGTGCGCTGAGAGATTACAGCAGTGAAAGTGCCTAGAGAGACAGCAGTGGAGGAGCACCTGAGGAGTGCTGACTTCTGAGAGACAGTCTGAAGCTCAAACAAACAGCAAAGTTGCCTCGGAGTGACTGCAGAGAGAGTGCTTCACTGTGACCCCGTCTTATTAGTCTGAGGGGAGTGCAGACAGGTCCACGCCGTGTTACCTGCTGCCAGAGCTGTTCCGTGACATGTGGGGGTCTCGTCTTGGTCAGTAGGTGAAAACAAGGTCAGACACACTGCCGAGAAGACCGTTCCCTGAGATCATTTCCACCACCTCTGGGGTGCAGTGATCGGGAAACTCGAAATGGGACCCGGTGCGGGGGAGCAGCTCCCTGTCCGAGGGGACGCACAGGGACCCGGAGCAGAGTCCAGGGAGACTCTCTTCCAGACCTTCTTCTTCCTCCAATGGCTCTGGGGACGATGGCAAGGAGTGGGCTTGGGCAGGCTGGGCAGGGGAGTAGGGGGGCACCTCGGGGCTGCGTACTGATGACTCCCGATTCGGCGTCTCTTCTGATTGGCCAACTCTGTGCCCCCCCCACCCGGGGTTTGCCTCCCCCCAGTGCATGCTGGTTCCCAAATTCACTTCCGACTGGCATGGCGAAGGAGCAGGCTGGCATCTGGAGGTGGCGCGAGGCAGTCTGGCACGGGTCCTGGCCGTTGGGTCCCGGGTGCGTCTGCGGGGCCGGTATTTGTAGTTAGGGTAGTCAGCCATGTGTTTGAGCCGGAGCCGCTCTGCCTCGCGCACGTATGGAATTTTATCGGTGTCCTCCAGTAACTTCCAGCGTTGGCCAAGACTGCGAGAGATCTCAGCGTTGTGCATGTTGGGACACAGAGACATCAGTTTTCGCCGTTCGATCTGAGACCACACCATGAAGGCGTTCATCGGACGTTTTATGTGACCGCTGGGGGTCTTACACCAACTTGGCCCTCCTGGGACAGCATCGGATGACTTTGGAGCGCCAACCACCGTCTTCTGTTGCACCATCGTGTAGCTTGTGAGACAGATGAGCTACACTCGGAACATGCTGTGCTCACCAGCTCCAGACACAGGTTAGCGAGCGCCGGGGGGTAGGTGGTGGGCTCAAAGGGCAAATCAGGGCACCAAGGGAGCAGAGCACAGATGGGGCAACAGGACAGACAATTTCAGTATGTTTCTGATGGGCAGGAGGTGCCAGTAGGGCAAAAATGATACCAGCCTGGGCAAGATACAGTGGGGGGCAGCAGGGTAGAAAGAGGATGGTAGAAAACCCCAGGCAATGAAGGAGGGGGAGGGACAGACAGGGTAGCAGGGGGTAGCTGGATGAGTGTCAGGGGTAAGTGTGCAGGTGTGTGAGGCTCTGTGCCAGTTGGTGCCCAAGAGCTGGTAATGTCCTCCCGGTGCTCACGCTTCTGCTCCCTTTGTCTGCTCTGCCTCTCCTCTCTGTGTCCCAGACGCTGCCTCACTGCCTGTCTCCCCACTTCAGTCTGGAGGGGTCGGTGTAAACACAGTCTGCCTGCAGCCCCCCCAGCACACGCGTTCTCTGCTGCTATTGGTTGCTGGGCGGGTCTGAGGCTGCACCGGCTCCCTGACTGGGCAGAGCTGCAGCTTCTCAGACAGCACGAACCCGGGACCGTGTGTGACAATGAGTGTGTGTGACAGCGTGCAACCGTGTGTGACCGACACCGGCACGTGGCACACAGACACCTGCAGGGGGTCCCATCAGCGTGGCACTGGGCCAAGGGGCACGCACAGCACTCATCGTGCAAGCAGCACACAGACGCGCGTGAACTAAACGGAAACACGAGAATCAACCGGCCAAATGCAGAGGGATGCGACTGCACAAAACAATGCGACTCGCTGAAGCTGGCCGTGCACGATAGGCTTTGTATTCCAGAAGGCGGGGGAGACAGTGAGCAGTCGGTACTCGCCCTGGGAATATACATTATCCAGCCCTGCAGATTAACCCATTATCTGCCACTGTGGACTGACATGACCCCGCTGCTAGCCAAGGATGCAGCGCAGAGCTGAGGGTCATGTGACGCTGCATGACTCACGCATTACCCCAGGGGCTGAATTAAAAAGCCATTAGTGTGTGTGTGTGTGGGGGGGGTATAACACAGGGTTAATTCATGCTGTCTCTCTATAGGCTTTATTTATAACCCTCCCCTTGCTGACCCCGCACCCCATCCCTTCTGCCAGGCAGCACAGTTACTCCCACAATGCACTGCTCTCAAAGGTGTTCTGAGCATTGGGGAGTCAGATGCCCTCAGTCTGGGTAAAAAACATATCTGTGTGGATATGGGGATACTGGCCCTGATCCTGGGGCAACAGACAGAGATATTGAATCACCCCAATAAGTTCTGGGGCATGTTCTGTTCTGTCCAGTACTTTTTTGTCCCCCAAATCCCTGATGCCCCCTCCCCTCTCTCAATGCCCCTGTCTCCTCCCCCTGATTTCCTCCCCTGATGCCCCTCTTGTCTAGGAGGTCAGAATGTTTGCTGGGTATGAGGGTATCCCAGGGTTCTACAGCCCTAAAAGGCCTGATAATGTGTATAGAAACAGCAGGAAACGGCTTTATACATTAAACAGGGTAAATAAAGCCCATTATTCTTCTTCTAAATGCCCCACCCAGTTACCCCAATGGGCCCGCCCCAACCACACTCCCTAAATAGAGGACGGTGCCTCTTCTCCGGACACATGGCTGTGATAACGTGAATTAAGAGTGATCTGTCTTATGCTATTTGCCCCGTGTGTCACTGCTTGGGAGGGGGTCTTGCCCCATGTAGCTCACGCCTTGTGACCGAGGGTTGTCTGCTCCCCCAGCCCGTGCAAATCATTAACCGGAGGCCTTGTGGCAACTCACCATCTTTAATCTGCTGGTCCCATGTCACACGCTCACTGCCGGTCCTGTGTCACACGCTCACCGCCGGTCCCGTGTCACCACCATCACACACTGGCAGGCTGAACATGTACGGCAAAGAAGACTTCAGGTTAGTGGGTTCTGCCGCTGGCTGCCCTTTATCCTTGCGTTCTGCCCTTCTCAGTGTCTTTGAACCCGTTTTCTCCTCTGTGGCTCCGACTCTCATGACTCCTGCCTCCACAGATATGAAAGCTGTGAGCAGACGGCCCGGTGGCTCCTGGAGCATGTGCGCTCCCCCCCGGAGATCGCCGTTATCTGCAGCTCTGGCCTGGGGCATCTGGCGGATACACTGAGCGACCCACAAACCTTTCCCTACAGCCAGATCCCAAACTTCCCGACGAACACCGGTACGTAGAGACCTCCACGCGGGGGTTTATTGAGACCCCTCATATACATGACACAGATATATTTCACGTCACTGACATATACCGGCGCGTGTACATGGGGTGTATAATGGTGACAGGGGGCAGCGCTGTCCATGTCCGTCAGCTACATGTGACAATGTTATAAATTTCCTGGAAAAGAACGGCCGAGGAGGTCACCTTAAATCACAGCCTTGGCTGCCGGTACCTGGGAGGGGGTAACACAAGTTTTATGCCCCATCAGGTTATTTTACCCCAGGGTGGGTGAGAGGGAGATCACAGAGTCTTAGGGGTGGGTGCAGTTTGGTTGTCATGGTGACGACGAGGTTGGTGACATCCATTATACATGCACATATGTCCTTACAGTGTCCGGACACGCGGGGCAGCTCGTGTTTGGCACTCTGCGGGGCAAATCATGCGTGTGCATGAAGGGTCGGTTCCACGTCTATGAAGGATACCCGCTCTGGAAGGTAAGTTTAAGAAATACCCCATCTGTCCATACATTACGCCCTCCAGTATCTCTCTCCCCACCTGGTGTAATTCCAGCTGTCTCTTCTGATAGTCCTGTCTGTATCGTGACAGTCTCTAGTTGCCCCGTCTCCCCCCAGGTCACTCTCCCAGTCAGGGTTTTTAAGTTGCTTGGGGTAACGGTCCTTCTGGTGACGAACGCTGCCGGCTCCCTCTGTGAGAATCACAAGCCAGGGGACATCATGATAATCCGGGATCACATCAACATGCCAGGGCTAGCGGCCCTTAACCCTCTGACAGGGCCCAACGACGACAGATGAGTGCGATGCTCTGCAGTGTGACAGGTAGATTTGGGTGCAATGCTCTGCGGCGTGACAGGTAGATTTGGGTGGGACGCTCTGCGGCGTGACAGGTAGATTTGGGTGCAACGCTCTGCGGTGTGACAGGTAGATTTGGCTGTGACGCTCTGCAGCGTGACAGGTAGATTTGGGTGCGATGCTCTGTGGCGTGACAGGTAGATTTGGGTGCGATGCTCTGCACTTACCCCTGTTTGCTCCGGTAGGTTTGGCCCCCGGTTCCCGTCTCTGAAGGACACTTATGACCGGACCCTGGGTGCCACAGCCCTGGATATCGCCCGCCGGCTGGGACACAGTGACCTAATCCACGAAGGGGTTTACTGCATGGTGGGGGTACCCAACTTTGAGTCAGTGGCGGAGGCCAAGGTGCTGCAGGGCCTGGGGGTGGACGCAGCGGGTGAGTAGGTAACAAGTCCCCCGAATGACGGTGCTCCCCAGGGTATTACTGGGATGGAGGGGGCAGAAATGCATAACTGCTCTCCACCACCCAGCACACACGCGGGCTGTGAACGGACAGGTCATGGGCGGGATTTCCGTTCTATATTTATATTTGTATACGTCATGCCACATGTCACCAGCTCCGCCCCCTCTGTCCCCAGGGATGAGCACAGCGCCAGAGGTGGTGGTTGCAAAGCATTGTGGGATGCGAGTGTTTGGTGTGTCGCTGATCACCAACCACGTGGCCCGGGAGTACGGGGATCAGCAGGCGGTCACTCACGGCAGCGCCCTGGAAGTGAGCGAGAGGAGCTCCCGGGTGCTGCAGGACATCGTTACCGAGCTCGTGGCGGGAATTCAACTCCAGCGCAAAGCTCGACCTGAAGAGGAGAGCACCGCCATGTAACACAGTGCCCCCTCACCGTGTAACACAATCAGTGTCCCCCCTCACTGTGTAACACAATCAGTGCCCCCCCACTGTGCAACACAGTTAGTGTCCCCCCTCACTGTGCAACACAATCAGTGTCCCTCCTCACCGTGCAACACAATCAGTGTCCCCTCTCAACGTGTCACACAATCAGGGCCCCCGTGTAACACAATCAGTGCCCCCCCTTGCCGTGTCACACAACCAGGGCCCCTGTGTAACGCAGAGTGTCTCTCCTGTGTCACACATTCAGGCTGCCCCGTGTGTCATTCAAACCGACTTGTAAGCTCCTGTGCCCCGGACCCTCCTCACCTGCTTCTATAAGCCGAATTGTAATGTTATATACTATCTGTTGTGTCCTGTTTATTTGCCCATTGTACAGCGCTACAGAATATGATGGCACTATATAAAACAATAAATAATAAATCACTTCCATAAAACGTGAGTTCTGAGAATAAAGTTACACTTTCCGTTAAGTGTCCCAAACGCAGGTAACATTTACAGCAGCATCACGTTATTACTAAGCATCTCTACAAACTCCGCGAGGGTGATGGGAGTTGTAGTTCAGTAGCAGCCAGCCAGCCGGAGCCTGTCCTTTCTCTAATGTGTTCGCCCTCTGTGGGGCATCTCTGGCATTTCAAGTCGCACACACCCAGGGGATGATGGGAAGTGAAGTGGCCATATTTGTACACCCACAAGCAGGAGGAAGAGGAACAGGACATGTGTTGCCATGGTGACCAAGCAACACTGAATGGAGACATACTGTCACAGAGCTTTAACCAGAGAGACCCAAGACACTGGAGACAGAGAGCTACCCCCCAGGGACATCGACACCCAGATACCCCCAGAGATACACTAAGAAATGACAGATACCAATGAGATGGGCAGACAGTCGAGTGCAGCCCTGTGACGTGGCGGAGGACCTTGGCCAATGGTAAGACACCACAGCCTGGGTGCTGCACAGTGTCCCTCCCGGCACACGGACCCGTCAGAGCACCGCATACTCAACAATTTATCAGTACCTGCCCACGATGGGTGTGACGTCTAAACCACGCAGGGCTGGGCACCTCCTGACTGACAGGGGGGCAGGACAGCCATATCGGCCAACATTTTCAAGGCTACACATACATGTCATGTCACTGAGCGGGACATGTAAAGTGACTCCACTCCAGGGGCACAACGTTACATGTGCAACCCCGTGAAATCTACACGTGTCCATATGGCACCCTACCCCGCCCAACAGACGCCCCGAGCTAACGGGCAGTGGGGCAGCCATCTCACAGTTCCTCTTATTTCTATCCGCCCCAGATATGGCGCCAGCCTTTCCTGTATAGTTCTGTGTCAGAAGCCCCGAGAGCCCTGCTTCACTCATTTTTACCCCTTCCTGGTGTGACTGCTTGTTGGGCAGGATTCCAGCAGGAGGCAGCGATGCACAGAGATGGCCGGCAGCGTCGCCTCCTCCCAGAAGCTGACCCGGTTTCCATGCTCCCAGAACTGCAGACGTCACCGTAGGTGGGAAAGAACCACAGAGACCGGACCCAAAGCCACAGGTAGGAAGGAGGAGTGGGGCGGCCGGCGCTCATATGGACTCGTTACAAAAACCCCTTGTGCTTTTACATTACCAGCTGCGCTTCTCGCTGACTCCAACGTCTCCGGTAGGGCTACAGGACCGGAGTCAGGACCAAGCCGCAGCCAAAGGAACCCAAACCGGAAAAAGGAGGCACGCAGCCCCTCAAATCACAGCCACCCCGTAAAGGTACCTGCGTAAACGCAAAAAATGTAGCCGGTGCTGGGGCAGTATATGGCGATGTGGCCGGTGCTGGGGCAGTATATGGCGGTGTGGCCGGTGCTGGGGCAGTATATGGCGGGGTGGCCGGTGCTGGGGCAGTATATGGCGGGGTGGCCGGTGCTGGGGCAGTATATGGCGGGGTGGCCGGTGCTGGGGCAGTATAACGCAGTGTTTAATGTACACCATTGTTGCAGCGAGATACCAGCCACCTGCCCCCCCTGAATACTCTCTGCAGGCGGTTCGAGGCAGCGAATGCTGTTGTCCTGAAGAAGATATTGGAGACGGAGGAGACGGCCATGGGGAAGGCCAGCCGACAGCTGCAGCAATATAACAAGGCCGGGGTAAATGGGGCAAAGTGAAACGCAAATGCCACCAAGATAATGGGGATGCTCTGCTCAGAGCAATATCCTAGCGGTGCAGTCTCTTTCTCTCTCTGTTCAGAGCAATGTCGTAGTGGTGCAGTCTCTTTCTCTCTCTGCTCAGAGCAATGTCCTAGCGGTGCAGTCGTGGGGAGACCGGCAACTGAGAGATGCTCTACAGGACCTGGAGGAGACCAGAGAGAGGGGGGAGCAGCGTTTGCAGGGTACGGGGCGTGCCATTATTATTATTATTATTATTATTATGCTGGGCGGAGTGGAGTGTTTTAGATATTTAGCTAAAGTGAATTAGAAGGAATTGAGGCAACTGAATGTTACCCCGAGGGGGGTCTCACACGCGGTCTGTCACTGACTTTCAGCGCTGAAGGGAGAGCTCGTGGCCTGCAATGCAAAGCTGAGAGACGCTCAGACAAGACTGCAGGAGCTGCAAGACTACAGAGACAGTGGGCACTTGGTGGCGGCACGGCAGATAGCGGACCTCCGGAGAGAGCTCCAGCTCCTATTAGACACCCACCAGGTGCGAGAGGGAGCAGCATGTGCCAAAGGGAACGGGTTCTGCTTGTTGTTTTTCCCATGTGGTTTATTGTGCGTTTCTCTCCACACCTCTTTAATGTTTTTCTCTCTTCTTTCCCCCTTTAAGGCGCAAGCTGCTGATGTGGATGTTTTAACTCGAGCGGAGATGCAGAATTTATTAGAAAAGCATAGGAAACTGTTGGAGAGCAAGCTCCAGAGTATAGTACAGGTACATGCGCAGCACCCAACCGAGGAGAGGCAGATACCTCCGAGACCCTCTGGTTATTTCGGACACTAGTTTCTTTATGATCCCCCTTACAGAATCTAACAGAAACTGTTATCGCTATAAAAAAAGTTGTTGTTTTTTTTAAATATACAAAACAATATCAAAGTTTGAAAAAAGTAATAAATTAGAGGACATTTAAAAAAGGAGAATGATGGGGGCCGTAATCTGCAGGTATCAGTGAGGCCGGGACCCCTGCTTGTCGCGTTGGCATTTGCTGTGCACGGTTTGTACACTAGGGGGAGCCGTCCCCTGCGGTACGTGAGGCTGCACACGGGAGAGATGGCCGATCGGCCACTGAACCGATTGGTCCGTTAACTTTTATTCTATTTCCGATATTCTAACCTGGCCGACGGGGCAAAGAAAGAAACCCCTGCACGCTAAGGGCTGCTTCATAGGGACGAGTCCCCCCTGGAAGCGGCCAATGTGATTGTGCAACAAAGTATTAAACGTGTGTAAAATGCAACATTTTAACTCTTTCTGGCTCATTTCATAGCATTTTTAAGAAATCTACATGTATATATATATATTAACAGAATATCTTAAATAACAGATGGAATAAGTATCTTGTGATAATACCTTTTTTATTGGACTAACAGAATTTTGGAATGACAAGCTTTCGGGAGCTCTTCTCCCTTTCTCAAGTCTAAAACATTTCTGAGCAAAAACGACACATAGAATTCAATGTTATGTGGCAGGGGAGGGGGCTTACTGCCCAGATCTGATAAGGGAGGGTGAGATGTTGTAAAAGTATGTGTCCCTTCAGAGGGTCATAAATGTTCTGTGTAGGGAATTTTTTTTTGGGGGGGGGGTTAGCACTGCTAAAGACAAATTGACACAGAAAGAAAAAAAACATTAAGATGCTAGTGCTCACATACAGGGAAATAGGGGTGGGAATGTATATGTCTACACATGTTGTCATATATACAGGTAAATATAGATGAACATGGTGCACTAAAAATACAGTACATATAGCAGGTGGGGGGGTTATGTAAAACCTGTGTAGTGGGACAGGAAACCCAAATCAGCATTGAGTCCTCTATTCTTGCTGTTGAATAATTGAATCGTTCTGACTTCAAAAGTTTGTCTTTCTTTGGTATTACTGAAGTCCCCTTTCAGTACTTTGATTTTTAGGTCTTTGATAGAATGGTCATTTTGGGTGAAATGGTGTCCCACAGGGGTGCAGTAGGAATTTTCCTTGTGGTGTTTAATGGAATGGCTGTGCAAAATTCTGTTAGTCCATTAAAAAAGGCATTATCACAAGATACTTATTCCATCTGTTATTTGATATTGACACCACTGGACTAATATGGCTACAACCTCTACTCTACTATATATATATATATATATATATATATATATACACACACACTGCTGGGTGTACGGGGAGCATACGTATCAGAAGGACCCCTATATACTGTGTGTATAACGTTACTTTAGCACCAGGTGGATCAGTATATAGGAGTATGATGCTACATTTGTATCAGATGGCTCTGTATATTATATATATTATATATATATATGTTTATAATGTTTCTTTAGCATCAGATGGATTTGCTGCCTCCGTCCATTAGACGAATGAGCCTGGAGAACCATCAGATGAAGCAAGACATTGCCATTCACCAGCAGGTCAGACTGGGAAGGGGCAGGACAAGTGGCCAGACTGGGAAGGGGTGGCACAGCTGGTCAGACTGGGAAGGGGTGGCTCTGGTTCTGGAGGGTCAGGTGTGTTACCTCTCTGCAGGTGATCTGTGAGCTCCAGGAGGAAGTTTCTTGTTTACAGGAGACTAGAAAGACCCTCCTGAAATCGAAGCAACAGAAGGTCGAGAAACTGTGCAGAGACCTTCTACTCCATGCGCCCCGGTGGGTATTCAGAGTGTGAGGCCATGGACACGTGTTTGCATGGCGTGTTAGCGTGTGTTTGTGTATGCGGGCGGGTCTCTGTGTTTCTTTTCGCTGCCCATGTTGTCTTCCTGTGGGTATTTATGTGTAAAATCTCTGTTCCCCTCGCGTGATGTCTCCAGCTGTTCTCCTGAGGAAGACGTGGCCCTCAACATCCCACGGAATGAGGAAATTCTCATCTAATGGCTCAAGAGTCCCTGCGTCAGACATACAGACCCCGGTGACGTTTTGCTCCTGTGCCATACCTCACAGTTTATTCCGCACAGACCCCCCCTACACTTATCTCTCGGCGTCTCCTTTGCCAAATAAAAGAAGGAACTGTAGACGGTGCCATCTTTGTTCAATACGCGTGACTCCTGAGCCCTTCTGTCTTATCTTATCACCTATTGTGTGCGGTAATTAGAAAAATGGGGGGGGGGGGTGTTCTGGTGCAAAGGGGTTAAAAGTGGTGCAATTGTCATAGCAACCTATAAACCATCCTGCTGGTCTTCGTATCAGAATCGAGCATCATGGGAGTCGTAGTCCACAGAAGTGGACTGTTGATGATATCAGAGTCGCAGAGTGCCGTGGGTGACACGATGTTTCCATTTATCGGGGATACAAACGGAAAATGTGCTACGGGGGGACTGCGCCCCTGTCAGGACATCAACTGGTCGCTCTAATACAAAGTATTAACGGACAGTCCCTCTCGCGAGGCGTCACGTGATATATTATGAGCTAAAATAACATACGCAACCATTTAACTAGTAGATTTAGAAATGGGTGGGGTTTATTTCTTAGGGGGTGTGGTCACATGTTTAGAGGAGGAGTTCAAATACCCTGAAAGTAGCTGCCTTATAAAAAAACACAGCTGTCTGGAAGTTCATGATACTGAAGGCAGAGGGGAGAGAGACAGCTTCAGACAGGCACAGAAAAAGAGAAAGCTTCAGACAGGCACAGAAAAAGAGACAGCTTCAGACAGGCACAGAAAAAGAGACAGCTTCAGGCAGGCACAGAAAAAGAGACAGACTCAGAGTGCAGGAGCTTCAGACAGACACAGATTATTGGATGATGCACTTTTAGCGAGTGGGGAGAGATCTGGGTCCTGCAAAGCTTCAGGGATCATTCACATTTCAGAGACGCTGAGGAGCAGGATCTTCCCCAGGACCACTCAGAGGAGCAGCACTCAGGGGTAAGAGACGGGCTGAGAACAAACCCCTCTGGGGACACGCGGTTTGCGTACGGGTCTAGCACAGACAGGTCAGGTACATTTAACACAAGACGTAGTAGATACACGTACTCTGTAGATGAGAAATTGATGTGAGTGCCGAGTACACTGCCCCGCGGTACACTAAACCACGATCCTTCCTCCGGGCTGCACAGGGACAGCCTGATATTGCCCCGTCAGTGTCCCTCTATCACACAATAACCCCAGGGAACACAGCGCTGCATTTTTAATGATGTGGATTTGTTCCCATGGCTGGGAGTTATCACGTTGCCCTGAATCGTACAAACAGTCAGCTCAGCAAGGCTGACAGAACTCTAATACCCGAGTTCTGGGAGTAACGCAGATAGACAGAGCCCTGATACCCAAGGTCCCGCAGATAGACAGAGCCCTAATACCCGAGGTCCCGCATCATGCAGATAAACAGAGCCCTAATACCCGAGGTCCCGTGTCACGCAGATAGACAGAGCCCTGATACCCGAGGTCCCGCATAAGGCAGATAGACAGAGCCCTAATACCCGAGGTCCCAGAGTCACGCAGATAGACAGAGCCCTAATACCCGAGGTCCCGCGTAAGGCAGATAGACAGAGCCCTCATACCTGAGGTCCCAGAGTCACGCAGATAGACAGAGCCCTAATACCCGAGGTCCCGCGTAAGGCAGATAGACAGAGCCCTCATACCTGAGGTCCCAGAGTCATGCAGATAGACAGAGCCCTAATACCCCAGGTCCCTGAGTCACGCAGATAGACAGAGCCCTAACACCCGAGGTCCCGCAGATAGAAAGAGCCCTAATACCCAAGATCCCAGAGTCACGCAGATAGACAGAGCCCCTAATACCCCAGGTCCCTGAGTCACACGTGCGGAGGGTGCATCGAAGTGGAATCAACACCAAAAACAGAACACAATATTCCAGTGTTGATCTAGAAGTTAAAAAAATAAAAAATTCTGCCTCAAAAGGGGCGAAAATTCCTTCCTTTCATATAACCCCTCCCCAAAACCCTCCTACCACTCCATATAACTCCTCCTATTACTTCATATAACCCCTCCCCAAAACCCTCCTACCACCCCATATAACTCCTCCTATTACTTCATATAACCCCTCCCACTACTCCACATAACCCCTCCTATTACTTCATATGATAATGTTAACTTGCTGTCTGTGTCCGCCAGATGAGTGGTGCCCGGGTGCCCCTGCGCAGGAGAGCCAGCACCCCCCTGCCTAGCTCACACCAGAGCCACTCGCAGGTCACCCCCCAGGTCCCAGACACAACCTCATCCAAGATGGCCCTGGGTGCCCACTGCACGGTCTCCTCGGATTCGGGGGGCTCGGACTCAGGGGGCGATGCCCTCTTCAGGGTAGTTTTGCTTGGAGATCCTGGGGTCGGCAAATCCAGCCTGGTTGGAATCTTCAGGAGGGAGCAGGAACGTGAAAACCAAGAACAGCAACAGCAAGGTGAGGGCATCTAGAGTGGCAGAAGGCCTGACAGAGAAGCAGCAACGCAAGTGGCATCCCTCTGTTACATGGGGCTTTGGGAAGGGGTAGCCAACGACCCATCTGACCTCTGACCCTTTGATCCCATGCAGAGATGTACGACTGCACATTCACGGTGGATGGAGAAGAGACAACGCTGTTACTCATGGACACGTGGGAGTCCGAGCTTCGGGTGAGTCCCTTGCACCGACTCCCATCAGCTGGCAAAGGCTAGCTGTGGCCGGGGATGATGGGGTTTGTAGCTGGCAGCAGGTGGAGGTCAGAGGCTGCTAACTAGCAAATTCTTTGTTTGTTTTTTTTTTTTTAAACTTTATTTTTCCTTTTAGCAGAGGGCCCCGGGGGGCTCCGACAGTCCCATGCGAATGGGCCACGCGTACATTATCGTGTACTCAGTAACCGATCGCTCAAGCTTTGAAAGTGCCTCTGAGCTGCGTATACAGCTGAGACGGACCCGCCAGGCAGAAAACATTCCTATAATCCTCGTGGGGAATAAGACGGATCTAGTCCGCAGCCGGGAGGTGTCCGTGGAAGGTGAGAGAACAGCCAAAGTGGCACCAATATTGAGTACAGAGTCTGCTTCCTAAAACCTGTCAATATCTCCCGCTTCAGTCCTGCTCTGCCAGATCCCCCCCCGACCTCTCCCACCTGCCGTGCTCTGCCAGATCCCCCCGACCTCTCCCACCTGCCGGGCTCTGCCAGATCCCCGCAACCTCTCCCACCCGCCGGGCTCTGCCAGATCCCCGCAACCTCTCCCACCCGCCGGGCTCTGCCAGATCCCCCCAACCTCTCCCACCTGCCAGGCTCTGCCAGATCCCCCCAACCTCTCCCACCAGCCGGGCTCTGCCAGATCCCCCCAACCCCTCCCACCAGCCGGGCTCTGCAAGATCCCCCCAACCCCTCCCACCAGCCGGGCTCTGCCAGATCCCCCCAACCTCTCCCACCTGCCGGCTCTGCCAGATCCCCCCAACCTCTCTTACCTGCCGGGCTCTGCCAGATCCCCCAACCTCTCCCACCTGCCGGGCTCTGCCAGATGGCCCCAACCTCTCTTACCTGCCGGGCTCTGCCAGATCCCCCCAACCTCTCCCACCTGCCAGGCTCTGCCAGATCCCCCCCAAACCCTCTCACCTGCCAGATCCCCCCCAACCTCTCCCACCTACTGGGCTCTGCCAGATCCCCCCAACCTCTCTTACCTGCCGGGCTCTGCCAGATCCCCCCAACCTCTCCCACCTGCTGGGCTTTGCCAGATGCCACCTGCCAGCACCCCTTATATATTTTCTCTATTAGATGGCAGCAGATACAGGGGAGAACCCTCCTTAAGAAACTATCATCAGAATTATTTAACCCTTGTGTATCAGCTCCTCCTCACACTGAGCAGGGATCTCCACGTGGTCTTTAGTAGAGTGGGGAACAGGTAAAAAAGTTTGGGAAAGCCTGTGATGCGCAAGAAAGCTCCCCTAAAGAACGACGTGACCAAGAATGTCGGCCAATAGCTTTTGACGCCATCGCTATCCACGTATCTATGTGTTCTCTTCACAGAGGGTCGCGCATGTGCCGTGGTGTTTGATTGTAAGTTTATTGAGACCTCGGCCGTCCTGCAGCACAATGTCCGAGAGCTATTTGAGGGAATGGTGCGTCAGATACGTCTGCGGAGAGATGGAGCGGACCCGGGCGAGAGCTGCCGGGTGCGGAGTCAGCGCAAGGAGAGCCTGAGCAAGAGAGCGCGCAGGTTCCTGGACCGGCTGGTAACTCGAAACAGTAAGGCAGTCCTGAGGGTGCACTCACGCTCCTGCCACGACCTGTCGGTACTCTGAGTGGCTCCTGGACGGATGAGCTTCTCCCTGCTCAATGACTGACGTGGCGGCGCATGCGCACTTGCCTCTGGCACTGCCCGGGACACGCAATATCCGCAGGCATGCGCAAAACCGGCAAAGACCTGAAAGACTGAGCGCCTCCTCGGCCGGAGCAACGTCTTCTTCAAACGGATAGATCAGAGGACGTCATTACTTATTGTAACTTAGTTGCACCATTTTGGATGTCACCTTTTCTCTTTTGTTGCACCCAGATTAATAATCAGTCCATGGACTCTGAATGTCTATTTTTTTCTCCCCAAATTACTCCCCAACCCGCAGTGGAGAGGATCTGGCTCTAGTCTATGAGTTGTAGCCTGAATCCATAGGAGCTGCCCCCCCCCCCAAATGTTTCCACTCCCCCCCCTGCTGGATTTTATGGAATTCTGCCCGGCTCACTCTAATCCAGCGCTGGCCAAACAGTGGAAAAACTGAACTCACTGTTTATGGAGGGAGACGGGGGAGAGAGAGAGAAAATACGCTGGGAGAGAAAGGACAGACTGTGGGGAGAGAGAGACCGGCAGAGACTACAGGAACATGGGAGAGACTGCTAGGACAGGGGAGTGAGAGACTACAGACAGAGGCTATGGGGACAGGGGAGAGAGAGACTGCAGAAAGAGAGACCTATAGTGCTGTTTGAGCTGCAGTCTCTCCTGGGCTCTCGGAGCTGCTGGAAGGTGTTATCCAGCCCTATTCTGTGAAGGAAGAGACCTCTTGGCATAGAGCACCTTCTCTAACAGAGTGCTCTAAGAGACAATCCTCTGCATGTAACGGAGCGCAGCATTGCTGCAGATTATGATCCCACTCTCTGCTCCAGATCTTCTTTAATGGGATTTCGATCTTTTCTGGGATCGCTAGTTAATCCCTACCAGTGGGCAGATAGGCCATCTGTGGGATGGTTGAGCTCTGGCCCCTGATCTATGGATGTATGTATGTCTGATGTCCCATTCTCTAGAGGTGGTGTCAGGTCTCTGGAAGCTCCACATGGGGCTGGATTGGTCAGGGTTTCCCTGAGATGGGTCATCTAGGATTCTTCAGAGACGGTTCGTTGATGAGTTTTCTGTTAAGAGATTCAAAGTTCTGCCCAGGAGTTTTATAGGGGTGCTCCAGAGTTCTGTAGGTATTATTATTATTTATTGTTTTATATAGCGCCATCAAATTCCGTAGCGCTGATGTTCTGGGTCTCAGAGTTCTCTAGGGATGTTCTGGGTTTCAGAGTTCTCTAGGGATGTTCTGGGTTTCAGCGTCCTCTAGGGATCTTCTGGGTTTTAGCGTTCTCTAGGGATGTTCTGGGTTTCAGCGTTCTCTAGGGACGTTCTGGGTTTCAGCGTTTCATGGGGAGTCAGCCTTCCTCTGCCACAGCCTCTGTGAGGTCATTTAATCGCGCTCTGATGTAAGCATGGAGGTGAAGCCGCATAGTCCCCCATATAAGGGGGTCGCGTTGCCCATTCCTAGGGCTCTGAGGTGTTCATAGTTGTCCTAATTTCAGGCCGCATATTACAAATAACCGTACAGAAAGGTGCCCGGCTCCGCCTGGGGGGTCCGGACACCGGGTGTTCGGTGAATAGGGAATGGGTTCGTATAAGGAGGGTCTCGCTGGGTGTAGGGGTATGTCCCACATCCCACGGAGAAGGTGTTTGTGCTGGTGTGTATGGAAAAGTGTGCGTCAGTGTGTTTATGCCATTCTGTGTATATATATATATATATACCCCGCTGTATATACCCCAGTGTTTATGCCCGTCTTTTTCCTAAGTGGTCACAGCAGCATTAAACATCTCCTGCGTCGTTTCATTTATGTTTCAAAATAACACGGGGCGTCCGGTGAGGACAGAGAGGAGGAGGAGGGAACGTGCTGGGGGATTGGGCTCCTCCGAGCCGCGTTTGGGTGCACTGACTGTATCCCTGCTGTGTGTTTAATGACCTGACACAATCCCATAAACACAGGCAGCAGCGTGTGCCTGCAGACAGGGTCTGGGTAATTGATTTCCTGGGACACAGCAAGGAGACAGGGAGCCTGGGGCCCCTCTCCGCACATCCCCCTCCAGGGGTGGTGGTGTGTGTGTGTGTGGGGGAATTGCACCGGTGCACCCTGCGAGCATGCATTAGCACATTGTCTGTCCAGATCCGGGCACACAGACCCAGCACCCCATGTACCGGCAGCGCACCCTGTAGGGGCTGACATTAGGACATGCAAGGGGTACTTACTGAGATAAAGCCTTACTGTATCTAATAATGCCCCCCCAGGAACAGTTCCACTGCTTCATGTTCCAGCATCTTTGTAAATAAAGTTGTGTTGTTGCAAGAGTGACATCATCCAACGTATACACAGTATATATTTATCACAATAAACATAAACGTCCAGAACACAAACACGTTATCAATACAGGACACCATAGGCTTAAACGCAAAGCGGTGGCTTCTGGGCGACGGACCCGCTTGTTTGATGAATAAAAAAGCATCTTATAATATTAAGAGAGCTATAATATATAATCATGCGTAATTCCCGTGGATGAATGTCCGGCAACCCCGGCGCGACCGCCCAGATCGGCAGGTGGATCCCCTGGATGGTGATCAAACCCGAGACTATCTAAATGAGCCGACCCTGTGACCCTTGGAATATTAACCTTTTAATAGCCCATCGTGAAGATTCTATGCAGCGACTCTCCAAACGAGTAACCCAAATGGCTCTAATACCGGTCGTCATGGAAACCGTCACATGACATTATTTAAAGATACACTTAACTAAGTCACCTGCATTCAAGCAGGGAAATGACCCATAACATTCTGGGAGCAAAAGCACCAACTGGGAGCGGGGGGATAATATGAAGGAGTCAGCCCCAGACTGTGACCCTGAGAATCTGCCCCTTCACCCTGAGATTGGGCAAAACCCCTGAGCGTTCCCAGGTATGTATGTATGTATGTATGTGATGCAGTATAGTGTGCGCCCCCTATTGTCACTCAGGCTAACTGAATGTGACGAGACGGTAACTGCATACAGGAAGCGGGAGGCAGCAGGTGTAAGACCCCCAGTTCCTGGTTAAGGGGCTCCCATGTCACATTTTAGAGGTGTATGGGGTGAATGGACGTAAGGGATCCAAAATGTCACTTACCACGCACTTCTATGTGAGTAGTGAGCATGGCTCACTGACACAATATTCCCAGGCTATACACCCCCAGCAAACCCTTATTTCCCACTCTACGTTCTCTCTCTATGGCCCCCCTGTACATTCCCACTCTCTATGGCCCCCGTATGCTCTCTGTCTATTGCCCCTGTACGCTCTCTATTGCCTCCCCCTGTACGTTTTCTCTCATAGCAATATCTTGGCCCTTGCTACAAAACTACTACTAGAGTGGGGTGACCTGACAGGCCCTCAAATAGGATAAAGAAAAGCTTCATGGGGGGTCACACTTATTATAAGGCATCCCTTAACACTGAATTGCCCTTGGTGAACCAAGCTTGAAGAACTGATTTTATGGTTCTGCCCCAACAAAGCTTTAGGGGTCTGATGAGATATTCACCTGAAGGTAGAAAGAGCAGCAGAAAGGAGCAGTCTTATTACACGTGACCAGCGCATCCTATACTGGGAGTAATGGGGACCACAAATCTCTCTTGTTCTAGCTCCAAACTCCGCCCCCTAGTAACTTCCTCCCTCTGTTGCTAGGCGATTGGTGGCTCCGCTATAATCAATGTTCTAAACACCTGAGAACACCCCTTTCGCCTAGCACTTTATTCTAATGGAAAATGTATCCAATCCCGTGCAGAGAGCGTCAGTGCGGTGGCCATAGATCCGGAGACCACCGTTCGTTGAATTTTACGGACTTGTCTTCACCAAGATGGCTCCTGCAGAGGAGACAGCGCTTGCGCACTGTTACGCCGCCAATTCATCAGTCTGTATCTGTAGACAGTTAGTCCCCTGAATAGCACGTCACGTCCGCTGGGTATTGTAACGTGTCCTTACCGGCTGGGTTGAATCATATCAGAGAGCCGTGAGCACAAGAGAATTCCAAGAGACTGGACATGGCGGAGCTGGAACCCGCCGCCCTGCACAATGACACTGAGGGGAATGGTACCCGGCTGGGGACCTCGCCGGAGGGCGCTGCGCTGGCTTATGGCAGCCTCCTTGGGATGGCCCTGCTGCCCATCTTTTTTGGGGCCTTGAGAAGTGTCAGCTGCGCCAGGGGCAAGGTGAGGTGCTCTTGGGGTGGGGGAGCACAGATTGAGAGCGGGATAGTGTACCACAAGATCTGTAAAGCATGGGGCGCCCAGGATGTGGGCACAATGGAGCTCCGAGGATGAGAACGCAATGGGGCCCCAAGGTGGTGGAAATCCTAAGTCCCAGAAAGAGCGGTAAAGGGGTCCCCTCGGCCCCCAGGAGGAGGGGAGTAGGTGATAATAGCCCCCAATTAAGCGGGGACGTGGGGTCCCAGGGAGGAGAGATGGATCCAGGCCGCTGGTCCAGGGCACTCCGAGTGACAGCTGGAAAGCGTCCAGAGTAACAACATCTGGTGCAGACTTCCACTCCCACTGTGCTCAGCCAGCAACATGAATAATGCACAACTCCCATCTTCCTCAGCCAGTATATTTTCGCCAGTTTAACCCTTTGTCGTCTCCACAGAACGCTTCAGACATGCCGGAGACAATCACTAGCAGAGACGCGGCTCGCTTCCCGATTATCGCCAGCTGCACCCTGTTCGGCCTGTACATATTTTTTAAAGTGAGTTGTGAGGTCTGTGTGTTGCCGTGCCGTGGCATGTGGCGCGTGCCATGTTGCCGCGTCGTGTGGATGACACAGTGTGCCGTGGCATTTGCTGTGGCGTGTGGATGACGTGGCGTGAGACGTGTTGCCGTGGCGTGAGACGTGTTGCCGTGTCGTGTGGATGACACAGTCATGTTCTCTTTGTTTGTGCAGATTTTCTCCCAAGAATACATCAACCTCCTGTTGTCCATGTATTTTTTCGTCCTGGGGGTGCTGGCCTTGGCTCACACCATCAGGTGAGTGAGTGAGTGGGTGGGTGGGGTGGTCACATCTCCCGTGTGTTAGCCGCGTTCTCTGTCCCACTATCACCGACCCGTGTCGGTTTATCTCCATCCGGTTTATCTCTCCCCAGCCCGGCCATGAACAGGATTTTCCCGGCCAATATACCCAACAAACAGTATCAGCTCCTCTTCACCCAGGGCTCGGGGGAGAGTAAAGAGGGTGAGTAGGGGTCCGGGGGGCTCTGCCGAGGGCAGTGGGGGTCTGCCGAGGGCATATAGTCTTTTTACTGCTGACAAGAACAATGAATTGTGAGAATTCTCACTCGTTGCTCCGCGTGTTATTCCGAGCGGACGCGTTTTATTAATTCGCACCTCGTCTCTCCTCTTGTAGATATTCTGAACTACGAGTTCGACACTCGGGACCTCGCCTGTCTGGCTGTGAGTGGAGTAGTCGGCGTCTGGTACATCATGAAGAAGGTGAGCACTGTCACATTATCCCAGGACAATAAATAATCAGAAAGGAGCTGTGGAGGGAAGGGGTGGATCAGGATTCCGGAGGTCTCGGTCACCAAGATCATCCGGTTGGAGTGTTTTGATTAAGGCTTGGTGTATGTCGGTATCATATACTGTACTCGGTACAAAATGTAAAGACATTGATCATTCTTGTGATGGAATTTACTAGAAATTAGTATCAACATGTGGTAAAGATGATGATTATTGGCTGACTGACGTATAATGGATTGCCAGCTTTTGAGGCCACCTCGGTCTCTTCTTCTGGCATGTTATCTATAGGAGACCTAGATAGTCTGGAGAGCTTGCAATCCATTATATGCCAGTCAGCCAATAAAGGGATCATCTTTCCTGAGTTTTCTCTCTTTCTATGGCTGGCACAGTACGGCTCTATACCTTTTAACCCTTTGAGGCATGATAAACCGAAGCTGCCTCGTATAGTTTGTGCTCCATAGTCCGTGTCTGAGGTCCTGAACGTCTCCATCGCACAGCCGGCATGTCTGACATCTGGAGGGTCTGCCACCTGTGGTTTTGTTTGCGTGACTCTGTTACTTTGATTTGGGGCAAGCGTACAGCCAAATTACCCCCTCCGTGTATTTATTGCCTGATGCTCTTGTTTCTGCAGCACTGGATTGCCAATAACCTGTTCGGTTTGGCTTTTGCCCTGAATGGGGTGGAACTTTTGCATCTGAATAACGTCAGCACCGGCTGCATCCTGTTGGGGGGGCTCTTCATCTACGACATCTTTTGGGTACGTTTCCTGGCGAGGGAGGGAGGTGTTTCTGGTTCGCGGCAGTCAGTTCATCCGTATCCGCCTGTTTTCTAGGTGTTTGGGACCAATGTCATGGTGACTGTGGCGAAGTCCTTTGAAGCACCGATTAAATGTAAGTTCGGCCAGGAAGGTCCAAAACCCGCTCCTTTTTTTTAAAAATTTTTATTTATTAATCCAACACCCCCACCTCCCCGTCCCCTTGTACATGTTCCTCGTCTTATTGAAGTAATACTCTCTTTATAGTGGTGTTCCCCCAAGATCTCCTGGAGAAAGGCCTCGAAGCCAATAATTTTGCCATGTTGGGTCTTGGTGACATTGTGATTCCAGGTCAGTGTCTGGAGCCGCTCCCGGAGCTCCGGCTCCTAATGCCTTCCGATCTCACGCCGCCTGCCGGCCGGCATCTCACACGTTTCGCATTTCAATTCGCTTCTAAGTACAGAGATCATAGCAGCCGTGGGACCTGTTGGAGGGTTATTCAGAGTTACTAAGCGATTATGTGCCTGCGCGACAGCCTGTGCTCTCCCATCTTCTTCACACCGTCTCTCCCTCTCTCTCTAGGTATTTTCATTGCCCTGTTGCTCCGTTTTGACATCAGGTAAGAGGCGTGGGGGATGCGGAAGGAGAGTGTCTGTAACTGCGCACGCATGCTGTCGGTTTAGCTGCATGTGTTGCATGGCAGGGTCTGTGGTGGGTTCAGGAATAAGGTACGAGGCGACTTACTTAGGCTTCTGCTCCCTTTTCAGCCTGAAGAAGAATTCACACACGTATTTCTACACCAGCTTCGCGGCGTACATCTTTGGTCTGGCCCTGACCATTTTTGTCATGCACACCTTCAAACATGCCCAGGTGAGACGTCATCACTGGCCGGTCCGGATCTTAGGGTCTTATTTATACAATGGGGGGGTTATGCAACTGCGGCTCTGACACTGCCTCTTCTCTGTGTCCAGCCGGCCCTCCTCTACCTTGTGCCAGCCTGCATTGGATTCCCGCTGATTGTTGCTTTGTTGAAGGGAGAAGTGGCGGAGATGTTCAGGTGAGGAGGGTATACTCTGGGGGTGGTAGAAGAGGTTAAACGTTATGAAGTGCTGTCTTCAAACTTTTCTGTCTCCTTATAATCTCTTGTCCCCACCGCTCTCTCCCTTCACTTTTGCTCCCGCCGCTCCCCTTCTCTCTCTCTCTTTCTCTTTCTCTCTCCTTTACCCGCCTCTCTCACAGCTATGAGTCTTCAGCGGAGCTTCTCCCGCACACCCCTCGCCTCTCTCACTATCCGGCTGTCTCTGGGTCTCCCGCCAGTCTGGCCGAATCCATGCAGCAGAAATCCTTCTCCCCCCGCCGCCGCCGGCAGCTGAACACCAGCTCCATGTGACGGACTCTTCTCCCATCTGCATTCAGACAGGTGCTCCCCCCCCCCCCGACGCACCGTTGTCCCCCATTTCCAAGCCGAACACGGCGCTTCCTCTTCCAAAACACGCGTCCCCCAAACCCAAACCCAACGCTTCCGCTCGGCCTGGGGCTGTGTGAACGGTTTGAGTATGAGTTAGATTGTAAGCTGCGTGAGTGAGCGCTGGCTTTTTCCGTGGGAGAGGGATTTGGAGCCGGATCGCTGGACCCGTTACACTCACCTCCATCTCTCTTCTTTCAGGTACGAGGAGAAGCCGAAAGATGCGCCCGCAGACCACATGGATGAGACTGATAAGAAAGAGGATTAAGCCCCCCGCTCCTTGTCTGCGACTGGGGGGCTGAAGTCTGGGCCAGATACCAGTCCCCCTCCCCTTGCCATCTGTGTTTGTAAAGCGCTTGTGCCCCCATCTGTCTCCCCTCCTCCGTCTTGGGGGGGGGGTCCGTGTGCGCCTGTCAGTGTCTCTGGGCCCATATTTTTATATTTTGTATGGTGGATTTACTTTCTATGGTATTAAATCGTCCGTGGAGATTTTCTCTGTGCCCCGCGCCACCCCATCTCGCTCTGTGTACTCTGCTGTGGGGGTCCCTGGGGCAGGGACCGTCTGGAGAGTAAAGGGCTCTGCGAGGGGCGTTAGATTCAGCATTTTAACCCATTCTCCTTTAGGTCTTATGTCTTCAGATTTTTAAACTTCTGTGTTCTGGGAAAGCTGGACAGTACAGTATAGAACATTCCGTGTTACTTATTGCCCCGCGCTGTGGGTTGACGCTGCCTTAAATGCCACATTCTGCCCCTTCACCTACAGGTTCAGCACAAATCTTTCTGGCTTGTGCCCATTCTACAGTGAGATGGCGCGGCAAGGTGGCTATTAATGTACCTCCCCCCATGCTTTAAAACTGCTGTTCCACCTATGCCATTTAACTCTTTAGTAACTAAATGCATTAGAAAGCACATTCCTAATCTTGCTAAACTTCTCAACCGCTTAATTCTCATTCTTGATGGGAACGCTTGTCATGTGACACAAAAGCAGCCTCTGATAGGTTGTTACATTGAAACTTCAAAAATATATGCTTAGCATATAAAAGAGCATGATGAATGCGTTAGTGGAACAGCACCTTTAACTACTCTCTCTGTCCAGTGGGGCTAGGTCTGTCCCGTTTTATCTTAAGCTCCCTCCTTGCCTTCGTAACCCATAAGCAGACAGTCCGCAGGGGCCGCCCTTCTCACTCCCTTACAGCTCCCAGGTCTTAAGTTTAGGCAGCTGGGTTTTTAAAGAGACGGAAGGATTCGTTCGCTGCCGATGTATAGAAACTGTTACACGTATATTTATCAAGATTCCAAAAGCCTTTATTTTTGTCTGGAAACAGCTTGAATTTTACCTTATTGTGAGATATCCACAAAAAAAAAAAAAAACGCCAAAAAAAAGGAAAATAGAAATAATCCTCAACAGATCTGGAACTCAAAGTGTCTAACAGACGGTGTGAATAAAATAAAAATGAAATGCTTGTAACACGACGTGTTGGACGCCGCGCCGCTGCCTCTTTATTGCAGGGTCCGGGATGTCAGAGCGAAGTTTATCGAGGTTCTGGTAGCCAGCCAATCAGGGCATACATTCTGTGTAAGGAGTGATCAGGAGCGAGTTTCTAGTCCGATGCCCCCCACCAACTTTTTTATTTTGGTGCATAGGGTAGGGGTCAGAGAGCAAGTGTGGCTTTTATTGAGTCTCCTGTTGTCCTGGGGTGTGTTATTATTCTCCGGTATTGGGTATGTGACACGATTTGTACCGAAGAGACCTCCCACCCAGTGTGACATGCCCCGTACTAACAGGGTAACAGTAGGCTTTAATTCCCCCAACAGAACTGGTAAATACCCCGGCGTGGTGGTTATGTTACTCGCGTACCTTGCACAGATCCCCCCCTAAGCATCGAGCTCTCTGGCACTTACCGCTGTACCTTACGGTTTAAATGGGGGTTCTGTTGGTCGTTAAAGTGTGGTTACCGGTCACCGGAGAGCGAATGTCACAACATACATGTAGCCCTCACCTACCACTGACTGCATTCTACATGTGAAATCCAACGGTGCCCCCGCAGAGCTGCACATACACGGGGGCCGGGAGCTCTGCCGAGCAGTGTGCGCCACAGAAACCCTTCCCCTGCAGCCTTTCATTCCTCTGGGGGGTGAGTAAAAACTTTCCTCTAATGCAGTAAGACAAGACCTTGATAGTTTAGTTAGCGAACCGGAATGCACCAAAAAGCACCATAATCAGTGGAGGGAGAGGACGCGTTGGTTTCCGGGGGCCGCGAAGCATGTGCTGCAACCGCTTCCTCTCCGTGGGTTTTGTTTGTCGGGGAGAGGGGTTTATTTTTAAGAGTCAGATGGGAACTGATCTCATTTCAGTAAACTCGCCGTCACGCGTCAGGATTCACGGACGCTCGCAGTGTCACGCATCCTCTGGCTGAGGATTGTGAGAGTTGTAATGATTGTGTAGGGACTCCCCATCCCAAACCCTCAGTGCGGTTTAAACGCTGCAGATCAGAGGGGTTTTTGGAGGAATTAACCCCTTCGCATTTCACATGAAAACAAAAAGGAACCTGCATGTTCAGGAGCCGTCAGAGCCTTCGAGATCCGTGAAAAGCGGAACATATTATTATTGTTATTATTATTATTTATGATTTTACAGGTAACTGTACACAATATATAACACAACACACAATAAATGCCGCTCTCAGAGTGTTTGTATAGAAACAGCAGGGAACGGCTTTATAAATTAAACTGGGTAAAAAAACCCCTATTACTCTTCCAAATGCCTCACAAATAACCCTGGCCACGCCTCTAACCAATGATATGAGTCCACGGCCCGCCCACTGACTTTTGTAAAAGATCTGTTTTGATTTGTGTGTGTGCGTGTCTGTACATGTGTGTAGGGCTTGTGTACGTGTGTATCTGTGAGTATGTGTGTGTAGGGGTTGTGTATGTGTGTGTATGTGTGTGTAGGGGTTGTGTACGTGTGTAGGGGTCTGGTTCCCCTCCCCGGTTTCAGTTCCCACTTTCACATTCCGTACCATCAGCTCATTCTGTCTACGGTCAGTAACTGCAAACAGCAGCACCGAGTATCTGGTGAGCAGGACTCCGACGCCTCTTTTCTGCCCCTTTCTAATGCTTCTTCTTCCTTGCTCCCGATCACATTCCCCCACACACCGATCATCACTCCCCCACCGCTGATCATGCCCTTCACCCTCCTGCCCCTTCTCAATCCTTCTTGTCCTTCAGGTTATGAAGTTCTTGCTGCTTCTTGTCCTCTGCTGCCCCTCCGAAGCTGGAATCGAGAAGCCGGGTGTGAGAAGCCGCCTCACCCTAAAAGGATTACAATATGGTGAGTGGAGATGAGCGTCCCGCGACGATCCCCGCCCTGGGAGACATTCTCTGCCCTGGGAGATGTTCTCTGCCTTTGAGACGTTCTAGGCTGGGCTCAACGTTCCGCGTTGATTGCCGTTCAGTGAATCCTGTTTTTTTCCTTCCAGGTTGGAGAGCGGGAATGCAGGAGTTAGAGGGGCGACTTCCGTCTCTCCAAATCCCTGACGTCAGCGGGTCCATCGCAGTTCCTGTGATTGGTCCAATAGTTTACTCTGTTACAGGGCATGTTGGGGCAATCCTCGGGTCTGGGGAGCAATTACCCTGGGGGTATTGACCTGCTCGGCCCGTATGACGCTAAATGTGCATCTTGTGTCTCTGACCAGATTGCAAATACAGGACCTGGACCTCTCCAATTCCAATGTTTCCTTCATCTCGGACACCGGGCTCAAGGCTGAAGTCAGCGCGGGGCAGTTACGGGTCACGGGAAACTTGAAATTAAGAACCTTTCTCTTGTGAGTGGCATTTAGGGAGGCCTGAATTAGTGAATAGAGGGATGTGGTCATGATTAGACGCAGGTGCTGGTGGGTGACGCTCAATGGGTGGTGGCAGACGTGGAAACAGCCTTAAAACGTTACAGGAATGAGTGGGTTCATCATACTCTGTCTTCTCAGTACTGCATCCACCATACTGGAAGTATCAGTCCGAGGTCTCTCCTTCACTGGGCTTCTTGGGGTGACCAGTGATGACTCGGGTCGCTGTGCCGTGTGGGATGGTGGGTGCAGCTCCAACGTGGGTCAAGTGGACATCGGATTTCATGGAGGATCTGGGTAAGGGGTGAAAATGTTATGAGAAACAATCCAGCTACGAAATTTGATGGCGCTATAGAAAACAATAAATAATAATAATAAATAATCCAGAGGGTTGGATGAGTTAGGAAAAGAGGATCTTGGGGCTGAAGAAGCCCAAGAGGATGTATCAGCACTCCAGTTGCAGAACATCCAGTTGTGTTAATGACTGATCAGGGTCGATTGTTGGGGTACCTAGATTGGCAATCGCTGAGGAGGGTGGCAGGTAGAAAGCAAGATGAAGGGCAAAAGGTTTGATGGGGTAACACTGATCTCTGAGGAGGACAGTCACGTGCTTGAGTGTCGGGGTTCCCTTGGAGGTGAAACAAAGGAATTTTTGGGGAGGTTCACGGATGTTGTGAAACGTATATTTTTCACGTACAGGTGGTTGTTCTATATGTTCAGAGATGCAGTAGCAGGACCTGTGCATGATGCGCTGAGTACTCAGGTGAGTACTGCCCCAGAGGGGGTATAGAATAGGGGGGCGACTGGGAAAGACACAGGGGTGGCTTTAGGGTTTGTATTTTGTTTTATTTTTTAGATTTGCCCTGAGTTTAGCAAAAGGGTTCAACAGATGGAGGAAGTACTGAGTAATATGCCGGGTAAGCAGGTCCGGTCTCACGTGTTCCCACTAACTCCTGCCTCATGTGCTCCATAAACCCCAAAACACCCATGTAACCCTCACTCCACCAAGAGCCCTTCTGTGCCCCCAATGCCCACCATACAGATGACCTGTTGCTGTTACTCCTGTGGGATAATGCGCTTGTTCCCTGCAGTTACCCATATTGTGGATTCCGTGTCCTTCCTGGAATTTCCTCTGGTCGGTCTGCCATTGATCACGGAGGGGACCATAGACTTCTTCGTTAAGGTAAACAGAGGCAGGTTTGGGGGTAGAAGAAATATAAGAACGTTAGAATAATGGTTAAATGCACACCAGGGGCAGTTTGCTGGCCACTCACAGCATTGGGACTTCCCGGAGCATCCAGAAAAGCTTGTCCTGCCCGATATAGACTCCCGGATGTTCCTCCTCGCCCTGTCGCAGTTCACTGCCAACTCAGCCGGGTACGTGCATTACAAGTCGGGTATCCTGGAACGCAACATCACCGATGATGAGGTAGGTGCTGCTGATCTTATTAAACGTATTCCTCCCCAACTTCCCAGAATTGCCCACTCAGAGAAGATCCATTAGGTTGCTAAAAGACTTTGCTTGGTCCTCGGTCTTGTCTTATGATCAGGATCGTTATTGCCTTTAGTATTCAAGCTTTAACGTAATTTTCGGTTGTCATTCTCTCTCTGTGGAGTAATTCTCTCTGTGGGGTAATTCTCTCTGTGGGGTAATTCTCTATGATTTTCAGATACCCAAAGGAAGTCCATTGCGTTTAAACACCAGAAGCTTAAGCATCTTTGTTCCAGAGGTGAGAAAACTTTTCTTTAGGACCTGAGTGTTCAGTCAGACCGGTGTGGCCCCCAAGCATCTTGGCCCCGCAATAAACTTTATTAAGATGTACCTTAGAATTTCTACTTTGTTATGACACTCGCCCGATCCATCTGCTCGGCCCAGCACAGAGATGCCTCCGGTAATCTTTACCAAGCCGTTATGTAAAATGTTCTCTGTGTCCCTATCCGTCCTTTCTCAGCTCCTCACTCGGTTCCCAGACTCTCCGCCGCTGCTCCTGCATGTCTCCGCTCGCTCCCCACCGGTGGTCAGCTGCCAGCCTGACCTTCTCACCCTGGAGACCTCCATGGACATCCGGCTGTTCGCCATGTACCCCGAGCAGCCTCCGACTCCCATCTTCCAGATACAGGCAGTAAGTGGGGGTTGGTGGAGATGGAGTGCACCCGGAGAGACTGGAGGCTTTTTTTATGTGTTAACTGTGAGAAAAGTCTGATTTTGGAGTCTTTAGGATGAAAATGATAGAGGGTTAGTCTTAGGAAATGCCTCTTTGCCCCTTTGTGTAGGAACTGCAGACTCAGGTGGACATCCTGCTGTCGGATGAGAATATGGGAGCTGCCCTTACTCTAAAGAAGTGAGTAGGCAAAGGACCATTACTGCCCCTTTAGACCATATTCCCCATCAACTTTCCCCTCCACTCACCTAAATCTGTCACTGGAACTCCTTGCCATGTCGCCAAAATCAAACATCTCTCCACTCCATCCTCGTTCAACGTCCAGAAACAGTCTCTTCTGGAGCTGAGACTGATCCCACAAAATGTCACGCAGGTGATGTGTGTTCTGCCCGTTCCCATCCCTCCTTCCACCTCTTCATCCACTGAAATTATCCCCAAAGAACGAACATCGTCATTGTGCGCTGTCTCTCCTCTCCACAGCTTGACCCTCACCCTCGTTCGGTCAGATGCAGGACCCGTTAAGGTGAGTGCTAACGGTGACACAAACTAACCGGTGATGCCACCAAAGCGTCCTCCTCTTATGTGAGGTTCTCGAGTGGACATTAGCCGGGTGAATGGATGTCCCTCGATAACCTCTTGGTCTCTGTAGGTGGATTCCATGCGAAATATCTTCAGTTTGGCTCTGAAGGTGGCCATATTTCCTCTTGTGAATGGTGAGTATATTAACCCTATAAACCCTGCGTGAGCATCTAGTGTGACCTGTGACCCTTCCTTCATCTGTTCACAGCGAGACTGAGGAATGTGTTCACCTTTCCCACCAGTCCCGTCCGTCTGCAGAACCCGGTGGTAAATGTGTTAAAGGTAAGTACCCCTGGCCTCATATTTGTTGTAACTGCCCCCTAAAGTAGCACTTTTTACCCGGCCAACCCCAGCCTCTATGTCACCACATCCTCCAATGCCTGCCTCTTACAGTCTCGTCTTTCGATTCCCACAGGGATATCTGCTGATTGTGTCGGATTTGGAGATGTCACCATGACCTCTTCGCCGGGGGCCCAGTGTGGTGACCTCTTCACCGGGGGCTCGGTGTGGTGACCTGGGGTCCTTGTAAACACAATGTGACATCTTCTTCTTGCTGGTTAATCTCATCGATCATCTCTGTACATGGATCAGCTGTCTGTCTCTTTCCACGTGGATCGTCCAATATCCGTGTCTCAACATCCCAAACCCTGCTGTTTGTCTCGGATCTGCCTGTCTCGGGGCCCCTTGTGACAAATATTCTCACTATGGGCCCCAGAGGACTGAAGAATCACAATATTTTTGCTATAAATCAATAGAATCAACATTCAGAGACTTAACGGGATTCCGTGGACTACAACTCCCATGACGCTCGTCCGGTGACTGTTATGGATTCTAGGTCAACAGCGGGCTGACAAGATATATATATATATATATATACAGTCCGTGACGTGCGATTCTGGTCTTTACATTTAAAGGACCTTCAGATGCTCTATTTTTTTCTGCTGTTAAAATTAAACACTTTTTATAACAAAGTTTGATCTTCTTGAACTGCCAAGCGGTCTCATTTAGAGGGGCCACACGGTCTCAGGAACAGAACATACAGGAAATTCTCAGTATGCCTCCCTAGAAGATAAAAAGAGAGAGGGAAGACAAGATGGAGACACTTAAAAAAAAAACTAAAAGGCATGCCTGAGCTCACTATTTAGTTAATAAACCCCTAAGTGGCTTCTCCCTAAAACATATACTTTGCTGCCACCTGTAGGTAAATACTGGGATATTTTCACACTAATATGTTAGGGGTACATTATTATTACATTTATTTATATAGCGCCAGCAGATTCTGTAGCGCTGTACAACCGTTACATCAAGGGTTATGTATAACATGAAAATCTGGCCGTTTTTGGCCGATGCGTTAACGGTTTCAGGCCAGGATTTCCGGTGATCCGGAGGTAATTGAGGGTCAGGTGGCTAACGAGCTGATGGTTTTTTAAACCTGCAGATCGGCCCCTGTGTGGTCTTCTCTCTGGTGTGGTCCTGGAGCAGGTGCCTCACTGGTGTGGCTGTATGGTAAATTACTGGTTGCTTGTAAAGCTGGCGTATCTGGGGCTGTTGTTTGGTCTTTGTATCTGAGTTTTTAACCTAACTTCAGGCACTCCCCTGGTCTTGGGGTAAATGGGCAGATTCTGGGGTCGCACAGTCTGGAGCCGGCTCCTTTGTATCTTCCTCTGGTTTAATGATATTGGATTGTCCCGATTGGTGCTTTTCTCTGTTATATCGCAGCTGGAATCCCTGCTTTGATACAGGTGACTCCATTCAGAATATCTTCACCTCCTGACCAGTCCTGGTTTCTGTGATGACAGTCATTAGAACCATTGGGCTGTTGCCACTAGCGAGTCGCTGCAATAGGATCTGTGTGATGGGATATTGAAGGGTTAAACTTTGTGTGTTGGGGTGTGGGGGTTGCTGCACATGTAACATGTGGGTATGTGAGGTGTGCGTGTTGGGCATGTTTACATGGCGGGGCAGTTGGTATGTGTTCTGGGAAATCAGCCTCTGTTTTCTCGGCCTCTAGCACAGTATGATCGGGGAGGAGACTGAGGAGTGGAGGAGGTGGAGGGCAGCATCTCTGCATGGAGCTCCTCTCACTGATTTAGGGAGGGGAATTAAGCGTTTATGTCCCAGAATGCTGCGCTCTTGGCACTCGGAGGCTGGCACTGCGCCCGGTTCCCGGAGTCTGTCTCCATTTTACAAGCTGCACAGCTCCGAGCCTGGTGACCGTGAGTAGTCCGGGTTGCAGACTCAGGGCCTTTCACCGCAAGCTCCCCTTAATGCCCTGGAGGGGGGGTAACGGTGCTGTAGGTGATGGTTGTGGTTTGGAGGGGGCAACTATCTAAGGGGTCTTAAATCCGCCACCCAACTCCTCGCTCCTCTCTGGGGAGCCTCTTCTAGATTTCACTTTAGTTCCTGTAGTTTAAGGGGAGCTGAGACAGAGCATTTTGAAATCATTCTTACTGGGAAGAGATGTCTCATTTTCGTCAATGTCCTGGGAACCTCCTCATTCAGGAATAAATTGAGTGTTTAGGAGACCGCAGTGACCTTTCTGTACACCCAGAGGTCAGACCTGGCTGGGGAACCTTCCAAACGCTCTGGCACAGGTGCTGGGGGAGGAGAGCAGGAGAGCTGTGTGTGGCGGTAAGGTCTTTGTATCCGGTCCTTGAGTTGCCCTTTGGCCATGAGCACAGGGGGGCTTCTGTAATCACAATGACCACCCGATTAAAGCGCAAAACCTGAATTGTTGGGCTACCACCACAGACGGAAGGCAGATTGGGGAGGGGGGTATGTGGAGACCACTTAGTTGTGTGGCTTTAGCAGTTACTTCGATGCCCTTGCTGTGTGTCAGTATACCCCAGTCTGCCCCAACAATGTACTTTGGCTTCCTTTGCAGATGTTGCCTCTTCTTTCTCAGCGTTTGCCCCTGTTGGCCAGGATGAGGCTCCTGGGAGTTGCCAGCGTCCGAGCTGCTCATGGCCACGAGGCACAGGGTAAGTCGCGCTTGGCCCCTAGTAAAAATCCACCTGTGCACAAGCGCCAACGATCACAAATGGTGTTTCCATGGTTGTAATCGGTGCTGGCAGCGTAGGATAACACTATCCGGCATGTTCACCAAAGTTCAAGTAGCGCAGAGTTGATAAATTGCGTGAATTGGTTGAAACCGAGAAACTTCAGTTGGCCTGAGATGGGAACTTTGGACAAAGTCAACCAGCCATGTCTGGAAGAGGCAACGTGTCCAACTGCTCTAACTCTCAGGCCAACATGGCTGCCTTAGACGTCATCTTTGACTGCACTTGACAGCCAGAAGGTAGCGACTTGACCCAACCAGAAATGTCAAACGCTTTGTGACTCTTCCTCACTGCACAGTGTCTCACCACCCGGACGGCTCGGAGTTGCTGTATTATGATCACCGCGCGTTCCCCCTGCCGGACATTCCCTATCAGAAAGATCTCAGCTCCCAGCAGACAGCGCTAAAGGAGAAAGAGAAGGGGCCCTGGAAGCAGCTGAGCCAGGAAGACAAAGTCTCCCGTAAGATGCCCCCTGCTGTAGTATTGGGGTATGGCTCGTGGGGGGGGGGTGCAATGAGGTTTTTAACAGCCCTGGGAATCTTCACATAATTTGACATTGACAAAGGATTAAGGTTATAGGTTACTGGGAGGCTTGAGATGCTATTGAGCATCATGGGATTGATGTCCTTCACGGTTGGAGGTTGGTGAATAACCCCTTGCAAAAAAAAAAAAAAATTGAACTACTGGCATTTCTGGTGCCGTTGGAGATGTGATGTCATCACCGTGCAGAACATCGGCACGGACCTGCGAACGTTCCGTTGGTGGACCATGTTTTCAACTCTATACCTGAAACTTCTTGACCTTTCCTGCCCTTCTAAGGACTAGGATGGTCATCGGATTCATTATTTGCCCCCATCTGACATCATAGATTCACATCCTGTTGAGACACCTTCTCTAATTCTGATTGGTTTCTGTTGAAATCCCTGACAGTCTACCGCATCCAGTTTAACCAGACGTACGCGGAGATGACTCGACCATCCAACGAGTGGAAGACCGTGTTTGGAACTATCTTTATCTTATTTGGGTTAACTGGTCTAATTGTGTGGTGGCAGAGAGTGTACGGTGAGTACAGCAAACCCACCCCCCGCAGGGTCTAATCTTTCTGCCTCCATACTAACGTCTGCTTTCTCCACGCAGTGTACCCTCCCAAGCCGCACACTCTGTCGGAGGAGTGGAAAGCCATGCAGGTCCAGAGGATGCTAGACATGCGTGTTGGCCCAATCCAGGGCTTCTCCTCTAAGTGGGACTACGAGAAGAACGAATGGAAGAAGTGAGCTGGACAGCTACTGTGTGCCTGGAGTGGTGCCACCAGTTATATCATCCACCCTTCCCTCTATCCAGGGCCATGAGCTACACTGTCTGCTCTTCACCAGTACCAGGTTTTCTAGGGTCGCAGCTAACTAGAACCCCGTGATCCTCAGCAAAGGCTCAGGGGAGTTGTAGTCCTGGCTCGCACTACCTAGATTACTCTATAATATTTAGCTCAGCAGCCTTCCGTCCGCCTGTTGCAGCCTCACCTCCCTTCTCACAGCAAACTACATATCGGTGCATTCACTAGTGTCCCCGTAGTTTGCCACATCTCGTGTTTCCCCCGACTGTCTAGTGGCTTCTCTGTTCATATGATGGTTTAATAAAACTGCCCTAAGAGCTGTCTGTGACCCTGGGTGTGATTACGCAGTGAACGAGCGGTCGTACGGTTTTGCTTAGTATCTACCCTGTCTCTCGTGACAGTAGCCCCCACAAAAACCCCGACCTGAGAGATGGAAATTAGAGTGCCCTTCACCCAACTTAAAACACAGGAACTGAAGCAGCCAATAAGATCTATTTATTTACTTGCCATTCCACCCTCTGCCCCTAACAGGTTAAAATCCTAAACAAAAAAACATCTAATGAATCCTCAGTTCCAGGGGGTGCACAGCCCGATACCCCCTAGGTAGCCCCACTCATTACGCCTTGATTCTGCGGAGGGGGGCTACAGCGCCTTCTTGGGCGAGGGCCACAAGTCCCCCCCCCCCAGCTGATGCGCTTTCCTGCTTCCTGTGCTCCAGCGGTGGCGGCTCTATCTGCGCGTCAAGTAGGAAACCAGCAGAATGGCTCCGGCCAGCGTGACTCCAGTGAGCAGCCATCGCCCAAAACGCTCCTGACTTTTCCGGATGTTGGCGGCTGCGTTGTTTCCATACAGACTTACAAACTCTTCCTGCAGGGAGATAAGAGAGTAACAGACAGTCACGCTCTGCCCCAGGGGCAAATCTGGATGTATTTTCTGAGAGACGGTAAACTACCTGTAGGCTCCGTCTGCTTTAAAAAGTCCAATACATATCGCGGTTTCTGAATTACATGCCCTGTGACCCTCAGGCAGCCATATATAATGGAGCCGTTTATGGCAGGCTCTGCCCAAACGTAAAGCACCTTTGTACTTGTGCAGCACTGATAACATGGCATCGTCACGCTTGCCCCGTGGGAGGCAGTTTCCAGTCATGTCCCGTTAAGGAGGGGCCACGAGGCGAGGACTCACACAATGGAATTCCTGGCATAGCTGAGTAATCTCCACCGCATACCTTCACCCCGTAACCAGAACCCACAAGCTCAAGAGGCAGGTGAGGCTGACAGTGGTCTCACACCTACCCCTGACTACATGCCACCACCTCGATACCCCTTCTAGAACTACCCACACACCGCAAGTTTATCCTGTGAGCCAGCGTGCCAACGCCTCTGCCACCTTCCATTCACTGCCATCCTGTTCCCTGCATTATAGACACTGAGAATCTACCCTCACCACACTACGCCAGTCCAACATTCTCACACGAGTGCCCACTCAGATCCCACACATTCCAGCTTCCGCGCCCCCATCGTGCTCCCTCACCCAGCCTCCGTGCTCCTGGATCCAGGGCTGTAACTGGGTATCCAAGTAGATGGCCATCCACTGAGTAATCCTGGGCAGAAGGTCATCCATTTCCTTGTCTGCGCTCTCCACGCACAGGGCCCCCCCAAACGAGAAGAACGCCACAATCCTCCCCCAGTTTGTGCCATCCCTGAACAACTCTCCCACCACCTGCTCGAAGCTCTGATAGGCGGTGGCCGGGGTAATGTGCAGCTGGGAGGTGAGATCGCTGAACGCCCGCTGGTATCTCAGTTCAAACTCCTCAGAGGTCTCCAGAAGAACTCTGAGAACCTCCTGATTGTCAGCGTCCAACGCATGGCCCTCTACGTGAGCTTCGGCCCGTTCCCCCGGAGACGTCCCATTAGATACCACCTCGGGTTGTGAACCGCAGCAGCAGTTCCACCGGAAATCCCTCTTGGACAGTTTTTCGCACACAAAGCTCTGCACGATATTCTTACTGCCCCCTTCCATTCTCAGGACCTAGAGGCTTCCATGTTCTGATGCGGAGTGGGGTCACCCGCAGAAAGCGGCATGGGGGGGGTCAGGAATACCCCACCGACTGTCAGCAATATCTTAGAAATAAATCCACCGGGAGAAGCCAAGCGATCTCAGTGACGGGATATCCGACGCGGGGCTTCGGTGATAAAACACGCAGGATCGCCTGAAAAGAGAGGAGCAATTAATACCAAGAGAGCGCCCGTCAACAAATCAAGGCTGTTACAAGAGCACTGCGCACCATTTCACCAAGAATGGTCAGTGACTGTCTGTTAACAGCCACGGCCTGGCGGGAGAGACAGCCGATACGGGTGCTACCCGCGATCATGTGTTAAGGTCAAACATATATGAGAATTACATGGCAGGGGAAACATTTTTTTGGTTCAATATATAGATATATACGTAACTTTTTGGCACTTACCACGCACCGTAGTGATTTAATCAGGGCTGACGGAGAAGACGTTGGAAAATAGCACAGAGCAGTCAGGGGGTCTCGATGGGGATGCCGCCAGCCCTGTGTATTAATGATTATTTTTAAAGGCTGTTATTATATAAATGACACGTTGCCACCCCAAATTTAATGGTACTCACGCCCATCACAGAGTGTAACTTCCCATGGGGCAGGACAGGAATCGCCCCCCCCCCGGCGAGACAGGCAGCTGAGTGTAATAGGGGTTACCTGCCGGACAGGTGAACCCGTGCCGACTTCTTATATAAAACACGCATCTGTGAACAACGGCACGGAGACCCCCGCCAAGTATAAACAGGGTTAATGAAGATGCGCTGACCCCCGCCACATACAAACGGGGTTACTAACTATATTTGAAGGTGGATTTGCTCTCTGGTGCCGAGAGATACCAACGTCTGGGGCTGTTGGTTCCCGGTTGCAAGGGGAATTTGCCTGAAGCTTCGGCTCTGGACGTCCCTTGGGGCAGAATCAGAACGATACCCTAAAGGACAGACCTAAAACCCGAGATGCTGCCCTGCGGGGGATGCTCCATAGGACGGGCTGTGAAGCAGCTCTCCGTTCTTGGTTGAGCTTCTTGTATTTGGCCCCCAGGAGCCATCATCTCAGGGGCCATTACATTGGGCGACACAGGGTTTCATGTTCCTGCTCAGTTCCTGCCACCAACCTGCCCCCAGCATTCTGTACTGGCCATAATGCCTGAGGCTAAATACCCCCAGCCTGGGACCACCACAATCCCTGCTGCCCCAGCTCCGCCCCCTCCCGTGCAGGACCCCTCCAGTACTTACACTTGAAGCCCCCACACACCGGGCCAGCAACCGCAGACTCTCCACCTCGCCCCCTGGCCACGCCTCTTCCTGACTGACACTTCCTAGCCCAATCTGCGCAGGCGATTGGCTCGCTGCCCGTTGCCATTAGCAGCAGCAAGAGAGTGCGCAATCACAGCTCGTACAGCACGCGGGGACTACAACCCCCAGAACACCCTGCCGCCTCCGCCTACAAATAACGGTCATCCCTGTATTGTCTGGAGTGTCGCCTAGGGCGGCCATGTAACGTGTTACCCGGGATACGTCACGTGATGCAGTAACGCGTTCATTGGCAGAAGAATATTTTTATAAATATATATATAGTAAATATGTTACATATATGTATATGTGGGCCTTGTCCAGTTCATGGGGCTATCATACTTTCACCAGCATGCATGTTGGGTTAATTAATATAGGGGGGGTGGTTTCGGGGTTACGATGAGACGGGTGATGCTGACAGATAAGGGGGCTTGAGCATCGTGGCTTTTTTTTATAAGCTGAGTCACTTATCAGGAATACATGCATGTGATGCACACGGACCGCGCCCACAGACCCCACGTAACATCAATCATATCGTTTAAAACTGCCAAATCATTATATGTAAGCGTGTGACGTGGCCGCGGATTCAGTGTGATAGACGTCTGTAGGCTGCCATGCAGCTCGGTGGACCATGATGTCAGGAGCTGGAAGTAAATCTGCCTCCCAGCAGAGCTGTTACCGGCTGGATGGGGAAAGTCCGTTCATTAAAACCATGTAATTACTCCAAATATATCTGATTGAAAGGGAAGGGCCTGTTTTACCCTGTTGGGAAGAGGCGTTTCTCAAGCCATCCCGCGGTGGCTCAGCGTCACATCAGGACCAACGATAACCCTCCGGGGGCCACACGAGGTGGCCCTAATTTATAGAAAAGCTGCGCAGACCTTATAACCCCGGGGCAAGAATGGGAATTACCGCTACTTCCCCAATCCCCCCCGTATCCCTGACCCCCTCGTCAAACACATGATCGCGCCCCGTCGCTGTGGATCAACGCCATTTTCTTCTTCCTGTGATTATTTTTCTCCCGTGTATTTTTACACCGGCCGTGATGCACATTTACTGCTAGAAATAGCCCCGTTATTTATACCCTTGCCCCAGGCCGTCTGGCGCCGGCTGCCAATCAGGTGTTCTGGCGGCCGCAGAAAATGTTTATCTTGGACCCCGCGGAGCCGGCACTGAAAATAACACGTTCCAGCTACCAGTTAACCCGAGCATTAAATCCAGAAGTAGCTGTTTCGTCATGTCTGCTTTTGGTGTGTTGATAATTTTCTCTCAGTCAGTTTAATGCTAGCGGGTAGTCATGTGACACAGAGCCGAAATACTGGTACGATAAAAACCTTTGTTGCCATAGCATCAGTAAATGCTTCTCGTGCTGTTTTTGTTTTTGGCTTTTAACGAGTTTGGTTTCTCCGGGGATTCCCTTTGCTCTGTATAAATACTTGAGGGAATTTGGGTGAATTTTAATGAATAAACCATAAAGGCCTAAGTGTTATGAAATACAAGCTTTTCGGTCAGCGCCCCAGTCACTGTATACACAGAAGCCTCTCTGTCCCTGTATAACACTCCACTTCCTTTATTATCCTTCGCAAACACATTCCAGGAGGCCGGAGCACTCTGGGAAATGTGGTCCCGTCCATCCCCCAGGAAAGTGACTGTAAAGCGTGAAATAACTACATTTCCCACAACCGCCTGCAAGCCGCCTCCCGAACACCAGACCAATAGGAAAACGATGTGACGTAGCACGCTGTGATTGGTCTGTTTGGATGAGAGGATCAATTCAAATACCTAACGTGTGGAAGGAGCAGCAACTTCGGAGGAAGGGTGAGGGATTTGGGGGGTACCGTGGCGTTTACGGTGGGGGAGACCTGTGCAGACGGTACTGGGTATCCGGGGGTCCTAGGCTGCATGTTGGGTAACCTGCGACTCCATGCGCCTTTGTAGCCCGCGGGATTTGCTCACAATGGGGGCTGCGGGAAGAGGCGGAGGGGGATGGGCCTCTGGGAGCTGGAGTTTTTTTAATTTTATTTCAAAAACTCCAAAGCCTCTGGCTGGGTGTATAATGAACCTTGTTGCATAGCACAGCCTGGAGCCCACCCTAGGTCTTGTGCCTATGGGCCATGGGGTCCTGTCTGAGGTGGGTTGGCAGCAGAGCCCATTTAAAGGATGGGCAGATGTGATTCTGTACCCATGCATTTCTGCCCCTTGTTCTGGTGGGGCCTTGTCTATCACTACTGGCTTGTAGCTGGGGGGGCAGTGAATATTAATATGGGGGGCTCACAACTCACTAAGTATTGTAAGAATTTTGGGCAGCAATCCAAGTGTGCTGTGTCTGCATTACCGTGTAACCTCTTAATGCAGACTCCGACGGTGAGGAAGAAGAAGAGCACAGTGACCGAGGACAGAGTGGAGGTGTTGAGGAACGTCGCCATGTCTAACACGCAGGGGATCTACTCCTTTGACGCTCCCACTACTGCCATCGACTTTGGCTCGTTTCACACTGAAGATGATCCTAATGCAGATATCTGGTTCGGTGTGTTTTTATTCCTTCTTTGGGGTGGGGGGCACTGGAGATCGGGTGGATTTCTTGTCTGGCGGAGAGCCTGGTCTGGGTTGGTATTTGGCCAGTGTCTTTATAAACGGCACAATTCCAGCCATCTAGTCTGTGATCTGTCTGCGGATATTCACTTATATTATCTCTGTTACAGACCGCCGAGTTGCAGAGTCTGAGAATATTCTGCCGGTGGAGGAAAGTGTTGTGGAGGAGAAGAAAGCCGGTGAGAATCGTGGGGGGGTATTCCTGAAGTCTTCAGAAGACTAGCGGTTGGCTTTTAGTTGGCTAAGGATCCAGCCTGTGTTTTACAGATGTGAATTCCAGCGTCCACAAAGAAATCAAGAGAACTCCGTTGAACACAGTTAGCAATTTAGGGCCACTGAGGTCTTCTACCAAGAAACAAACTACTCCAGGTTCAGCAGCCCAGAACAAAAGGTGGGTAAACCCTGAAGTTTTATTGCATTTTTATTTAACTTTTTTTTTGTGTGTGTGTGTGTGTACAGGCAGACGGAATGAAAGCCTCCCTGTTGGTTGAGCTGTTATCTGACTAGATGATTTTTTTTTTTTTTTTTTTTTTTTATTTTTTTTTTTTAAGATCTTCTAAAAGGCTGTCTGCCCAGCAGAGGAGCCAACAGATGGCTAAAATCAGAGCAGAGAGGCGCAAAGTGGTAGCTCCCCAACCAGAAGAACGCCCTCCGCTCAAAAAACAGAAAGTGTAAGTGCCATCATTGTGTGGGTTAGGTCTCCGGTATTATAGGAGTGGGAGATGGAGCAGTCGCTTGACGTGGTTACCAGTAATTGCAAACGGGCAACAATCAGCTGTGTCTTTGTTCTGCCCCCTTCCCTTGATATTCGAACACGTTCTTAGCTTGTAGCGAGGCTGTTCCATGTTTTTGTCTGTCCTTCCAGGTCTGCAAACACATCTGTGAATAAAAGTGCGTCTGACAGCACCGTCTGCTTACCGAAAATAAAGCCTCATCTGACGATGCCCGCCACGCCAACTGTCCTGAAGTAGGTCTCCATTTTGAATACCTGCCTTTATTTACTGACCTAGTGTCGGCACAGACAGTAGGCCAAGCGGTGTACGGGGTCATAAGGTTGGATTCCTATTAAAGGTTTGCAAATGGTTTGTGTTCCTTTGTTTGTGACAACCCTGTCCCCAGGAGGGTAAGGAACAATCAATAGTCTTGGCTGGCTAGTGTTTCTGTCAGTTTGTGTGATAAAAGCACAGTTGTGTCAGTGATCTTATAGATGCCTCTTTTCAGGAGGAAGAATATAATGGTGAAACCCAAGAACTCTGAGGAACAGGAGCTTGAAAAAGTCCAGCAACTTCAGCAGGAGCTGGTAGAGAAACTGCGGAAAAATGAAGAGTCTCTGAAAGCTGCCATAGCCGGCGTGGGTAAGTGCATGAACTGGCTGTGCCATGTGCGCTGGCTTATTGGGGGGCAAATAGTGGTAGGCATGGGCTGGCTTCACATTGACTCTCGGCTTCTGGATTCTCTAGGCCAGCCTGTAAAGAAGATGGTCAGCCAGGTTACCAAGCCCGTGGAGTTCCATTTCTGTACCGATGACAGGATCAAGCGACCCAATGAAGGGCCTTCAGGAGAGCAATATAAAGAAGTGGACTTCACAGCTGCTCTCAGAAAGCACCCGTCATCCCCAGTAAGAAACTGGGAGTCTCTTCATGATTCTTAATTAACTGGGTTACCTATGAGATATGTAGTGATACCAGAACCATCTTGTAATTCTGCTGTCTCTGTAGGCGCGTATTCCTAAGGGAGGTCATACTGTGCCCGAACCTTTCAACCTCTCCCAAGGAAACAAGCGCAAGCTGGAGGACTCCAGCGCTGGGGAGTTTGTCTCGACGGCCGAGCAAGTGAATGCTTTTCACAAACGCACGCCTGCCCGTTACCATCTGCGCAGCAGGCAGAAGGAGATGCTGGGTAGGTGAAAGTGCCTTAGTGTTAGCTGTATGCCCTGTCCTTATGCGATGAAGTAATGTTCTGCTGCTCTTTTGAAGGACCCTCTCCAGTGAAACAAATGAAACTTAAGCTGACCAACCCAAAGTCTCCTTTTCTGCTGACGAAGCAGCGGCACCGGCCGGTGAACTGTAAGAGCTCAAAGGAGATCGAGGAGGAGGAGCTGGACAAACTTCAGCAGTGAGTGTCTCTCGACCTGTGGATGGGGTGGTATATAGTTCTGAAGCGTGACAGATCACTACATGGTGCTGTTACTCTATAGGGGGGGGAGAGCAAAACCTTTTCCTTTTGGTGAGTATCTGTTTGTATTTAGATACAAATTCAAAGCTCAGGAGCTAGACCTGCGGGTCCTGGAAGGAGGCCCAATTCTTCTTAAGAAGCCTTCTGTTAAGGAACCAACCAAACCCGTTGGATTTAATTTGGAAATCGAGAAGAGACTCCAGCAACGTGAGAAGAAGGAGGAGGAGGTGGAAGATTATACCTTTCACTCCAAGCCGTGTCCTTCAAGAATTCTTGCTGATGTTGTGGTGAGCAGAGCGCGCCTAAACACCCCCCCCAAGCATTGTCTTCGTTCCGTCCATGGTTTAAGTCTTATGCACTTTGATCTTTTCCAGGGCATTCCAGAGAAGAAACTGCTTCCTGTTACTGTCCCCAAATCTCCAGCTTTTGCCCTGAAAAATAGAGTCCGTGTTCCACCATGGAGTGAGGATAAGGTATATCTGAAATAAACAAGCTGCTGCCACTGATCCTGTGATGTGGATTTTCTTGGCTGTTGGCATAAAGGGTCCCACATCAAGTGCTTTATGTGATATGTTCTGTTTGATAGGAGGAAGTGCCGGCTATAAAGGCCAACCCGATGCCACACTATGGTGTCCCCTTCAAACCCAAGTTGGTGGAGCAGCAGCATGTGGAGGCTTGTCCCTTTTCTTTCTGTGAGCGTGACAAAGAGCGACAACAGCTAAAAGAGAAGAAACTAGAAGATATGAGAAAAGAGGAGGTGAGCAGGAGCCCCACGGTGCAGCCTTTACATCCTAACATCAAGTGTTCTGGTGGCTTTATTAACCTGGTCTTTTCTTAGGTGCCAAAATTTAAGGCCCAGCCCCTGCCTCAGTTTGACCACATCAGCTTACCTGGGAAGAAGGTGAAGGTTCCAACTCAACCTGAGCCTTTCCACTTACAGATTGACCAAAGAGGTGCTTCCAAACTACAGCGCTGGAAGGAACAGGTAACGAGATTACAGGAGATTTATGAGCCGGTCCCTGGCCGCCTGCTGTACAGTGGAGTCTCTGCCAACCCTACCGTATGGAGAGCTGGATTATGCATGAGCTTTCGTGGCGTCTTTCCCAAGTCTAACATTTTACCTCAACCTCTTTCCAGGTGAAAGAAGAACTAAAACAACAGAAGGAAATGACAGTTTTCAAGGCTCGTCCGAACACTGTCACGCATCAAGAACCCTTTGTTCCCAAGAAGGCGCACAGGTCCTTGACTGGTAGGAACAAGGCCCAGGGGGTACTGGCGTAGCCGTGCTGTGGGGTTACTTCCTTGACTCGTTGTCTCATGGAAAAGTACCGAGCATTTTCTTATCTTCTGTGTTTAGGAAGTACTTTGGGCTATTGCTAGAGCTCTGTGATGGCAAAGCTGGGGTAATATGAAGGTCTGTTAGCAGAAGTAGTTATTTCCCCTGCCTGGCTTGGGTTTTTAGGGGAATAATGCTCAGTTTTCTGTGTCATATACTCTGTTTACTAGCCAAGTTTTTGTTCAATGCACTCGCGTGCCTTGGCTCCCTTGTAGCACCAATTCTCTCCTTTTCCCTCAAGACTTAGAGAGCCTTTCTGGTTCCATAGTTCAGGAAAGCTTTGAGCTGGCAACAGAGAAACGCGCCAAGGAGCGCCAGGAGTTCGAGAGACGCCTCGCTGACATGGAGGCCAAGAAAAGCCTCCTGGAAGAGGAAGAACTTCAGCGTCAGGAGGAGCAAGAGAAGGAAGAGGTCAACAGATTGAGACACGAGCTGGTATGTTGATGCCCTGAGCTGGGGTGTATGGTGTAGATGGGGTGTGAGCTTTTATGCCTGGGGCAGTTGGCAGCAGCTCTGCTAGTTCTATAGAAGCCCCTGTATGTCTCCTCTGTCCCATATGTATTGGGGATGCAAATGGACAGCTGTTGCCGCCCTTTTTGCTTTCCGTTGGGTGGGAGGACTGACTGTTTTTCTTTCTGCCTCTCAAGGTTCATAAAGCCCAGCCGATCCGTAAATACAAAGCCGTGGAGGTGAAAGCCAGCGACATACCTCTGACCGTCCCCCAAAGCCCCAACTTCTCCGACCGCTTCAAGTGTTAGTCCTGGGGCCGCTCACGTCTTTTCAGGATCCCTCTGGATTGCCGTCTCCGCTGTTCTGAGTCACGCCGTGAAATCTCGAGTATAGAAAAGTTTTTTTTTTTATTATTTTTTTTTTTAGGTGTCTTAAAGAGAAAAAAAAATGTGTACAAAAGAATGCGAAGCACCTCAGGTTTTTGTGTAACCGGGTTCTAGATTTAGGCAAGAAGACTCGATGTTTCTGGTTTTTTATTGGGGTCTTTATGCTCTTTGTATATAGTAGATGTAACAGGCAACGCTGTCGTAGGCTGCGTGTATTTAGTGGGTGGGTTCTATGTAAATATTGGTCTGTGTTTAGACTGGCCTGTATGTGAAGGTATATTATATGCTTTTAACCCAAATAAATACTCTTACAATTTATGTGCGGAGCTGTGTGCTGCTGGGTGATCGTTGGAATAGGTAGATACCTGATGATGATGGCGCTGGCCTCAGAGGCCAGGAACTGGTATGGTGGGGACTTGGACCCCACCCTAATGTCCGAGCCCCAGCTCATCGTGGTCACTTATCCCTCTGCTAGTGCAAGACGTTGACCTGTCCTAAACCCGAAGCTGGTAAAAGCCTGACCTGTTTAGGTTACCAGGCCCTGGCCGTGTATTTATCAAACTATAGGCTTTTAGCACAGCGTTAATCTTGTTTCAGTGTTTGTTTCTTGTAACTTTGTACATATCCCAACTTTTTTTTATATATAATTAAATGTAAACCCCCTCCCCCTCTAAAAGTGTTAATATGCTTCAATCTATTACAAATAAAATACAAATGGTTTAAACCTAGCGGCGGCCGGTGAGGTGTTTGATCTGTTTTGAGGCAGTAGAGGGAGGCAGAGAGCCCGCTGAGGGCCGCACATGCTCCTCTTTTCACCCAGCGTCTTGTGAAATCCCTGTTTTTCACCGTCGGTTAGTACGTGTTAAATGCCTGCGCCGCATCTGATCCCGGTCAGCGCTGTCTCCCAGACTATATTATGTTTCGTTCCTTTGCTGTTTTGAGAAAAGCTCATCACTCAGGGATACGGCGGCTCTCAGCAGGACAACACGACGGACATTAACGTGTAGCGTGTGATTTTTATTAGCCTGGCAGTGCAATTGGGTTTTATGCAGCGGTCGCTTTAACGCTTGCGTTTCAGTTTATAGAAACGAGTTACAGATAAAATAAACCGTATTAAAAGCCCCTGTTCTATCCCCATTCTCACAATCTGCATGATTATTCCTCCCCTCCTTTTGTGTTAAGGTGCTGGATGGGGAGGAGAAAGAAGGGAACATCTGGATAAGAAATGGGTCGCGTTACATGGAATCTGCCACTCAGCTCGGCTTGCTGCCGGTTGCCATATCAGTTAAATACCTCTAAAATAAATGCCCCTCGTTTTGCCTTGTACACGCTCCGAGCGGGCATCGATCTAGGGGAAGTGGGGCAGATTCTCAGCATACTTGGGAGCTGTCAGGATTTGCCCTCATGTCTTAGGGGTTTTCTTACTCCAATCTTGGGGTGAAAGGGCAGTTTTCAGAGGGCTGTAGCTGATGTCTTCATATTCCCCGGACATTGAGACTTGCGGCAGCGTTATTTACCAGCAATGAGTCCCATCCTGCTGGCATTGGGGGCCCGCTGAGTGCAGATGGAGGGTCCGAGGGGGAGGTTGCCTTACGGAGAAGACTTCTCAGGGCGCAGCCAGCTTGTGGCACAATCCTGTTGCCTGCCTGCCCCGGGCTGGGCAGATAAATTCCCAGTGACTGACAGATGCTAATGATCACGCACAGCTGTTCCAGTTTGTCCCGGTAATCCCAGGGCAGGGTCACTTCCAGGATAAACAGAACCTTGTGTCCCAGTCCGTCTCCCCAATGTTAACTTCTTGAGTACTCACCAGACGCAGCCGGGCAGGTCCTGCGCAGATGGGGTTAATGGGGATGATGGTACGTTGACAGAGGCGCTGGAGAAGGGCCACCGTTTCTGGGGACATGAGAACGGGGTTGTTGTAAGAAGGATGCAGGCAGAGCCCGGAGGTCCCGACAGCCCGCGGGCCGCACCGGACTCCTGTTTGTTTAAAGTCTCCAGTGGGAAGAATGAAAAGTATCCGATGAATAAGATCCAACTGTGACAGGTGCTGCTGGTGGCAATAACGTAACACGCGTGTAAGGGATACGGCCCCCACCCACCGCATTGTGTGTACCTGCTATATGAGAGCAAAACCAGCCCAGGACACTCATTGCAACCCGGACATCAGCACCCGCCGGCCCGTGTCTGAACGCCCGACGACCTGGAGCCATACACACAGGTATATAACTGCACGGCGACCGGGAACACGCTACACCGAAATATTAATACACGGTGACCAGGAACACGATACGCGGGGATACTAATACACGGCGACCAGGACCACGCTACATGGAAATATTAATACACGGTGACCGGGAACACACTACACGGGCATACTAATACACGGCGACCGGGACCACGCTACGTGGGAATATTAATACACGGCGACCGGGACCACGCTACATGGGAATATTAATGCACAGAGACTGGGAACATGCTACAGCGAACGGGAATGCTACACAGGAATATTAATGCATGCCGACTGGGAACACACTACATGGGAATATTAATGCACAGAGACCGGGAACATGCTACACGGGAATATTAATACACAGAGACCGGAAACACGCTGCACACAGGAATAATAATACACAGAGCCGGCATCTTTATCGTTAACGTTAAACTCTATCAATTAATTTGAAATAAATAGAAACTGTAATAATAAGAGGGAATAATGGCCGCCGTTTGCGGTTTGCAGCTCTTCCTGCCTGTCGGTGTCACCGAGTCACGTCGCTTGAGCTGCCGCCTCTCAAATGGCCGGAATATGGATTGGGCAGGATAGGTACCCAGGTAAAGCACATCACTCAGCACACGGCAATCAACACGTAACCATGAACGACATACAAACTGCATACATGCTGCTCTTCACGCTTAGGGGGATTCCCCCTGCATTGGAATGGATGTCCTCCATCCCCCCTACTATTTTCTCGGAGATGGGAAGAATTAACCACGAAGCCCCTCTGCTGAATCAGGAATCTCCCGAATCCCCCCGTTTCCTCTAACATGTCACCACGCTCCCTCCACGCGGATCATGTTCTCTGAGCTCAGGGGTCCCAGGACCTTGGCGGGAGGCCACGGGCAGCCGGGTACATAGTGAGGAAGGATTTCTGTGGAGATGCCAGTTTGATCTTAGGCGAAAATCCTGATATTCTAAACTTAGGTCCAGAACATTTCTGTGTCCGTCCCGCTGGCCGGAGATCAGGAGATTTCTGCCATGTAAACACAGGGAAGACGGCAGGGGTCCTGGGGGGCAAGTGACAGGGACGGGGGGCATGGATGAGAGCCAAAAGGCAGCACACATCTGGGGTTAATGGGCAGATTCTCAGCATACCAGGGAGCTCTCAGGATTTGCCCCTGAGTTTTGGGATCTTGTGGTGAATGGGCAGATTCTCAGGGTTTTACCCCAGATTTAGGGTAAATGGGGAGATTCTCAGGGTCACACAGTCTGGTGCTGACTCCTTCATATTCTCCTCTGATTTAATGATATTGAAGCGTCCAGATTGGTGCTTTTCTCCCTGCTGTATCACAGCTGGGGTCCCTGCTTGAATATAGGTGTCTCTATAAAGCCCTGCATCAGGACCAATCTGGTTGCCATGGCTGGGCATTTGCATAACATATTTGTTCTGAGATATGAAATGTTTCACATAATGAGAGGTCTTAGGGTTATCTCAGTGATTCGCTCTGTATAAAGCCATGGGAGAGACATATGAAAGCCAGTTACTGGTTGACATAGAATGTGTATTGATAAACTGTCACTTATAGACTGCTGCTTATAAAGACGTGTCTCACAGGAGGAACTGAAGTGGCCGGTTCCAGCTCGAAGACATCAGAGAGCCCAGCCAACATAAAGACGTTGGAGAGCCCAACTAACGAGAAGACGTCAGAGAGCTCAGCTAACGAGAAGATGTCTGAGAGCCTAGCTAAGGAGAAGACGTCGGAGAGCCCAGCTAACGAGGCAACGTCGGAGAGCCCAGCTAACGAGACGACGTTGGAGAGCCTAGCTAAGGAGAAGACGTCGGAGAGCCCAGCAAACGAGGCAACGTCGGAGAGCCCAGCTAAGGAGAAGACGTTGGAGAGCCCAGCTAAGGAGAAGACATTGAAGAGCCCAGCTAAGGAGAAGACTTTAGAAAGCCTAGCTAACAAGAGGACGTTGGAGAGCCCAGCCAACAAGAAAGGAATCACTGTAAATCCACCAAAGAAGGAGCAGAACAAAGACTCCAAAATGGAGCAATTGGCCCCGGGGGCCCCTCCTGAGTCTGTTGTGGACCCCAAAGCAAAAAAGGAGCCAGGAAGCGATGGGAAGAAGTTGGGAGAAGTGAACGACCAATTAAACGTGGCGTCTGGTGCTGGAGGATCACGGTAATGTTAACACCAAGAGTTATCTTAGAAATATCCAATGAAATGTTAGCCATGTATAACTCAGCTGGGGCCCCCGGGGTCCCCGAGTAAATTATTTCCAAATTTTTGTTCACTGTTATTATTTCACTGGCAAGATTCCAGTTGGAATATCTGGTTTCCCGTGAGATGTTCTCCTAATTCCAGTGTAGAGCAAAGTGACGGTGACTGTGGACTAACGGAAAATTCCCAGACCACTGACCCTCGACCTTTTGGGGTTCTCTACAGTTTGCGGGAGGTTAATCCTGGGTTTAATGTAATTCTGACTCCTGTATGTCTCATTCCTTCATTGTTCCATCTTAGGACTGACCACCGTTTGGGTCACCAGGAAATTAGTTTTGAATCCTGGGACTTTTCTCCTATAAATATCTTATTATTGATCTATTCCTAAAATACTATCTCCTCAACCCAAAAGTGAAGGGAAACCCACCACTTTCCAGTGGCCATGGATATGGTGTATTGTCCTCCCGTACTGGCAGGTTTTGGGTTCCTCGTCAGTCTGCTCTACTTGGCCAAGCTTATTAATGGACCTGGGAGGCCTGCGTCATCCGTTTAGCCCGTGGTGTCCCCTGGGGCAGATCTTCCTCACCCAGGGTGTGATAAGTGTTGACAAAGTTTTTGCTTACACAATATCTCGTAAACCCTCAGCCAGGGAGTGACAGGATAACCTTGTTTGTTGATGCGTGGGGAACGCCACCGAAATTCCTCCCGCTCAGACTGATTTGGCGTCTCGAAAGGCGGCTTGGCTCGCTCCAGAAGGCATTTTGCAATTTAATACATGTAGGAGGAGGCCAAATAATAGATTTACTTAGAGCCAGAAGGTTAATTATTGCTTTCTGTTCCACTAATTTGTTGGACCTGCCAGTTTTCCCCACATGGGGTACAGTGGCTTCCCGTATCTAAAACCGTCTCGTGATTTCGAGAAGTTTGGCCGGTTGATGTGGATGGTGGGCTCTGCCGCAGTGTGATCATGCAGGTTAAAGGATCTCCTGATCTATTAGAAACACATGGAATTGAACCGTGTGATCTGCCCCTACCCTCTACCTGCCTCTATCTAGTGGATTCCATCACATTGAGTGGCAGAGACCATTCTCTGGAGGACACGTATTCCTTGTTGGCCTTCATGGGCTGTTCTTTGATTGCAGAGGCAGCTTGATGCCCCTGAGAGCAGCCTAGAGTGGCCAAATGCTTCTTACTTAGAGTTCATGATTCTAGGTTTACCCCATTCCCTGAGTGTTAGATCCTTGCAAGGTTTCATCTCTGGCGTGGCCTTTCAGTTTGGAATCGAGATATGAGATGTAGAGAGCTCCGTGAACGGGTAGCCAGGGTTACAGTGCTGACTATCACTGGCCTTGGTCGGACATTTAGCTGATGCTTCTGTTTGTCACCCACAGGTCTCAGAGCCAAATAGAAGGGGGATTGGGAAAGCCCACACCCCTTCCACGGCTGAAAACCAAGCTCAAGCTGTCCACAGACAAAGTATCTCAGGGACAAGGGGCTGAAGAAGCCACAAGCAGCCCAACAGTCCCCGAGAGCCCGTGGGGCATCTACCCATTAACCCCAGGAGCCATGGATCTGCAGAGTCCTGTTATCATAATAGGAGATGAGGTGTTCCAGGTCATAGGTGAGAACTAAACATACTGAAGGAGTGGATACCATGCCTGGGTTATCAGTAGGTGTCATATTGTGGAATGCTGTATGTGGTGAGGAATGTTCCGTATTGTGTTTGGGTTCTGTATATGTAACACGCGCTCTTCTGTACACACAGATGACTGCCCCCCACCTCCTGCTCCATTCCCACATCGGATTGTGACCCTCCGACAGGACGATGTGGCCACTCTGTATGACTTGAACATGAATGAAATCATTGGAGGGTGAGATGGTCATAAATATCTATACATTATATACAGTCCTATCGCCTTATTAAACACGCCGTGTGCCGCACCATCTGCTATTAAGAACCTGATACTGGGCTTCAAATTTTATTTGTGTATTAAGATCGTGTCCACCGTCTCCTTTCAATACAACACATGTTTTACAGCCCGGTGATAAAACACGTGTGCTGTGCCAGGGTACAGATCCACAAATTCACTGCTCCTTTTCTTTGGACCAGGGGCCGATATGGAGAAGTCCACCTCTGCAAAGAGAAATCCAGTGACCTCCAGCTTGTGGCCAAAGTCCTGAAGTTACAAAGCAGCCGAGAACGAGTAAGATGTCCGTCTCATGGTCAGTTGTCTGTCTGTCTCCTTCCCAGGAACTGTCTGTCTGTCATTTAGGACCTGTCTGTCTCTCAGGAGATGGCTCTGAATGAGATCGGTGTTATGAATCAGCTGGATCATCGGAACCTCATCCAAATGTTTGACGCCGTGGAGACGCCTACCGAGATCTTCCTGTTTCTGGAATAGTGAGTGAGAGTCCACCCTACCATCATATCTGCCACTCGTCTAGTAATGCCCTTCTCCTGACTCCTCAACAACACACATATTGCTTTGCCCAGATGCCCAAACGGCCTCTAGACAGAGACTAGAAAACCAGCTGGAATATTTCCCACAATCAGCCGTATGACATCATGCAAATTTGTGACATCATTCACCCTGCGTGCAATCCACGCTCCATGGCAGGCTCAGGCATTAGCTGCCAACATCCTCCAAACGCATTAATAACTGCCCTGCTGCTACTAAACCCTCCTTACTGCCCCGATCCCTCAACCACTGCCTCAGATGCCACTACCATTATTACTGTGATGTCATTCTCGCTCTGCTTGCAGCGTGGAGGGCGGCGAGCTGTTTGAGAGGATTATTGATGAAAATTACCAGCTGACGGAGCTGGACGCCATGGTGTACGTGCGCCAGATCTGCGAGGGCATCTTCTACATGCACCAGATGTACGTCCTGCACTTGGACCTCAAGGTAACTCCGTCATACATACTAACCGGGGTCTACTGACCAAGCGTGGGGTCCGCGGGTGTATCAGGGGGTATGTCAGGGGGTAGATCAGGGCACAGTCACCCTTGTGACATCACACACAACGGCAGTATTCCATGTGACTGCGTTTGGGATTTATTACGTCAATTGCATCATAAATCGGAAACATATCGCAAGCTCTTTGCGCTAAAGAGTTTCCCGTTGTTTCAGGAACCCCGAGTAACCTGTGAAGGGTCGTAATCTGTCATTTAATGGGTTAAACCGAGAGTAAAAAATACAGGGTTTATAAATAGCAAATGAAAGACAAGATTAAAAGCCTCCCGGATTATGTGGAGGGAAAGTGAGCATCAGAGAGACCTCCCTGCCCCCCCTGGTCCCTGCCCCCCAGTCCCTGCGCTGACGCTTTAGACCTTTACCCTTTACCAACCTCACAGCCTGTGCCATGCAGCAGAGCTCCGGCTCCCAGCAGGGCCAAAATCAAACTTAAAATCTGTTTATTGCGCATGGAGAGCCTGGACGCTCCCGTCACATACACCTACTAACAGGAACACACAGTAGTCACGGCTATTATATTACATGCAAGCCGCGTGTATTATCAGAGCTGGCAGTCGCCCGCCTGAGCTCCCATGTCACTTGTAAAGGCCAAGTCTCATTTTGTTTCCAAACCAAGGGTTGCCCCGCACACCCCTGGCAGGGGTTATAGGCAGCTTTCTGAAAACACTGACAGGATGAGCATCTGCTTCTACAGCTCCTACCAGGGGAGGGCTCACACCTTCTGGCCTGGGGGGCAAGTAAAGCCTAGAGGTCCCATCAGCCCCTTGCTCGCCCCGGTAACTCACAAATGCACCGGCACACATATTTACACACACTTTAACGTTTACACAATCATACACAGCAACACACACACTCACGCTTACATATATTTACACTTACACACATTTACACCCTCATGCTAATACACACATACTCATGCTATGACATTGTCCTTCTCACACACTTACATACACACATCCATGCTCACACACACTTACATATACAGATCCAAGCTCACACACACTTACATATACACATTCATGCTCACACACACACATTTACATATACACATCCATGCTCACACACACACACATTTACATATACACATCTATGCTCACACACACACATTTACATATACACATCCATGCTCACACACACACATTTACATATACACATCTATGCTCACACACACATTTACATATACACATCCATGCTCACACACACACATTTACATATACACATCTATGCTCACACACACATTTACATATACACATCCATGCTCACACACACACATTTACATATACACATCTATGCTCACACACACACATTTACATATTCACACCCATGCTCACACACACTTACATATGCACATCCATGCTCACACACTTACATATGCATATTTATCCTCACACAAATACACATACATTCATTCTAACATACACACTTAAATATACACTCTGACTCTCACATACATTCATGCTCTTTCCCTCTCACCTCGCTTTTACTGTGATGTCACGTAACATTGCCTTACTTCCCCGCCGCAATAAATACATTGTGGGCGTGGCATGGTGAGGCCGCTTAGGGGCACTGCAAGTTAAGGCGGAGTTAGTGGACCTGGGTGGAGCCAAGGCTTGAATATAAAGTGATTATATATATTTTCTTTACCAGTTAATAAGGTATGATGGGACTGGGAAGGGGTCAGGGGTCACAGGGGTGTGCGGAGGGGCTAACATCACGTTCTGATTTATATTCTGTATTTATCTGACGGGAAATAATGATCCTAATGTTATGTTTTCTCCTTTTTCTGTCTTTTCCTCCTCCTTTTGCGCTGATGAATACCCGAAGCCCGATAACATTGTGTGCGTCTCACCAATCAGCCACATGGTGAAAATCATAGATTTTGGCCTGGCTAGAAGGTGTTGTTTCCCTATACGTCTGTCTGTCTGCATGACATTTGTCTGTCTCTTTCAGGGAGTCTCTTTGTAACATGGTGTCATTAACCTGCTTGTCATACATGTACTCGCTGGTTTCTGCATGATGCATGTTTGTTTTAATGATGCATCTGACCCTAAGACGCAGCTTTTTGGGAATGGTTGTATTGTGTCCTTTGACAAGACATCTCTGTCTGTCCGGAGGACTCACGTCTATCTTTCTGTCTCCCAGATATAAGCCGCAGAAGAAGCTGAAAGTTTCCTTCGGAACGGCAGAATTTCTGGCCCCCGAAGTTGTGAATTTCGATTTTGTGTCTTTCCCGACGGACATGTGGAGTGTCGGTGTCATCACATACATGATGTAAAGAGCATGGCACGGTTGGACACTGTGTGGGGTTGTGTGAACACGTGTGTAGAATTCACACTCTGTAGCCCAGCAGTGTGAGCGAGTGATGTCATTTGGGTTTTTATTAGGTGTGAGTGTGCAAGGTTGTGCCTGTTTTATTAGGTGCGAGTGTGCGAGGTTGTGGCTGTTTTATTAGGTGCGAGTGTGCGAGGTTGTGGCTGTTTTAATGGGTGTGAAGGCACTTGTGATGTCTCTCCAAGCCAGGGGTCTCTTTCTCTCCCAGGGTCAGCGGTCTCTCCCCTTTCCTTGGGGACAATGAAACAGAAACACTGAATAATGTGCTCAGTGGTAATATAGACTTTGACGAGGAGCCGTTTGAACTCGTATCAGACGAAGGCAAAGACTTTATATCCAATCTGATGATTCGGGAGAAAAGGTCAGAGCCAGATCTTTCCAAAATCCCTACTCAGACCCTAAACCTTCTCCGCGTGACCCCCCTCAATGTGTGACATCTCTCCAAACTTTGTGAAACCCAAAACGTAATCAGTTTGAGCCAATGTGATCTGATGAATCTGCTCCTGACCTTTCTTGACCTCGCGCTTCTTTTCCTGTGACCCACCCTGACCACGTTCTTTTCCACTCGACCTTTCGCTGACGTCAATCTCTTCTCTTCCTGTCAGCGGGCGGATGAGCGCTGCCCAGTGCCTCAAACACCCTTGGCTCAACGATCTTGCGCGAAAGGCCAAGCTTTGCCATCGGCTCCTTAAGTCTCAGATAGAATTGCGCAAGTACATGATGCGTCGGCGCTGGAAGGTGAGCGTCCAACCATCCCACCGTCCCTTCCACCCCACAACCACACTTCACTCACAATTGTGTCCTTCTCTTTCCATTAGAAAAATGTTTTCGCCGTGACGGCAGCAAACAGGTTTTTGAAGATCAGCAGCTCCAGTTGTCTGACCTCTCTGGGTGAATGAGACTTCTGGGTGATCCTGGGGAGGCACCATGCGCAGCCTGCCATTAGTGTCTATGCTAAGGGAAGGAGGACGCACAAAACAGACCCAATTTCTAACAATGTCTGATGTTGCTTCAGGAAGTTTGGGGGATACAGTCAGTCCTAGAACCTAGAATGAATCCTGACGGAACCCCCTCATTACATAGTTCACGTGCGTTAAGAAAAAGAGGGGCTCGTCCTCAGAGAGCACGCTGAGCCCCAAAAAGATTTAACTCACAGTAAGTGTGTTTAATAAATTGTGGTGGAATCCACTTATTTGCACCAAATTACGTGTGTTTCTATACATAATGTGGGGGAGGTTCGGTAACCTGGTGGATAAGGTTCTCCTGACAGGTCCTTGAGTCAGGCCACCGTCCTCTGACATTTAAAGGATTTACTGGAAATTGTGTAAAATTACCAACAAAATACTGCAAAACAGGAAAAGTGTATTTTATCCATTAGATACAGAGACAGCTGGTGGCGTAATAATATCCATTTATATTGACATAAATATTCACATACATGCGGGTTACTCTACTGGTCAGAGAGCTTCTCAGATGGACAGATGGGAAGGAGGGTGAGTTAGGAGCTCTCTGGTTTCTTTCTCCTCTTCTTTTGAGCGTTCAGAAATAGTTCCCGAGCGAACACCGGCTCCACCTTAAGGAATAGAGGAAGAGACATGTCTGAACAATGTGAAAAACCAGCCGGAGGACCTGATATAGACATGGAAGATAAAGGTGAGAAATAAGGAGGGACACGTTGGGTGCTCCTGGAGGAGCAGGCACACAGGAAAAGTGTCCGTGGTGTTCCCACTCACATGCGCCGTCACTAGTTTCCTGGTGTTCACTTTGGATGCGTCTGGATATTCTTCCCCAAAACACAGTTTGAACTGATACTGGGGCTCCGGACCATTGTGTGTCACGTACGTTTCCATCTCTGAATCAAAAGAGAAGGTAGACTGAGACTCTAATCATCCCTCTCTCTCCAGACCAACCCCTAGGAACCCTCCACTTGCTACCCCCATGACTGATCCTCACTGAACCAGCTCCCTCTATTACAAATCCATCCCAATCATAATTCAATGATTGCACATAATCAACTGAAATAGCTGAGCCATTATTCCCCCGGCCCCTCTGTCCATCCCTGACACCTCTCTATCATACCTGAAGGCTCATTGGGCAGGGTTTCTCTGATCCTCACCAGTCCCTCTGCACCTGATCAGCTCTTCAGACCGTCTGCATTTGCGATACCTCCCTGTTATCTCTCTGTCTCCCTGTCGCTCTCTAATTCTCCATCACTGGGTCTTTCCCTATCTCCCCTCCACCTGCCCATCCTGCTCGTTTTGGAGTGCATCCCTGTTATTTGCCCTACAGCTCACCGTGCATGAAAAGCTCAGTGTCCAGCACCTTGCACGTTCTCTCTCGCTCCAGCTTGTTTGGTTGATCAGTATGCGGGGCCAGGGGGCCGCTCCAGTACACACGCACCTGGCATTGCCGCTTGACAAATACCCCTTCAGGTGCAACCCATAGCAGGACTCCCTTATCCAGGTGTTCCAGGAGCTTGTGCAGAGCGTGGTCCACTCCTGGGGATAAGATCCCAGACAGCCTGTGCGGGGAGGGCAGTGAAATCTCCTCTAGTGGCAGCGCAGGGCATGGACCGAAAAGATGTGGGGTAAGTGACCAGGGCACAATCCGACATCCTTCAGCCGTTTGTGTCGTGACCTCTGTCACCAACCTGTCCCGATAATATAAGCGCACGTGTAGCCAGAAATCTGCAGCAGAACAGAAATGAATGAATGGACAGATACATACATGACCCCAACATACATGTAAGTGTTCATGGTACCAGAAAAAAAAGCTGAGTCTATTCATTAAACCCTGAACTGGGTCAATTTCTGGGCTCATAGAGAAAACCCAGCAGAATGTGTCTGAATCTTCCTGAAGTTACCAGGACCTCCTTGCAGTTCATCGGGTCCTCGGAGAGCTGCAGGGGTTCAGACTTACAGATGTTGGGGTTCCCTGACGCTATACTAAGACCTCGCCTGAGCCTGCCGGGTTCACCGTGAGTTTGCCGCGTTCTGCCGATGGAATCATACGACCGGTTAGGATGAGCTCACCTGATGCTGATGGCGAGTAGACGTCCGAGATATCTATCGCTTTCTGATCCATGGGGTGAGTCTCCCAGAAGAAAGGGATAGTCGTGAGACAATCTGAGCAGGAGACAGATAATGAGTGTCTGAGACATTTTGGAAACTGCAGGACTGTTAACGTTCTGTTGGGGCGATCGGTAACTGTTTCAGGTCATTGGGGTGATAATGGGGGGGGATGCTGTGACTTGGGGGTAAATGCCTTAATGTAACTACATGAAGACAGCTGGTGGGTTCAGGGTTCTGGTGTCTCTGTAGGCTTTTCAGGGACATAATAGTAATAAATGACATCATCCGGGATATGTTACCCCTTCCTGCCGCTTTGTGTTGGGCCTCGTTCTCCATGATTTTGGGGGAAATGTTTGCTTCCTGGTGACTTGCTTTGTTCAGATCCCCAGCCTGAGATTGTAAAAAAATAAAAAGAGAGGGTTTTAGATAAAAAAAAAAAAAGGAAAAATCCAACGAGAGGTGAAATCAGATGCACCCGGCTGGAAACGCTCCTCACCCGAGCCGCCTGCTGCTCCTTCAGGATGGTTGGCGGTTCTGTGTTTGGAGAACTTCTGGATTCAATCGATCCATTTTCTGTAACAAAAAACATAGATTATGAGCCCAGAGGAGAGACTCGGAATCCTGCGCTATCATAGAGGTATGCGGCATGACCAGTCCTAGAGGTTCAAGGCTCACCATGAAACACTGTCATTCTACAAGCTCCTAGAGCATCCAGGGCCGCGTCCCACTGAGTCCTAGGGGTGTAAAGCTTGTCCTAGAGGCCCCAGTGTTTTATCACACATAGTCAGGTGAGTAGCCGTACTTACCTGGACTGGCCCGGGGCTCTGATACAATCCTATACACCTTGTAAGGTTCGGCCACGTCCATCTGGCTGTTGTCGTGAACCTCCTGGAAGTCTGGACTCTTATTGAGGGCGCATCGGATCCGGGTCTTCCAGACGGAGGGATCGGCCGATCCTGATTCTTCGCGAAACTTGCCCTTATACACAGCCCAGGCCTGTCCAAGTGAGAGAGTTCTGGGGTAACTGTTACTACCTGCCCCCCTCACCGGCATACAATGCCCAACCAATAACGGTAACCGCGGGCGATGGGGTCAGCGAGGCCGTGTTTTGGGTTACCTTGAAGAGAGCCGCGTCTTGCTGGGCGCTGTAGTCATGTTTGGCCGCGTGTTTCCAGGGAATGCGGAACAGGGTTTTCTCCTGGTTTTCCCAGCGGAGTCCGGGATATTTCCCGCTGTCAATCTGCAGCATCAGCCATTCCTTCAGCCTCAGCGGCTGAGACCCCGGGGTAGACATCTCCAGCAACCTACACCTGAGTGGGGCAACAAATTAAAGGGGACCAGAGAGATATCCCCCAGGGACCCCAACCTCAAGGACGTCAACAGGAACCTCCCCAAGAGACCCTGCTTCCAGAGCGCTACCTGCCTTGGACATTGTAGCCAAACAATGGCGGACCACGGCCAACTCCCACCTCGCCCCCTACTAGATGGCGTGTGCCCCTTATACCACACTCTCCTCTCCCAAAACTGCCCCCCTCAGACTCACGGCATCTTCCATGAACTACCCTTTCCTTTATTAACCCCAACCCTCTTCCTCCTCATCCCAGCACTTGGCTCCTCGCTGCCCATTCTGCCCCAAAGCTTTTAACCCTCATTACTTTCCTGGAGCCCAAATCGCATCCTCCTCCCTGCCCGGCAAACCTCAGACTCTCGCTGCCTCCTGACCCTCGCTGCTCCCAGACCCTCGCTGCCTCCAGACCCCCGCTGCCTCCAGACCCCTGCTGCCCCACCTCCTGCCCCTTCTTCTGCGTTACCTCCACCTGGTGTCCGCTCTCCTCCTTAATTTTCTGGGGACTTTCTCTGGTGACGCCTACTAGGTAACTGCTTTAGAACTGAAAGTGAAAGTGATGGTTCTACTGCTTTCACTTTCCTCGCATGTAACGAGGAAGAAATCTGGGCAGATCGGAGCGCCCGATGCATTTATCTCCAAATACCTCCAATAGTCCTTCTTACCCCGCGTCCCAAGCAACACCCCGAGCGTCACCTCAAGCGTCACCCCAAGGGCCACCTGGGACATACAAACCAGTCTTATTATTTAATACTTTGTGCCCTATCGTTGGGTATTTAGAAGAAGAATAATGGGGTTTATTTACCCTGTTTAATTCATAAATTTATAAAGCCGTTTCCTGCTGTTTCTATACAAATTATTGGGGCTTTTAGGGCTGTAGAACCCTGCGATACCCTCATACCCAGCAAACATTCTGACCTCCTAGAAAAGAGGGGCATCAGGGGAGGAGAGAGAGGGGCATCAGGGGAGGAAAGAGGGGGGCATCAGACGAGGAGAGAGGAGCATCGGGGAGGAGAGAAGAGCATCAGGGATTTGGGAGAGGGACTTGATAAACTAAACAGGGACACTTGGCTGAATGACTGAGCTGCTCATTTGCTCCCACTAGTGGCAAGTTGTGGTATTCTGATAATTAATGCAGAAATCAATAAATCAGGATCTTTCTATAGGGTGAGAGACACACGCATATTATACACACATATACACATATCACACACATATTATACACACATCACACACATATTATACACACAGATATACACACATCACGCACATATTATACACACAGATATACACACATCACACATATTATACACACAGATATACACACATCAAACACACACACACACATACGTATTTATACACACACACACACATACGTATTTATACACACATCACACACACAAATACGTATTTATACACACACACACATCACACACACAAATACGTATTATACACACAGATACACACACATCACACACATGCAGATACACACATCACACACAGACACACATATATTATACACACATCACACATGTGTCTTGAATAATCATAACTCTTTATAATTTTAATACAATAGGAACTGCCCGCCAGCAACATGGCTGCCGTTTGCGATCCGGCGACACTTTAGGGCGGAAGTTGCGATGCTGCCCGGACTCCACCACTCAACAGAAAGCGCGGAGCGTCCGTTACCAAAGAAACCGAGCAGCCCTCGTTCGGTGGGGAGCTGGCAGCCCGTTATCAGCCGACACCGGTGCGAGCAGCATGTCCAGGGGCAAGGTATGTAAATGCACATATATACACTATATACACTGTATATATATATATATATATATATATATATACTTCCCTACACACATTTATATATATATATATATATATATATATATATATATGTATACACACATACATATACATACACACATATATATATATATATACACATCCCTAGACACAAACACACACATTTATATATATACACCCTCCTACACACACACATATATATATATATATACACATGCATACTATAATATATATAATAATATGTACACAGCACGCAGACAGGGCAGAGTGGCTTCCGTATGTAGAACATCTGTGGAATTGTTATGGTAACTGCACCTTTTTGTGTGATAGTAATACTGACTTCTCTCCGTCTCCTTTAGGCCGCTGCTCACAGAGCTCCGTACGGGCACCAGAAGCTGAGGGACCGGTATGTGCTGACCTCCCGTCCTGCACCCCCCTGGCCCATCCTGCACCCCCCGACACCTTTATCTCGGGGGCAGTTTATCCCCCCCGCATTTTTGCGGTTCTCCTTGCAGGAGGGATCCGCTTCCTGCGTATTTATATGGTTATTCTGTGTGTTTTTGTCCCAGGGAGCCCCGGGCCGGCGTCCGCTATAAGTGTGCGCTCCTCAACACCATCGCCGACGTGCTGCAGCAGAGGCCGGGCTGGGTGGAAGCCAAGGAGTAAGAAAATGCACCCGCGCAGACCACTGCGCCTCCCGTTGCGCCTCCCGCCGCTTTAATCGTCGGCTCCCCGAGCATCGTGGGTAACGTATCCCGCAGCCGCCGGGGGGCCGGTAGCGCCTGCGATTCCTGACGATGGTTTCCGTTGCTCTTCCGCAGAGATGGCGAGTGGGATTTCTACTGGTGCGACGTGACGTGGCTGCGAGAGAACTTTGACCACATTTACATGGATGAACACGTGCGCATCTGTCATTACCGCAACCACTACGAGGTAACATGTGCATCGCCATGTGCCCGGCTCTGTGACATTTCTCTGCACAGACCCCATAAAATAATAAAATGGCCGTTATTTACAGCTGACCCGTAAGAATTACATGGTGAAGAACCTAAAGCGGTTCCGGAAGCATCTGGAGCGGGAATCGGGGAGACCGGAGGCCGCCAAATGTGACTTTTTCCCCAAAACATTTGATCTGCCCTCGGAATATCATCTCTTTGTGGAGGAGTTTCGCAGAAGTCCGGGGATTACGTGGATTATGAAGCCTGTGAGGACGGGCTGCCGGGGTCCCGGGGTTTGGGAACGCACCGGCGGGACCAATTCTTGTGTTAATACCCCCTACCCCCTCCCCATAGGTGGCCAGGTCGCAGGGACGCGGGATATTCCTGTTCCGGAAGCTGAAGGACATCATGGACTGGAAGAAGGTGAATATCCTTTGGGTAAAGAATTTTGCCCCGGGGGGGGGGTATATTGAAGCTTCTAACCCCCAATCTGCTTCTCAGGACGCGGCTCGGAGCGACGAGACGAAAGACGAGATCCCGGTGGAGAATTACGTGGCTCAGCGTTATATAGAAAACCCGTATCTGATTGGAGGTGAGACCATGCAGCCCTAGTTATTACAGCGTCCCAAGAGAGCCTGTTTGTTTCCATGGTTACTTTACGCCTTCCTAGAACCGATGTCTTTATAAGGCGTGACAGGGTGCGCAGTGCCGTATACACAGACGGGCTCTCTATTTTACAGGGAGGAAGTTCGACCTGCGAGTTTATGTCCTCGTCACGTCGGTAAGACTCGTCCCAGCGTGTCCTGCCGTGTCATGCAGTGTGCATGTATGTGACCCTTCCTGCCCACCCTGCATGTCTCTTCCCCGGAGCGTCTTGCCCTGTGCGCGTCTCCTCTCGTCCCCGGAGCACCCCGCCCGTCTCCTCTCTTCCCCAGAACGTCTCGCCCGCGTCTCGTCTCTCTCTTCCCCCCAGAGCATCCTGCCTCGCACCCATCTCCTCTCTTCACCGGAGCGTCTCGCCCCGAGCGCGTCTGTCTTTGCTGTCTCTTTAGTGACATGCACGCTGCTCTCCCGCAGTACGTCCCGCTGCGTGCCTGGCTCTACAGGGATGGATTTGCACGATTCTCAAACACACGCTTCACCCTCAGCAGCATCGACGATCAGTGTATCCTTCCTGTGACTGGGGTGCCGGGCTCCGGGGATACCGCTGGCAGAAGCTGCAGCATATTGTGTCTCGGGGGGGGGGTAGATGAAGCACCGCAGCCGGCGCACACTATACGAGTAGAGCTTCAGTTTCTAAATTGGTTTAGAAGTTCTACCAGAATTTGTTTTTCTCAGCACATGGACTTAGATATCCACTTAACCAACGTGGCTGTCCAGAAAACGGCCCCTGATTATGACCCTGAGAAGGTGAGACGACCTGCCGCCGCGGTAGGGGGGCGGATACACGCTTATTCTGGATTAACAAACCATCTCCACGCTTTACAGGGTTGCAAGTGGATGATACAGCAGCTGCGGCAATTTCTGACGGCTCGGCACGGGCCCGAGGCGGTGACCGCCCTCTTCCAAAACATGGATAACATATTCATCAAGAGCCTGCAGAGCGTCCAGAAAGTCATCATCAATGACAAGCACTGCTTCGAGCTCTACGGCTACGACATCCTGCTGGACGAGGACCTGAAACCGTAAGGAAGAGTAAAGACCCCTCGCTGCCTCCCCCTGCGCAGAGCCAACGTGTAAGACCCCTCACCCCCCCGCACAGAGCCAACGCGCATGACCCCTCACTGCCTCCCCCTGCGCAGAGCCAACGTGTACGACCCCTCACTGCCTCCCGCCGTGCAGAGCCAACATGCAGGACGCCTCACCGCCTCCCCCCCCGCGCAGAGCCAACGTGTAAGACCCCTCACCGCCCCCCCCGCTGCGTAGAGCCAACACGCACGACCCCTCACCGCTCCCCCCTGCGCCGAGCCAACACGCACGACCCCCCCACCGCCTCCCCCCACGCAGAGCCAACGTGTACGACCCCGCAGCGCCTGCTGACATTGAACTTGCATTGGTGAGTGTGTTGCTGCCAGTCGTGGGGGGTCGGGACGAGCGCTCACTGATGCACAGATGTTGTATAAAACCAATCATTTTTAATGCACAATATTGTTAAAAAAAACATATAAAAAAGATTTCATTGAAATATGACATTGAATTTATGTACCAACACCAAAAAATGCTGTTGACTGTTTAAATGATTGTTTTTATACGATCCAACACCTCGCTACTGTGCATTCTTCCGAGCATCGGGGAACTGCTCTCTGGAGTTGGTGGCCGCCGTTGGCTTTCTTTCTCTCCTTTTCTCGTGGCTTATGCAGGCCTTCTCAACTCCGCACACAGGTGGCTGCTGGAAGTGAACGCCTCACCATCTCTGACGGCCAGTAGCCAGGAGGACTACGAGCTAAAGTACCGTCTACTGGAGGACACGCTGCACGTGGTAGACATGGAAGGCAGGTGAGGGCCGTGTGTGTTTTGTTACCCGGTGGCCCATCTTTCTCTCCCCGCGACGCTCTCTTACGGCTCTCAACCTTTAGACTATCAGGGAAGGAGAAACGAGTTGGGGGCTTTGACCTAATGTGGAACGACGGCCCGGTGTCCCGGCCCGACGGACAGCACGACACGCTCGGCAGCGGATTCTTTGTAGCAAATACTCATTTAGGTGAGAGGATGGCATTCCCCGTAGATATTACCGGGACGGATGGCGCGTCACGTCACGACTGCCACTCTTTATCTTCCAGGCTGTGTCAACGACCGACAGAAGCAGCTCCGGCAGCTCCTGAAGTCCGGCCCGGCCAAGAAACCGTGAGCTTTCCCGACTCCAATAACTTGGAATTCAGCTTCTAAATACTGCGATCACTGGGACTGGCAGTTTAACCCTCTCACCCCCGGAACACAGGGCAGCGGGCCAGGCCCTGGAGGACGCGCGACACGTGGCGTGGAAAGAAATATGTCCGTTTCCAATGGATGTATTTTTATTGTTTATTTTACATTCATCTATTTTTACCAAAAACTAATAAAAAAATATTTTTCCTCTGACTTGCTGGACTCTTCATTACTGTGAGAGAGTGAGTGAGTGTGCGAGAGAGAGGAGGGTCTATGTAAACCAGTTAAAAAGGGACATAAAACGTTCTGCACCAGAACCCGCAGCCACGCATGGACCTCAGCGATACGCGGCGGTTAATTAAATCCTATTTGCGCTGAACATTAATCTCCATCTCACTGCTGAGCGGGGGAGGGGATCTTACATCCAACGAACGGCGTGCGGCTCCCAGAGAAAGAATTTGCCGGCCGCTCAGCGAGACTCTCCCAGCACTTTCTTAACTGCGTTGATTTCTTGCGGGCTCAGGGGCGTCAGATCGAAGCCTTTTAATTCCGGTTTACCTGCAGGAACAATGATGTATAATACCGGGGGGGCCACAGAACCCCAAACGGTGTCCGGGTGGCACGGCACCCCACGTGACATCCCTGAACGTGGCGTCTCACGCTTACCTTGCGCCTCGTATAATTGGTTCACTTTGGCTTTTAGGCCGCTGCGGAGTTTTCCGATTTCCTCGTCCAGCTGCTTCTGGTCTTTAGAAGAAAAAATGTCCATCAATCACATAAAAGGCCACCAGCCTCTCCAGGACCCCATTAACCCTGCGCTCACCTCGCTCCAGCATTTCCTTGGTTTTAGTTTTAGGGAGCTTTATGAACATATTCCCAAAGCAGACGGTCACCGCTCCTAGAACAGAAGAGACGGACGTTATTGTGAGCGAGACAGCACCAGACAGCTGGATCTGAGCAGAGGGACGATTCCATGGCATTCCGTATCACGTAGCAGAACACACTTCTCACTCGCATAGACTCACACATGTAAGCCTGACATGATGAGTGGGGAACCTTGAACATGACACCCCCTTGCATGTAAGCGGCCCTGCTGTGTTATAAGGCACATTTAACATGGGGGTCTCACCGGGGGCAGCATCTCTGGACAGCGCTCTCAGAGCTTCTCTGTTCTGATTCCGTTTAACGTCCAGATCCACGATCTGTAAGAATCGGTCACGTTTCAGCTCATCATGTGGACGGTAAACATCTCAACACTCCCGTTATTTGTCTCCCATACTATAATTTCCCTTCTGCTGCTTTACCGGCCATCTTAGTGTTTTCTGTTTAGCCCACGTTTCGGCCACTTCCTGCCCTGTCTGCCAGCCTCAAACTATGAAATCACCGGTGGAAAAAAACGACAGCCAGTCTGCCCCCTCCTGTGCCACCATCACCCACATGTCTCTTCCTCCTGGATACCCCTCCACGTTGCAACTACTATTTATGTGTCATGCCATACATCTACTAACACTCCTTCTACATATACCCTCCTCTGTCCCCGTCTGCCCCTGTATACGCCCTCCTCTCTCACCTGCCGCCTATCCCCCAGCACGTCCTCCGCTCTCCCCTCCACCTCCTGCAGGAAAGCCAGGACGTTCTCGGGGACGCTGAACTTCTCCATGACAGACAAGTCCTATCATGCAGCTGCTTCCGGTACTGGTACGGATATTATACATCACATCCGGTAGCGTACTGGTTGTTGTGGAAACCCCGGACAAAAAGCCTTCGGGGTACTATAATCCTTTGCAAATACAGTTAACGGGGCCCAGACTGGATTTAACTGTTTGCAGCCCAACTATCTGCCAATAGCCTCGTCTGCCCCGTAATGAGTCAGGGCGCAGAGTGAGTTATGGGCAACAATAAATCTATGGGGGCAATAAATCATGACACCCCCGGGTCGGAGTGTCCCAATTTACGGTCTGCCGTCAGGGTAAATAAAAGTAACGGCCGGGAGATCCGTATCTCGAAACACTGAAGTCACATTAACCCCTTCTCTATCCTGCCCCTTATTGTAAAGCCGCGGGGTGACCGATCACCGGATCCCCTCAGGTCTCTCCCGATCTGTTGCTTTCCGGAACCGAAAGAGTCCTGAATGTTTTCTGCTGAACGCGGACGGAGCCCTCCGGCCTCTAATGCCCCGGAACCTGCTGAACAGAAGAGCTCGCAATCAGTGTGCCGCCCCCGCCTGCCCCGAAGAGCTCGCAATCTGTTGTTAGGCTGCGGTTGGGGTCAGGAAGCTCCAAAGCGGGCTGCCTGTTAATGCAGGGCCTGGGGGTACCCATCCCCCATCCCCGTCCATTCACCAGCAGCCAGAGACCGGGCAGGAGATTCAGCACCGCGGACAGCTGCCCCACCGCGTGCGCAACCCAGACAATTACAGCCCGCGATTATTGCGCCGGCGCTTCTAATACCCCTGCCAAGTCACCCAGATAGCGTCCCTGACACGGGGTCAAATACCGGGGGTATTAGACGGGGTTGATGGGGCAGATGTGCTGGGGCTGCCCTCCCTCATTAAGGGGGTAACTGAGGTCCATCCCTGGAAGGCATTACAGTGTGAGGTCATCCACGTACACTCTGACGTCACGCTCACCCGGTTGGAGGGGTTCACGGGAGCGGGCGTGGCCCCGGAAGTCGGCTCCTCCCATCATGGCCGCGGAGTCGGCCGGCGCCCGTGTGGCTCCCCGGGGCCCCCGCTACTCGCTGCGGGACGGCCTGTGGCTGCTGGCCGCGCTGCTCGTCTTCTTCTCGGACGGGGCGTCGGACCTGTGGCTGGCGGCCGATTACCTGCAGCGGCGGCGGCTCAGCTGTTTCTGGCCCACCGTGCTCCTGGCCCTACTGCCCTCCCTGCTTACCCAGAGCCTGAGCCTCAGCTGGGCCCTCAGCGACCGCGGAGCCCCGGACCCCTCCAGCACCCGCCGCTGCCGCCTGGGAACCTGGATCCTGCAGGGCACCGCCCACCTGCTGCAGCTCGGCCAGGTCTGGAGGTGAGGGGCCGCGCCATGGGAGGGGCTACACCGGGGAGGGGTCTCTCCAGGGAGGTGCTACACGGGGGCGGGGTCGTTTGGGGAGACAGATGGGGAACTAGCAGTCACTGGGCCGGTGGGGGAGTATGAGCAGTCACTGGCCCAAGGACGGGGGACACCAGCACTCACTGGGATGGGGGGCACCAGCGCTCACTGGGATGGGGGGCACCAGCGCTCACTGGGATGGGGGGCACCAGCGCTCGCTGGGGCTGGGACAGGGACAGGGGGCACCAGCAGTCACTGGTGCAAAGAGTTGAGAATCCATGTGAGGACTCAAGGTCCACATAGCTAATGAAGCGGTTGGTTTCCGGATGTTTCCACTGCGTCACATTGTTCTGCTCCCCCGGCAGGTATCTCCGAGCTCTCTTCCTGGGTCTGCAGAGCCGTTGGCAGAGTGAGCAGCAGAGCCGCCATTTTTACTGGCGAATGATGTTTGAGAGCGCTGATATCAGCATGCTGCGCCTCCTGGAGACTTTCCTCAAGAGCGCCCCCCAGCTCGTCCTCCAGCTCTGCATCATGGTCCAACAGGGCCACGTGGAGCCCCTGCAAGGTGAGCCATGGCTGCCAAGTGTGGCCTCAAACTCAACATTTATAACATTTCTCTTTTTAATCACCGCGGTATCTCTTTTCCATTCAGGTCTTTCTGCCTCGGCATCGCTCCTCTCGCTGGCCTGGATGATTGCCTCCTATCACAAGGTGTTACGAGACTCCCGCGATGATAAGATGCCGATGTCCTACAAGGGAGCAGTGGTACAGGTGCTGTGGCACCTCTTCACTATCGCTGCCCGGGCATTAGCGTTCTCGCTCTTCGCGTCCGCCTTCCACCTGTATTTTGGGATCTTCATCGTCACCCACTGGTGTCTCATGACGTTCTGGATCATCCAGGGCGAGACCGATTTCTGCATGTCACGCTGGGAGGAGATCATCTACAACATGGTGTTGGGAATCATCTACATCTTCTGCTGGTTCAACGTGCGAGAGGGTCGGACCCGCTGCCGCATGACCATATATTATGTCATCGTGCTGACCGAGAACGCCGTGCTCACGGGTCTGTGGTACGCCAACCACGGCGAGCTGTTCAGTGACTTCTCCGCTCTGCTCATCGCCTGCACGGTTCTCTGCAGCTTTGCTTTCGGGGTTTTCTTCATGCTTATTTATTACAGTCTTCTGCACCCCAATGGGCCAATGTTTGGCCAACCCAGTAGCAACTGCGTGTTCACAGAGGAACCCGAAACCTCCCGGGTCCCTCCCACTGAAGGTTCTGAGAGCCTCCCTCGTACCCTACCCCGGACTACAGGGCAAGAGAGGGAATGGGTACCAGGGGACAGGGACAGTTGTGGCCCCGTCTTCCAAGTACGTTCTAGTGTTCCACATACTCCGGTGACACGCGTTCCCCGGGCGACGGGGCCCGTCATTCGTATAGATCTTCCACGCAAAAAGTATCCGGCTTGGGATGCTCACTTTATCGACCGTCGTTTGCGGAAGACCATTCTGGCACTGGAATATTCCTCCCCAGCTACACCTCGTGTTCAGTATCGAAGTCTAGGGGCCCCTCAGGAGCTTACTGAGTATGAGACCACAGTGTGACCCTCTTCTCCTACCACAAAATTAGGAGACGGACTGAAGGTCATTCTTCAAAGCCTGGAAGTTTGGATTGGACCCAAAGATGGCGACTGGGGCAGTAGTGGTTGGGGGTCACAAGAAGCCACAGAGTGTCAGGAGAGGACAGGGGACGGAGTGGAGAAGAGGTGCTGTAGGGTTAGAGACCTGGTGCAGAGGAGAAGACATTGTGGACTCTGCCCCTGTGTGTTTGGGTAACGGAGCGTACGTGAATATACATGCACATGCGTGAGTGTTTGTGGGTGTAAAGGTGACGTATCTTCACTGCACGCCACTCACCTCCATGGGTAAAAATTACTTTCACCAAAAGATCCATTTTATAGCCCAAAAAGAGAGTCCATCCAAAATCCAGAAGCATATCCTCTCATCCTCTCATTTGCATACATCACGCATGAAATTACAGCAAAATAGTTCAAGGTCTGTCCCCGAAACAGAATATACCTGTGGGGGGGGGACAGAATAAATAATGGGGTCCGTGCTGAGTGCATCCACAAGGAACATGCTTTGGGAACACGATTATGTAAACCTGGTCCCACGCGTGTGCACGAGTACTCGCCCGGTTTGGCGCATGTGTGCCAGCCCAGTCTGATGCGCATGCACGCCCGGTGTACAGGTATAACGATCTGTGTCATGGGAATCACGTGTCATGTCAGACATTAACGGATAAACCCGCACATTTCAGCTCCACAGAACACGCCTGTAAAAGTCGCGTGTTATAATTCAGGGCTGCATTTACACGGCAGCCGCTCCTGGGTCCGGTTCATGCTTTTAATGAATGTCCGACGCGTCTCCGCTTTTGCTGCCATTTCATTAAATCGCATTCCCTTCCTCCAGGTTTTGGAGCCAGATGGCCCCCAAACCCTTTACCTTATTCGCACCCGTCTGGGGCCGGGGGCTCAATCAGTGTGACACGCTAATCAGACAGGTTTAGGGTTTGTTAGGCTGCGCTGTGCGCTGAGGTCTGTCTCCAACCCGCCCCGTCGGGGCAACAGTCTGTTCTGTGCCAAGGGCTTGTGTTTAGCGCCTGGATCCGCTTCCTGGTGGACATAGAAACACCCGACGGACTACTTATCCTAAGCTGTATGTTTAATACCTGGGAACTGTTAATGTACACGTATGAAACATGTGTGCACCTTGGGTCATGTTTTTTTCTGCTATTTGTAAGCGTTGTTAAGTACCCCAGGAGGGTAAATGTCTCCCGTGTTAGATGTGGAGTGGGGAGATGCTCTACACGTCTTGAGTCCGCGTGCGTGTCGGTGCAACAGCAATAAGGAAAAGCAATATTTGGTGGGGAAGGGCTTCCGAAGAGAAACGTCCGGGGAGGTCCCACACGGGATCCTTCCTCTCATGGGGGTTTCACTAAGGTTGGTTCTAAGAGCCGTTCATGGACATCTCATCGTTGTGGTTGGACCTCATTGTCTCCTTCCATCCATGGATCTTCTGGAAGCTCTGTGGATCGCACTAATTACATTAAAGGGTTAAGGGCTTACGTTTGGGGCAAATCATCTTTATTTACTGAAATAACAGTTTCTATTTATTGTATCAGATCACGAGGTTGTTTAGTCTAAACGTGGACAGCTGGTGGTGGACGCGGCGTTTGCTCGAGGTGCTGCTCCAAGGACCGCGCGCATCTGTCTGCTGGGTTTCTGGGGATTTTATAAGTTGGTCCCAAGATGTCCAGGTTGGGAATCTTTTAGTTCCCCAGTTATGGTGGGAAATCCCTGCGGGGCCCGTGGCTTGTCGGGTGGTGGGCCGGTCTCCTGGGCTGTTGAGTACGTGGTTTGTTTTCCTAGTTGGTGGCTCTCTGAAAGTTTAGTGGCGATCTTTTGATGATTCCGACAACCTCTGATACTCCAGTTTTATTGACTATGGTTCCCAAGATGCTCCTCCACCACATTGACCTGCTAAGCATCATGGGCATTGTAGTCGGGACAGGGGAAGCCGGTGGCCACTCAGTCGTCTTATTGTACTGGAGAGTTAGTCTGGTCTTCCCGGACACGTGCGATTTATTATTCATTTTCCAGATTCAATTTTGGGTCATTTTCTTCTTCGTCTTCTTTTTCTCTTCTCTCCGTTTTTTCTAAGCTCCTGATTTGTTGGCTATTCTTTCCAGGTTTCTGATTGGACGATACATTTTCCAAGCTGCTGATTGTAAATTTCTTATTTATTCTAGTGCCTGAGTCCCTGTTTTCACACAGAACTGTCACTGTAGCCCTGGTTATGTGTACAAAATATTTAATTTGGGGCAAAATCAGGATTCTAGGGATGTTTTTTTTTTCGTAATCACTGATTTTTTGTAAATTTTTCATTTGGTGCTACATGATATAATAAAGTTAATTTCAATACTCGGTGTAAAGGATCTCATTCCCGTTTACTGGTCAGTGGCCCGTTCCAGGGGTGTCTCTCGCCGCCCATTGATCTGTCCCCTCCATCCGTTGACTCTGATTTCTGTGACATTATCACACCGGCAGCAGCAGGAACTGATCCCGGCAGCGACCTGGTGGAGTTTCCTCTGCAGGGAAATAACAAAGGATGTGGGACTCGGAATAGGAAGAGGAGGCAGAACGAAGCAGATAGGAGTAGAACTGATTACACTAGAGAGGGAGAGAGACGGGGAGAGAGCGTACGAGACGAGGCACAGACAAGAAAGGGCCAGTGAGAAGGGACCTCAGGACAAGGAGACACCAGGCAGGGCTCTGCAAGAAAGCAGATCGAAGGGACCGTACGAGAGCGAAGAAAGTCGGACGGACTCGGAAGCATGGATCAGCAGCAGCCAAAGAAAGGGAAGAAGGTACAGTGCATGCGCGAGCACCAGCAGGACAGAGAAAGGGATGGACCCTCAGGGTTAGCAGGCAGATTCTCTGGGGGAAGAAGGAGATTGTGGGGGTCAATGGGGCAGATTTTCTGGGTTTGGAACTGGTCTCTTCATATTAAGCCTCTAAAATGGTGCTTTATTCATTAATATTCCTGCTTGAATACAGGTTACCAAGTTTAGTCCTGTTTTTCTGTTTTGGCGTATACACAAAATCAGCAGAATAAAGTACTTTCAGGCAATTTAATAACATTATTCAGATATCGGTGATTAACCCACAAAGGCCGCTCCCTGCGGAGGACATTCAATAAATATGGATTATAACTGTGGTCTGCCCGCTGTCCCCGCTCTTCACCTCCCCTTTGGGTCGCTAACCTAAATCTGTCCTGCTCCTCCATTTATTCCGATTTGCAGGCCTTGGTTTCCCCCATCAAGCGACTGGTTTTCCCCAAATCTGCCCGTCGTTCCGCCGCCAGGAACAGCAGCTATCGGCGCCCCCTGCACTCGGTGCCTGTCATGCCTCCTGACTTTTTGCTGGACCCCCAAATCCTCTTGCATGACTACGTGGAGAAGGAGGTCAAGGTAATTATTGCAGATACAAGTCATTCCTCAATAAATATCGGCCACGGAGGAAGGGCATTAATCCCTAATCTGTGTCCCTGGGCAGTTTTTAGGTCATCTGACGTGGGTTGTCTCCTCTCTCAACCCAACCAGTCGAGACGAAGTTCTGCAGCTTCTGGACACAGCGAGGGTAAGAGACCAGCTTCATAAAGTAAAGCCCCGGGCCACCAGCCATCAGTCCCAGGTCCATGAATAGTCCCCCTACCAGTGGTCACCATACTGCAATCCGGCTTCCACGCAAAGGAATGATGAGCTTTACTCAGATCAGGGCCAATATATACCTCTTTATAGAAGTCTCCAGCAGCCATTAATAAGATGCCCAGCAAACTTCTGCTTCTCTACAGCAACTGAAAGAGCTGCCGCTACACTGCACGCCGGAGCAGGACAGCATCCTCAGCATGTCGGCTCGCAGCCTCCTTCTGACCTGGAGAGACAACGAGGAGCTGATTCTACGTATTCCTACCCACGAGATCGCCGCCGCATCCTACGTCAGAGATGACGCTCTACACCTGCTGGTCCTCAAAACAGGTGGGTTCACCCGACTGTCCGTCTGTCCCTTGCAGACCCGTCTGTCCTGTTGAGGAAATTCACCTTCTTGACCCTTCACATGGTTCTCGTGCAAATGACGGCCTGAACCTGACTTTTAAGGGAGGTCCTTTAGGGTTCATTGGTGAGGTTGTCATAATCTCGTCTTGACCTTGAACGCATGATGATAGATCCCTTTTTACAGATTTTTCCAAAGAGCACTGCTTTTAATGAAATATTGAAAGGGTGCCACATCTAGAAGACCTATTTATCAAATGAAACAAATTAAGGAGCAGTTTTCTTGTTTCTAAGTTTTAAAAATACATTACTTTGAGAATGTGGCCCATTTTCTGTGAGAATGTCCCTCAAATCTCCATGGGGACCCCTATATATCACGGAGAGGCTAGTTTGCTGAAACAGTCGCACAACCTGTGGGTGCACGCATATACGGGCAGGTCGGAGAAAAATGATGGATGGAAGGAGCTAATGAGGGTGGTTAAAACCCAACTGTATTCCAATAGACGTAAAGCTTTGAGGACTTGCTTTAGAAGATCGTGACCTCCCCATAGACCTTCGCCCTGTACTCTCTAAGCTTTTACATTGTACCCCTTATCTCTGTCACTTTAGGACTAGGATTAGACCCGGTGCCTGCCGCGGGAAGTTTGGAGAGAAAGCCGCCGGCTGGAGCTTCCGATAGAGGGAAAGGAGCAGACAAGACCGGCCAAAAACCTGCAGGAGGTGCCATGGAGCGGCGGCACACGATCTGCAGCTTAGACTGGAAAAACGCGCATGGCTCTCCGGACGGACGCCCCAAGGGAGGAGGCAGTCTGGAGAGGAAACAAGTTAGCGGCAGTTGGGAAAAGAGACGAGGAGGACCTGCATGTGGCAGCTGGGAGAGAAGGATGACATTCAGTGGCAGCTGGGAGAGAAGGCAGCCATGCGGGGGCAGCTGGGAGAGAAGACAACCAAGCGGAGGAAGCTGGGAGAAAAGGCAGCCACGTGGAGGCAGCTGGGAGAGACGGACACCTTTTGGGGGCAGTTGGGAGAGAAGGCAGCCTGGTGGGGGTAGCTGGGAGAGGAGACATGTTGGGCAAAATCCTCTGGATCCAAAAGAACCAAGACCAGATGCCTACTGCAACTTGATCATCCTGGCTGTGGAGAACAGGGTGAGTGAGGACCCAACCTGAGAACATCCGGTTCTGTTCCTTAAGTCTTTTTTTTTTGTTTTTACATTTCCATCATTTAGTGTTTTTATAATTTCATAATTGCGGGGTATTTTTTCATGGTCATGCTATTGATCTTAGATAGCTCTGCCTTCGGTTCGCTCGGCAGCAAACTAGGAGCAGTATCCCAAAACTCTCCTGATGAGCGAAATTAGTCTTCATTTACTTGTTAAACAAAATTCTTAAAGCTGTTCCTATAATCCTGAAAATCCGAACCATTTTCATGAGAAATAACCATCTTCTTAGCAGAGAACATCTTGCTGGATTTAACGGGTTCTTTCACCAAAAATTTCCCACATTTTTGCTTTGATTGGCACCCAATCCATGCGCAGAGGGCTCCATTATAGAATATACCTCAAGTTGATGTGGAAAGGAACTCTCTTCAATCACCCCTCTGAACCTTAACTGTGTTAATGATTTTAGATTCAACTCCCTCTCTGATAAAGATTGATCACTGACGCACCCTTAAAACCGTCTAATTTTATTCCCCACGCAGGACGCGGCAGAGGAGACCTGCGCTCTCATCTGTCAAGTTTTTCAAATCATTTATGGAGACCAAAGCATCGAATGTGTGGACCGGGCCGGGTATCACTACACATCCCCTCCTGAAAGGCCGTGGATTTGCAGATGTGAGTCTTGGCTGTGGAGCAAAAGGCTGATTCATTATGTACTGGCTGGGGATAATGGGAGTCTAGTAAGGACCGGGGGAGGCGGCTTGTCATGCTGTGCTCTGTGTTTCAGGCGACAGTTCACACACTGATGGGACATTTGCTTACGATGCAGATTTCAGCTGCTGCAGCTCCTTGTAAGTCCCCATGTCTGCTGCTTGAGTTACACACTAGATGCGAGCCGTCTGCTGCTTGCGTTACACCCTAGATCTGAGCCTTCTGCTGATTGCATTACACTCTAGATCTGAGCCGTCTGCTGATTGTGTTACACTCTAGATCCGAGCTGTCTGCTGATTGTGTTACACTCTAGATCCGAGCAGTCTGCTGATTGCGTTACACACTAGATCTGAGCCGTCTGCTGCTTGCGTTACACACTAGATCTGAGCCGTCTGCTGCTTGCGTTACACACTAGATCTGAGCCGTCTGCTGCTTGCGTTACACACTAGATCTGAGCCGTCTGCTGCTTGCGTTACACACTAGATCTGTTTGTTGCTTGTGCTACATGTTAGAGCCAAGTAGTCTGCTACCTCCATAATACACTTAATCTGAGCCTTCTGCTGATTGCATTACACTCTAGATCTGAGCCGTCTGCTGATTGTGTTACACTCTAGATCCGAGCTGTCTGCTGATTGTGTTACACTCTAGATCCGAGCAGTCTGCTGATTGCGTTACACACTAGATCTGAGCCGTCTGCTTATTGCGTTACACACTAGATCTGAGCCGTCTGCTCCTTGCGTTACACACTAGATCTGAGCCGTCTGCTGCTTGCGTTACACACTAGATCTGAGCCGTCTGCTGCTTGCGTTACACACTAGATCTGAGCCGTCTGCTGCTTGCGTTACACACTAGATCTGTTTGTTGCTTGTGCTACATGTTAGAGCCAAGTAGTCTGCTACCTCCATAATACACTTAATCTGAGCAGTACGCTGCTTGCATTATACGCTTGATCTGAGCATTACAGGCTACATTTCAGCCGTTTGTTGCTTGTGTCATGTTAGATGTAAGCAGTCCGCTTACATTACACACTAGATCTGAACAGTCTGCTACTTGCATTATACGAGCTAAGCTTGCATTTGCCATGCTCTCCATCCCTGCACCCTCTGGCTCTGGTCTCCTCCTCTCACCCTGGTCTCCCTTGCCGTGCCCATGTGAATTCCACTGGTCTTTCCATTCGGCCCACTTACTTTCTATCCTCCTCCCACGTCTTTCTTCTTAGTAACGGCTCCCACGATACCTTCGAGGTGGATTTTAGTGGGGACTCCACTCCTTCGTTTGCCGTGTCCCGGCAGAGCCTGGCATCCGCCGGCAGTGAGAGTGAGCAGAGCGGAGTGGCCCTGGAGCAGCTGCAGGAGTACATGATAACCGTAAGTCTGCCCCCTGCTGGGTATCATGGGTATTCCCACCGCAGCAGCTGAGCCTCGATAGGAGATGTATTCAAAACTATCACGAGGGCCTACTTACAAATGTGAATGTTTATAAAAGGTGGTCTTTACACTACAGCGACTAATGGAACAGTCCAATCGGAAGGTTTCTTTGGTTACTATGGGAACAGTTTTTACACATTGCACCACATGCTTGTCATGCGGATGTGACAGTAACTTTGTTGCCTTCCCTGCAGTTGCGGAATAAGCTGTCACCTGTAGAGATCCACCGCTTTGCGTGTCTGCTGCGAGAATACCGTCTGGGAACGGACGTGCAGGAATACTGCCAGGAACTGCTCCACCTTTACGGGGACAGCCGGAAATTCCTTTTACTGGGTAAGAATCAGGGAGCGAGGAGACACAGGGAAAATAGAGACGTGAAACCGGGAGGGACTCATATGCACAGTGTTTTGCGTACAGGGGTAATAGTTTTGTGCTTCTTCTAGACACCTTTAGCCTATATCAGTCCCAGTACCGGTTCTGCTGGATTGAACGACAGGAGGTGGTTGACCTTTGTGTTTCCTCCCCAGGCCTCCGACCATTCATACCAGACATGGATATTGGGTACTTTGAGAGTTTCCTGGAAAGCATTGGAATTCGGGATGGGGGGATTCTGACCGACAGCTTTGGGAGGATCAAAAGAAGCATGAGCAACACCTCCGCCACGGCAGTGCGCAACTACGACAGCTGCTCCCCCAGCTCCTACTCAAACTCCTTCAATCGGATGATGACGGACATTACACATAACATCGAGGCTCTTGCTCAAGATGATGAGGACTACCTGTGAACAAAGACCCTACGACTCCTGTTACATTTACAGGATGCTTCACTGGAGAGCATCCAATCCCAGGGAACTCTCATAACACCTATATTCTGTATTTCCATACGCTGCTCTTGTATCTGGGAAGAAACTTTTTTTCCATTTTTATCTCCAGCGCATACAGAATCCTAAAGATCTTGAATGTTGAGGAGTTTCATCCATCACGCAGGGCTCATCAAAGCACCTGTCCCAGCGGCACCGATCATGTCCCACGGATGGATGCCACTTCCAGAAAATCCTGTTGACGGCGTCCGCTCCTCTCTCATATTATTCGTTACTAATAACCGAGATACTCCATGAGTATAGATTCCCAATTCCTGCAATTTCCGAGGACTCTGAGCCGGCGCACGAGTTCCAGTGTTTTATTGTAAATAAATGATTCCAAAATATTTTACACTTCTGCAAATTATGTCATTCATTACAGACCGTACGAGACTAGAGGGTAACCCCAGGCTGTATCTGTGAGAGGCCTTTAATTCTTTATCGTCCCGCATAGTCCATTTCCGACACTAAGCCAGGTTTAAGACAAGCAGGGAGTGAAAGCCACTCCCCCGCCTATCACTAAACGGCAGTATAGAAGAATAAAAAAAAAAAAATTAAATACCAAATTTCTGCTGTTTTTAGAGAGATTTGATAGAAGCCGTAGAAATACTCCTTTCCCACTACCAGCCCCTGGGGCAAGAAGAGTGATGTCCGTCTGCAGAGACACAACCGTTACTTGAACACGGAGAAGCGTCTCTACGAGGAGCTGTTTATGCTCCGCAGGGGAGGTACCAGTATGTTGAAGGAAACTGGTTTAAAAAGGTATCAATGCCATCAATCAAACCAGGGACACAGTAGCTTTAGTCAGGATAAACCCAACTACCCTCACCCAGCAACCAAAGAATGCGCTTTAGACAGCGTACAGAACCTAATCTTGATAAATAAAACCATGTTTATTTACACCAAAGAGTTCCAACATTAGATCTGTCACATGTGAAGAGAAAGCGTTGTGTCACTGGGACATCTCTCTGATGGGGTGCAAGGGTCAGGTTTGGAGTTTAGTGAAGCAATGGGCTGTTTGCCAGGCCAACTGCCTGCTGTAGGGAGAGCCCCAGGGCAAGCTGTCTGGGGAGGTGCCATGGGGGGATAATTTGCCATTTGACAGGATTAAAGAGGGAACTTTCTACACAATGGAATAAAAAAAATGGCAAAGTCTCACCTTGCCAACCGTCACTGTAAGAATGGCACGTGTTGTGGGACAGTGAAGGGAGGATATAGTGTGTAGCACAAGGACCCTCTGCTTGTGTCATTACACCAGAAAGTAGTGGCAGGGCAACAGGGACCCAAAGCTGACAAAAGGGGGGCTCTGTTCCGATTGGGAATACCATGCAATGTAGGAGCAGCCAAAGGCCAGACAGCGACGCTCCCCCGCCTAGCCACCAATATTACTGACAGTCACCACAGAGCTGGACCATGTCAGAGCCCAGAGCAAAAGTACATGGCGGAAATCCAACTAGCCCCCCCACAGCAAGTGGGGCAGAGATAGGGAGAGGGGCATTGAGGAACAAAAAAAATCCACAAAATAAAAAAAACACTATCCATGAAACAATGAGAGGAAATATCAGGGCAGCCCGTGACCAGGAGCCATGAGGATAGAGCCAAATCCCAGAGACACGAGGGCCCGTGACCAGGAGCCATAACAAAAGTAATAAAAAAAAAAAAAATTATTCAGCCTATAATATTTTTTATATATATAATGACAGAACTACTATAAATCCACAAGCAACTGCTCAGACACGGCGCATCCAGGGGCTTCTTCTCTTGGGGTGGCCCCCTCCCAATCAGGTGGGATGAGAGTCAGAAGGGCCAAGGAATAGATCTCATCCACCCCCTGCAGCCCTCCCCCGAAGAGGCGCCAGGACAAAGGTCTCCTACTGGGGGGCTCCGGCGGCAGCTGCGACAGGCGTCCCCAGGGGGTTGGTTGCAGAGATGACGGGTGATCCAGCTAAAGAGCCCAGGGCTGAGGGAGTTGGCACCGTGGAAATCCCTGAAGAAAAGCAAGAAATCAGTCAGGAAACTCAAGGACCGCATTGCACTTCCTATAATCTATCCGTCCCTGTTACTGGGCGACTACCAACCCGAGGGCTAAGATAACGACTAAAAGGGCACAGGATCTACGGCAAATATAAATAACCTGAACAGGAACGGAAACCTGTTTCTGCGCGACAACGCAAACACTTTCATAGAGGGTTATTGCCCCCAACACAGCGCAGGTACCCCCGGTCACCAACTGGTACAGCCTAAAACAGGAGCGTCGCAAACACCGGGACTCACCTGACATCATACTGGCGCTACTGACGGGTGTGCTGCCACCGGGCATATTAGAGGAGCCCATTCGGGACTGGTCCTTCACAATGGGATCTGGAGAGTGGAGAAAGCGGTTAGATTCCTAGAATTGGGGACCCAGATGAAAGGGTACATTTAGATAAATCTCATCACTCACAGAAGTACTGATGGTCCATGGCTTCGCGGGCAGTCAGCCTTGTCTGGTGATCATATCGCAGCAGTTTGTCCAAGAAGTCCAAGGCCTCGGGGCTGACCAAATGCTGATTCTCACTGTGCACAAAACGCTCCCACCGTTTACGGGAATGCCTGGAGAAGGTAAAAGGAGGGGTAAAAAGCGTGAGCAGGAATCAAAGAATGACAAAGACCCTCTGCCTGAGCCACACGACGCATGACGGACACTCACCTGCCTAAGATATCATTAAAGCGTGGATCCAGTTCAATGTTATATTTGTCGATGTAATCGTACAGATCTTCGGTCCCCAGTACTTTGGCTATTCTCACCAGCTGGGAAGAGGAAGGGACAACAGCCTCACAAAGATGCCACGTTTCACCACAATGTTTTACAGCCCTTTTTCAACCAGTCCCTAGTCTGAGGACCATCTCATGGCTAACGCTTAATAAGCCCTACGGCTCCCCCTGCTGTGCACCACGGGAACAGCAAGCTGGCCACATACCCAGAAACCGCCACCATACCAGAGCAGGTACTGTTTATATCGAACCGTCGGGTTTAAAGTTTGCATGGAGTGTGACGTGATAACACAATGCACATATTATATACTAATCCATAAACCTAACGGAAGATTCTTTATGAAAGTGAATTTATACAACACACAGCAGAAGAGGAACAAAGCAGCCTCAACAATGCCAGGACTGAGCACACGACAGGATTTGTGTAACCACTATGGTATCTCAACAAGAGATAGGGTTAGACGACAGGATAAACAAAGGCCTTTTATGCGAAACAGAATTAAGGACCTCTGGGATCACCGACCGCTCATGTCCACCATCATCTGAATACAGACAGAAGCGCCAAGACACCAGACTGACATCTTCCATCCCATACAGGACCACCTAACAGTCAGACCACCTTCAGCTTCTCACCTGGTCATAGTTATCGTGCCCGTGGAAGAAGGGCTCCTTTCTGAAGATCATGCTGGCCAGCATGCAGCCCAAGCTCCACATGTCCAGACTGTAGTCATACATCTGCAAGACATTTGGACACCTCAATGTACCATTCAGTGCCACACAAGGCCCCCACGCAGCATACAGCCCCCTGTGTGTAATCAGAGAACTCCCACCCAGCCAGTCCTCTCCACACTCCCAAGTATAACGAGCCCCCAAAGGCAGCTCTCAAGTACCTGATAATCTACTAGCAGCTCAGGGCCCTTGAAGTATCGGGAGGCGACTCGGACGTTGTATTCCTGTCCCGGGTGGTAGAACTCCGCCAGGCCCCAATCTATTAGCCGCAGCTGTCGGAGGAACACAGCGATTAAATGAAAAGAGCGCTCAAGGGACAAGGGCAGGGGGTAGGCGCATGTCCGGACATACCTTTCTGTGCTCATGGTCGATCATTACATTGTGAGGCTTCACATCTCTGTGCATGATGCCCATACTATGGCAATAATCCAGGGCCTGAGGGAAAATATAATTAGTGAACGCTACGAACGGGGAACATTCAGCACTTATCTTCATAAAACACTAACGGCGGGAGAGTTCACTACGCAAAAACCCCACAGTACGCATAGTATATGCCCACGGTACGCATAGTATATGCCGAAGTACGCCAAAACCCCACGGTACACATAGAATATGGTGAAGTACCCGCGTACCAAATCATTGACCACATAACCAGCCGGGCCACTTACAGGACGACACACATGCTGCTCGATCAAAGCACTTACGATAGGAGGCACACATTTACTCACCTTTAATATTTCATACATGTAGAACCTAATGTCATAGTCTGTTAGAGTCTGGTACAACTGCTGTGGGAAGCAAAGAAAACAAAGGTCGGTGATGTCTCTCTGGGATTATAACACCCGGGTCAAGGGTGCGTCCATAAACCCCGCTCAGCACGAGATACCCCAGGCCTCACCTTAAAATCTGTATTGTTCACATGTTCAAAGACCAAAGCCGGTGTTCTGGACTAGAAGATAAAAGAGAAAATACAGAATCAACCTCACTGCACCCGTCCATCGCTCACCCGCCATACCAATGGGACCAGCGCCCGCTTACCACAGGATCCTTCACGATGTCTGCCAGTGTGATAATGTTGGGCCCTCCGCGCAGGTTCTCCAGGATCTTGATCTCACGTTTAATTTTCTTCTTCTTCACGGGCTATAAATAATGCGTGGAGGAGAGGTGTGAGGAAGCGGCAACAAGCCACACACTCCAGATAAAAGGTGCAACACTTCCCAGGCAGGTCTAACAGCATAAAAAATACTCCGATAAACCAGGACTAGCTTGCGCGGAACATCAGACACTGGCCCCACTCACCTTCAGGATTTTCACCACCACCTTCTCATTGTTGGTGATGTTAATAGCTTCGAAGACTTCACTGTATTTGCCTCGGCCAAGTTTCCTGACAAGCTGATAATCATCCTGGTTCCTAAAGACAGCGATTCATTGATTTTACTAAACATTCCCGGCACAGAAAGTACCCCCCTGCCCCGGCAGATGGATGTATCACACCGGACCGGGGCCCTTACCAGCACGGTGACTGAATTGGGCAGAGAATGTGGCACGAATCCCAATGGCTCACTAATTGCTCCTCCAATTTTGTTTAAAACAGTTTTGAACCTGGCAGAAGTTGCCACACCAGGGGTACCCCGGGGCAGGAAGTCACATCCACCCAGGAGGTGCAGGGACCCTGAACAGCAATACAAAGGATGCTGCCACTGGCTGCAAGCGGTTTATAAAATTCGTTCCCCAAACAAGACCATAACCCATAAGAAATCAATACTTCGCAGAGTGTTGGAAGAACATAACGAGTGGCCTCTAACAATATGTTTGGGGCAAGAGTTCCTTCCTAATCGCCCCTTATAACTCAGGCCTCCTCCGTTTCGGCAGAACATGTAGAATACACACGATACTCACCCCCACTCTACAACATGTGATTCGTAGTCCCAATATTCCCGAGGTCTGTGCGTGTTCACATCCGTGTAGACACGGGCCCGGCTTGGCACAGGTCCCGACATGGCAGACTGCTTGGCGGCCACCAACAGACAGCGACTTTGAAGACCCAGAAGAGAGATGCTGCAGACGGAGGATCTTGCTGTAAGACAGAACAGTTAGAAAAAGCTCAGTGTAACGAACCCTCCAACCAAACCGGTAAATGTAACACATTCTACCCAGACCGATCCACGTATTAGATTTCATGGGTACCTTTACACGAGACGAGGCTACACAACGGCCAGGAGGCCAAACAGATAACCAGAAACATCTACACCAAGTATCTCCTCCCAGTTCCTCGTACCCCGGGGTAACGCCAACTTCCATCTTAACGCTTAAGAGCACTGCCGATCGTGGCCTCAACAGAAGGTAAAACATACATGTCCAACCAGGAACACACCACCCCATGTGCGCCTTTCAAGCTCTGTCGCCATACATATTGAAAATAGTATTACTCGGTCAGACACGCAAGCAAAACTAATCAAAATGATGTCACCCCTCCCCGACCGGTCTACAAGGAGACGTCTCGCTGCAAGACACCAACATGCATAGAACAGGGTGCCCATAGCGCCAACAGGACGCCCAGCAACTTCCACCATCTTCACATCAAGTAATCCTCCAGAACGCAGTCTGATCATCAAAGTTATTACTACAACCGGCCTAACCGTCACCGACGTAAAAGCCACCGGCAACCGAGCTACATGCAAGAAGGGGGCAGAATTCCCACTTCCGGAAGTCACAGTACTTATGAAACACATATGATCGTTATTTTTCCATAGTAATTTTAAGCTATTTTCGGAGGTTTCTGGGTCGTACAGAGCCAGCCAACAGATCCATAATACACCAGGCTTCCAATGCTTGCGGGCCGGACAGGACATTCAGGCCATTGGCTAGTGAAGCTGAACCAAAGGGCTTGCACTTATTTCACTAATTTTTCATACCCATCAGTAACACTAACGCGATTCTGCCCAGGAACACACCTGACAATATTTAAATACCCCGCGGGGCAGCATGACCCTGAAAATTGCTTTGCAGACTAGACCGGCACATAATAAAGCCAACGCTGGCCAAGCCAGTACCAGAGCCCCACAAACCCACCGCAACCTCCTAACGGCTGCAGCCCCAAAACAAAGCAAACTGCCCACCCCTGCAGCCCCCAGCTAACCTCAACTGCCTCCGCAGCCCCCGGCCAACCTTGACTGCATCCATGGCCCCCAGACAACTCATCGCACAAACCCCTGGTGCACCGGGCATCAAAACTAAACGCTCCATCCCTGCCAGCCATACACGTCCACCATGTCCCCAACCTACTCCCACTTCATCAGGCCTTGCTTACTGGAGCCAACCCTACCTCCAGGACCCCAATCGCTGCCTGCATCAGGAGCTTCTCCCCCGGGCCATGCAGCCTAAGGTTCCCCCACAAAACCCACTACAACCCCCGGCTTCTGGACTCCACATTTACACCCCAAACCTTCCATCTGCAGCTGCCCACCCCCTAATTCCTAAAGTCCCCATCACCCCCACTACCGATACCCCATTCACCCAACTTCAACAGCACATGGAGACCGCGAAGCAATTACCCCACAATGGACCCAGAGCAGCCATTGACCCTTCAAGCGGCCCCTTCAAATAGACCTTAATGCTCACATTCTCCCCCCTAACCACACAGTGGGTATCACCGAGGACGTCTTAGGCCTGACCCACGGCTCCTGCCCCTTGTTGCCCCGGCCCTTCCAGCTCCCCCCCCGGGAGGAGTTTCCCCCCCTCCCCTCGCTCACACCCGGAGATGGCGGCCTCCGGCTCAGGCTCTGCTCTACCCCACCCAGAACTCTCCTACAGTCCCTGCAGAGACCTGTTCCACCCGCGGCCCGGTTCTGGCTCCCGTCCCACCCCGCACCTGCTGTTCCCGCTCCCCGCGGCCGCCGCTCCCGCCGGGATCACACAGACAATATGGCGGAGACACACGGCCGCCAGCCGCAGGGACCACAGCGAGGCTGGCAGGAAGCGGAAATACACTCTACCCGCTGCGGCGGCCTAGCAGGGCGGGATTCTGGGCGCCATGTTGTGTGTGGCGGTGGATCTGCAACAGTGGTTCTTAGTAAAGGCGTCAGAGAGGCCTAACAAACTAATGAAAGACACAGAAAAGAGAAATAAACACTATGCACGAGTTTAGCGGTATCTAGTCCTGCAGCCCGAACATACTGGCTCCACCTGACTAAGCAAAAATACGATTCCAGTCTCAAAATGGCCGCCAGCGAGGACCGGCGCTGAGCGTACGCATGTGTGATGTAGCCTGGAGCGCTGGTACATTCTGGGAAATGTAGTTTAGTGTATTCATTTGTGAGGCAATTGATCCTAAAGTTAAAATAATAAATACCTTTTATTTAAGGGGGATTACCGTGATTAGGGGACACCAGAAATGTTGCAGGAACATACGGGGTTTGGGATAGTAGATAATGAGGACAGTATGGATGGATGGGATCTGTCAGGGTGTTGGGGGAATTGGGATCCGTGCTGTAAGGTACGTCATTTGTTGGACCTGTTTTAAGCTACTATCGATGGGCGGGGTTTGTAGGGGTAAGGATGACAGTGATCTACTGGGTGCTACTATTTGTCACGATCAGCAGGAAGGGATCCACTGGGGTTTAGTAAAAGGATCTACTGAAAGCCTGGCAGTGATCTACTGGGGCTAGTAATAGAGATCTGCTGGATGGGATCTACTCGGGTTTAGTAAAAGGATCTACTGAAAGCCTGGGGTTAGTAATAGGAGTGATCTGCTGAATGGCTGCAAATTATCTACTGGGTGTAACTAATAGGAGGATCTGCCAAAGAGCAGGCCTGGATCTGCTGGGCAGGTAGGGGTGACAGGAATCTGTTGGGGGTAGACTGGGAAGTTCCCCATAACATATACATTTAAATGCACGTCTCTCCTCATGGTGATCAGCACTATGACGCCTTCAGGTTATATTTGCAGATCCTTAGAATCATTATTTCTGTTTCTAAACCGCTAATGATCTTTCAAAAACTGAACTCGTTATCTTCCCTCCTTCCATCTCCACCCCGGAACCTGACTCCTCACAACAGACTATCTCTCCCACTAACCAGACTCCTTCGGGGTCGTCCTTTCCCTCATCCCCCTCATTCAGTCCCTTGCCAGATCTTGACACTAAAACATCTCTCCCATCTGCCCGCTCCTCACCGAGTCCCGTGAAAACCCTCCTTCATTCCCTTATCATCTCCCGCCTGGACTATTGTAACACTTTTCAAGTCTCTCCTCTACAGTCTGTCCCACATGCTGCTGCGAGGCTTATCCTCCTCACACGCCGCTCTGCTTCTGCTTCCCCACTCTGTGATCCTCCACTGGATCCCGATTACCTTTAGAATGACATTAAAATCCTTGTACTGATATATAAAGCCCCATAACACTGCCCCTCCATAACACTGCCCCCCATAATACTGCCTCCATAAAGCTCCCTGCCATAACACTGTCCCGCATAATACTGCTCCCCATAATACCCCCATAATACTCTCCCCACAATACTGCCCTCCATAATACTGACCCCCATAATACTGCCCCCCATAGGACTCCCCACCATAATACTGCCCCTATAATGCTACTCCCCATAATACTGCCCCTCATAATACCGCTCCCCCAATAATACTCCCCGCCATAATACCGCCGTATAACAAAATACTCCCTACTTGATCTTGACCGGCCGGCCACTGGAACACGTCTGCCATTGTGTCGGACAAACAGGGTCCCATATCGACGGTCTTCACACAGAACAGCACGGCGGAGGACATCGTTATGTATTCATTAAGGCCCACGTTTTAGTACCCAGGATGGGGGTTGGAGAGTTTGGGGTAGTCACTCAAAGTCCACAGACATCTCACAGCTCAACGCCTTCACTGTCTGGATCCAAGTAGGGGCCACAGATTCACAAACACCCCCCCCTTACATAAATTACCCTCCATGATCCAGAAAGGCCATCATGCCAGATAAGGGCTTCTGGATAGGTTTCTCTGAAAAATGGCAGAAGGCGAGTCCAGAAGATGCTCTGAGCAGGTAGAGGTCCTGAAGAACCAGGTTCTGCTCGTGGAACCAGCTCTGTAACCCATTGAGGCAGATTAAGCAGTGGCCGCACCTTCCGGGGAGACTGAGAGTGGAAGAAGGTCTCGCTGCGTGACTCCATCACATAACAGAGAAATAGTGGAACCTCACCTTCTAAAGATTACCTCTCTAGATTGTGAGCTCCTGTGGGCGCAGGACCCTCCTCACCTGTTGTCTCTGTAAGCCAAATTGTAATGTTATATACTACTTGTTGTGTCCTGTTTATTTGCCCATTGTACAGCGCTACGGAATATGATGGTGCTATATAAAAACAATAATAAGTGCAGCATTTGCTGAGCTTGGATGTTGGATTATCGGGCTGGGGTACTACCGATGCTGGCCACTGGGTGGCGACGTTGGACTCCAGTAAATAGCACATTCTGCTTTCTCCTAAATTCAGCGACGTTAGGAATCTGGCAAGGTCACTCGGCAGAGCGGGATTCGCATGATGCCGAACGTCAGCAAGACAGCCGAAGAAATCCGCCATGAACATTTCCACGAATGATGATTAGTGAATAGTGATTTTCGGTAGGGAACGTAATGTGGAAACGCACCTTGAACACAGTGTGCAGTGGGTGAAATCAATAGTGTGTCCGTTAGGTCTCAAGGTGAATGGGCAGATTCTTGGGGTTTTTGCCCCAATCCCAGGATCTCAGTCTGAATGGGCAGATTCTTAGGGTCATTTCCACATTCTGTAGGTCTCAAGGTGAATGGGCGGATTCTTAGGGTTTTTGCCCCCATCTCAGGATCTTGAGGTGAACAGACAGATTCTCAGGGTTTTACCGACTCCTTCATATTCTCCTCTGATTTAATGATATCTGAGCGTCCCAATTGGTGCTTTTCTCCCTGCTATATCACAGCTGGGATCCCTGCTTGAATACAGGTGACTCCATACAGAATATCATGACCAGTCCTGGTTCCATGAGGACCGTCATCAGAACCATTGGGCCGTCGCCGTTAGCGAGTCACCGCAATAGGATCTGTGTGATGGGATATTGAAGGGTCAATATTTGCGGGGGTCTGCACAGGTATGGCGTGTGTGGATACCGCGTGTGTGAATGGTGTTTATGGAGGAATGTATGTAAGTCGTACACATGCATGTAATATGTAGATACCACGCACAGGAGCGATGTGACAAGTGGAAGAAGCCACGTGTGGGAGCGCGCAGATGAGTGCGGATGCGCTGAGTGATTAACCTCACACCCCGGGGTCACTCACCCCTCTCGGCTTTCCTTGTATTGTGTGAAGCCGGCTCTGCGTTTTGGAAACTTGCAGGCCCTTGCGAGGCGGCCGCACACAGGGGACGCCCGGCCCCCTTCCCTCCATTGTCACAATCCTGGCCATATCTCCAGCTGCTAAATATAGAGGCTGACGCGATGGCCGGGGTATGTCCCCCTCAGCCCTGGGACCTGTCAACTGCCCCTGACCCTCCCCACTGGAAGCATGGAACCCTGACACCCCACGGCCAGGTTACCCTCTGACTGCGGATGCTCTGTTGGGGGTTACCTTCTGACTGCGGACGCTCTGTTGGGGGTTACCCTCTGCGGACGCTCTGTTGGGGGTTACCTTCTGACTGCGGACACTCTGTTGGGGGTTACCTTCTGACTGCGGACGCTCTGTTGGGGGTTACCTTCTGACTGCGGACGCTCTGTTGGGGGTTACCTTCTGACTGCGGACGCTCTGTTGGGGGGTTACCCTCTGACTGTGGACGCTCTGTTGGGGGGTTACCCTCTGACTGTGGATACAATAAATAAAATACTCCAGAAATCCCCCTTTTATTTTAAACCCCCCCCCCATTATTTTTCCAGGTTTCGGGACGTTTTAGGCGCTCAGTCGTGATTTCTGTGCCGGTCGTGGCCCTATGAAGCTCATTCTGCCTGCGTCTCCAGCTGTTCCCCTCTGCGACTCGGATAATAATATGTCTGACTCTAGGGATTTGAAGATGTGCGAGTTCTGCAGATCTCTGCATGCGCGACGTCCTGAGAAACCAACGTTCTGCACAATCTGGTGTGTGCTGCGCATGCACTGGTAACAACTGCATGCTGCAGAACATTACATGTGACATATCGGCGTCCTGCAGAACATTACATGTGACATCTTGGCGTCCTGTGGTGCCCTGAACATCCTAAATGGTTGAGTCCTGCAGAGCAGTGTGCATTGTATGCGTGTCCTGCAGAGCATTGCGTCTACTGGATTTCTCGGCCTGGCAAAGCGTTTCACACATTGCATGGCTGTGTTAGACGATCAGATACCTGCGCACCCGTGTTATGTTTCCTGAACGTCACGTAACATCATGCGCGGGACGGGCTGCTTCTCCTTCCTCCCGGTTGCGGCTCTGCTGACCTTCTGGCGGGGGGGGCTGGTTGGGTCTTCTGGGACCGTCCTGCGTATCTGTGGAAGATGTGACTCACCAGAGCGCTGATCACATTCCAGACTCGCTGCGGAGCGCTGCGCTCCCGGCCTCACACCCCCGGCCTGCGATTGTCTCATTGTTTGTAGAGGGAAGCCTCAAATTAACCTGCTCCTCATCCTCACACCCTGTTTGGACGGGGGCAAAAAGAGGCTCAGAATGGCGGGGAGGGGGTTTAAGGGGGCAGAGGGGTAACGAGGGGTCACGGGTCAGATGGGACGACGGAGTGGTTTGGATTTTAACTCATTGGAGTTTAAAGCCCTGGGTTTTCTATTAAATGAGCAGGTAGCGGGTTAACCGCGCTCTAGGGTTAGGGCTCAGCGGTGCCAAGGGCTCGGCGTCCTTCACAGCGTGAGATGCCTTTGATACACCATACATGTCCAGCTGATGTCCACGTGAACCACTTCTGCCCCAAGAGCCGGCTGTCACACAGATCAGGCCGTGGTTCTGGCGCACGACCCCACCAAGAACCCCCCCGATGTATGAAGGGGGTATATGAATGAGCGGACATGGAGGGAGAAGTGCAAGAATGATAATCAGAGTGGGCGGCAGGAACTAGACAGAACTGCAGGGATCAGCGTGGACATGGGGAATTTGGGGTAAAAGCCCACCCAAGACTGGCGGGCTATAATTTAGGAGCGTTAAGGGAAGATCTGGGTGGGGGGGCAGTGGTGTGCAATTTCTGGAGAGCATGTTGGGGGGTTTGCTGTGTGAACACGCAGCCTTCCGTATCACTACACACATGACGCATCGAGTGGGGAGACACAGATGTGAAATCCTGAGATAATGGCCCCGGGTCACTGGGGTTTGGTACATTTTCCCGTTATTTGATTATTTATGGGTCGGACGAGAGACCGCGTGCTGGGGGGAATGAAGCGAAGGCATTCTGGGTACCAGTGACTCGGAGCAGCTGAAATATTTGGGAGGGAACCTGGGAAAACTGCGACTAAAAAAAGAACATTTAAAAACAGGAGTTACAGAGAAAAACCCTCTCCAACAGGGAGTGGATCCGTGCAGCTGCGAGAGTCCCAGGTGAGGGCAGATCTGGAGGGCCGCCAGCGTGGCCCCTCGGAGAGGATTCCAGAGGGGTCAGTGATCGGAGAGCTTCCTTCCTGAGACTCGCAGGCACCTTCCTGTCCCAAGGAGCGAGCAAGACCCAGGGAACGACAGGGGCAATTAGAGGAAAATGCCTCCGAGAGGCATTAGCGAGGGGGCAGATCATGATATAGAATTTACGAGCCCACCCAATGATTTTGGAAGCCATTCTGATATTTTTAGGAGCCGGGAGGCAAAGCATCCAAATAAGAGAATGGAAATTGCCCAGGGGCAAAAAATGAGGGTAAATGTACGATGATGTTTTATGGTTTCCTACTTGGGAGGCGGAGGGGGGGATTTCCAGCGCAGAAGCTTAATAATCCAGGTTTCGTTTTTCCCGACCCATAGAGATGGGATTGTGGCCACGCCATGTTTTTAAATGCCCGAGCCGTGTGTTTAAATGCCCATGCCACGTGTTTAAATACCCGAGCCGCGTGTTTAAATGCCCGAGCCGTGTGTTAAAATGCCCATGCCACGTGTGTTTAAATACCTGAGCCGCGTGTTTAAATGCCCGAGCCGTGTGTTTAAATGCCCCAGCCGCGTGTTTAAATACCCGAGGCGCGTTTAAATGCCCGAGGTGCGTGTTTAAATGCCCGAGCTGCGTGTTTAAATACTCGAGCCACACATTTAAATGCCCGAGCCGCGTGTTTAAATGCCCGAGCTGCGTGTTTAAATACCCGAGCCGCACATTTAAATGCCCGAGCCGCGTGTTGTGATCAGACGGGGAATTTGTGCCACCAGCGCTGATCAGTGGGGCATCTACTGGGTGTGAAATTGACACATCCGGAGAGCTGTGTCCAGCTGGGGAGGGAAATGACAAGTCCCATAACCTGACTGTTCAGAGGCAGGGGGTCTCACAGCTTTATGGGGGCCAAGCCGAGGTCACAGGATCAGAAGAAGATTTCTGTGAAATGTTTTTAAAATCTCACGGCTGTTTATTGGGGGTCTGTAAAGCATTAGATATGGTGTGAAGACCCCCATCACCCACCCACTCCCAGGCTGGGACCCCGGTGCAGCTGTGCTGAGCCGTCAGCGGCGTAAATCATCCCAGAGCAAGGAGGTGGAGCGGGTGCGGGATACAGAAGCAGGGAGAGAGGGAGCGGAGGGGGTCAGAGACCAGGGAGATGCTACAAGAAGGAGTGCAAGTGGGGCAGAAAGTACACAGACGTCTGGGGTACGGGGCAGCCATGCAAGTGGAGAGCATCAAATGAGCGCTAGAGTTTATATATAACCCGTCCCATTATGCCACATACCCCATCTACCCCTCCCTGTAACCCCGCCTATTACTCTATATACCCCTCACTATAACCCCACCTATTACTCCATATTACCCTCCTTATAACCCCTCCTATTACTCCATATAACCGCTCCTATAACTCCCATCACTCCCGGATCCCTGCCCCTATGATCTCCCCCGTCTGGTTTCTGTGGGCTGTCAGGGTTGAAATGCCCCAGATTTGGGTATCGGGGGGACTCGGGACCACCAGCTGCCGGCTTCACATGTAGAAATGTCCGGGGGGATTCCTGCCAAGATGGAGGAGAAGCGTCTGAGTCAGGATAAGAGGTCTGAGTCACGGGTAGTGATTCCGGACTCTCCTTCTACACGTCTACGGTAAACAGCACCGGCTGGAGCCTCCGCCGGGAATTAACCTCCAGCCGGCCGAGTCGTACTAAAGAAATTCCCCAAAAATACTTCAATCTCCCCCACAAACCGCCCCAAAGCCCCCGACGTGAGCCCAACGTTCCCAGCCCGGCCAGAGCTCCAGATTTTGGTTACACGTTTTGTGAATCTGTGTGTCCGTGTATCATGTTCTAGGAATACACAAACATGGATTTAACATGGAGATCGTCTCACACGGGGGTGGGGGGGGGGTGGAAGTTCAGGCACAGATATTCGTGCTTCACAAACTGTCCCATTAAAAAGCTCCTAGATAAGTGAACAGCCTCCCAGCAGAAGTGGCAGAGGGTAATACAGTGAGGGAATTTTAACATGCATGGGATAGGCATATGGATAGATAAGTGGAGCAGCCTCCCAGCAGAAGTGGTAGAGGGTTATACAGTGAGGGTATTAAACACGCATGGGACAGACATACGGCTCCTGAATCTAAGACGAGACCGAGCACTGGTTAATTTTGGCCCCGGGACCCCGTGCTTTCTAGTGATGCCCCTTTAAATATAATCTGCTTTTGTATACAACAATGTTCGGATTTTGTTTATTGTACGTTTACAAATAAAGTTTATATTCAATGCAATCAAACTTTATCCTCAAACCGCGAAGAGCGCTTTCGTTTGGAAACGATGGAGGAAAGAGGCTGAAGGGAGCTGCCGGGGCCCCTGATCCTTCATTGCTCCGAAGGCGCTGGTAACGCGCTCCACAGCCGTCATTTTACTTGTTATTGGCCGTATTTTAATAATTTCGCGTTTTTATCGTTAATTATGTTTCTTTTTTTCCAGAAAACACTTAAAACGCCGTTGGGGAGCGGAGGAGACGCCTGAGAGCCGACAGAAGGTGAGCAACAAACCAAATCTTATCGGCGTTATTATAGAGCATCACTCAATGCATTCTTAAAAAACAAGTTTTGGTTTTAAAACAAAACAAAAAACAACCCAAATTTGCTGATTTCTATAGATATTTTTGATGATATAACCGTACCCGGGAACTCAGTAAATGAGCGGCCCCCGAGACTGCTGAAATATTAACCCTTTAATAGCCCATCGTGAACATTTTATGCACTGACTCTCCAAATGTTACTCAAATGGCCCTAATACCGGTTGTCATGGAAATCCTGACCTGTCAAGATACACTTGAGTCACCTGGATTCAAGCAGGGAAATCACCCATAACATACAGGGAGCAAAAGCACAAACTGGGAGTCTGATATATAATCCCGGCGGGGGGGTAGTAAGGCGTCAGCCCCAGACTGTGACCCTGGGAATCTGCCCCTTCACCCCGAGACTGGGGCAAAAACCCTGAGAATCTGCCCCTTCACCCCGAGACTGGGGCAAAAACCCTGAGAATCTGCCCCTTCACCCCGAGACTGGGGCAAAAACCCTGAGAATCTGCCCCTTCACCCAGAGACTGGGGCAAAAACCCTGAGAATCTGCCCCTTCACCCAGAGACTGGGGTAAAAACCCTGCACATGTTCGAACAGGGAAAGGGATTAAATCCACGGCAACGGATGGGTAGATTCTCCTAGATCAGGGGAAATGCGTCGCATCACCGCGCATGCAGGAGAGATCTGCTGTGTAGAAGTGTATTTACAGGGAGATATTCTGCAAGCAGCTTGTTTTACGCGACTCCCCTGCCTGCCCAACCCGCGCATGTTGCATTTTACTGCTGAAGCCAAAGCGCCTGTCTGTTCGGGTAGAATATCGTTTTGCTTAATGGATGATCTGTTCTTTTAACCTCAAGAAACACCCGGCAGTGTGCTCTGCATGGTTTACTTTACTAAGAGGGTGGTAGATAAGTGGAGCAGCCTCCTAGCAGAAGTGGTAGAGGGTAATACAGTGAGGGGATTTAAACACGCATGGGATAGATATATGGCTCCTGAATCTAAGGTGAGACCAACGACTGATTAAGGTTTGAGTCTTTACAGCAGGAGAAACGGGGGCCGATCTGCTGGCGGGCTCTGGGCTTCTGTGGATTTATATTTATTGTTATTTCTGATCCGCGGCCGCTTTACGTTTGAGTTTTAGCACATTAGGAATAATGAAGAAGCCGAAGAGATCTAAATAAATGTTTTAAAAGTAGAATCAGGAGCCGCCATGCCGCATCAGGGGTACCGCAAATAAAACCCTTTATACTGCGGATACCCCCCGTCCACCCCCAAGATACCCCCCACAGGGATACTTAGATCCTAAAATCCAACCTGGTGCTTCGCTTCACAAACGGTCCCTGAAACCAGTTTGAAATAATCTTATTTTAATTAAAATTTATAAATTTGCAGAACGAATATTTACAAATATTTACTCCAAAAAAAAAAAAATAGAAAAAAACAAAGTAGCCGCCGGCCGCTAGTTTCTGTCCGTTACGAAGTCCGAGCCGTGAGGGACCTGCAGGTCTTCTTCTCTCACCCTGAGCCTGACGGCCCCTCGAGGTCCCCGCTGCCCCTTGCAATCCATTTGATTTTTTGGGGGTTATTTGGCATTTTTTACCCCGAGGTCCTTGGAATCTCGCATTTCTTTGGCTCCTGAAATTCTTATATTTTCACCCGAATGTCTGTGGATTTTTATCATCTCTGCGGGGCCCGTAACGTGTTGAGTCCTCTGACCTTCAGACAGTTACCGACGTGGTCCTTCCTGGTGGCCTGCGAAGAAAAAAAGCATTTGACGGTGAGGAGGAGCAGCAGCTAAAAAGTGACAGAATCCTTCATATTTATCCAAAAAAAAACCTGCGTGAAAAACACGTCAAGCTCCCCGCAGGACTTTTATTAACCCCGAATAGTTTACCTTGCGATGAGTCGGGGGGGGGGTTTGGATTCCACTGGTTTGTAAACATTGGAAATAAGGGGGTACACATTCTATTTTTTAAGATTTCCCAGATTTCTCTAATTTCATTCTCTCTCTCTTTTTCTCTCTTTCTCTTTCGCCTCTAATTGCTCTCCTTGCACTAATGGGTTAATTGGTGGCCATGTGTTTTCAAGTGTTATGGGGGGGTCCTCTCTGCATAACTCAGCAGCTGTGGCATGGAAAGGGTGTGAATCCCCACAGAGGGGGCATCAGTGATTTACCCTGGAGATATTCCTACCAAGGGGCAGTTTTTAGACCTCAGTAAAGTAACATTAAATGTCGCCGTAAATAAGGGACGGATTATTCTTTTTTCCTTACTGCGTCTCCAACGCTCAGAGGGTTATTGGGGTCTCAGCTTATTGCCCGGCTCTGGGTATTAGACTCTTTTACCAAAGCAACTCACGGTGAGAAACATGTGAGGACTTTGGGTGAAAAAGAGGGGAAAAGCGGTGTATAGATAAAAGGGTATAAATTGTATTTCGCTCCTGATAGAATTTATGGAATAATTAAAAAAACTAACAAAACAGATAAGTGGCGGCTGCGTTGGGCGTCACCGTGTGCGGGGGGCTTTATCTGTTTATCAGGCATCGCCGGGGGGATTTTATTAATAGCGATTTATTTCTGATCAATAAAGTGAATAAAAAGGGCTTGTTTTGGTAAACTATGTATTTGTTTGAAGGACAACATTCCGGCACTTAAAAGGTTAAAAGGCGGACCTTTCAGGGTTTTTTTGGTTGTTTGACCCAGATTTTTAAGGTGCATGGAGTCTATAAGTACAAGGGGGGCCCCCCAGTGCGCTCGGCTCCGGTACAAGGGGTCCCCCCGTGCGCTTGGCCCCTGTATATCAGAGAGCGATAGGGGGTCGCCCGGCCCCTGACGTGCATGCGCCCCGTTACACCCCACAGCCTCGCTCGCTTACCCCTTTCCGCTGGTTGCTGAGGCAGAAGGTGCAGATGCTCCGGGGGATCCTGCCTTCGGGGCCGTCCTTGGCTCTGTAGCCGTTGCTGAGGCAGGGCTGTCCGTCCTCGCACGCTTCCCCCAGGAGCAGGACGTTGGCCAGGTGGGAGATGTAGCTGGAGGCGAGGCGCAGCGTCTCGATCTTGGAGAGCTTTCTGTCCACGGGCTCAGTGGGTATGAGCGTGCGCAGAGCCGTAAATGCCGTGTTCACGCTCTGCGTCCGATCCCTCTCCCTGGCGTTGGCCGCCTGCCTCTGTTTCACGATCACCACCTGGCCGGGCTTTCGGGGCGTCTTCCGTCTCTTCGCCGAGCTGTCATAGCAGCCGAACGACTGGTCGCTGGAAGCGTCGCTCTCGCTGCGGTTCTCCTCGTCCTCGGACAGCAGAGACACGTCCGGGTAGAGCGCATGCATCTGCATGGGTCTGAGCATGGTGAAAGCCATGCGGCTGCAGACCCCGGCTTATTACCCCGCGCGTGCCCTCCCCAGCCCGTCACCCTACTCTCTTCCAGCAGCAATCGTTCTCTGTCCAAATCATAAACCATAAGGAGGTCCGGCGGGTCTCGCAGCGTCTGCACTCACTTGCGATGCTCTCACAGCTGTTCCTGGGTTTTCCTCCCCACTGCAAGTAAAGGAGGAGTCGTATTAAACTCCGTGGGCTCCCAACCAGTCTCTATATATAATCCATGGGAGGGGCCACGGGCCAAAGCAAATGGCCCTGGAGGGGGGGTCTTCACAGACGTTGCCCCTTCTGTAGGACTCCTTCTAGTAAAGGCGCATCTTGTCGTTCAATTAGGAGCTCGTCGTAAAAATGAAGCTACTGGATCCAGAGATAACCCGGGAGCTGCAGAGAAACCCCGACCTGTCGGCGGATCGCCCCCTCCGTCTGGTCGCCCGTTTCTTCTGCTGTAAAGACTCAAACCTTAACCAGTCATCGGTCCCATGCATGTTTAATACCCTCGCTGTATTACCCTCTACCACTTCTGCTGGGAGGCCGCTCCACTTATCTACCACCCTCTCAGTAAAGTACAACTTTACTTTCCTTCCATCTCAGTCTCTGACCCTCTAGTGTTAGATTCCAGTCTCTTGTTGTAAATTTTCTCCTTTGAAATAAATTTCCTTCCTGTCCTTTATGGATTTAAATCCCCCCCCCATCACTCTTTCCCATCCTTTCTCTCTTTATCTCTCCTCTCTCACTCCTCCAAGTGAAGCACCTTGAGTTCTCTTCCAGGTTTCAGGCACCAGATTGCGGAGGATACTTTGTATTTGGTGAAAGTGAAATGTATCCGTAATAAACCGAAGCCTCGGCCAGGGGACTGTCCCTTTAAGTCTTGGACACATGGTCACTGTAGTATGACCTCACTGCCAGTACGGTGAAATGAGATAAAATGCACCCCGGGGGAATTTTCTGCCCCACCGAGTGAACGAGTGTCTAATTTACACAAATAAAGGAGAGTTCAGTCGATGCGGAGACCTCCGAGGTCCCAAAAGCTTCACATCCTTTCCAACTAAACTTAAGACCCCCTCTGCGGAAACGGCGGTTTTGGTAAATGGTCCGTTTTGAGTAGATTTTCTGTTCTCCGGCCTCCGCACTGCATGTTGGCGGCCGTTTCCCACATATCACCGCTGGCTGATGGTGCTGAATGAGTCAGGTGCTTCTCGGGGGATAGATTGCAAGCTCCCAGGCGCAGGGCCCCCCTTCTGTACCACTTAATTTGTGTTAATCTTATATTGTCTGTTTTAATGTTATTGTAACAGCGCTACGGCATCTGCCGGCGATATATAAACACATAGATCGGAATACTGATCCCTTCATTGCTATTGATGGCAGGCAGCTCCCTGGGATCATGGGAGTTGTAGTCCTGAGCAGCTGGAGTCTTCCTGCGGGGCTGTTGTATATTTGCCGTGACCCCCATATCTGCCCTGCTGACAGGACGGCGTGTTTTGCCTCTTCCTCCCCCGGGATCTCCTTTTCTTTCAGGCAGAATCCCGCTCCCCTTATACTTCCTCCCAAGTGCCCCGTTAAGTTGATCTGACCCCCTTTGGGAACCAAATCCCTCCGTCTCTCGCATCCCCCCCCCCGGCAGCACAATGTAAAGCTCAAAACCACGCTCTGCCCAAAGAGACCGAGTTGTCGTTCGATCGCTCTTTAATCATGCGCTTAGTCGGCAGAGAGTCGGATCCCTGTACCCCGGCAGACTACTCCTGTGCATATAATAGAGGATTTTTCCGGATGACACGCGCGGCCAGACGCTGCGCCGAGGGGCCACGCGGTTACAGGCTGCTGTTTTTGTAACGTCTCGCCGAGTGACTGATCGCGGGGCGGCATCTGCTGCCGTTTACTCCAACTATTTACTCATCGCTCCCCTTTCTGCACTTTTTCTTTCCTGCTTCCTGGCATCAGTCAGACGCGGAAGCTCCTGTCTTCCTCGCTTCGTGTTGGGGCCGCGGGGTGAGATGCTGCGCGGTGGCCACGTGGCTCTGCATGCCTCGGAAAAACACTTAACTGTGAATTATTCCTCCCCGTAACAGCCGCGTGTCTCGAAAGCACTGCGTTATGCCTCTAAATAAAGAAAAGGATTCTCAAACCTTAATCAGTCGTCGGTCTCGTTGTAGATTCAGGAGCCATATGCCTATCCCGTGCATGTTTAATTACCCTCTACCCCTTCTGCTGGGAGGCTGCTCCACTTATCTACCACCCTCTCAGTAAAGTAACTGTGTACTGTTCGTGTTGCAGGGGTTGTATTTCAGGCGAGGTATCAGGAAGAGATGATATTACTCCCACGGCTCACGTAGTCTCGTGTATGGTATGGAGGCCCGGGACTGGCTTTATCGACACCGGCATTAAGCGATCTTTCGTCTGGGTGTAAGAAGGGTTAACGTTTGTCTTCCCTGCAGGACAGGAAACGGGTCTCCTCCATCACTCGCTAAATAATCCCAGACAGAGACCCGAGAGCCGCCGTCGTCAGAACACATCGTCTGCTGGAAATGTGGCCCCCAAAACCTCTTACTCACCCAACATGATAGGGTTAAACGCATAAAAAATAAAAGGTGATACAACTGAGCAATTTTACTAAAAGCACGAAATCCTGACATCAAGAAAAAGCCCAGAACCTGCAACCCAAACGCTTCATCCCAACAGTCGCCGGTCCCCTCGCTGTATTACTCTCTACCACCTCTGCTGGGAGGCTGCTCCACTTATCCACCACCTTCTAATACAGTGAGGGTATTTAACATGCATGCATAGACATACTTATCTAATAGACATACTAATCTCCTGAATCTAAGACGAGACCAACGACTGATTAAGGTTTGAGTCTTTACAGCAGGAGAAATGGGCGACTAGATGGGGGCCGCCAGGGTCTGATCTGCCGGTACATTCTAGCTATAACCCGTGATGTTTCCCATTGCACGGTGTTTCCGTGAGATTTGGGGGTCCGGGGTATGGCTCTCGGGGGGGCGGGTGTCTCGGTGTGAAGTGAGTGATGTTTGTGGGGTTTATGAGCTCCGTTAGTGAAGCTCCCTTTTGTCCCCCCCCCCCCCGGGTGTGTGACGGCTTTATAGCTCCACTCGCACCCTGAGCTCTGTGTGAAGAGGAGACTGCTGTGCTTCGGCAGCGCAGGGTGTGAGGGACGGGCAGGTGGGAATTCCTTCCACTTGTTATTTGTCCAAACAACTTAACATTGAGGCCAAGAGGAGCTCGGAGGGGCCGGCGTTGGACTGACGGACAACCGCAGCGCAAAGTGCTGCATTTTCAGATCATTTCATGTTTATTATTATTATCTTTTATTTATATCTCGCCAACAATTTACGCAGCTCTTAGTTAACTTGTTGCATTCTGTTTATTATTTGTTTCTTTGTTGCATTCTGTTTATTATTTGTTTGTTGATTTGGTGTAACCCCCGGGGTGGGGGGGGGGTGTAACGCCAGCAGCTTCATTCTGTGAATTTCATTTATTTTTTATCTCAATGTTTTTCTTGTGGGAGGGGGGCGTGGATAGAAGAGGAATCGGTGGGAAGGGAAGCAATGATCCGCGTCAAACCCTAATCAGTCGTTAGATTCAGGAGCCGTATGTCTATCCCGTGCATGTTTAATCCCCTCACTGTATTACCCTCGACCACCTCTGCTGGGAGGCTGTTCCTCTCATCTACCAACCTCTCAGTCTTAGATCCTGGAGCCGTCTGCCTGTCCCGTGCGCAGATTTTCGTTGTTTATTTTTGGCTACTTTCTTTTTGGGGGAGAACGTCCCTTCAGCTGGTAAAAGGAGAGCTGGCCGGCGATAACTTTATGACATTACCCCCTCTGATCTGTAATTTACCGTGAAAGCAGCAAATCTGTGCATTTCCAGTAAAAAGTCAAACTAACCGCACGCAGACCCAAATGTTCTTTTTCTTGAATCTTTTTTTTACATATATATAAATATATATATAGTTTTAGATTCTTTTATCGGTTTTTTTAGGGTATTTTATCGGTATTTGGGGTATTTTACTCTAATTTGTATAATTTCGATGCGTTATGTTTTTTTTGGGGGGGGGGTATGCGGCAGCTGGTTGGGTAATCATATAATCCCGGACCGGTGATTGGTTATTAATTACTTTTTATATAAATTGCACATTTTGGGGGTGTTTTGCCCTGGTGCTCGGGATTGGCAGGGGGCTGGATTGCTAAGTGAGGCTAATGGTCTCTTCCTCTGACGGCGTCTTCCAGATGTGAGATGATGAGGCGGTGGTTCTGGATCGGCCTCTGTTTGTCAGAGATCATGTCTGCTCCCCTTCCTCTCGGTCTCCTGAGGGCCCCTCACGTGCGGAGCCCCCCGCCGCCTCTGCTTCTGCTCAGCCTAAAAAACGTCCTGAAGACCCTGACAGCCGGAAGACAGATGGGCAGCCGATGTGTATTCAGGTGCAGCGATCGCCGGCACATGGTCACCATCTGAAGAGGGGAGGAGAGTTGAGGAGGGGTATTTTGGAGGAGAGGGGTATTTCGGAAGTGAGGAGAGGGGCCGGGGGACTTTCCCGAGTAAAGTAACGGGTTAGGTATTTGCCCCGTATGTCCAGAACCCAGCGGACGGACCCTCAGCCGCATCGCGGGGGGACTCATTTTTCCACGGATCCTGGAGACGACATTTGCGCTGCTGAGCTTTAGATCTGGGGGCAAAGAATGTTCTTGGGTGGGGGGGGTTTCTTGGGGTTTCGTTTAATTTCGGGGTAGTAGGGACAGGTCCGTGGCTGCCGGCTCCATGGGGTGACATGCTGGGATCTCATGTGTTTCTGGAGAAACGTCACCTCACATCAGCCCCCCAGTTACACACTCCCTGCCTTTACATGCGCGGCCGCGGACCCCCAAACACGAGACGCTTCCATCAGGAAACAGAATCTGGTGACTTTTCACCACATTTCTCCACCACAAGCATCCTCCGGCGTTAAACGCGTCCCTCGACTTCAAAAACATTCTCTCAGGAACCCAACCGGCACCTGTTCTACCGGAGAGCCGATCCCCCGGAAAATGTCCTGATTAACCGCGGGACATTAACGTGGCCGGGGGTGACTGGGGGTCAACATCAGAAGCTTCGACACCAACCTCTGACCCCGTTGCAGGGAATCTGCTTGTAAACCCCCCTCCCCGTTCTCACACCCCCCTGTTATTCCTTTTCTTTAAACAAAATCAGTGTTTTTGGCCTCCTTCGGAGGTGTCATGGCCGCCATGTGCACGACTTACCTGTTTATTTATTTTTCCTTGTACGGGGTGTTGATGATCCCGCAGTGCTGGGGGGGGTGTTATGCTAACTCATTACAGTCACGCCGAGACCCCCTGTCACCTTTCCCAGGAACCAATGGGGGGGGCAGAGAGGGTCTTATAACAGTTGGTCATTATTTAAACATTCAGTGACCTTTTCCTTTTAAAAATAATATTTAGTGCAAATAATTAGGGGGGGAAAAGTAAATACGAGAAAAAGATAGCAATCCCGGCGGTGGGATAATGGCGTTTCCCCTGTGTCCCGGTGGTGGGATAATGGTGCTTCCTCCGCGTCCTGGCGGTGGGATAATGGTGTTACCTCCGCGTCCTGGCGGTGGGATAATGACGATTCCTCCGCGTCCCGGTGGTGGGATAATGACGATTCCTCCGCGTCCCGGTGGTGGGATAATGGCGTTTCCTCCGCGCCCCGGTGGTGGGATAATGGCGTTTCCTCCGCGCCCCGGTGGTGGGATAATGGCGTTTCCTCTGCGTCCTGGCGGTGGGATAATGACGTTTCCTCTGCGTCCTGGCGGTGGGATAATGGTGTTACCTCCGCGTCCCGGCAGTGGGATAATGGCGTTTCCTCCGCGTCCTGGCGGTGGGATAATGGTGTTACCTCCGCGTCCCGGCAGTGGGATAGTGGCGTTTCCCCTGTGCCCTGGCGGTGGGATAATGGGGTTTCCTCCGCGTCCCGACAGCGGTAATTACCCTTCATAGCGGGTGTAGTAATGGATTGAGGCTCCTGCCGGCAGGCAGCGGGTGTTCTTGGTATCGCGTTACATGCTTGTTGTCTGGAAGACCCTCTAGAGTTCCGGCTCTAGAGGAGAGATATATTAATAGGAAAGACCCCCCTTTCACAAAGCGTCTTTGTTTCATTGTCTTCTCCTGGAACAAATGAATTGGACTGGTCTGTCATCTCTTTCTGATGATCTGGGGGCCGCGGGAGCAAGAAAAATTAAAACGATTCACCTCGCCTCGACTGATCAGCAATCTCAATAGAGAGAGCGATCGCTATGATGTCACGCGCTGACATATCTCCCAACACCCGTGATGCCATAGTTCTGGATTTAATGATGCTACCTTAAACAGCAAGACAAAAAACATGGAATATTGTGCAGATTTCATCCGGTTTAGTTGGTCTTTATTGTATTGTTAGACTGTCGGCACCTGTCACCTCACAGCGAGACAGTCCAGTGACCGTCTCTTTCAATGCCTGCAGTTTGTAAGATGATCAGAGCTCAGAAGTGACCGAAACCGCAGGAGAACCTCTCGGGTCGTTTCACGGAATAAATAGCTTTCTACACTCTCACTGTATCTAGAACAGTCTGATGTAACATCACCTTACCGAGAACACTTCCCGAAGGGCTTTCTACACTCTCACTGTATCTAGAACAGTCTGATGTAACATCACCTTACCGAGAACACTACCTGAAGGGCTCTGTATGCTGATATAATATTATTTAATCCGGAACGCTTCCGGAATGGAGCTCATGTTTGGGGTATAGAGCATAGGAGACAGGGGTGAGGGGTGGGGGTTTAGAGATCAATTCGAGGCGCATGTCGACTAAGCAATAATTAAATGTTGGGGGGGTGAATGTGTGCTCCACGAAGTCTCTAGCTCCGGCAGGTATGAGAGAAAACCCTAAAAGCGTATAAAAGCAATGCGGCAAGATTTCATTTATACTTTTATCCGGCACACGGAGCGGGACCCCTGACAATGCGGCCCTTTGTATAAGAGAATCTCTGTCCGTCGTTAAATCACGCAGACAGGTTAAAGCCCCCGTCTCCTGAAGGCTCTTCCCCTTCCAGTGGGGGGGGGAGGAAACTTCGTAGCACGCGACGATTCTTTCCAGAAATTTATGGCCCTGCAGGGAGAAGCCATCGGGGTTATTCTATCTGAGAGCGGCCCCCCGGCCCCCCGGCGCTTCCTTTCTGCTAACGCTTCAGTCCCGATAATATCGCGTTTCTTGTGCAGCAGCTTCGCCGGTTCCTTTTTCCCCCTTATAGTTTAATAAAGTATTTATTCTCCGGCGATCTGAATGTCTTCTGGCTTTTTAAAGAGCGAGTGTCGGAAAGGGCAGAAAAAGGACAAATATTTCCCAGAAAAAAAAAAATAAAAAAAATCCTGTGGCTTTTTTTGGGCTTGCACGTTGACTTTGCTGATTTTCCCAGAAAGTTTTGTCACAAACTGGCCAAATTTATTATTTGCAGGTTAAGAAAAAAAAATAGCCCATTTGGTAAACCTCGTGGGAAGGTATTTAATGAGAAATACTGAAATAGTCGCCGTCCGGGGCACTTGGGACCAGAAAGACCTATATCTGCAGCCTCGTTCCTGACTCGTGCTGTGTTTTCTGGAATATAATCATTTCTTTTTGGGGGGGGGTAGATTTTTTTTTTCCCTTTTTATTTTTTGCCAAATATGTCATTAAGCAAAATGGGAATTTTAATTTTTTTTTTATTTTTAGAAAAATTACACAATATAATTTTGTAAATTATAAAAAATATAACCTTCCATCCGTCAGCCAGAAGCATCACCACAGCCTTATAGTGTTTGAATACCCCTCGTAGGGGCATTAAGCTTCCACATGGTGCCTCAGTAATGGCTCTTTATCGTTCTGGGGGGTTATAGTACGGGGGGAACGTTACCCTGTCCAGGGGTTTTGCAGCCGGTGACCTGCCATGTCAGGCTGGATTACCTGGAGTTGGGGATCATTCGGCGTTTTATTAGTTAAGTGGCCTCTATTGTTCGGTGGGCTAATTGTTACCAGGTGGGCTCCCGGGGCTGACGTTTCCTGGACTCGGGGTAATAGTGACATCTGCTGGCCGCACTCCCCGCCACAAACGGAGAAACGACCCAACGGGACGGACAGACAGATCTATGCGCCTGCGGCCCCCCGGCGTCACAGAGAATCCCCTGTACTCATCACTAAATTATAAAGAAAAGGGAAATTATGTCACGGAACAAAATCTCACTTTATTCAGACAAAACCTCCGGGGCACAGAGGGGGAAGAATCCCGTCCGGATACATGCTGACCGAGGAGGAAACATACCATAAAGATACAACTGAACGGACTTTGTGGTGTCCGTGTGGTTTGTGTGTGTGCAGCGTGTGGTTGGCGTGCGCTTTGCATGTGTGCAGCATGTGGGTTGTGTGTGTGCAGTGTGTGGTTTGCGTGTGTGCAGCGTTTGCAGTTATAATTTCCGCCCAAAACTCATTTTAGGAATTTATAGATTTCTAAAGGAAATATAACATAATTATCTCATCAACAATCTAATCCGATATGGAGTGAGCACAACGAGGAAGTGCTCTGCGGGGGTTTAGAAATCTCTTCCGTATCAAGAGGCAGACGGTATGGAGCGAGCACAACGAGGAAGAGCTCTGTGTTTAGACAGTGATGGCGGAAACAATCGGCTCATGCACATCCCAGGCCTGATTGAGTGCCTTCGCTGTTTGTACCACTTCTACTGGAAGTCTATTCCAGGGATCTACTTCCCTTTCTGTAAAGTAGCGTTTTCTTACATTACCCTTCGGCCCCAAGCTTTCTATGCCCTTTAGTTCCCCTTTTGGACTTGATTTGGTCCCTTGGCCTGTTTGAATGTGTCTGCTGTGTCTCCATTTGCTCTTCTAGGGGCCACATGTTTTGTTGGCGAGGCCGCATACTATTTGAGACAGAGGCAGACGTCTCACGCGTGTTTCAGTAACGGCACAAACTCCTACAATTCTTTCCAATGCAGAAGGTCCTGATTTTGTACTCGTCGGGGTGACTCCTCGTCTCGGGGCTCCTCCGGTGTCCAAATGCCCCAGGCGGAGGCTACTGCAGGTCGGGGGTGCTGGATCCCAGGTAAGTCCGCAGGTCGCTGACAGAGGACTGGATGATTTTGCCGGGAATGGTCTCCCTGTTTAACCTCTGATATGCCGCGTAGCGATGACACCCGCCGAACGAATAGAAATAATCGCCCCCGTTCCGGCCTTTTATCCAGAGAACGTCAATGGGGGGCACCAGGTCCTCGTCCTTCTGCGAGGAGGAAAAAGACATTGAAGTGACGCGCCTGAGAAACACACAACCCCGCAAGAGCCCGATGGTTCTCTGTGGCCGGCGACAATACCTCAAACCGCTAAAATAGTTAAAGTTACAATCAGATTTTTACCCTTTTTACCGGAATTTGACTATTTTCGTCTCCATGACCGGCCGTCGCCTGCGAGGAGGCAGCTGATATATCCATTCGTAACATTACCTGGGCAGAGGGCAGAAGACCGGGCATGAAGCCCGTTGTGGATCGTGATGCGTACACTGCTAGCTGCAGCTTTTCTTGCTACTCTCACAACCCTCAGCCAACTGATGGCCCACAGCTGCCGCGGCTCTGATGTAAGCCCATGGGGTCCCCAGGTGTTGGACTTTACCTGTATGGTCTCCATCAGGCTCTCCACCTTGCTCTCCACCTTGCTCTCCTCCAACTCCGGTGGGATGGGTCGGATCAGAACCCGCACGGGGACGTTATGGATGGAGGAGATGTTCCCGGAGTGGATGCTCCTGTCCGCCATGGCCCTCAGTGCAGCCAGACCCCTGAGCATCACCTACCAGCCGCCAGCTCCTCCGGCCAACTTCTGGGTTTGAGCAAACGGTATACGGTGAGAGGGCAAGGAGCAAACGGGCTGTACCAACTGGCCTAAAGGAGGGGGAGCCAACAACATTACAGGAACTAATGGCTTCCTCCCAACGTGCCCGCTGAGTCAGAACGTCTCATGTTCCTGCTTCCTTGTAACTGTTGTGACATCTCCTTGTGAACGCACTTCGAGAGGTGAAATAACGAGGCGGCTTCCTTGTTCCGGTCCCCTTGACACCCCTCGGGCAGGTTCATGCTGCAGCCGTCGGCTGAATCAGAGTGAATCAGCAGAGCTCTGACCAGAAGCCGCCGAGGGCGCTGATCATGTCGGGTGAACACAGAGAACATGCGCATAACTCGGCCAAATCATCTGTTTTTCCTCCCCGCTGGCTGAAGCAGCACATTGGCTTATTTAATGGGGAGTGAAAACTTCAGGGTTTTAGTAAAAGAGGAAACAAAATAACTCTTTTAAAATATAATGTTTTATTTCTGTAAAGGTAACAGATTCTGTTACATAATAATCAGTTTATTGGAAAGTCACGGCAGAAATGTATTGCCCCTTACCCCACTTTATGCCCTAGAAAGTGACCCGGCGCCTCTGGGGAATGGCAAGGAGGAGACTTGAGATGTAGTTAGAGGTGTGGCGGGCCTGTTTGTTGGGCTTTTAGGGCTGTAGCACCCTGTGATACCCTCATACCCAGAAAACACTCTGACCTCCTAGAAAAGAGGAGCTTCAGGGGGGGAGAGAGGGACCAGAGTAGGGGGCATCAGGGGAGGAAATGGGATATGGGGGTTTGGGACTGGCACACTTAGGAGGTATGTTGCTGGTCTGTCTCTCGGCGGTGCTTTGCTTGGGATCAGTACCGGTGGTAGTGCAGTGAGGATCCACTAACAGCAGCAAATAGCAGCCCATTCCCTCCTGGAGGGACCGGCCAGATTCCTGCGCAGCGGCTGCCCCTTCCCTCCGATTATTCATTAAACCCCGCGGGGGTCGGACTCTGGACCGCGGCTTTCCCCGGGTTACTCGTCGGGTGCCATGTTCCGAGGAACCTCCTGCTCCGGTAAACGCCTGGAAACCCATCAAACCCCCCATAAAGTCATTAAGTTGGGTCACACAAAGGGGTGCAGGGGGTGTATCTTCCTCTCCTGCCCCCCACCCAGGCCCGGGGTACATGGCAGCTGCCCCCCCCCAATACACACAGCTGGTTCTTCAGTTCCTCTCGGCCGTCTCACCGCGATCCGGGGGCCAATTAGTGGTTGCGCATCATTATTGAGTCGGTTACACACGCGCCCGGCCCCCGGCAGTCAGCCCACCATATGCAGAGGCCTTTGTCATGGAAATGAGGACCTTGAAGGAGTCTGTGTGATAAAGCGAGGGGCTATAATGATCCGGAACAGGTGCTCGCAGGGCAATAAATTATCCTCTCGCCCCCCGCACCCGCCTCACGGGCCGGGAAACAGAGGTGCCCGGGGGCAATGGCGTATTAACCCCTCGAGAACGCTCTCTACCCTGCTCCAGAACCCAAATGTCGGGGGATGAGACAGAAAATGAAAGGAGCCGAAGCCGCTGCGGACTGAATCATAAAGTCTTTAATGTCCCTGAATGGCATGACAGTAAATACAGCGACGGAGCTCGTCCGCCACAACTACAAAACCCCGAGAAAATAACATGCATCGGAAATTATTGCTCTTATTCATCTATTTACAGTCTAAATATGAAAGGCAGATGAGTCGGCGTGAAACCCCCCCCGGGCGCATTCAGGGGGCAAGAAGCAGCTCGGACGGGGCGCGGAAGCATCTGGATCCGCAGGAAACGCACCGATCAGAAGATCAGGATTCCTCCTCCTGATCACCCGGATCGTTCATTTCTGCTTTAATTACGATGACAAGGAGCAGCAGATCTCCGGCCCCCAGGGGGGAACAGAGGGTCGGGGTACGGTCTGGGGGTTTGTGCGGCACCAAGAGGTCAGAATAAGATGAAATGGGACACGAGACCCGCGTCCCCCCAGTGAAGGCTAAGGCAAGTGTGGCAAAGAGCATTAACCCTGCGAGAGCCGAGGGGTTTGCATCGTACTTCAGTCTGACTCTCAAAGGGTTAAAAAATACCTGGATTGCATTGTAGGCAGCTGCTGACAGGAGGGCTTATTCACTAAACTGTGAGCTGCAACTGCACGGCTTTACTTACACAGTGCAATCAAATGACATTCTCACTGATTAAATGATACATTATACAGGGCCGGGTCACTGATTTATCTATACATTATACAGGGGGCCGGCTCGCTGATTTATCTGTACATTATACAGGGGGCCGGCTCACTGATTTATCTGTACATTATACAGGGGCCAGCTCTCTGATTTAACTATACATTATACAGGGGCCGACTCGCTAATTTAACTATACATTATACAGCGGCCGCCTCTCTGATTTAACTATACGTTATACAGGGGGCCGACTCACTGATTTATCTATACATTATACAGGGGGCCGGCTCACTGATTTATCTATACATTATACAGGGGGCCGGCTCACTGATTTATCTATACATTATACAGGGGGCCAGCTCACTAGTTTAACTATACATTATACAGGGGGCCGGCTCGCTCATTTAACTATACATTATACAGAGCCTCCTGCCAACTCCCGCTTTAGTGAATAGACCCTCGTAGTCGGCATCCCGCAGGGTTTTTCGCATACCTGGGAACTCTCCGGGTTTCACCCTGAGACTCCGGATAAAGTGTCGGTGGGGGGGGGCTCTGACTCGCATCCCCCACAGGTGGCCTTTGGGTAGCTAAAAAGTTCCCAGGTATGCTGGTTGGGTTGCTGCCGCTGCCAGGGCCACAGGTACGTTTTATTGCTATGAAGGAGCCCCGGACTCTGTATGTTAGACACGCAATTAGCAGTCAGGGGATTGTGTTTTTGCTCAAATTGAGCTGAGAAATAAGATAAAACGCCAGCAAATAAGAATGAACTCTGTGCCCATCGCCGTACCCAAGACAGCCCCTCTCCCCATTTAATCCCCATGTCTATCCCTAGCATTCTACCCACCTCTGCTTGGAGGCTAGTCCATGCATCTAAAACTCTTCTTTTGTAAAAATAAGTGTTTCCTATGAAGCGTCCCTTCCTAATCTATAATTAATAAATAGCGGTGCTAGAAGGAGACGCTCGTTGTGCTAGTGCCCAGGGACCCAATGCCTGGCCATGCAAAAAAAAAAGGTCATTATAAAAATGCTGCAGTAATCCTTTTTAAAACCCAAAACGGTATGTTCTGTTTCAGGTGTTATTTCTCCTTATTGCCTTATTGTTTTCTAGAGATATTATAGTCTTAAAGATGTCGAATCAGGATTATTATCAGCTTCTGGAAATAAGGGGTTAATTAAAGGGTCTGACAATGGCTTTAAATACTAATTAATTCCCCCCGCCCCCCCTCACTAATTGGCAACTTATGGTTATTTCACATATCGGTGACAGCTGCATCAGTTTTCAGACACACATTGTACAGCGCTGCGGAGTATGACGGCGATATATAAATAATAATAATAATAACACATTGTACAGCGCTGCGGAATATGACGGTGATATATAAATAATAATAACACACATTGTACAGCGCTGTGGAGTATGACGGCGGTATATAAATAATTATAATAACACATTGTACAGCGCTGCGGAATATGACGGCGATATATAAATAATAATAATAACACACATTGTACATCGCTGCGGAGTATGACGGCGATATATAAATAATAATAACACACATTGTACAGCGCTGTGGAGTATGACGGCGATATATAAATAATAATAATAACACATTGTACAGCGCTGCGGAATATGACGGCGATATATAAATAATAATAACACACATTGTACAGCGCTGCGGAGTATGACGGCGATATATAAATAATAATAATAACACACATTGTACATCGCTGCGGAGTATGATGGCGATATATAAATTAATAAATAATAATATACCCCCATCCTTCAATCGGAGGGAATCCCCGGCGCGGCCCTGGACTCTCGTGGTATGAAGACGCCCTGACGGCGGTGGAATGAGGGGAACGAGGCTCCGTCCTTCGCTGGGGAATTGCATAGGCTTTTAGGGTCTTTATCCGGCGGAGAGCGAGAGTCCGCGGACCTGAACAAGGCAGAGAGTCGCGTTATCAGGACCGCGGAGGAAGACAATGAACAGACCTGTCTACTGTAAACACTGAAGTCTTTGCAAAATCACATATACCAGTCCTGATCCCCCCCTGAGACGGCGAGCATCGGCCGCTCAATAAATAAATAAGTTAAACAATAAATAATATAAATTACGGGATTGAAATAAATAACCAGCGCTGGCCGAGTCTGCTACAAAGTGTCTTCAAAGGAAAGGATCCTTCTCTCTCTCTCGTGAAGAGAGGCAGCCTCGGCTCCCAAAGCACGTTTTTGGGGTCATTGAGGGTCCCTGTATCTTGAGTCCGCTAAATAATCGAGGCCAATACATGCAAAAAGAGGATTGCCAAATACTGTTAGAATGCGGCATAAGCGCTTCGTTCTGTTTATAATACTGACTTTTCCGTCCTCTTCGCTGATTATGAAGACGTGGATTTGAGAAATAGAAAAAGGTTTTTGTGCTACATGAGTTGTTATTTTTTGCAGGCCCCTCATATATCCGGCCCCGTCTGCTGCCTTCCCTCGTCAAAAAAATAACGTCTTCTTTTATTTGTATAAAAAAACCAATAAATAATACATGTTTATGAATACTGCAGGAGCGGGGAATGGTGTCTGAGCCGGGAGCTCCGGGGCCTTCATCCGTAGCATGTACACATTTCATGTGTGTTAAGAAAGCTTGGCTTTGCACGCGGGATCCCGCAGGAGAAAAAAATGCACCTAAACTACCCGGACGCCGTCAGCAGAGCCGTCCCCAGAGCTGCCCGCAGAGCCGTCTCCAGAGCCGTCTCCAGAGCCGCCCGCAGAGCCGTCCGTATTGCACAGTTAAAAATAAATTCCGTTGTCAGACATCGGGGTTTATAAAAAGTGGGGAGTGAGCGTGAAATGCTTGGGGCTGCAGATTGTGAGCGTGGCGGTCGTGTAACACTGCTTAATGTCGAGTACCCTGATTTCTGAGCCTGTGGTGCCTCGTGCCATCAGGAGGGAGGGATGGCTCTCGGCTTGTGCCATGTTTCTCTGATACGCCCGTCGTGTCCCCGGCTTCCCGGTCCCCTCCACTAGCTCTGGACGGGACATTCTTGCTCAGAGCCCTTGAAGCAAGCCGACTCGTAGTGTTTGTTCAGGTACGACTTGAGCGCGAAGGTCTTCTCGCAGCGCTTGCACTTGTAGTGCTTGAAGGCAGAGTGCGTTTGCATGTGAGCGCGGAGGTTGGAGCGGTCGGCGAAGGCTTTGCCGCAGTGCGCGCATCCGAAGGGCTTTTCTCCGGTGTGGGAACGCATGTGGCCCTGCAGGAGCCACGGCCGGCTGAAGGCTTTGCCGCACACCTCGCACTTGTGTTTCAGGTTGTGCGTCAGCAGATGCATGGCCAGGGCTGGCATGGAGACGTAGGTTTTGCCGCAGGTCGGGCATTTCCTCGCCATTTTACTGTCTAGGCTCCTGTGGGTTTGCTTGTGCCGGCTGAGGTTGGAGGAGGTTGCATATGTTTTGCCGCATTCGTTGCACGTGTGGCGTTGGCCCTCGCGGCTCTCGCTCCGTCGCCTGGAACGTCCGTCCGAAATGAAGAAAGCGTCCATGGAGTAGCTGTCGGTGACGGCAGCTTCCCCGCTGAAGTATCCGGCCGAGAGACTGGACTGCGGGCTGTCCGGGTCGCTGTAATCATCGTGCGTTGGCGTGTAGTCCGGGTCCGACGACCCAAACTTGGCCTCGGGTTTCTTCTCATTCTGGTATTCAGGAGACGGGATGCAGTCGGGGATGTAGCCTGTGAGACAAACAGCAGCGTAAAGTAACGCTTTATGTAATACATCACGTTCTGGGTATTACGATTGTAGAACCATCCAGTAATTGGCACTAATAATAGGTGTAACGTAAGGAAGTTTTACTTTACTGAAAGGGTGGTAGATGAGTGGAACAGCCTCCCAACAGAGGTGGTAGAGGGTAATACATTGAGAAAATTTAAACATGCGTGGGATGGACATATGGATAGGTACGTGGAACGGCCTCCCAGCAGAAGTGGTAGAGGTTAATACAGTGAGGCAATTTAAACATGCATGGGATAGACATATGGATAGATATGTGAAACAGCCTCCCAGCAGAAGTGGTAGAGGTTAATACAGTGAGGGAATTTAAACATGCACGGGATAGACATACGGCTCCTTCCATCCCATCTCAGCCTCTGACCCTCTAGTGTTAGATTCCGGTCCCTTGGTGTAACATTTCTCCTCCCATCATTTATTCCTTTATGTATTTAAATGTCTCTCCCATCCCCTCTCTCTCCTCTCCCTGTATCTCCCTCTCTCTCTCCCCCATCTTTATCCCATCTCTTCTCTCCCCGTCTCTCTCCTCTCCCCAGCTGGACATTAAGATCCTTCGGCCCTTCCTGATCATTTTTATCCTGCAAACCAGTCGCCTCCCCTGAACTCTCTCCTTCTGGAAATGGGGTCTCCAGAACTGTCCCCAATATTATTATTATTATGATTTATTATTATTACTATTATTATTGTGATTATTTTTATTATTATTACTATTATTATGATAATTATTATTTTTAATGTGTCTGCGCTCTGACCGTTACAATCTAACCATCCGGTTATTCCCCTCCCGTGTCCCTCCTGATCTCTGCCATCTCCTGAGCCCCCGGTGGGCTTCACTCGGCGTCTCTCTGCCTTCCTGGTTACGGGCCGTCACATGCTCTCGATTAAAAAGCTTTCCTCAGCAATTTTTCACACTTGCCTGGAACACGCAGCAAGGAACACGTGACGGCACCGCTTCTCCGTGGCGAGTCGGCTCGAGAACCCGATCTGGATTCCACAGAGTAGCGGACAGGATTCGCCTCCATGTGAATTATCACTGGGGGTTCCGAAATCTACCATCAAACTCATCATCGGGGGTCATTTGGTTATTAAAGGGTCTCTGAATTCCGATGCGGTTAGAATTCCGGAATATTACGGGATACATAATAACCAGAAACATTCCGAGCTTCTAATCTTCATATCACAGGATAAACACGGAGCATCTCGCGCAGCACTCGTGTGTTTCATCGCAAAGTTCTTTTTCTGAAGCTTCTCGTCTTTACGTTTTAGGCTATCTTGCCAATTCCGGACTATTTTTGCCCAAACACCAAATTGAATGCACGTCTCGGAAGGGTTAAAGGTATGGAAACCGTCCCACTTTACACGACTGCCGTTAGGGGGGCTTGTGTCCGAGCTGGGACCCTTGTACCCGGGGTGAATGGGCTGGTGCACGTGCACACGCGACCTTGGTAGAAAGGTGACGTTAGCAGAAACAGCACGTGGGTCTCCCTGTCCTGGCACAGCGCCGGGGTCTTCCTACACAAAGGATGGGGGCACTGGCACGTAAAGAGTTAAGGCACATGCACATGGCACTCTGCGTCCTCCTGGGTTTGTTACGGAGCCCGCGGGGCCCCGGCAGGAGTTGGTAGGACGGATGGGAGCTCTCAGATGCTCCACACCGGGGGTAATTGTGCAGACTTTTACCCCATGACTAGGGGGCATAGAGACAGAGCGCAGAATGGGCTCTCACCGGCCTCTTGAAGAGCTTTAGAAAGCCTTTTGGCTGCCGCATAAACAATGAGGTCCCCGGAGGAGGCCGCCATCCCCTCCCCCAGCCGCCCGTCCTCCGCTCTGTAAAGTGCTGGCATTCATTCCGTATCTAAGGGACCCCGAGGCCCCCGTACCATAGGAATTACTGCCCTGCAAAGCGCGCCTAAAATAACCCATGTGTGACGTGGCGGCCGAGGCTGGGGAGCCGCCGGGGGGATCTGGGTTGCCGCTAATTTCATATTTCTAACAAAAAGCCAAACTCTTCCACCCGTCCGGCTTTTCCGGCACAAACGGGCCGCCCGGCGCGGAACTTCAGTGCAGTTTTGTTGCCGGTGAGAAACGTGCCGGCTGCCATAACCCTCCTCCGATCCACGCGGCGGAACCCGTTTCACCTTCAGCAGGAGAGTCACGAGGGGTTAACGTGCGAGCCGACGGCAGGGTCCGGGAAGCCGAACGCGAGTCTCCCCTCCGCCCCAAAATATATCCCCGTCATCTGCCAAACCAAGAGCGGCGGGGGGGCTCGTACCCCCCGATGGGGCATTCTGCGCTCCTGCCCCGTGCACTATGCAGCAAATAAAGGCATCTCCCAACAAAGCCATCGACACAAACGCGGCATCTCGCGTCCCACCCGCCGTGCGTACTCACCGCTCTCGGCCGCCTCGGCCCCCAGGTTCCCGACGGTGCCGGACAGCGACTGGCCCAGGACACGCGGATCTTCAAAGTGCTGGTAATTCGAGGCGGAAATCCCAGCGGACGGGAAGTCATCTAGTTTTATCTTCTTCACCAGGAACGAGCGGGGCATCGCGAGGCTTGTGAGGGTCTCCTTTTGTTAGTCGGCAGTCAGAGAGCCGGGGAGCGCGACACATTCAGCACTGGACAGCTCCCACTTTCTGCAGTGTGGAGAGAGAGGCAGGAGACGCGGCGGCGAGGGGGGGTCTGACAGCAATAGCTGAGCTCAGCAGTCATGCCGTCTTTATATGGGACGCAGGCCTGAGATCAGGTGGTCCTTTGCAATGGATCTGTTCAGCTCTCTAATCCATCAAACGTCCCCCAGGACAATCATCACATTAACAATGAAGCGGCTGCACAGAAAGAGACAGCCCCTGCCTACTTTCTTCGAGAGACAATGCACGGGGAGGCGAGACTTCCAACCGAGCGCGGCCGCCAAGCGCCAGCGCCGGGGCTCTTCCCGACAATGTGCAAAGTTGGCGGCGGCGTTTAGCCTGGGCGACGGAGTAACAGTGTAGCAACTCGGAGATACGTAGGTGACGCGAGGCAGAAACCGGGCTGAGAGTGATGGGATTTGACATCTTGTTTTGGGGCAGATTTAACAAATTGGAGCGTGGTGGGGGGGGTAATTGGAGGTACAATAGAGGGCGAGGAGGAAGGGGAGTGCGGCATTGGAAAGATGAACTCTGATTCCTTTGTCTTGGTGCAACCAGTGTGTGTTTTAACAGCCTGTGAATAGTAAAGGGAAAGTCCATATGGTGGTGGGGGAGGGGGGTATCTCCGGATCCCAGCTCCATCAAGGTGGGTAATAAACAGAGACCCTCGCACTTCGGACAACAAAAGGGACAGGGCTTTCCATGTCTTTATTCCGCTGAGGCGAAGAACGTTGTTGGAGGCTCTTTGAAGCTTTTCGCGTCCATCAGACCGGATGCCATCAAATCCTCAGCTCGTCGGCCGGCAGCGGGGACGCAATTCCCTGCATGCAGACCGTCTCGCCGAAGGGCCCGGTTTGCCTTTCTTGTCTCCGTTCAGTAAAATAGTAATAAAAGCAGCCGGCGCAGGGGAGGAATAATATCTTTAAACAATTAAACGTGACGTATAATAATAATGACATCATTTTGGAGCGAGCGGACAGACCCTGAGAATGACCACAAACCGAAGGTCAGCGGAGCCTCCGGATAACACCTAACGAAACAGGAGTGATGGGAGTCTGATCCTGACGATTCCACTTTAATAATGTATTTATGACCAGCACCGGGTGCACTTAACCCTTTAGGCCCTGTATAATTTATAGTTAAATCAGTGACCGGCCCTGTATAATGTATAGCACTCAACAGGTGTCCGGCTCATTCTCATTCGCTCTGTATTGACACATTAATGCAGACACCTCCAGGGCGTGTCCCTGTGTGACTCTGAGACCCCCGAAGTTCCCCCGTTTCAGGGTATTAAGGAACCCATTCCCCGGGGTCCGTGGGCAGATATTCTGGGAAAAGCCCCAGAAGCGTCTCGGACCGGTCTGTAAAGAAAGCCGGGTGAGGATGCAAGTCCCCAGATGCTTCCCCCGGTACCGCTGGAACGGGCTCCCTTTTGCCATCACAGGGCCAGCTACTGGCCGGCCACCGGATGCCTCTTGGCCGTCATGCCGTCCCCATAATAAGCGAATTCCCAGCCTCTCCGCACACCGGCTCCCTGCATGCGAAGCTCTCCCTCCCGGTGGCCGCTCTCTTCTTGCAGGAATGGAGATTACTCTCGCCCTAGTTGCGAAGGGTCCGTACTCTTCCCTCGCTCACTTGCTCATGCTCGCTCTGCTATTTTTCCTTCCCTACCTCCAATCCGCCATCTAATAAGCGGGGTAATTACGTGTTAACATCTAAGGAAAAAAGCAGAGAATCGCGAGACCCTTTTAGAGACGTGCGGGTGAGATAATTCCCGATAATAACCCGCAATCATCCTCACTAAACCCAGCCGGCCCCACAAAGTAGGAATTTTTCTAACAAAAAAAAAGGGAGATTCGGGGCCGGCCTCCGACAAGCAGAAATCCCTCCGGCAGCTGTATGGAAATGGCTTTCTTCATCAGGTTTGATTCCGTCTGGGAGTCTGAGAATGTGTAATGTCACAAGATACCCCAAGCGGGGGCATTAACAGCACATTCGACCGGTAGAAGGGGGAGGCGGCCCTCGCAGAGTATCTCGCAGATTACCCCCGGCGCGGGGCAAATGGCTTGTTGGGTTTCTCGTCCGTTTTGGTGAAAAGTGTAAAATTGTAGCAAACTATAGAAACGTTTGTTTGCTTTGGACAAGCCGTCTGTGGGAGGGTCGCCCATGTTCTTCACCCACTTAACCAAGACTCCTCGCTCGTCTCCATCAGCTACATAAAACAATCAATAATAACAATAATTAATAACAATAATAATTAATAATAATAACAATAATTAATAACAATAATAATGAGGCCATAAGGAACCTGTGAAGTTTTCTGTTGTAGGTACGGCGCAAGGCATTCACCTCCTCCGACTTATGGCTGAGGGTGTAATATTCGGGTAGTTTCTGGGCAGTATTTAATAAAAAAAGCCCCAATCTGATGAGTGATAGTGAAGCTCCCCTCCCCCACCCGCTGGTTTGAGGTGTAATTTGTGAAGTTGACCCCGGACGGGATTTCTCAATTTCTTCTTCTCGCGCTCCATATCTCGAGGCTGAAACTCGTTCCCTCCTCTGTCCATCCGGATTAGAGAAGCGACTCTTCATCTGCCGGTAGCCGAGCGTCGGATCGAATTCTCTCTCGGTAATATTGTAACAGAGTCTTCCTCATCTGTTACCGCGTTCGGCTCCTTGTCTCCTCAGTCCTTCTTTCCTCCCCAAACAATATTAGCAAAAAGAGGAAAGGAACCCAAATCATGGGGTCTATCAGAGCTGATTGACAACAGGGTCTCCCCTGAGAGACGGCCTGGCAAGGGTTGCAGCTGTAGGATATCCCTGTAACCCAGCCGGAGATTCCTGTGTGCTCCTCGGTATCGGAGCTTAGCATGCATGGACCTGACTGCGCATCTTTCAGCGACATCAAGGGGCCCTGGGCCCTTGTGTTTTAGAAAATCCCAGGTTATGTGAATAGCTAAAGGGCGATACAGGGCAGAGGACGCGCCGCAGCGCTATGGAATCTGCTGGCGCTATATAAATGCAATGTAATGGGATGCCTGCTCCTGACTCCCCGCTCTCCCTTCTCCTCTTCAGATGTTTTCACCATTCCTTTATTCCCGTCTTGGAGGAGCGTCTGGCCCTTAGCAGCTCTCTCCGGATGTACTTGACCTGGTGGCTCCTCTCTATGAGTGCGTTTGCGGTTCCATTGACTGCTCCTGACTCTCCTTTGTTCCATAAGCGCTCTCCACTCTGCCTCCTCGTTCACTTGCTGCTCATTTCGCCAACTCATTCGTTACTTAATTCAAGTAAAAAGACTTGGAAACACCACCGGATACCGCAAACCCCTCAACGTCCCGAGAAACCAGCACCAAACACTTACAGGATCCCCTCCGGAGCGTTAAAGATTCAGGACGCATCGGGGGACTCAGCCCCACGTTGGGGGTTACGTATCCAATTTGGAGCAAGCTTTGTAAAGTGGTCTTATCACCATGGGAACCAATGGAACAGTCCAATCAGAATCACTGTTTATACCTGATAGAGAGGTTAGAATTGGAGACGAGCAAGAGAGAAACATCTGATTTTCATCCTCTAGATTGTAAGCTCCTGTGCGCAGGGCCCTCCTCACCTGTTGTCTCTGTAAGTCAATTTATTATGTTATATACTGCCTGTTAGGTCCTGTCCACCCATTGTACAGCCCTATGGAATATGATGGCGCTATATACATCAATAATCATTTTCTCTGCTGTTCTGTGACGTCATTGGCAGAATAATCACTATAATGAGAACTCAGATACCCCCCCCCGTGTTAGTGATTTGCAGCTTGCTTGCCCCTGCCGGGGTTCCCTGTTTTTCCCGGCGTTATTGGGGGACATGGTTGTGTCCGGTGTCTCTGGGACACATTTGTCTCTCTTTGCGTTGCCGTGGGGTCACCGTTTGATGCATCGCGACTGCATGTCCCATTTGTATTTTTAGTTGTGCTTTGGGTGAAGACGGGGGGTGCAAAGCCTGTTCTCCTTGGGAAAAAGCCCCTCGGAAAGGTCCTGATGTGTAAAGAAGATAAGACCAAGAATACACCGACCGGCGGAAGATTCCCGAGAACCCGTCCTAAACCGGGGCATCAAAGCCACACGCAGGCCGTGCAACAGCCCCAAACCCCCCCCCCGGCAGAGGCGACGGCTCCAGCGATAAACCCCCAGAGGGAGAAATGTGTTCTGCGCAGATAAGGAAAGTCATTCATGGGAAAGGAGCCGGTGATCGCTATCTGTGCGGCCAAACCGACGCATCCTCCCCGGGGCAAGAAACATGCGTGACGGACTGCTTCTACCCCAGGGAGGTAATGTTATTGGCACGGTTTCAGTATCTCGGAAAGTTAGAGCCCTAAACACGCCGCAAGATCCTTCCTCGCTAACAGACAGAGTGCGCGGGCCGGAGGTGGAAGGGACAAATCACTCTTTTAACCCTTTTGAGAGACAGAGAGGGTGCTGTGCATGGAACCCCTCCTCCTGCTCCGGGTAACCCAGGAGGATATCTGCCCTACAGCCAGGGAAATATCTACCCCATCACCCAGGAGGATATCTGCCCCATCACCCCGGAGGATATCTGCCCCATCACCCCGTAGGATATCTGCCCCACCGCCAGGAAATCCTCTTAATGCCGCCGGATAGGTTAGGGGATCAGCGGGGGGCCGTGTTGCTTGTCTCACGCCGTATTTTACAGACTGAAGCAGAGAGACCCCAGGATACTTTTCATCATCGATACACGCCGCGTTCTGCTGCTCAGTGAAGCTGCAGCTTCTTCTTTATGCTCAGGTGTTTTGGACGGAGCCCCAGCAGCGGTGTCAGGGGAGGCGAAGGAGAAGCTGTAATGATCCCCAACGCGTCTCGTTCTTAATCTACCGAACCACCCACTTCACACACCAGCCGTTACCCGACAGATCCTCACGAAGCCACAGAAACCTCCGGCTCATTAAATATGGAGAAGAAGCCACGCTGTGCTCTACAACGAGGGGACAATCTTACCTGCGATGAAGCGCGTCGGGGCCGTTGGGTCCTAAACCTGCCCTTCTTTCGTTCCGTATCTCAAACCTTCCAGGCCACCTGTCTCTAGCTGTGTTTAATCCAGGCATTCTTGGACCCTGGCCCTGTGTTAGCCCCTGCTACTTCTACTGAAGGAATGTTCCCTGCATCTACAAAGCTTTAAAGGAGAAAAAATAATCCCCAACATTCAGCTTCGGGATTCGCTCTTTCGAGGTGACATTTATACCGAGACATGAATATATTAACTGCCAGACAGAAGCAGAACGTGGGCTATTAGGGAGCACGGCACCTTTATCTTTATTGCCCTGGTGGTGGTAATAAGTTCGCTCCACTTGTTAGGAGCCCACGGCGGTGTCCCCACAACCATATTCCCGGCACAAAGCACGGCACGTAGCCCTCTCAATTATACTGACGAGAGGCGGCCCCCGACAAACAGAGTCAAGAATCCAATTAACTTTTGCACACTTCATTATGGGTTTCCCCCCTCCTCCCCCTCACCCCCCCCCGGGGGCAAAAGCTGTCGGTGCAGCCAGAATCAAGATTTCTGGTTATTGGGCAATTAATCTCCGCACTTTACAAGCCGCCCGGCCTTTGTGGTCGTGTGAATGGGGAAAGATTGGGTGGGAGCACAGACGGCCCCTGCTCCGGTCTGTTCAACCTGATAAGGGGCAGAAAGAGAATTTGAAAGCACGGAGCTGCGGCTGTGATGATATCGGAGGGACCCGGACCACTCGTTCCTCCTTCGCTTTCCTCCTTTTTTCTTTTTGTCTCACGCTCTGTGACTCCTCACCCCGCGTGCCGCCCGCATCCATCTGTTTGCACAGACAACCCCCCGGAGAGTTTTGGGAAGATGGGGGTCGAGCCACTTCTCAGGCTTCTTCTTTTTGAGTTAGCCGCCCCTGTTGCCCCGCACTGCCGCACACGGGCTTCATGGCAAACGTTTGTAACGCTTTTAGAATATTTAGGACATCGGTGGGGTTTTCCAGTTTTTTCCGAGCCGGGGGTGAAGGGTTCTGTGCAGCGAGAATTAAGGAATGTATTCATTTATTTGTTTTCTGATCCGCGACGTGAAGCCTGAAGTCACCTGAAAAAGCCCCTAAACATTTCATTTAGATAAAATGCTTATTGTACGCAGCCCCTCGCGCCACTTTTTAATGGGGGTGCAATATTGATTGCATGCAGGTGCGGAGATCGCCTCGTTCACTTCATATAAATATTTCATTTTCACATATTTTGATTCCTGCATCGCATGCGGCTTCCAAATAAGTTCTCAATGACCTGTTGAAATAATACTTGGAATAATAATAATAATAATGTTAATAATACAAATAGTACTAATAATACAAATAATAATAAAACAAATAACACAAATAATAATACAAATAATAATAAAACAAATAACATAATAATAAAACAAATAATACAGATAATAATAAATAATAATAATACAAATAATAATAAAATTAATAATAATAATAATACAAATAATAAAACAAATGGTAATAATATTTACGTCCAGGGGTAAGTAATCATAAAGGTGTTATGTGAACCCCCGGGTTACTTGCCGTTGTCATGTGGGGTAACATTGGTCCCTCGCTGAATACCCCAGATAGGGTATTGAGGTTTGCACAACAGATTGGCTTGTAGTGATGGGTGTGAGCGCCCTGCATGGCGAAACCCAGATATCAGCAGGACAGGGAGTATCACGTTCCCGTCTCGCATTGTATGTGAGAGGGAGCTGGCAGGGGGCAGCTTGTGAAACCTGGTCAGTAAGATGGACCTGAGGGTACAGAAGCCACGCATGTTGGACCCCTTTTCCCCTCCGGGAGATAATCAGATCACTGGGCATTTGCTTGTTGATTTTATTAGCAGTTTCTACGTAATAACAACAATAATAATTCATCTTTACATTCAGCGAATGGGGCACGGTCAGCGCATGGGGCAAGGTCAGCGCATGGGGCAAGGTCAGCGCATGGGGGCATGGTCAGCGCGTGGGGCACGATCAGCGCATGGGGCATGGTCAGCACATGGGGGCAGCTGCGTTTCTGACGGTTCTCTTTGTTGTCTCCAGGTTGCAGGCTGGGGTAATAGGAAGCAGATGGGGGCACCGACCTGTCCACCCCTCCAGGCTCATCCAGGAGCCCCTGAGAACACGGAGGGGCCAGGTGGTGGCAGCTTCTCCTCCGCAGCTGCCGGGGGGGCCGCGTTGTCACACGGCGCTTTGCATCTCAATGCAGCCGGCTGCCGCTCACAAAAGAGCAAAATGAGCATTTTATTGTCCCCGAGTTCATTATCCGAGGCAATCGTAATGGGCAGAAGAAAGGAAAGCTCCCTGGTGGCTGGTGGAGAGGACACGCCGCTAAACGATCCTTTATTCTCTCCTCGCGTTACCTGAGGGTCCCTGTAAAACAACGTTTGTTGGTACAGCGGACGCGTTTCGTATCCCCCATTAAACACGTTGATAGTTTTAGAATAAATTCTCGTCTCGAGATACCTGTGCGCTGCTGCCGGGATTGGGTTCAATCCCACGTGGAAGCCGCGCAAGTTCACTGGAGCCCTAAAGCCCGCGGCTGGGAGAAATAGCCGGGGAAGCGGTGTTTTTCGCTGATTTTATTTTGCTATTTGTGTACAAAAAAACCCACAAACCCATTTTTGCTGCTGTGGCAAAAATGCGAGACGCCTTTAATTACCACACGGCGGATTCTCTTGGTACGCCGGAGATCGGCGGCCCTCGGCGTGTAATTGATACGCGGCTCTGCAGCTGGCGCTCTCATATATTCTGATTAGGGACAAAGTGCGCACACGGATCCTCTTTTGTCTCCTCTTCATCTCCTTACAATGAAAGGGCACCTCATCTACGGTCTCAGCTGTACCTAGCCCCCCGGCAGCCAGACCGTCACCCCCCGGGGGGATTGCAAATGTCCCCCCCGCACCAGCCCTGTGAGGGTTAACGTCTGTTCTCTCGCTGCTTAATGAGAAGACTACAGTCAGACAAGATGAGACACGCGGACAGTTTATTTATCATCGCTTGACAGAGGTTTGTAAGAATGCACAGGGGTGCCGAGTATAACAGACATGCCATCGGTACGGCGTGCATGTAACATTATGCCAGATATCGCATCGCTGCCGGCCAATCAAATCGCAGCCACGAGGGTTGCCGTATAAAATCATACAAAAAGAACAGTTAGGAAGCTGTCTGTGCCTCCCAATGGACAGACGATAAAGATTGCGAATTCAATGTGGACAGTTCATGTTGCAGAGGTCGGCGGATTTAAAGAACCCATACACATTGACCAATGGGAACATGAGCAGTGCCCCGATCATGGATCCCAGCTGCACTACCGCCCCGCACCACACCAGGGCGCTGTGACTCTGGCTGCGCAGGATCACGCCGATCATCACTTTGACGTAGCTCAGCGTCCCGATGAAAAGAACCCAAGATATTACCTGGACGGGGACACAAAGAAGGAATACAGAAGAAAATCATAAAGAAGAAGGACGGGGCACCGGCGCACGTGGAGGACTTTGGCCTCAGCGATAAGGCCACATAGTTTAACAGACGTAAGAGGTGATCTGATCCTACATCAGCCACACAGCAGCCGCGGTATCGCTAATTCCATACGGGTTTATTGCAGGCTAGGGTATGTGGAGCCGTGGGCCTGTCCTTACCTCGTCTGCGATGGAGAAGATACCCCATGACCTGTCCCGTCAGAGGTACCCTCCCCCCGCAATCCAACTTCAGGGCTACCATGTGATCCGGTCCAGGGGCCTGTGCTTTATACACATGGTCACTTATATATTCAACTTACAATGAGCGCTTCCCCCCAGCGCGTGTCCTGGAGGACCGGACAAGGACTCATGACGGCCGTCATCATGTTATAGCCTCCGAATCCCGTTCCAAGCAGAGACAGCAAAACGAGGCAGACGAGAGACCTGCGGAGAGACGGACAGAACCGGGCGGTCGCCGTATTATTACATTCTTACCGGCCCCTACACCCCCAGCCATACCGCCCCATGTCGAGAACACGTTACTGCGGGACAGAGATGCCTTACTGACATACGAAGAGTCTCTTTGGGGGCCTCTCCAAATAACCAGATACTCAAAACAAAGCATCGGGACAGTTCAGAGTTATTGGCTCAGGGTTCTAATCTGCTGCTTCCGCAGCCAAGGTTACATTTTATAACGGCAACAAAATAACCGGATCACTGATACTGGATCTAAACCTGTGGTAGGGGACCATTTATCAACCAATCAGAGTGAGGCTTCAATGAGAATCTGTGACTGTCGCCGGGCAGGATTCATTGTATTGATCGACTGAGGCTTTTCTGTAAATTTGATACAAATGTCCGCGGAAGTGACGGATTCCTCCTGAAAGCGCGGAGCTTCTCTGCCTCTCAGCGATTCTCACGTGTCCCCCCGTCATGATTCGTCTGGGAGGGGATTCAATTAATGTATCGGAGAATCATTAAGGACAGAGTCTTGGCTCCTTCTCATTGATCACCAAATGCACTTATTGAACTCTAATTGAATGTGCAGCTTTTCCATTGATCATTCTGTGTAAAAGTATCTGGTTAAGTTACACGCACTCACTCACACACACACACATGCGCAAACACTCATAAATACGCGCACAAGCACACACACTCACACACTATAAATAGCCACTTTAGATGGCTAAGCCTGATGCCGTGAGCTGTAGGGGGTGAGGGATACCTTTGGAAGTGGGATGGACGCATTTAACCTTTTGACTGCCGAGCTCCATTAATTAACCCATTACAAGATATTATTGCCACGTGGCCCCTGACAATCGGACGGATCATTGTAAAGCCACACTAAGTATCTGGATTCGACTTTCTGGAGCCACTCACCTGCTGGGTAGGAACATGGAAATCAGGCAGGCCAGAGGATTAGCCATGGAGCCCAGGGCTGCAGCCAGGTGGTAGGCCAGATTACCGTAGGGCATGCACGAGTAGGTCTGTATGGATGGGAGGACTCCGTTGGTGAGTGCATTCACCCAGCCGGTGAGGAGGTATATCAGTGCGTACTGCCCGTACGAGTACTTTGTCCTTCCAACTTCTGGATCTCCGGCGGTGTCCAGGTGGAAATTGTCTGATTGTTTCTTTGGTTCCAAGCTGTCTTGGTCGCAGGGTAGATTCAGATTATCATTAGCTGAGTAGGAGCTGAGGGTGATGCTGCTCTGGAGCAAGGAATTGTCCAAAGTGTCTTTCTTGGAGAGCCTCGTCAAGAAGATAAAGGCCACCAGGCAGAAAACCATCATGATAGATAAGAGGAATAGAAACACTTGGACTGAGAAGTTAGCAGGGAGATACTGGGTCTCAAGCTGGTTCTGTCCACTGGAGGCGTTGGGGGAGCCTTGCGTCCCGTTCTCGGACTGTGTCGTGTTAACGCATTTCATCATCCCTACGCCTTGAATCAAGGACAATAAACCTGGAACGAGCCCACTCAGCCCTTCCCCGATGAAATACGTAGTGAGGTACTGCGGCTGGAGCTGGGCCATGAACGGCAGGAACGTTACAGACGACGTGCAGTCCACGAGAGACAAGAAGAACGTCAGGACGAGGAATGCCGTGCTGTGAAGCTCTCCCGCTATCCATGTTGTATATCTCCAGAAAAAGGCCAGAAGAAAAGAGGCCACGATTCCCAGGATGATGATCGAGTAAATCACGTAAACCTCGCTGAGCACGCCCGGCTTGAACTTGTGCATCAACGTGACAAACAGAGGTCCTATGTTGGCCATTTGGATGAGGATGGTGAGGTACGATGGCAGGTACCATCCTTCAGGGAGATCGTTCACAAGCAGAGGGAGTTCCACCCAAAGCCCGTTAATAGCCACCCAAGCACCGGTTCCAAAAACGCACGCCAGCAGGTGAAGAACAATACCCATGTTCACCGCGTCCGCCCGATCCGGAACACCCGGAAGCAATGTCCCTCTCGCAAGATCAAGACCCAGCACCTCTCCTCGGATCCCTGCGTTCCAGATTAGGAGAAACTAAAACTTCAACGGTCAGCGTCTTAAAAAACAAGAGAAGATGAGTTAATATTTAAGATGAAAAACTAGAATATCAGATTATTCAGCTCTTTCTCTCATTTCGTTATAACATAAATAACCTGATTTAGGATATTGAGAGGAAAGATCTGGGAGGTTCTGGAATCAGCTCTCCTTTCCCAGGGCGGGGGGGATGTCGATGGGCGAGGTGAACAGAGGCCGGTTGTGCTCCGAGTCTGCGAGCCGTGACCGGACTCGATGAGGTTGGAAGTCGTTGTGTCTGCGCCGGGACCTCGCCTGCTGCTTATCATCCGCCCAACAGAGCTCACACTCTGCTCTGCTGCCAAAGGTCACTCTTTTGTGATCTAACGTGTGATCTTCCCGTTACTTTTTTCTCCCCTTTGCGGGTAAAACTTGCAATTTACTCTTGGAGTCAAGCCGTGTCTTGGCAGAATCTGCTCCATTGTTGTCCTTTTAATGTTTTGTATGAACATGTCGCGGCGGGACCCGCACGGAAACCTGCAGGGAACCTGACTTTTCCTCCCCCCAAGTTTGAAATCTGAGTTTAACTCTTAAAGGAGAAGAATTGTATAAAGTCCCCGAACCTCTACCCACCAAAACACGGTGCCTGCAGCCGGCCACGGGCACCTAAACGGGGAGACCGGTCACACGAGAGACTCTAAGCTCTTCCTGTATTCGTCATCCGACAGGTTGGTGAAGAATAAGGGTGTGTTTGTGCAAAGAGGTGATCTGCTGATTGGGGAGGAATAATGTGGACATTCCTTCCCCGCACATCGGGAGCTTCCTTTCTGCATCATCACCAGGAGGTTCCTTTCCCAGACACGGCCGGTGTCTCAACTTACGAAAGCGTGACTCACTTGCTATATACTATAATTTCTCTTTAAGAAGAAGCTATTGGCCCCCAGTGGCCCCCAGTAACCGCAGGCATCGGCTCCAAGTCTGTAAAGCATGCAGCGCTTTCAGGGCTGACAGGACATTCCAAGCCACGAAAGTAAATGATTTATCGGAAAAGTTTTATAAGAGGAGCCTGACGCAGCGTCATAGAGTCACCACTAGAGGGGGCCGAGCATTTACCATCGAAACCCAGAACCCGCTGGCGCATCAGATCCGTTTACCCCGATCTGGTCTTCATCAGTCACTGGCCTCGTCTTAGATTCAAGAGTCGTATGTCTATCCCTCACTGTATTACCCTCTACCACCTCTGCTGGGAGGCTGCTCCACTTCCATTTTATTTAAATCTTTAGTTATTTACATTTATTTATCTATTTATTTATATTTATTTATATATTTAGTTATTTAGATTTATATATTTATTTATGTATAGTTATATATTTATTTATTACATTATATATTTATTTTTTATATTTATTTACATGTATTTACATATTTATTTACATGTATTTAGTTATTTATATATCTACATTTATAGATTTATTTATTACATTATATATGAATTTATATTTATTTATTTACATTTATTTATATATATATATTTATTTATATATTTATTAATAAATTCAAACACTGATCAGAACGAGAGAGTCTCTCGGTCTATACATTAATGCTCCCTGCGAGACGGCTTTCGAAATACAAACCGGCCCCGGTCCCTGGAGACACCTCGTACTCCCAAAATACCCCCTCTCAGCCTCGTAACATGCCTTTCTTTGTAGCAGATGCCCCCAACGCCGTCAGACAAACTGCTTTAAATAACGAGAACCCCCTGCGGACAATCATTAATCATTAATAGAATTAAATATTATTATTGTTTTATATAGCGCCGTCATATTCCGTAGTGCTGTACAATGGAATGTATTTCCCGCTCCCCTCTAATCTAATGCATTGTCATCTTAAGTAGCACAGCTTTCACAGCATAACCCCCAATCGGTGTATTTCTAGCATTTATTGGGGTTCTTTCTTGTCATTTTTTTTTTCTTGTCATATCAAAAATTAACCAGAAATAAGAAATTACGCCTTAAATCTGCTAAATGGGAAATAAATCAGCGTTCCTTATACTCGTGTTTAGGGAACACGTTAGGGTCGCGGTGGCGACAGTTTCTGTTTAAAAGTGTAAGGACGGGGCCCAAGAGCTCGCAATCTACATGCACTGGGAAAACAAGAATGAAGAGAAATTGTATTTCAGAATAAAACTCGTAAAATCTGATAATGACAGCGAAATATCAGCAAATGAGACATTTTTCTTTATTTCACTCCATATAAATATATGTGTTAATAAATAAACACATTAACCCTTTAGTATAGGCAGAGGTTCCGATGCACTGCTGTTTTTAACATGGGTTGGCACCGGTGGCAGCAGATCCCGGTGTCCCTCAGAGTTGCGCCCAGAGCCGCTGACAGTGGCCGCTGACAGAGCCGCTGACGGAGCCGCCGTATTTAATCGTCACATCCAGTACTTTTGTGGACAGTGAAAACTAATTGCAACCGTTTTGTACCCTCAAAGAGCTTTCCGCGGGGCAGGAAACATCTGAACGGGCAACAAGCACAGAATGAAATGCCCCCGACACCGGCAGGAGCATCCATGGGGCGTGTGGTAACGATATCTCGTCGGGCTCAGGAACATCACAATTACACACGTGACGTCACGCTAATAACCGCTCCGATCCGACCCACAGGACACCAGCGCTGACCGCACTCCCTACTCCAGGAGGGTGATTATGACATCATCGTGGACCCCCTGCCACAGCATCTCCCCCTCAAACTCCAGTCTCTGGTGTTTCCGGGCTCTGAGTAGAATCCCCACTAATTTATCCGATATCCGGACGTATCTCTGGAAAAGCCTCCCGAAAGTCACCCTGACGCTGCCGTCTCTGCCGCGCGCCCCTACGTCTCGTATAATCAAGCAGAGCTCGTCGATCTCCTTGTGGATGTGCTTGTGAGCCCGGATCCCCCTCTCCTCCGTCTTGCTACCTTCCTCCGGCCGGCCGTAGCCGCGATCCCCCTTCCGGAGCCGGACCTCCATGGCGTGCGCGCGGTCGAAGTCCTCGCTGAACGGGTTGAGCCGCTGCCTCTCGGCATGGCCCTCGGAGCGCGTCTGCCATTCCCTGCGCAGGTCCGCTATGGTCAGGATCTTAATCTGCAAAGAGTGAGAAACATGTAGTTGGCGAGCTGACACGGGGTTAATTTCCAGAACGGCGCGGAGGGTCTGACACAGGACGTATAATTAGCCTCCGTCAGGTGATCCCCCGGCAGGCGTCCCGTTACACGCGGGGTCTGTCTGCGGGGCCCGGGGGTTACTGATCCACTCCCGGTCGGTGGGGTCACCAGGCAGAGCCGAGGTTTCTCGCCCGTTTCTCGCGTCATTTCACAGAATCCTCGGAATTTCCAGAAAGTTTCTGCTTTCAGCTTCACGTTTAATGATTAATATTTATTAACAGGAACCCCGTTTTACAGGATCGTCCCGATGCGGATTTCAGTCCCCGACGCCCATTATTGTGAATTTTCAGCGTCATTTATTTGGGGGATAAAAATGTTTTTCTATGTATCTCCTAACAGCCTTACAGAGGACTCACAAGTCTCTGCCCTCCACAGATCAGCCAAGGTGACTTTAATTTAGAAACCTATAACCTGCCAGCAGATCGGCCCCGTTCGGCCCCGTCTACCCTGTAAAGACTGAAACCTTATTCAGTTGTTGGTCTCGTCTTAGATTCAGGAGCCGTATGCCTATCCCATGCATGTTTAATACCCTCACTGTATTACCCTCTACCACCTCTGCCGGGAGGCTGCTCCACTTATCTACCACCCTCTCAGTAAGTAAAACTCCTTTCCATTCCATCTCAGTCTCTGACTCTCTAGTGTTAGATTCCGGTCTCTTGCTGTAACTTTATTCCTCCTTTGAAATAAATTCCCTCCCGTCCTTTATTAACCCCTTTATGGATTTAAATGTTTTTCTCTCTTCTCTCATTTTGTTTTCTCTCCTCTCTGTTTTCTCTCTCCTCTCCACTATGTTGTACAGATCCAGATCCCTTTTTTTAGCCCTTGAGATTGTTGTTACCTTGGATAGGATGCGTCTCCTGCGAACCTCAGCTTCAGATAACGGATCTTTGCTGCCGCCGGTTCCCTCCGACCTCGAGGCGTCTTCGTCGTTGGGAGTGACAGCGTCGCTAGGGGTGACATCGTCGCTAGGGGTGACATCCTCGCTGGGGTTCATCTTATCGATGGTTCTTCCAACATAAACCAGACAATCAGTATTCCCGGCTCTCTGCTGCTCCACAATCACCGCCGGGGATCGGGATCTTCTGTCGATGGTCACCGCGACTCCCGTAACGCTACCTACGAGTCGCCGGCCGCTTGCGTGCGCCCCGGGGGGAGCCGAATATAGAAGGACATTGTGATCCCTGAAGTATGAGAAGCATCTTGCTCTGTAACTCGAAGCCCCACCGGGAGCAGATGGAAAGCCCTGCGCGGAGGTGGCGGCCCGGCGGTCGCCGGACCACTCTGATCAGGTGTCACTTTTATTATTGATGAGGAACGTCTCATCGGTCTCTCCGTAGGTAGATTTCACCCGGAAAGCCGCGGGCTCTGTGTGTACATGTCCACTGTCCTGCGCTGCGGAACCAGTCCTGTGTATATGTGCAATAATCATGGAGCTCTGTCAATTAACCCATTAAGTCCCACAGCAAAGGATAAAGCCTGGAGTTTCTTGCCGTTTCCCACCAAGTCTTAAACCGATCACATGTCAGTCTCTGGCCCCCAAACCCCTGAGCCCCTCATAATTCCACCCGTTTCACACCCCTATGCCTCTGCCCCACCCCCGATGTCCCCCTTTCTTCACCCGATGTCCATCTGTTGCATGGGATAGACATACGGCTCCTGAATCTAAGACGAGACCAACGACTGATTAAGGTTTGAGACGGGGGCTGGCGGGGGCTGATCTGCCGGCAGGTCGGGGTTTTTATGTCTCTGCCGGGGCAGATCAGATAAATTGTCAGTGGTTTCTGTAGGTAAGTGTTTGGATCGTACGGCGGGACGTCTCAGAGCTTCTGAGGTCCGGTGAACGGATTTAACCACCAGATGTCACTCTGAGATCAGCCAGTTGCCTCGGACGCTTCCCATCGGCGAACAACATAGAAACCCAGTCCTTAAGCAGTCAGTCAGAGCCGTATGTCTATCCCATGCATGTTTAATACCCTCACTGTATTACCCTCTACCACCTCTGCTGGGAGGCTGCTCCACCTATCTACCACCCTCCCAGTAAAGTAAATATAACCTGTGGAGTGCTGGGCTCTCTCCCGGGAGTGAATGACACTTCAGCCAAAATTAAACGCATATCTGGTTTTCCGAAGACTTCATTAACCGCCCATCGCTGGGCGGCTGGCCAGGATAAACTACTGCGTCAAATCATGGCCATTCCTTAAGTTTTCCCTATATTTGGCATACGGAAATTAATGTTATTATTATTTTATAGCACCATCATATTCCGCAGCGCTGTACAAATAATAATTATAATAATAAATAAAATAAACAAAAATACCGTATATTCCGGCGTATAAGACGACTTTTTATCCCGAGAAAATCTTCTCAAAAGTCGGGGGTCGTCTTATAAGGTATATATAAGGTATACTTACTTACCGAGCTGGAGATTCCCCACGAAGCCACGAATCTCTAGGGGAGGGGCGAGTGGAGAAGCCGCCTCCCCTGGGCCGGTCTTCAGGGCCGCGCCAAGGTAAGTGCAAGATCATGATCTCCCCAACTAGCCCTGATCAGCAGGGCTCGTTGGGGGGATCACGACCTCCCTCTAACTAGCCCAGCATTAGGGAGCTCGAGGTCTGGCACTTCAGACCTCGGCGTCCGTGTTCCCTAATCAGTACGCGCCGGCTATTGATGCCGAGCGCGGGGATGACGTCATGTCCCGGCGCTCGGCATCAATTGCCGGCGCGTAGTGATGAGGGAGCAGTAAAGCAGAGGTCTGAAATGACAGACCTCACGCTCCCACAACTGGATGGAAGAAAGAAGATGAGAAAGGTAAGAGATGGGGAGAAAGGGGTGTGAGTGCAGTGTATGTGTTGGTGTGAGATGGTCAGTGTATGTGTAACAAAGAGAATGTGTAAGAGCAGTGTAAGTGTATGTGTAAGAGCAGTGTAGGTATTTGTGTGTGTGTGTATATATATATATATAATATATATATGTGTGTGTGTGTATATTATATATATATATATATATTGAGGCTTATGTTAGGATGTGTAGGTGTGTGTGTGTGTGTGTGTGTGTGTGTGTGAGGGCAGTGCATGTATGTATATGTTTGTATAACAACCAGCCAATCACCAGTAAGGTACATCGCTTGCCGTGATTGGCTGGTTGTTGTATACTGGGTAGAGGGGTAGTCTTATACGACAAGTATAGCCCAAACTCTATATTTTAACTGGAAAAGTTGGGGGTCGTCTTATACGCCGGAATATACGGTAAGTAAAAAAGTTCCATTTGCATCCGGTATAAAATACCCAGAAATGCAGACAGATCCTGGTCTGACAAACGATTCCTCCCCGACTGCCGAGGGGGGTTTGAGATTTTATATAAAAAATATTGCAATAAAAATGTGATGTTGCGCATGGTCTGTTTCCATGGAAATTAGAATCCATCTGCACATGTAACGGGGTTGCAGGTCGGGGCAGAGTGTACCCCGGGGCCAAACGCAGCACACAGAGGGGGTCTGGGAGCAGATGCCCCACAGACAATGGCAGAGAGATGACCGAGAAGAGAGGGAAGAAAGGAGAGAGAGAGGGGAAAGGGAGATAGAAGTCAGAGCAAGGGAAGGAGATGGGGATAAAAGGAGAGAGGGAGGGGAGACAGGGACAGAGGCTCTCCTCCCGTTAGTGAATCTCCCTTTTCATGCAATGAGTTGGGTCTCTCTATAGCCGTCACTCTGCGCATGCGCTGCCGGTAGGGGGTAAAATACATCGTCTGGGTGCCGAGGGGCACGGGGCGTTGTGTATACGGGGCGTTTCTGGAGACCCGAGAGCCTCCGAACCGAATCTCTGTGCAGCCCGGAGCCGCGTACCGGGAGGTCTCACTAACCCAGTCAGCAGGTGAGAGACCGCCGTAGCTGCTAGTTATCCCTGTTTACTTTGCCAGTCCCTCTCTGGCCATTGGGCGTATAGCGAGGAAGCAGGAGAGCAATTTCACGGCCGGAGCGGAGGGGTAATATCATCACGTGCGCCCCCTCTATGCGGGCCATGCTCTCTGCCCCCCTGACTCCTCTCTATTGCCCCACGGTGCCGCCTCAGCAGTAATTCCGCCCGACTCCTCCGCTTCCTGTTTTTGTGATTCTTTTTTTAGGGACTGGGTTCTCCCGTCCGGGTTTATTGGCATGTATGCTATATTAATCTGCTTTAATTACACGTTGAAGCCCATAAAATGCGATTAACTCATAAATCATCCGCTCTGCACGGAGGGGTAACTGCGGCGGCGCACGGGGGTGGGGGGCACCTGGTGTAGCTTCTGGATGCCCCCTGGGGCTCCCGGCTGGGGTTTGGCTCAGAGCAGGAGGAAGATGTAGGAGACAGTTGTGGGGGGTTTGGGGGTCCGCAGTATTACACTCTGTGAGCGAATCATACGACCAGAAAATGAAATACCGCATCTGCCGTGCGGTGGAACGGGTCCAGGTCCCGAGGATGGGTTTTGGAAGTCTCATCAGTCTTTGCGAGGTGGAGTCGCTGAGTTCTGCCCTACCCTAAAATACCGAGCGCTGACACATCCTTCCCAAAGCCGTCCCGCCAGAGCCAGCAAGATTTGGCACGTTCCTTGCCCGCCGTACCCTCAGCGCCTGGGAGGCGGATCCGCGGCCCCCACGCTCTGGTTGACTTCTTTAGGTCAATAAAAATCAGATTTCAAATCATTTACACAGACAAAAAAAAAACCCCGGCCCCCGGGGACCACAATCAAAGTAACACCCAGAGTAACGGGTCGTTGGGGGTCTTAGCTGGTTGGGGTAAAACTTTATCATAATATAACGATTGGGGAATGGGAGCTGAGGATGCGCGTGGATTTTACGTGGCGGCCGGTTTACACCTGGGTAGGTTGTGGTATCTCAGAGGTCCTTTGGAAGGGACAACCAGCGGAGGTGGTAAGGTGCAGTCGACGAGAAAGAGATTTACTTTCTAAGACTTTCAAAGCCACGGGGGGGTTGTCTTCGCAGCGGCCGAGGACCATTCGCACCAAGTGCCCCGAGCCTCACGATCCCATCGCTACCGACACTCACGTTTCCAGTTCTTTGTCCTGCGAGGCTGAGGAACACGCGTGTAACATGACTGTCCTGTGTGAACTAACGAGCCGTGGAAGCCACTCGCTCCATAACCTGCTCTGCGGCTTTCACACCAACCCAAACACTTCACCTTCAGTGAAAGTGAGAAGGAAACACAATGTGACCTATGATGGGATGGAAGGAAGGTTAACTTTACTGAGGGGGTGGTGGATAAGTGGAGCAGCCTCCCAGCAGAAGTGGTAGAGGGTAATACAGTGAGGGGATTAAACATGCATGGGATAGACATACGTACTGAAGGATAAGGGAGCTTGTGGAATAGAGGAGGGGCCGGCCCGGGGTCCCGGTACGTGGCGCGCAGGAGCTAATGTTTCACTGCGTTCGGGAGGAGGGGACGGCGGCACAAAGGCTGATTGTTATGGGATTAGCAGAATAAACACAATGAGACGGGGAGCGGACATGCGCAGAACAACTGCAAACCATGATGGTTCCCTCTTTAGATTGCAAGCTCCTTTGAGCAAGGTCCGGCCCATATTACATGATACTTGTTATGTTTGATTTAGCCATTGTACATCGCTACGGAATATGATGGCACTTTAACAATAACAATGAACAGGCTTAGGGGTCAAATGGGGAGTCTGTATTTAGAGCGATTCTGGTACAAAGTGGTATAAACAGAGCAATCGTCAGGCTCATTCTACTGGTTGCCATGGCGATTGCACCGCAATGTGTTATCCAGTGCAAAGTGCTTGCTCGACAGTTTCTTTATGTTTATTATTTTATAATGACGGTTAGGGAGGCTGCGGAAAGCCGGGAACACGTTTAAATGCCCGACACGGGCGGAACAATCAACAAACCCATCGACCCTCTGGTGTAAACGCGTCTACCTGTGACGGGCTGCTTAAGGGTTAAATCTGAGCTCATCACCTGAGACACAGGAAGAGGCGTGTGCGGGGGGGAGGAGAGAAGGGCAGGTGCCGGGTGAAGAGGTCTCAGCCCTGGGAGAGAAAGGCAGGAAAGCCCCTGGGGCAGAGAGTCTGTGGTGCGGATAGCAGGTAGGGGCATATTGTGGGAGCGCTGATACCCGGGGGGGTTATAGGGCACATCCTGGATTATTGGGGCCGCCGGACTGGATGGGGTCGATAAAGGGAACAAACTAAACATGGATTCCGACTCCCATCATGCTTGTTCAGCCTTCATCGTAGGCATGAAGGGCTAATGGTTCCTCAATGAGGTATTATGTTCAAGATGGGAATTTGTGGTTAGCTGGGGTGGCAGATATTACCTAGCACTGCCCCCGGTGCTGGCTCCCTGCTGGGGCTGCCCCCACTCCACCCCAACCTACCCCCCCCCATCCCCCGGTGAACCCGATGGATGGGTCACTCTGAGGATGAATAGGAGGCTAAAGTGTGAGCTGCCCCTCCCTCCCTCTCTCTCTCTCTTTCACACAATGTAATTCCCCCCGGGGGGGGCAGGAGCAGCTACCCCAAACTGCCTCCACATGACAAAGCTTTTGTAATATGGGTCAGTGGTTGCCATGGTGATGTCTTCCCCCCCACCGGCTATGACAGCTGGCAGGGGCAGTGCCACCCCCAGGTGGGTGACGGATTCTGGCCGGCCGCAGTGACCCCCCCCCAAATCAAGTGCAAAGTGATGACTCCCAAAGCCCTCTGATTTTGGGGGTATGGGGACGGCTCGGGGGTAAAGCTCCTCTGGCAGGTCTGGGGTGTAATAATCTGTGCACCGGGTGGTTATTTACCCCTATATAGGGATATATGTTGCTGTGTTGGGGGGTAATGGAAATTTCCAGTGATGCGGCTGCAGGGGCAGATGTCGGGGGCTGAAGGGGTAGATTGACCGGGAGCTTTTGCTGCCACCAACTGTTATTTGGGGGGTGGCTGAATGTTCCTGGTTTGAAGCTGGATTCAGTTGAGGATTGGAGCAGCGAGAGGGGGAGGGCGGTATTGGAGTGCGGGGAGGGCCCTCCTCTCCCTGAGCTCTCGCCGCCTGCATGTTTTGTGTTCCAAGCTGTCACACCGGCAAACTCTCGTCCTGAGATAACGTGTCTCTCCGTCCACAGGGCTGGTTCCTCCGATGAGCGACTCTACCGACATCTCAACTTCTGTCGGCTCCGGTCTAATGTGATCCAGAGGAGATCGCCGTCGCCTCCAAGCGTTCCCCGATGCCTGTTGGGACCCTGCAGTCGGGTGGGATGGGGCCCCCTGTAACGTCCGTGATGCCCCTACGTATCCTCAACAAAGGGCCGGAGTACTTCCGGCGGCAGGTGGAGAGCGGCGCCCGGAAACCCAGTGCCGTCGAGAGGCTGGAGGCTGACAAAGCCAAGTACGTGAAGAGCAAGCAGGTGGTGAGCACAAAGCAGGAGCCGGTGAGACCCCTGCTCTCCCGGCAGCCCCTCTTCTCTCCGGGCGTCCGGAGGGTGCTGCTGACCCCGAACCGCCGGGGATCCCCCTCGTCACAGAGAACCGACGGCCGAGCTCCTAAAAGCTCCCTGAACCTGGATATACTCAACAACCTGATCAATATCTGCGACGGCCCCCTGACACCCCCGCGGGGAGACGCGCCGCCCTGGCGGGATCTGGAAAGGCAACAGGATCCATCCAGACCCGACAGTCCCGGCGGCCATCGAGCGCCCAGCACCACGGCGGTGCGCAGAGTGGATGTGAGGCCGGGAGAAGCCCCCAACCACCCGCGCTGCCCCGATATCGTCATCACTCCAGTGCCGGCGTCCCCCGTCCGACCCGGTCCCCCGGCTGACAGCCCCCTCTGCTCTCCCGCATGTACCCCAAGCGACCCGGGAAAGCGGCAGCCCTTCCTGCACCGGTCCAAGTCTGACCTGAGCGACCGTTACTCCCGCGCCAGTGCCGACCTGGAGCGCTTCTTCAATTACTGCGGCCTGGACCCCGGCGAGGTGGCCACCATCGGGGCCGAGCACTTCGCCCGCGCCAGCTCCGATATCGTGTCTCTGAAGTTCCACAGCGTCAGCGCGGAGAGCTCGGAGTGTGGCCGCTCGCAAGTCAGCGCGGTGACGCCGGAGCAGACACCGTCGGCTCGCATCCCGTACGGCATCTCCGTGATCGAGCGCAACGCCAGGGTCATAAAATGGCTTTATGGGCTCCGGCAAGCTAGGGGGGCCCAAAAGGCATCGGTGAACTGAACGGCACAACGCGGACTGCTCGTCTGGCCGAAAACGGCCGGTTCCGGTGTATCTCGGAAGGGTGGGGGAGGGGTACTTTGGCTTGCGTGTAAAACTCTTGCGGTGGAATGCGGGTTTATGGACATGGACGAGTGGGTCTGCGCATGGCCGACGCACTCCATGGTAAATGCTGCTGGGCCGCGTCCCTCTTGGATTTGATTCCCGTCGGCCGCCTGCTGGGCGCTTTCCTGGCAGCTGCCAACGGAATATAACGGGTTCCCCGACTCGCTGGTCTGTTCTTAGTGGTTCTTTTAAAAGACGTTGAATCCACCGCCCTGACGAGGAGGGCTGCCCCGTGGGGTAAGCAGGTATCGCTGGGGATGATGAGCACTGTTGTTTGCAGGATCCTGTGTGTTTAGATGTGCAGGTATACTCAGCACTGTACACCCTGTATTAGTATTTTAAAGGTTTAAATGTGATTGGCTGTCTTCAGGACAATGCCCCCTATAAGTGAGGGTGGGGGGACTCTTTGCTTTTTGTATTGTTTGTTAGTAAAGTGATTCTCTGAGCTGGGTTTCCGTGTCTTCTCTGTGACCTTCGCGCCGTATTGATTGGTTCTCGTGGCTGGTTGCCTTGCTCTCTTTATTGACACGTATGTGCGTGTGTGCCGTCGCCCTCATCACGCTCAGTCGTGGGTTACATGAACCACCTGCTCCCTCCAGAAAGGCAAGATTTTTTTTCAGCGGCTGCCAACTATTAATCCCAGGACTGAGCGCTGCCAGATCGGTGCCGCGTGACAGCTAGTCCGTCCCGTGTCTTCCTGCTCTGCGTGACACGTGCAGCCGCCGTGACTAATGTTCCCTCCGGCCCAGGAGCCCAAACACGGTGCCGCTTCACTCAAAACATCTCATGATGGGGTCCCCGGAACCAAACCCTGAGATGCTAGAAGCAAACCACCCCCCGAGTGCCTAGTCTCAGGGTAAAGGGGCAGATTCTGGGGGTCACACAGTCTGACTCCTTCCTATTCTTCCCCCCTGCTGGTCTCATATATAGCTGCTTTTGCTAACAGTATGTTATGGTTGATCTCCCTGCTTGAATGCAGGTGACTTTGTTAAATGTATCTTTAAATAATGACAGGTTACAGTTTCCATGACAACCAGTATTAGCGCCATTTGGGTAACATATTTGGTGAATCTTCACGATGTGCTGTTAAAGGGTTAATATTCCAGGACACTCAGGTGTGCTCCTTTAGAGCGTTACCCCTGCGGGGTATCCCCGGTTATTGCCCCTCCGTGTTCAGCGATGTCCTCCGGGCTCCCATAACAACTCCCCGGACTCTGCGTTTAAACCGACACACAAAGAGTAAAAGTACTGCTTCGCTGCCCCCCCCCCGAGTACTCGCCCTGCAGCCCCCCCGGGGCTCCGTCTGTACACAGTGTATAGCTGCTCCAGGGGTATTAACCATTTAGATTCCAGGAATGCTATCTGTGAGTCAAACCAATTCTATGGCGGCTTCCCGAGCCGGTGACGTCCCAAACGGAGGGCGCGCTCTGTACCTGATGAGGGAGAGGGAGCGGGCGGAAGTTGGGGCATGTTCGCTGGACTCCTGCCATCTGCCCCAGGGTCATTTTACTCCTGAGCCAGGATGAATCGGACTGTTTAAGGGCTGACGTTACCATAAGTTGGTTAGATAGAATAGCAAAAACACACAGTTGCCACACAGACCTCCCCCAAAACACGGACCCCCCCCCCAACACGGACCCCCCCCCAACACGGACCCCCCCAACACGGACCCCCCCCCAACACGGACCCCCCCCAACACGGACCCCGCTTACCATGCCTGTATGGCGCCACCTGCTGGTGTTTCAAAGAACTGCGACCGGAACCGATCCACCGAGCTCTGTTACCGCCGAGGCTGCGCACCACCCGGAACTGTGGCGGATGCAGACATGGCGGCTCCCGGGCTGGAGTTACTGTTCTCCCTGGAGTCTCGGGGTTTCTCCAAACCTCAGGACCCGCTGATCTGCTTCATCCACTGGGAGCTGGTCAGCAGCGGCCTGCACTGCTTCGGGAGAGGGGAGAAAGTGAGTCCGGGCAGGAGCTGAGTGAAGGCGGGGGCAGTATGATGTATGTAGGGGGGTGAGGGCAGACGGGGGCAGTATGATGTATGTAGGGGGGGTGAGGGCAGACGGGGGCAGTATGATGTATGTAGGGGGGTGAGGGCAGACGGGGGCAGTATGATGTATGTAGGGGGGGTGAGGGCAGACGGGGGCAGTATGATGTATGTAGGGGGGGTGAGGGCAGACGGGGGCAGTATGATGTATGTAGGGGGGGTGAGGGCAGACGGGGGCAGTATGATGTATGTAGGGGGGGTGGGGGCAGTATGATGTATGTAGGGGGGGTGAGGGCAGACGGGGGCAGTATGATGTATGTAGGGGGGGTGAGGGCAGACGGGGGCAGTATGATGTATGTAGGGGGGGTGAGGGCAGACGGGGGCAGTATGATGTATGTAGGGGGGGGTGAGGGCAGACGGGGGCAGTATGATGTATGTAGGGGGGGTGAGGGCAGACGGGGGCAGTATGATGTATGTAGGGGGGGTGAGGGCAGACGGGGGCAGTATGATGTATGTAGGGGGGGTGAGGGCAGACGGGGGCAGTATGATGTATGTAGGGGGGGGTGAGGGCAGACGGGGGCAGTATGATGTATGTAGGGGGGGTGAGGGCAGACGGGGGCAGTATGATGTATGTAGGGGGGGGTGAGGGCAGACGGGGGCAGTATGATGTATGTAGGGGGGGGTGAGGGCAGACGGGGGCAGTATGATGTATGTAGGGGGGGTGAGGGCAGACGGGGGCAGTATGATGTATGTAGGGGGGGTGAGGGCAGATGAGGCAGTATGATGTATGTAGGGGGTGAGGGCAGACAGGGGCACTATGATGTATGTAGGGGGGTGAGGGCAGACGGGGGCAGTATGATGTATGTAGGGGGGGTGAGGGCAGACGGGGGCAGTATGATGTATGTAGGGGGGGTGAGGGGAGACGGGGGCAGTAAGATGTATGTAGGGGGGGTGAGGGGAGACGGGGGCAGTATGATGTATGTAGGGGGGGTGAGGGGAGACGGGGGCAGTAAGATGTATGTAGGGGGGGTGAGGGCAGACGGGGGCAGTAAGATGTATGTAGGGGGGGTGAGGGCAGACGGGGGCAGTATGATGTATGTAGGGGGTAAGGGCAGACGGGGGCAGTATGATGTATGTAGGGGGGGTGAGGGCAGACGGGGGCAGTATGATGTATGAAGGGGGGGTGAGGGCAGACGGGGGCAGTATGATGTATGTAGGGGGGGTGAGGGCAGACGGGGGCAGTATGATGTATGTAGGGGGGGTGAGGGCAGACGGGGGCAGTATGATGTATGTAGGGGGGGTGAGGGCAGACGGGGGCAGTATGATGTATGTAGGGGGGGTGAGGGGAGACGGGGGCAGTAAGATGTATGTAGGGGGGTGAGGGCAGACGGGGGCAGTATGATTGTATGTAGGGGGGGTGAGGGCAGACGGGGGCAGTATGATGTATGTAGGGGGGGTGAGGGCAGACGGGGGCAGTATGATGTATGTAGGGGGGTGAGGGCAGACGGGGGCAGTATGATGTATGTAGGGGGGTGAGGGCAGACGGGGGCAGTATGATGCAATCAATGTGTTTTTTAAAAAAGGGGGAGGGGAGGGGATGTGACAGGTGGAGGTGAGGTGTGGGTGGAGCTATTCTGGGAGATGGAGGGAAGCATGTGACTGGGGAGGAATAAGGGACGTGGTTTACCCTATCTATATATAATGTCTGTCTCCTGCTGAATCTGCGAATCCCCACAGCTTCTCTTACCCACAGGCCGGTGAGCAGGACACGGGATCCGAGCGGCTCCCCGATGGTTGGGGGGACAATAAAGAGCTTTACACCCTGCGCTACGGGACGGACGCCTCCAGGTTCCTGCTCAAAGCACTGACTGTGGAAGGGACCCTGATTGTGAATATTATGGTGAGAGCGAGGTATTACCTGGCGACCCCCCACCTCCCCCAGTCTGTCGCCTGCATCCCCCAATCCAACACGGCAGCCACGTAGATGCCCCCCATGTATACTCGTTGGCACTTATTCCCCACATTCAGAGATAGGGTGTAGTTTCCTTCATGCTGGGACCTGTCACTGAGCCACCGCTGACAGATTTTGTGTCCCCTCCATCGTGGCAGGACCTCCGGAGCGAGAAGGTGTGCGACCTGACCCTGGACGTGGCCGTCTACGTGGACAGCGCTCACCTGCAGCAGTACGACAGGTCTGGCTCCAGAAAACCCTGTTCTTGTGCAGCGTGGCCCCGTCTCCCGTGACCCCGTCTCCTTTACGCTGTCTCCTCCCTTCATCCCGTGTGCAGGGTATACAAAAGCCCCTCTCATTTGAGACGTCTGCTCCATTCCGATCTTATTGCCCCTCTGCTGGGCACCAAGGAGGAGAGAAAGGCATCATCTGAGCAAGAGCAAGGACCCCCCAACCGTGACCCACTGAGGGTCCCTCCCAGGGTTACGGGTGGCTGGTGAGTCTTGAGCGGACCCCCATATGTTGACTGATGCTGGGTCTTTCATGTAACTGCCTTTCCCCCTGCAGGAGGACCCCTCCGGGAGATCTCCCGTACGGTGCAGCAGATCTGGATCCCTTGGGGTGAGCGTAAGCCTCTGTGTTTGAGTGACGGGATATCGGGGGCTATTCTCTTTAGTCTCTTACTTCACTTGCCCCCTCAGTGGCCGCTCTGGAGGGATGATCATGGACCCTTTCCACGCAGGACGCTCACGACCCAGAATTGACCCTACGATGGGCTTCCCCCCCGGATCCGTGCCGCCGGGGGCCCGCTTTGATCCCTTGGGGCCTTTAGGGGCTAGACAACCAGGGTAAGTGTGCTATGTGATGGTAAGGGGCAGCTGGGGGCATTATTTGTACAATTTACCCCATACCCCTGTTCTTGTGCAGGCCGGACCCCGACCACCTCCCCCCCCCGGGGTACGATGACATGTTCATGTGAAGACGCTTGTCTCGGAGACGTTTGAGGCGTCTGCTCGCTGTTGCTTCTGGAATGGGATCCCCCGTTGGGGAGTCTCTTGTGTTTTCGGGTGTAGATTGTTTTCGGGGGGCCGGCTTCTCTAATGCTTCAGGCGCTTGTTTTCCCGCACGTTCTGTCTGCTGTCTGAGGCGGTAGGTGCTCGGCGGGGGTACTCGGCCGTCTCCATGGGAACGGTATGGTCCACCAGCGACATTAACCTGTATTCGTTATAGTTTTTCTGCAGCCCATAAATCCCCCCCGAGACCCTGCAGCATCTGGTTACAGATCGGCCAGCAGATTTAATAATTCCTTCATTAAATCGGGTGATCAGATTCCCGGCTCCTGACCCGCTGGTGAAGAACCCGGAGGCCGGCCACAGATTTATGCTTTATTGTTATCAGACATTAATTTTTCAGTCTAAAAAAAGCAAAATTTGAGAATGTTTGGGTGTATTTTTTTTCTTTATAAATAAAGTTTAAATATAAGCAATAAAACTCAGAAAATGCGGAGTAAATAAAATACGTTAATTCCCGACGCGTTTGGCCCGGACTCTCTTCGTCACGTTTGGTGGCGTTGAGAATAGGGTTGAGAGTGGGTTGAGAATAAAGCGTCCGTCGGCTGTTTGCTCGTTTATTTTTTGGGGTGGGTTACGCAAAAAAAAAAAAAAAATATATATATATATATATATATATATATATATATATATATATATAATTTAAAAAAAAGTAATAATAAAAAAGTATTGTGTAAAACCCTTCAAATCCATAACCTCGCTGCCTAATCGCACATGTGCCGACTACGACTGCCTGCACTCACACTCGCCCTGTCTGCAGATCCAGCAGCCTCAGCTGTGTGTAGTCATGGCCAGGACCGGACGCACAGGTGGGGCTGGCGGGGCCTCGACTACAATCATTAATCATAAAATATCTATGGACCCCGGGGGGATATTATCCACCCCCCCCGAATCAGCTGTTTTGTTTGCTTACAGTCCTGATTCATGTCTCTCGTGCGTTCCACTTGGAGATCACGCAGTAAAGGCTATAGGCGGCCCCCATCTCATGGCCAGGGGCCACAAGTCATTTCTCAGCACAATCCCCTGGGGGGTAACGACCAACAAACAACCCCCCCCTCCCCTCCCGTTATAACAATACAATTTCATCTGTTCATATCCCGCCAGACATTTAGCTCCTCAGGGCTGCCCCGCGGGTTTGCCTGATACCCCCTTCCCCATCCGGCGCATGTCCTGCTGCCGCATGCTTCGTAGGTCATTGATACTCGGCCCTCGTGCTGGTCACGGGCGTGGACCCCTCTTCTGATCCGTTTTGGGCAGCCGCCGCAGTCATTTCTAGAACCTCAAACTCCACCAGAACCTGCCCCCCCTCCGTGTTCAGCTGTCTCATCCTCAGGTTCAGGGAGCCGTATTTTGTCCGGGGGCCCCGGGCCCTAGCGAGTTTCCTCCTCCGGTACAGTTCCCCATTGCATATAGAGATCATGAGCAGCAGGGAGAGGAGCGTCCCCCCGAGGGTGAGCAGCCCCAGCCCTGCGATGATGCATTTATCGAGGTGAGAGCCGAGACGCGCGTAGTACATTTCCAACCTCTCCATTTCACGCGCACTAACTGAGTCTGCGCTCACCCTCACGTCCCTGGGTACTGTGTAAGCCACCGCCACAAGCACTACTCCCCCCACCAAGAGAACGAGTGAGCAGATGAAGCCATAATCCACGGAGCGAGCGGCTGCCTCCGGTGCCGGGCTGTCCTGAGAGTGAAGAGAGTCGTCCTCCGGAGCCGATTGCCCTCTCGACCCAGGCCGCTGGGTGTCCTCGGAGTCCGCTCCAATGAGGGTGTCCTCGATATCTTCGTAAGATGGGTTCTCAAAACCCCTGATGGTGCTGGTTGCGCGCTCGTGTTGAGTTTGGCCATTGAGCTCGCGATCTGTCCTGAGGTCTCTCAGCTCGAGGGTGAGTAAAGAAGCCATGGAGAGAGAGCTGAGCGGTCAGGAGACCTCATCGGGCTGCGGCTGCGGAGACACCGGAGAGGAGAGAGGTTATTGATGGAGACGATGGAATTGTGGACCCCGCAAGTACCCTGGCTTTTGTAATATGTACCCCGCAACACCGCATCAGCTGCCCCAGGGTGGCAAATCAACCTCCTCTGCAACAACCCCTGCCAAGAAAATAACCCAAAGTGCGAGATGGTGTGTGCCTCCTGCGCTGACAAAAAGCTGACAAGCCAGGCTCCGCACACTAAATACCGGATCCCATCCAATCCTGCCGGATCCTACCAGATCCCGCTGAATCCAACCCACACCAGAGACCGGCTGAAATCCCTGTCAGGGGATCAGTGGGAAACGTTTAGTCGGCCGTCACTGGGTCTCCGTTCACTAACACGGGAGCTGTCCCTTCAGCACCAGCAACACCTCCCCTCCGCTGCACAACAACACAACGCTCTATACACAGCAACGCAACACGCTCTGTACACAGCAACACAATGCGCTCTGTACACAGCCCCCCGTCCCCCGTTGAATACACGGGGACAGCGCAGCCTCCTCTACCCACCCAGCGCAGCCCCACCCCGCGCCTGCCGGGTACCGGGGCAGATGGGGCCGTCAGGGGCCCTGGGTGTGACACTGACCTGTCTGGGGCCCTCCCGCATCCTGCCGACGGCGCTCAACCCAGAGTGTGACAGCCCCAGCCGCTGAGAGATGCAGATCACCCGGGAGACGCTCACGGCTCCATCACGGACCAGGTAGGAGGAGACTGTCCCCGCAGCGCCCTCCTCCTGGGAAGACGGGAACTGCGGCTCGCGGGACAGGCTCGGCGAAGGTTAACCTGGAGCGGGCGGATCCCGACTGTCACCCTCCTGACGGCAATTCCAAAAACAATGAGCTAGGGGGTCTGGGTGTAATGGGGTGTCTAGAGGTCTCTTTATGGGGTAGTCAGTTTGATGTGGGGAGCGTCTGGATATTGGGGGGGTCTATGTGAGGATATGGGGTTATTTGGGGGTGTCTGGTTGTGGGGGTGCGGGGTTTGGAGGCGTGTCTGATATGGGGTGAGGTTTGAGGGCGTGTCTGGTTCGGAGGGGGGGTAAGTCCAGAGGGGCGACCAGTGAGAACAGCCTCGCGCTGTTTGAAGTTTCCCGCCCTCCGTTTCTTTGGCAACCCGTAGCGTGAGGGAGCGGACCCAACACCCAGGTATACCTCGCAGCGTGAAAGCCTCTGCGTAGCGCCCGCAACCCGGGTATGACGCCCCGCCCGAACCCTCTGCCCCCCCCCGTATAACAGTCACCCTCTGCCCCCCCCCGTATAACAGTCACCCTCTGCCCCCTCCCTCTGCATAACGCTCTTCATTACCCTCTCCTTGAGTGAGCTGCACTGCACCCACAGCTGCGCCTCATATAACCCCCAGTACCATTAGGAGGGGCTGTAAAGGGGTTACTGCACCCTTTCTGTGCTCCTTCACCCCGCCCATGACTGGGTTGTGCCTGCTAGGTGTTGTTGCTTTTATTTTGTGATGGTGTATCCTGCGGGGGGCCACGCTGTGCAGCTACAGCCCTCCGTTACACGGGTAGTGAACCCTTACAGATGCCCCTCCGCTATACCCTGCATTCGCAGTACATGTCACACGCCTGCACTTCACGTGTTTGCCTCAGGCAGGGGGCGTCTGTCCAGGGGGTGCCAGCTATGTAGGTGATGTTGGTAGTTGCCAGTAACCCCGGTGCATTTTGTGGCAGGTGCAGAGATCGGTGAGTCGTGCCCCGGACAACACGAAGGATGTTTTACGCTTACCTCCTTCTCAATAAGCGGGGGGTCCTGTCCAAGATCTGGATGGCGGCCCACTGGGAGAAGAAGCTGACCAAGGCTCATATATACGAGTGCAACCTGGAGAGCGCCATTCAGAGCATCATTACCCCCAAGGTACCAGATAAGTAGCCAAGAGTGCCTCCTGCTGGGTGTGATGTGGGGGGGCACTTTATATATATATATATATATATATATATATATACAGTCTATATATATATATACAGTCTATATATAAATATACAAAGCCCTCTGATCTGCCCCTCACAGGTGACTATCGCCCTTAGGACGTCCGGCCACCTGCTCATCGGGGTCGTTCGCATTTACCACAGAAAGGCAAAGTATCTTCTAGCTGATTGCAACGAGGCTCTTGTCAAAATGAGTATGGCCTTCTGCCCAGGTAACCCCCGGCCGCCAGGTCTCACGCAGGCCACGGATCCAACAGATCCGCAGAAATCCCACCGCCGCGTTATCCCCGTTTCCGTAGGCACTCTGGATCTCTCCGACAACCAGGAAGCGTCCTACAAATCCATCACCCTGCCTGAAGAATTCCCAGAGTTCGATGTCCAGCTGCCGGATGTAAAGTACGGTCACCCCGTGATAGATGTGTTTAACCCTATCATAGATAAATTATCAGTGACATCATACTTTTCAGTCAGCCATTGGCCATTTTATTAATCTGTACTTAATCCTCTCCTCCAGTGTCATTGACGTTGTCGACTACTTCACGCTGAACCAGAGCAGAACGGAAGACATCACACTCCAAGAGGATTATAGCCAGGACCTGACACTTTGTCGAGGCTTCGGTGAGACTATCTGTTCACGCAGGGCTGGATCCCCACCCCCCTCTAATGCCCATAGGCATTACGACTTCATGGACCAAACAGATGTTGCTGTATGACTAGTGATCCTGTGGATTATGGTTTTTCATTCTGTCCTTCAAATCTGGCCTGATGCTTCCAACATCTTCCTGCCCCATGACACATTTACAGGGTTACTGGTGCATGGTGGGGGGTGGAAGGACCTGGGACCACGTTCAGCCCCTACATGAATCTGTCCGGCTCTTCTGCCCCCATCTGTGTTACATAATTATTTGGGGACTTGGGTGTGTTTATTCCCATCATCCCACCTACCCCAGTGCTAAGCTTTAATTGTTGCCGACCCACCCAAAGTAACAATAAAAGCCTTGGAGCCTGCAACATGTCATCAAAAGTCACAACGTTACCCCATAACTATTTGGCCAGTGCCCCCGTGTCTGCGCGGAGCACCCCGTGTCTGCGTGTTCAGCATGTGTGATGCTGTTTCCACAGGGGAGCAGCTGGACGCCTTCAGAGGAGACAGTTATTTTGACGGCAGTTTTGAAATGAGTTCGAGCAGCTTCCAGCTCAACAGGAGCTCCGCGACGCTGACTGCCGAGGGGAGAGACCCCTTTACCCAGGACTGTTTCGGAGACGAGGGACTGATGACGGACTTCTTCGGTATGAATGGCACTGAGAATAGCTCTGTATGCCCCAGGCATCTCTTCCATCAGGGCGATTGACAAAGAGAGAAAACGCATTCTTATATATTTATATCCAGACGACAAACCTTTGACTGACGGCCTCAACCAGGACATTCTGGACATGGGTAACGAGGTCCTTCTCCCGCCTGTGTCTGCCGCAGAGGAGATGCGATTGGGAGGTAAGACAGTTTGGTGGAACCTCATGTTCCTAATGATGCCCCTGAAACTCTGGCTTTATTTAACCACCGGAGCACCAGAAGGCAGAGTTTGCTACAGGAAGAGTTAATTTGTATGTATTGGGCGTAGAGACACCGGTTCCTGCCGAGCCGGAGGAAATGCATCCGATTATCTACAGCGCACCTCTCCTGTCCGGGGAGCAGGACAGCTTAGTTCTGGAACCAGTGGAAGTTTCAGGTACTGAGCACCCCAGAGGAATGAGTTTGGGGGGGACCGGCATAACAAGGCTTACGGGGTATAAAGCAGACTCCCCTTGTTCTTCAGCAGCTTTGCAGATGAGGAGGAAAAAGAAGAATAGAAACCCGATTGTGGACAAGATGAAGGAATTGGCCAGCGATTATATACGCCAGCAGCTCCTGGACTTCTCTGACACAGTGACCTCCGTGGACATCGCGCCTTCGACCCGGAAACTGATGGACTGGAAGACGACGGGGGGAGTGGAATGGCTGCTCTGCCACCCCTGCCAGCTGACGATCAGCGCCGACCTACAACTGGTGTGTAGCCTGACTTACATCACACACACCCGAGGCTCTGCCGGTTCTGCTTTTAGCCATATTTATTTACATTTGCTTGTTTTGGTTAAAATGAAAACGTTATCTTCCTTACTAAAGCCAGTATTGTATATTCTTTCCCGGTTCTGAAAAGAGGTTCTGTAAGTCCAGACAGAGACCCAGAAGAACAAATCAAGCCTAAACCCTCAGAAATATTACACGATCCATCCGCGGGACCTGAGCTTTCCACCGCGTCTTGCGTGACGTGGAGACCTAAGGGTCTAATAAAAATACCATAATTCAGAGATATCATGTCATGACATTTATATTTCCACGTTAGAACCCAAGATTACGTTTCATTGCAGAGTTCAAAAAGTCCAACGGAGGGACCTTCTGGGTAAACGAACAACCCACCCCCGGTATCGGTATGTTGTCTTCTCATAAGACAGTTAAGCTTCTGGGGTATCGCGGTGTTTCCCTCCCGCTGCTGTGAATGTGCGGGATGTTTCCTTTTATCCTGGGGAGTCACAGCGCTGGGTTGTTGACTATGAGCCGTCCACAAGACGGTTCGCAGCCGCCAAGCTTTCCTGTCAGCGTCATCCATGACGGTTTTGGAGGAATTTTACTCCTAGGTGTGCAGCTAATGCAAACATAACATACACCAGTCATAGGAGAGGCACCCATGTGATCAGGTTACCTGCATGAATTAATTTTAACGTTAAAGAGGATTCACATTCCTTGAGTGATGTGTTATCCGTTCTAGCTCTTCACACGCTGTCTAAGAAAACACAGGAGTGTCCAGGAGGATCAGACAGAGTCTCAGGCAGAGATTGAGATAACGCGCCTGGAAAAGGATGTGACGGGTATGGACAAGGAGCCGACGAGAAGCGGAACATGTGTGTCTGATACCCCAAGGGTTATGGCGGAGTCATTCTGAGCCCCGGCCAAGCGTAAGATTCAGTGTGTGTGGATCATGAGCATCTTTCTCAGCATGTCCTTTTCTTGTGATTAATCTAGATTTACCACGACTAGAGGATCCGAGTTACCTGCAGGAGTCCAGACTGACAGATGCCAGCTCCTGTGCAGAGGAGACCCCGCAGATACACGACGATGTGAGCCCCGATAAGCAGCGTATTTAATCGTATCGAGTAATTTGAAGCCGTTTTGTAGCGGAATAGAAAATATTTTATAACCCCGGGGTTAGGGGCCGTCCTAGAGCTTTATACTCTGACGTTGTTTCATCCTTTGTGTCAGGAATCGGGTGATCCCCCGTGTAGTGACTTTCTGGGTCCTGCACCGGACCGTCTGCCGGAGGAACTTCTCGTAAGTGCTGAGCATTGGTGGTGAGAATGTGGTTCTGGGCTGTGCCCGGCGTGCGAGCGCTGATCAGGTTCTGTTCTTTACAGGAGACAGTGGAGGATGCTCAGGACAGTGAGGAGCATAGATGGAACAAAAGGACGCAGGAGATGCTGCGTAACCTGAGAGTAAGATCCCCGGAGCTGGCGGTGAACGTACACGTGGAGTGTTGCCGGCGGGGAGTAATGTGGAATCATGTGATTGCTGTACAATTCGCTGCCGCGTGACGCCCTGTGATTCCTGCACATGGTCGTTCCTGCCCCTACATATAGACTCAGCAAATTACCCCAGACTCCCTCACCTGTCCAAACTCTCATTCTTTGTACTCTGATTTCTCGCACAGAAACTGAATCAGACAGGAAGGACCTCCTTCAGTCTGCTGAAACTCTGCAAGAACAATTCAAGGAGAGAAGCTTCGGCCAAATTCTACAGCTTTCTGGCGCTAAAGAAACAGTCCGCACTTGAGCTGAGACAGAACGCGCCATATAGTGACATCATAGCCAGCCCAGGGTCCGGATTCTATAGCTCTTGACTGTTCAACCTTTTGGCACTCATGATTATCGGACGTTCTGTCCAAGGAACGTTAAATGGAACTTTTATGCTTTTGATTGCAGCCGGGGGAACCCCAATTCCAGAATGTGTGCCCAAAGATTAATGCAGGGCGCTGGCTTTGGAGAAGAGGGTCAATGGTTTTCATGGTGGGAAAATATCTTGGGTTGACGTCTGTTTGTCCGACTTGTTACATTGTTTACGTATTCTCTGTGTATCCAAGATAATTGGCAAAAAATGTGTATTTATAAACAAAGAATATTCTTTGGCATTTCCTGGTCCAGATGGTTTTTATTTGTAATATTATGTTCACGTTGCAGCAACGTTGTTGCTCAAAGGACAGACTCCTGCACCCATTGAGTGACCTAGAACTGCAGGTGTACTCTCCTTAACTGATCTAGAACATCAACCCTTGCAGTCTGAGGTACACCCATAAACTGATCTAGAGCACCAACCTTGCATGTAACAGATCTAGAACCCATATATGGAGAAGTAGGCCCTGTAGCTGATCTAGAACAATATCACAGAACTGGATAGTCCGAGCGACTACCTCCGCTGACTTGTGCTCCCTTAGCCGGGGATACACACACTTTCTCTGGTTTCCAGTCACTAGCCGAGACTCAGTGTCGGGTATAAACCAAACAAAGACTGATTTATTTTTCACACACAGCACTGGATTTATCCAGCAAAACACACATAAAGATAATAATAATTAACCTAAAACAAGATATTGGGGTACAAACCCCCCTCTTAATCTGCCTCCCAAAAACAACAGGGGCGGTAACGGGATTAACAGTACAATAGGGTCCCAGCCTCCACTATCTATTACCTGCCCAAATCAGTGCCAGGGATGGCGGGGGTAAAGGTCTGTAGTGGTGGAACTGGAGGAGAGGGGGGGCGACATAATAATGCACCATGGGGTGAGGGGGATATGATATTAAACTTAACCAATGGTGGTCTCTCCCTGGTTGCAGATCCTGACTGTCTGCCGGAGATAATCCCCTCAGCAAGTGATGGGATGATACTACTGGGGGTGACACAGAAGTCTTTACAAAGTCAGGGCCCATAGTCAGTAAGGAGGAGGCTGGCAGTCAGGCCTCTCCAGGGGCCCCGGTGATGGAGGCTTTCGTCACAAACCCCTTGTACCCTTCTAGACACCAATGTTGAATTTCTGCATGGAGCTGCTCTAGAACACCCATCCAATAGGAAGGTCTCCATCTCAGATCTTCAGCGAACCCACGTGGAGCCAGATTCCAGGAAAACTCGGTTCCCCTTGAATCTAAGACCGTCCACATGTGCACCGTGAACTTGGCAATCCTCACAATGGACACTCACCAGGGAAATGTGAAGCTCCCGGCTTAGTGAATAAACACCAAAGTGTGTGCATTGTATGTGAGCAGACGGGGAATATAACTGCAGCTGGTGGCGTGTGCTGTGGTTAGTGTACTCGTCAGCCAGAAACATGCGGTCACCTGCCGTGTAACATGCAGCCACCTGTCGGGTAACACACAGCCACCTTTCGTGTAACATGCAGCCACCTTTCGTGTAACATGCAGCCACCTGCCAGGTCATATGTTGCTAATGTGTGGACATCCCCAAAACAAAATCCTGTGAGACTCAGTAATGTAGATCTCTTATTACAGCTATCAGTGCTTTGTTATATTACACGGTTACATTGTTATTGTTGTTACATTGTAATTGTTATTATTTTTGAGATCTTCCCCAGCTGTTGCTTTAAGTGAAAGTTCTATGACGCAGAACGTCCCCCGCCCCTCCGAGGCTCCTCCCACATATGCCCCCCTTCTCCTCCTCCTCCTCCGCCGGCCGGAGCTGCAGCAGCATCATGCAGAGCCCCGCAGGTGACACCGCCCGGCCGGCCACGGGGGCCACGGGGGCCACGGGGGGGTGGACGGGACAAGAGGCCTGCCGGGGTGGGTTCGGGGTATTGCAGTTGGGGGGGTGGCAGGTGATGGGGTAATTTGCAATTGATTGCTTGAGGGTTGTAAATCTTGCACTTGTGTGTTATGCTGCGTGTGGACCCGTGTGTTGTTGCCGAGCTGTGCGTGGACCCCTGTGTGGTGTTGCCGAGCTGTGCGTGGACCCCTGTGTGGTGTTGATGCGTGCGGACCCCTGTGTGGTGTTGATGCGTGCGGACCCCTGTGTGGTGTTGATGCGTGCGGACCCCTGCGTGGTGTTGATGCGTGCGGACCCCTGCGTGGTGTTGATGCATGCGGACCCCTGTGTGGTGTTTGCGAGCTGTGCGTGTGGACCCCTGTGTGGTGTTTGCGAGCTGTGCGTGCGGACCCCTGTGTGGTGTTGGCGAGCTGTGCATGCGGACCCCTGTGTGATGTTGGCGAGCTGTGCGTGCGGACCCCTGTGTGGTGTTGATGCATGCGGACCCCTGTGTGGTGTTTGCGAGCTGAGCGTGCGGACCCCTGTGTGGTGTTTGCGAGCTGTGCGTGCAGACCCCTGTGTGGTGTTTGCGAGCTGTGCGTGCAGACCCCTGTGTGGTGTTTGCGAGCTGTGCGTGCGGACCCCTGTGTGGTGTTTGCGAGCTGTGCGTGCGGACCCCTGTGTGATGTTGGCGAGCTGTGCGTGCGGACCCCTGTGTGATGTTGGCGAGCTGTGCGTGCGGACCCCTGTGTGATGTTGGTGAGCTGTGCGTGCGGACCCCTGTGTGGTGTTGGCGAGCTGTGCGTGTGGACCCCTGTGTGGTGTTGGCGAGCTGTGCGTGTGGACCCGTGTGGTGTCGGCGAGCTGTGCGTGCGGACCCCTGTGTGGTGTCGGCGAGCTGTGTGTGCGGACCCCTGTGTGGTGTCGGCGAGCTGTGTGTGCGGACCCCTGTGTGGTGTTGGCGAGCTGTGCGCAGACCCCTGCGTGGTGTTGCCGAGCTGTGCGCGGACCCCTGTGTGGTGGTATTGCTATGCGCGGACCCCTGTGCGTGGGGGGCACTCGTACCATTTGTACACAGACCCCTGTACTTTGCGTGCGTTTGGTTACCGGTTGCGTGCAGCGCAATGTGAAGCTCTCCGCGTAGATACATTCTGTGTTCAGGGAGTTGAGCTGCAGAGCTAGCAATCTAATTCAGTGCAGTTATCAGGGCCGCCCAACAGCGACTCCCAAACCCAGGCGACCTTTGTGCGCAGAGATAAAGCCGGGCCTTGCGTTGTGTGTATTCTCGCCGCTCCCTGAGCTCTGTCTGCAGATCGCGCTGCCGTGTTGTGAAGGTCACAGAATGGCCTCCGTGTGGCCCCCCGGGAGCGATGCTACGTGTGCAGTATGGGGGGGGCAGAGGGGCCACGGCTGGCTCTATGTGGCCCTTTGGGAGTGTCTCGAATTTCTATGCTTCTCTGCGTAGCGTTTTAGGCAGTGTGAAGGGGAGGATTCGCTAAACCGTGAGACGTCTCACCTCTTCCTTCACTGTGCGTGACGAAGGGACACCCCTGTAGGAAGAGTTAAGCCGGCCCCGGATAATGTATTGTTAAGTCAGTTAATGTGGTGAGGGCTCTTCTACGTCATCTCACTGATTTGCCTGTACATTATACGGGGCCGGCTCATTGCATGAGCTATACATTATACGGGCCGTCTCGTTGCATGAGCTATACATTATAGCAAGCCGGCTCTTTGCATGAACTATACGTTATATGGGGGGGGGTGCTTGCTTTGTTTGAATTATACATTATACGGGGGTCAGTCCTTCGTAATGCGCAGTCTGGTCGGGAGATGAAGTGCTCCGGCTCCCAGTTTAGTGAATAAACCCCAGGGCGCCCGCTGTGGTTTGGGGGCAGGGAGGGGGGGCAGCTGCCATTACAGGGAGAGATGAGATACTCTGGCAGATTGAAATCCTAGTCGAGCATCATCCTTGTTACCATGACAACCGTGGATATGAGGGAATGGCAGGACTCCCAGGCCTGCGTGTGGCACAACTAACCCTCCACCCCCCGGCTGCCACATGGGCTTAACTGTGAGATTAATCCTTGCAATAACCCTTCATGTAATAACGCTGGCGGCATACCAGTGCTGTGCGATTTAATACATGCATGCGTGATCTTTACACGCCACGTATTCACCCGTCAGTTAACGTCACGCGTGTAAAATGTATCCGTGTCTCAAATTGCTGGAAATACACACGCTGCGGGCTGCGTGCAAAGGTTAACGTCGTGGTGGCCAGGGCTCCCCATTTTCTGACGGAATAATTAAAGTGGAGGCTGAGCCCCACCGGGATAACACGCCTCAGGAGAACACACGTGTTTCAGAAATGGCCTCCTAGCAGCGGGGAATGCAAAATCCCGGGGCCCCGCCAAGCTGTGTCGAGGGGGGCCCCTTCCCCTGTGTGTGTGCGGTTGTGTCTTGAACGTGTTGTTGAACGTGTTTAGTTGGCGAACGCTTCGTGCATTTATATTATTATTTATTGATTGATTTGTATATCACTATCACAGAGAGCTGCGTCGTACAATAAGGATTGGCCCTACTCAGGGGAGAACCGGTCTTTCACACCCCCATCTGTTAATTGCAGCTTAAGATCATCTGCTGCCCCCTGGTGGTGGCTTTGGAGATGGTGGTTCCCATCTCTGGGAACGATTATTCGGTGGATAAATGTGATAATTGGTCGGCTGCTGGCCGGAAAGGATTTATTAAGATGCTGACGACCTCTCATTGTGTGAGGCTGCCGGCCAGGGGTCACAGTGGGGTATTTGGGGTATTTCGGCTCGTTCAGGGTCAGTAATGAGGAAACCCTTTGCTTTTAGTTGGTGCTCTGTGCCGTCCTGCGGGGGCCCCGTGCTGCAGCACTCCCATGTCTGTGCCAGGAAGCAGAAGACCCTCAGCCGGCTCACGGAGGTGACCTTCGTATCCCCTCCATGTCCTTCCTTCTCACTCTCGATCCTCTCTCCTCCTCCATCTTTGCTTTTCAACCTCTCTGTGCTGTGTCCTCTCCTCACCCCCCAGCCACAGTCTCTCCTCCTCCACCACCTGCCGTTTGCCCCCTCCATCTTTTTAGGGTGATTAATCTGTGCCTCTGCCCCACAGACGCGCCTCTCCTCCGGTCACCATGAGGGATTTGTACGGAGCGTCTCCTGTCAGTAGCAGCAACTCCGGCTCCGGTAAAGGAAGCGATCAGAGCCCTTCCTCAAGGTATCTAGAACCGTCCATCCTCTGCCAACGGCCCAAACAACCAATGAAAACCCTGCGTGGCTTCCCGGAACGTGCGACTCTGCAGCCGCTCTGTTGTGCCTCAGAGCCGTTTCCTGAATCCCCCGCCGCGGCGCCTGGTCCTCCTGTCTCCATCCCGTGGATGATTGCCGCTGTTCCGTGTCTTCTCCATCCCTCCGTGGCCCTCTCCCCGTCCTGACGTCTCTCTCTCTCTCTCCCCGTCGCACTCTCTCTCTCCCGTCGCTCTCTCTCTCTCCCCGTCTCTCTCTCTCCCCCGTCTCTCTCTCTCCCCCGTCTCTCTCTCTCCCCCGTCTCTCTCTCTCCCCCGTCTCTCTCTCTCCCCGTCTCTCTCTCCCCCGTCTCTCTCTCCCCGTCTCTCTCTCTCCCCGTCTCTCTCTCTCCCGTCTCTCTCTCTCCCCGTCTCTCTCTCTCTCTCTCTCTCTCTCTCTCCCCCGTCTCTCTCTCTCTCTCTCTCTCTCTCTCCCCCGTCTCTCTCTCTCTCTCTCTCTCTCTCTCTCTCTCCCCCGTCTCTCTCTCTCTCTCCCCGTCTCTCTCTCTCTCTCTCTCTCTCCCCCGTCTCTCTCTCTCTCTCCCGTCTCTCTCCCCCGTCTCTCTCTCTCTCTCCCCCGTCTCTCTCTCTCTCTCTCTCTCTCTCCCCGTCTCTCTCTCTCTCTCGCTCCCCGTCTCTCTCTCTCTCTCTCCCCCGTCTCTCTCTCTCTCTCTCCCCCGTCTCTCTCTCTCTCTCTCCCCCGTCTCTCTCTCTCTCTCTCCCCCGTCTCTCTCTCTCTCCCCCGTCTCTCTCTCTCTCTCTCCCCCGTCTCTCTCTCTCTCTCTCTCTCTCTCTCTCTCTCCCCGTCTCTCTCTCTCTCTCCCCGTCTCTCTCCCCCGTCTCTCTCTCTCTCTCCCCCGTCTCTCTCTCTCTCTCTCTCTCCCCCGTCTCCTCTCTCTCTCTCTCCCCGTCTCTCTCTCTCTCCCCCGTCTCTCTCTCTCTCTCCCCTCTCTCTCTCTCTCTCTCCCCGTCTCTCTCTCTCTCCCCCGTCTCTCTCTCTCTCTCTCTCCCCCGTCTCTCTCTCTCTCTCCCCCGTCTCTCTCTCTCTCTCTCTCTCTCTCTCTCTCTCCCCCGTCTCTCTCTCTCTCTCCCCCGTCTCTCTCTCTCTCTCCCCGTCTCTCTCTCTCTCCCCCGTCTCTCTCTCCCCCGTCTCTCTCTCTCGTCTCTCCCGTCTCTCTCTCTGTCTCTCCCGTCTCTCTCTCTCTCTCCCGTCTCTCTCTCTCTCTCTCTCCCCCCGTGGCTCTCTCTCTCTCCCCGTGTCTCTCTCTCTCTCTCTCTCTCTCCCCCCGTGTCTCTCTCTCTCCCCGTGTCTCTCTCTCTCTCTCTCTCTCTCTCTCTCCCCGTGTCTCTCTCTCTCTCTCTCTCTCTCTCCTCTCTCTCTCTCTCCTCTCTCTCTCTCTCTCTCTCTCTCTCTCTCTCTCCCGTGTCTCTCTGTGTCTCTCTCTCTCTCTCTCTCTCTCTCTCTCCCCCCCGTGTCTCTCTCTCCCCCGTGTCTCTCTCTCTCTCTCTCTCTCTCTCTCCCTCTCTCTCTCTCTCTCCCTCTCTCTCTCTCCCCCCGTGTCTCTCTCTCCCCCTCTCTCTCTCTCTCCCCCGTGTCTCT